>NC_045483.1:16304295-16951953 GCF_009650955.1 Corvus moneduloides
TGGGAGTTGCTACATTTTACAATAGGAAAGATGGAAAACCTTTTGACGAGTATGATGAACAGATCACTGAAGTAAGCTTAAAGCATTAGAGGGTTTGAGGAGCTATGTGATGTTAATAAAAATATTGCAGTAAAAAGTCTTTTTCATATGTCAAAAATTTTTCAAATAGGCCACATCTAGACAAATGTCTATCTTCTTCAAAATGTAGTTTCTTAAGAATCTGAGATTTTATCTCCCTTTATAATACTGAAAATTTGTGAGTGATCAGTTACATTCCAGTAATGAAGAAAAATTGTTTATAATTTTACTTTGAATGCTTTGACTTTTTAATGATGGTCGGCATCTCCTAAGTAGCAGTGGGTAAGCAGGTATGGTGTGCTGCTTGCCAATGGATACCAAGCCTGTGATCATGGGAGTTCACAGAGCATTCATAATCACATGCACTCAGGCAAGATAAGATGCTACACAGTGTAGCAAAGTCCACCCACCTGACTTAAGCTTCATAAGCCTCAAAGTCCTGTATATAAAATGGGAATATTAATTACTTAATTACTAGGCTGAGCCAAATGTCATTAGAAGCTGTGAGTGCTAACAGAACTGGCTGAGGGAAGATAAAGGCCTCTAACTAGTAGAGTAGCACCTTGCTTTTCAAAGGGCACTGCCAGAAATGGGACTTTAAGAAAACTAAGTCAAATTGTCAGGTTCATTCTGTTGGCAAGGCATCATCTCTGCTTTACTTGACTTTGTTGCAGACTCTCACACAGTTCCTGGGGTGGTCTGTTTTAAATACTGACACTTATGACAAAATGAACAAACTTGAAAACAGGAAAGACATTGCTCAGGAAATGCTTATGTACCAGACAAAGGCCACTCCTGCTGAAGTTGAATCTATCCTGGTGAGTTTCTGTCCACAGCCACAAAGTTAAAATGGAGAATTTACTACCCAAAACCTCAATTTTCTTACTCTTTTTCATTTTTAGAAATACAAGGAGAAATTAAATGCAAAAAGTTTAGATGAATGTGATCAAAAGGATCTCATCAGGATTTTGGTAAGTCATTAAACTGAAAATTCTGGTGCTGTATTTATACCAGATAGTAATGTGTACTCATCATAGAAAAAGTTGTGTACAGTGAAATCCTCATTAATACAATCAATGTTAGCTATCAGTTCCACAGGCTCGATGGAGCTGATTTAGTAACACATCCTCAACCTTTTCTGTCCTTCTATGTGCATATCCCACTGTTACCTATGGGGAAACGTTCTGTCCCAAATGTACATCAACAGACTTGGACAGTCGGAGTTATATAGACATTTTTATATTAACATTTAAAGTGTTAAATTTCTTAAAATATCCATAGGCACAATGCTGTATCTATAATTGAATTTAATTTATTTAATTCTGAAAATAAAAGAAGGGATATTGTTGTGAGGCCACCTTCATTCTCAGTAAGAGAACATAAGTAGGAGTGTCCACCAGAAAAAACTTACTTTCAGATTATTTTTCCTGCATTTCCTTAGGCAGAGAAGTCTAAAGACAGTGATCCATGACTCCACAGTGACAAAACAGATTTGACCTAGAGTTCTCTGCTCTACTGCTTGGCTACTATAAAACAAAAATTAGTCACTTTCTTTTCCAGACTGGGCAGTCTTCTGTCTGCCTTACTGTTTCGATCTAGAAAGGCAGTGTCTTTTTGGAAGAACGCTCCTATTTTTGCCCATTTAGTGCACTTCAGGAGTCCTGGAGCACAGGAACTGGCCTACTTTATCTGAAAAAACCTCAAAGACGTGCTCTGAATGAAAACACTGAATGAACTTCCACTATTAATGGATCAAAACAGAGCTAGGTTGAAGAAAAAAGGTCAAAATATACACAAATCTGTTGACTTCCAGTACCAAGAACTTCACATTTTTCCTCCTATTACACCACGTTTGCTAATGTACACACAGCCATAGGGAAAAGACCTCATGAAACTCTTTTTAGTTGTGTGTATGTGCATGCTGGAATGCATTGGTGTTAATGTTTTACTGGCTTCCACACAACAGATGCTCACACAGCTTGCAAGTGGTGAAATAAAAAAACATCAACAGACAGTGTGTAGCTTCACATACCATTTGATGGAAACTTAATTTAGCTGCATGAAAAGCTTAAAAAAATAATAGACTCTAAAATGTCTCTATGGGTAGAGCAAAATCTGATTATTTTGGTACAGGCTCCAAATTTAAAAACATAATACTTGTATGAATTTTTAAATCTAAAAAAAGCAATTTGTTCTTTCAACATTGTGGAGTCACAAATTCAAAGGTCTAATGTCTTCTGCACTGCCAAGGCTACATGCAAGTGCTTTATCCTATTAAAAGACCTGGAATCCCAGATAGCTAATAGGATAAAGCAGGTGTTTCTAGATCTGATGATTCACAAAGTAATAGGTCTTAAAACACCACTGGTCTAGGTTTCTTTGTCCTTGATCTCAGATCTGCATAGATACAAAGGAAAAACCCCGGGAAAAGGAAATGGATGATCAGCCTTATTGGTTGAAATATATGCATACATTCAGTTGTCTTTTTTCTTTCTCCATAAAGTGAAGACTGTTAATAGACTACTATGGAGGAAGGGAGTCATTGTGATAATATAAGCTATTTTTTGTGTTGCATCAGACTTCCTTGAGTTAATTCTTGTTTGGATTGGAGCACATCCTTTAAAATATAATACTGCTCCCCTTAGGCTTTGAGAGAGATGAAGAGTGTTATAGAACAGTTCACAAATAGCACTATTACCAGTTAGGCTATTCAATGTGAATCTGTATCACAAATACAAAATAGGCAATTGAATCTGGTTGTGAAAAAGATTAATGTAGCCTTGAGATCAGGCTAAAAGCAGGAGAATCGCAGGATTTTATACCAGGAAGGAGAATTTCCAAGGCCCAAGATTTCTAAACTAAGGAAATGTTGAGATGGTCACAACATATTGTGTTGGAATTCAGACTAGGAATTGCCCAAGGCTTTTATGTATTCACTTTGAGAAGAAAGCCAGCAGTATCATGATTGTATTTCATAACTTAATACACATTAGTGTGTACTGACATCTGAGTCCTTTGAAGACATAGTAAGCATACTGTCCTTGAGCAATATTTCTACTGAAAAAATTAAAAAAGCTTTTCCAACTTTGTTCTTGCCAGAAAAACCCTTGGTTTTGATTTTTCCTAACAGAAAGAAGAATTACCTGATCCGAAAGATTTAGAACTGTATGAATTCCGCTTCAGTGACTTCCCTGTTACAGAGCATGGCCTGATAACTTGTGGAATACGACTGTTCTTTGAGATAAATGTTGTTGAAAAGTTCAAAGTCCCAGCTGAGGTCTGGTTTACTTTTTCTTGTTTATATTTATTTTTAAGAGAAAGAAATATAGCTGGTTTTACATACTTTAATCTTGAAATAGGCAATACTAAAGTAATAGTGGTATGGTTAACAATCTTCCATTCTCAATGAAACATTTACATATTTGTCACAAAAACATAAAGCTAATCCTGAATTGTGTGAGCTAGGCAAGGAATTAAATCCACATGCATTTATGTAAGAAAAATTTGCTGTTGCCATGTTTAATTCAATGAAAAACATTTGTTTTCAAAGAACTTGCAAAATTAAATATTTTCATAGTATACTCTAGTGATATAATGGAAATTCTTTTGTTTTGTTTCAATTAAGAGCTGTTTTACTTTTGTTCCCAATAGGTCCTTACAAGATGGATGTACACAGTCAGGAAGGGTTATCGGGATATCACTTACCATAACTGGAGACATGGATTCAATGTGGGACAAACAATGTTTACTCTGCTGATGGTAATGTTGCTAATATTAACTTCACATTCATTATTTAGTTTTCTTTCAGCTCCAGATGGAAAATTCAGGAAGACACACACTCAGAGTTACTTGTTTCTTTTACAGACAGGCAAAATAAAGAAATACTATACTGATCTAGAAGCCTTTGCCATGGTTGCTGCTGCTTTCTGCCATGACATTGATCACAGAGGGACCAATAACTTATACCAAATGAAGTAAGTATAAGTGATCAAATACATGGAAATGTACTATTTTTAGTGGAAAACAAACAAAAAAAATTTAAAACTTGCAAAAATATAAGGTATACATTCCACACTCATCTGGCATGAATAAGTAATTATGCTACAGATTTCTGCCCCAGAGCACTTGAGGCAGCTGAAACACAAAGACAAGATGAAAAGGCAGAATCTTAGAAGGATTCCCTGAAGCTGCTTTAAGACTCTAGCTTTTTAAAATTCTAGCAATGCTTTGATTGTAGCAGACAGAGCCTCATGAACATGAGGACACAAAGAAATTAGTAAAGTAAATTAAAATCCCTAACTGGATTACTTTTTCAAGACAGGGCATAAGCACTTTTCTGGAGAGGGATTCAAGATGTAACATAGACAAGTCTCTGTTTAGAGGGAGACAGATTTTTTTCCTCTATTTTCCACTGTATAATTTGACTAGTTCAGTTGTTCCCCCCCCACTCAGTTTCCTGATATAAATCCTTTCCTGAGGTGTAATCTCCTCATGTTGTACAAAAGTCTGAGTTAACATGCTTGAGTTCTACCACTGGGTCCACATGCCCAGAAGTTACACATCATGAGGTTCAAGCTTTGCAATTCATGCTCTAATATGTTCTGAGAAAATATTCTCAAATATTTCTTTGTGATTTTTACCTTGTTTGTTATGAAACAATATTAATTCACTCAAATTTTACTTTGTATTACAACATAACCTACCATGGTGAGACCCACTCTTCCCCTGAAGAGTGAACAACCTACCATTTGGTCTTCAATGTGATCTGTGAGGGCTTGTTTCCATGTGCTAGCCAGAGAATACATGTTTCTCAGAATGTCATGTGTACCAGAAGATTATAATTTTCTGACTAGTTTCCACCAGCTGTATCTCCAGAGTGATTGATCCTACCCCTCTGACCCTGAATACACTCCTCACATTTCAGCCTTTTCAGCCTGCGTGCTAGAGCAGTGACGCAAAGGGATTTTCTGATTATTCCCAGGGATTCTCCAGGTGACGTAGGAAAGAGAATGACAGATGCTGATTCTTATTCAATGGACTGTCTCTCATCCAAACAAGTTTAAGGGAGGTTTAAATCTTCCCACTGTGGTCTTCCCTAGCTGAAAGCCCTCTACATGAGGTCATACGCAGTAAAGCGATTTATAAAACTTATCAGGCTTTACCATGACAGTCCTAATCACATCAGAAAATACAGGTACCATGTAGCAATCCAGCTTGGGTTATCTGGGAAACAGAGCGATAAGCCAAGGGAAAGAAGAGGGAAATTCTCTTCCAAACATGCAGAACTACCTGGAGCCCATGTAGGTGGGACACTTCTCCCTTCATCCCACAACCATAATCCAACGCAGAATTTCCTCTGCTTGAAGCTTAGTCCAGTGTCAGGGTAATGCTTTAAGAGCAGGTAAAACTGAGCAAACTTGAGCTATCAGGACTTGTCCTGTCCATAAAATGGCAGCTTTGGGGGAGTGAAGTAGCACAAGGGCGTTAGAGGAATTAAACTCTACAATAGTTACTTTAGATTTAACTTACAGTTAACTAGAATCCCAGGGCACATGGCCCAGTCATTACAGACATACAAGAGTTCAAAAGCCATGCCACAGAATAAAAACAAAAAGATGGATAAAGGCTACTTTTAAGGTACACAGAAGGGTTATAGATTAAAAAACCAGCAAAACTGAACACTCAAGACAAAATGAAGGCATATTTTAAATACCACAGTTTTTGAGTCTTAAGGCATCTAGCAATGACTTCGACTTTAGTGGGCACTGAACACCCAATGCTCTCCAAGTTCCATCATTCTTCAGTCACAAAAATGAAGGGAAGTAAGTCGTGTTTTTTTCTCTGCATCATACTAATAGCTAATGCATACAGATTACACTATCATATCAATGGTTAATGTATATTAATTTTGAATTATCTACACGTTATCTATCATCTATCTACATGTAATTATCATCAAATTATTGAACATGTAGATCAGAAGCATTTTAATCCTAAAAATATGAAACCTGAATAAAATCTATTGCCTTCAAAATTATATATACATATTATATTGTAAAGAATTGCTTATTTTTCAACAGGTCAGCAGCTCCCCTGGCAAAACTTCATGGCTCTTCCATTTTAGAAAGGCATCACCTAGAGTACAGTAAAACCCTGCTGCAAGATGAGGTATGTCACGGACCTTCTGCTCACACCAATCAACACTAAAGATCCAATTAAGTTACAATGTTCCAAATTTCGCTGGGTCTCATGCGCTCCTCTAGGTTCACATTAAGAAATGCTAAAATTCAGAAGTTTAAGACAAATTCTCATGCACTTTCCACTTTTAGAGAAACATCAGTGATTCTGCCTGGAACAGATTCACCTCAGATAGGAAAGCTTCTCCTCTGAGCCTTGCTCACATTCCTCAGGTTTTTTCTGTTTGCACAAAACAGCTGATGCTGAAACCAAAGAAGAAAATACAATATATACATACAAAATCTTGTCATTAAACCACTGTGCCTGGCTTATGAGGTCTGAATTCAGCTGCAGGCTCTGGCAGCTGAGGAACGAAGGGATGCGGCCGTTCATGGAGGGCCCCTTGCCCTCAGGCCAGACCCACCCTACACCATACCTTGCTAAAGAGGGCCGGGGTCTGGCAGGCTCTGCTGCAGCTCCATTACCAATGTTCCTGCATTAGGCAGCCGCCCCCAGCTGCCCTTCCCAGCAGCCGGGGGTGATGCTCCCGCCGCATCCCCAGGCTCAGCTGCCCCTCAGGGCCCTGCTCCTCTGCTGGGCACTGGCCACCCTGCCCTCAGCAGCGCCAGGCCTGGCTACAGCAAAGGACACTATTTACACTCTTTACTACGTATTTTGCAGGGTGATTGAACAGCAAGACATGCACATATGTACCCCTTCCATCCCTTGTTTGCAGCAGCAGGGCAGGCACCCACATCACCCTCATTTTCCACTCCTAATCCCTGTGGTGATGCTATTGCCTGACCTCATGAGGCCAAGGAATAAATCCTTACACTAAGCAGTAGCACTATGTTAATAAAAACCCCAGAATGTTTATGATATGAAAATAAACAAACACCTTTCCCTTTATTGGTGGCAATGCACTTTTTCAAATGTGAGATGCCAGGGACTGACTCCTGCTCTTGGGCAGAGCAGTTGGCAGGACCTCTGGAGGCTCTCACCAGCGGCAAAGCTGTGCCCTGGTTCATGCAGGCCTTGTATCTCTGTTAAAGAAATAAAACCAAGACACTTAGAAAAATGCTGTGTGATGGTCTCATTCTCTTTGCTTGAGGAAAAGGACATTGCACTTACCATGGTAGGTCCCATACATTGCTGCAGGCAATTGTGCCAATCCAGTGTCACATGAAAAAAAGGGGAACTGGGATGCTTTAAAAATTCAGGAAAGTTAGGTTTATGGAATATGAATTTTTAATTTTTATCATTATTTTAATTTAAGGACTGTAGTTGGACAATTTTGTTACCCTGTTCTGTATAGTACAAACCAAAAACAGTGTTATGAAAGGAATTGAAATCATAAACTTTCCACCTTGCAGAGTTTAAACATCTTCCAGAACCTAAATAAGCGCCAGTATGAAACTGTTCTACACTTATTTGAAGTTGCAATAATAGCAACTGACTTGGCTTTGTATTTCAAGTAAGTATTAAATTCTGTATAACTTCCTACTGAAAAAAATCGATGCTATAGATTGTATAACTGTAGTTTTTAGTCGTTTATATGCAGCATACAAAGATGTTTATATGCAGAGAACAGAGCTCTATTTAACATGTTGAGTCTAATTCTTAAAAAAACCAAGACATTATTTATTTGATTATAAGCTTTCAAATTAGAGAATGCATGAATGTATATAATACTTAGTATACATTTAGTAGGTCATTTCAATATACTTTTAGTTACAGCAAGTACTATATTCCAGAAGTGTGCATTCAGTAGCCTAATCATGACGTTGTGTGCCATGCTGAAAACTAAAAAAACCCGGCAGACATCCACTGATCCCAGTGCTAAATACACCAAAGACTCCAAATATCAATTCTGTTCCTAAGTTAGTGAATTAATGTGCTTTAATAATGGGTATCTTCCTTAAAGATACGTGGAGACTTTTGTTTTATGACTGGGACAACTTAAAGTCAGAAGACACGTAAAAATTCAGGAAGTTGTTCAACAGCAGTTATTAAGATTTAGAGAACAGTAATCCCATTATTTCATTAATTCTGAGCACAAACCAGAAGATTTATGAAACAACAGTAAGACATGCTTATATTTCTGAAATTTCTTTTCAGTCAGGTCTTAGTAATTCTTAGGATTTCTGATGGGAGGGAGTAGCAGAGCATTTATTAGTATTTGCTTCACTTTTCCCAATTCAGTATGTTACAGGAAGTAACAAACACGTAATGCTAAAAAATAAGAATGCCACCCCAAAGAGTTTAATCTGAAGATGTAGGAAATAGGTTATTTCTTTGTCAGGAACTCTGACATATTACTTCACATGTCAATGGTATAGAGCAAAAGCTAAATGTCTAGATTACCTGAAAAGTTTGCATTCAACTGCAGGTAAGTGTTACTTTGATACCACTGTGACTAGGATGGCTCTTGGGAAAAGCACAAATATCATAAACATGGTTTTTGGAAATCACATTCAGTAATATATGCTTTATTGGCTTGTTTTAACAGGAAAAGAACTATGTTTCAAAAGATTGTGGATGCAATTGAAAAAATGGAAACAGAAGAGCAGGCAATTAAGTATATATCTATTGACCCAACGAAAAAAGAAGTCATCATGTAAGTGGCTAATATTTTACTCCCTATTCAATCAATTATCAAGGACTAGATTTTAAATTAATTTGGGCATCCAAACATGCAAATTTGGACAAAGTGTTACTGTCCAATGACGAGCATAACGATAATTTTAATTTAGAAATGGATGCCTACAATCTTCTTAACGTGCAAAATGTTAATCCGTTTGGCATGCAAATTTGGACATGCAAATTTGGACAAAGTGTTACTGTCCAATGACGAGCATAACGATAATTTTAATTTAGAAATGGATGCCTACAATCTTCTTAACGTGCAAGATGTTAATCCGTTTGGCATCATAGGTATTTAAATTCCTTAAAATCTAGACCTTTTATTTTTTTATAATCATCCTAGCACAGGATAGTTAGGGTTGGAAGATCCTCTGGAGATCATCCTGTCCAACCCCTCTCCCAAGGCAGGGTGACCTAGAGCAAGTTACACAGGAACTGGTCCAGGTGGTATTTAAATGTCTCCAGAGACCTCACAACATCCCTGGGTAGCCTATTCCAGCGCTCTGCTACCCTCAATGGATGTTTGTTCTTCGTCATGTTGAGGTCGAACTTCTTGTGGTTTAGTTTATTGTCATTGCTCCTCACCCTGTTGTTGGGCACCACTGAAAAGAGTCTGGTACCATCCTCTTGACCCCCGAAACTATACTCCTGTTTTGGTTTTTGTTTTCAAAGGGCTATGATGATGACTGGATGTGACCTGTCTGCAATAACCAAGCCCTGGGAAGTGCAGAGTAAGGTAGGTACTTTTGATACAGACAATACTGCATTTACTCTCTGTTTTACTGTCCATTTGGTGCATGACCAATTAAAAAAAAAATTAACTTATTAACACTTGATACATGTTTAAGTACCTGTTACTTCCAAAAAAAACCCTCTACCTTTCTGTCACTGTGAGTGTAGGTGGTCCATGATGTCTCGACCACTCTACAGTTGTCAACCCTTCTCTACTTGTCCTTCCACTAAGGAAGGTAATTCTAATGCTAATTCTGGCAGCTGTTCTAGCTACCCTTAAATATCACTCAGTTCTTTGCTAGACAACTCTTGCTACTATTTTTAAGGCACAGATTTAACAACAGTATGGTTTGAATTGTGTCTGTTCTGTAGATCTTGGTGCCACTGCAAAGTAGCTTAAACACATTCTGTAATACAGTGTGGTACATAAGTACTTCAAGTACTCCAGAATGTATTGACCATCCTGCTGAAACTCATCACTTAGCCTTACAGGAATATGTTTTAACACAGCATAATCAAAATACAACTGCGAATACTTGTTTTTCCAAGTTATACACATTACAGGTATTACAAGACTGTTACGTTGCTAATATTGCCTTGTTCCTGTTGGCAATAATCTGTTATTTACTGCATCAAAATATTGTTAGTGATAATTTACTAGGAAAAGCCTTAAGTACAGCAGACAGTGTCTGTAGGTTTTTTCATGTTTTTTGGAAAGCCTTGTTTAATTTATTTAAATTTACTACTTTCTGCTGACAATTCCACTGAATTATGCCTATTCAGGTTGCCCTCATGGTTGCAAATGAATTCTGGGAGCAAGGTGACCTAGAACGAACTGTGCTACAGCAACAACCTATTGTAAGTACCAAATAATGTAACAGTGTTAAGCAATATTAACTGTTATTAAAACATTGAATAAATAATGAACCATGACGCTTATGAGATCACTATACCAAAAAGCATGATATCTACATGTTCTAAATCACTGCTCTTCTGTTCTAGCCTATGATGGACAGAAACAAAGGAGATGAACTACCTAAGCTCCAAGTTGGTTTCATAGATTTTGTGTGCACATTCGTGTACAAGGTAAGATTAACTGGTTTTGTTTTCCTGCTCCGGCAGTTCTGATGGCACAATTAATGATAAGATATTGCAGTAAAAAATTCTAGACAGCTGCAGTACTCATGGTCTTGGGATGAACAACTATCACAACCACCATAATTTTTCAGTATTTTGTTACATCAAAGAATTGTTCCCATAGAGCAAGTTCAAGAGATGTGAAGCAGATTCATAAAAGAGGAAGATCCCAGCTAAACTTCAGGTTGCTGAGGTTTTGTTATTGCCTTGAAAGACTGAGTTACAGAGTCCAGTTTGATTGTTCCCAGTCCCACTTAATATAAGCAAGCAACATGGATGGTTAGAGAAAGCAATTAATAGCACAGCAAAGGGAATAGGAAATATGTAGTATTTGGGGCATGTAGATATGCTGCTTCTTCTGTAAGGCACTGACATGTCAACATTCTTAATCCCTGTCTAGTTTTATATTATCCAAAAATGTCAGGCAAAAATGTGACACGATTCTTTAACATCTTCAGAAATATCCTCATCTGCTTGGAATATATTACAGGATAACTGACTTTTTAATTGTATCCTGATACTGATAATCATATGATAAAATATCATGTATTATAGTTGTATTATATGAGTCAGGCTATCATATGTAGGATTAGGGAAGATATTAAAATGTGCAGCATATAATTCCAATATTTTCCTAACAGACTATGTGCACAATAGGGCATTATTATCCCAACATGGTATTTCCAACAATATGCCTTGGAATTAGATGCAATAGAAAAATAAAATGTTTTCCCAGCAGTATTTCCACAATTTCAGACTTAACAATTCATCAGTGCTTACAAATTTCTAATTTACTAATTTCAATTGCTTGTACAGGAATTCTCGAGGTTTCACAAGGAAATTACACCAATGTTTGATGGTCTTCAAAACAACAGGGTTGAATGGAAAACACGAGCTGATGAATACGAAGAGAAGATGAAAGCTATTGAGGAACAAAAGAAAAAGGAAGAAGAAGCAGCTGCCCAAAAAGGTTAAGTAACTTCTTAAGTTTTCATTTACATATATGTTTAAAGCAGTCAACATATTCTCTCTCTCTCTCAAATTCACACATGCAGCGCACTTGTGCAATATTAAGCTTTATAAGAATGGTATGCAAGTTCTGAACTAGCCAAATAAGCTTTATCTTTACTTGGAAAAGGAGTAAACTTTAAAGATGACACAAATCCAGTACACTAACCTCATTTTCTGAACTGCAGAATTATATAAAATATGACCACCACAAAAGTGAAGGGAATGTAACATTTCTTCTCTGTAAAGAATAAAAATTGAATGTAATTAAACACTTGCTTATCTGAAATACAAGAGATGTATCAAAATTCTGTGTGGCATCAGTCCCAAATGTATTCAGGTGCTTTGTTTTCAGCTGAAAATGAAAAGCATAAGAGAACAGAGAGTATGCATTCAGAATATAAAAAACCAGTGCCGGTCCCCACTTCTCTTCCAAGTTTAAGATAAAGCTTTTGGCTCTAGTTCCCTACCACCAGTTTTTTGGCTGAAATACACTGTCTCATATAACAAATTCAACACTAATCTTCCAAAGACAGACCAAGCCCTAAAATTGAAAGCATGGTTCTGCATAGCATGACCCAGAAGAGAATCTGATTTTATATAAACTGGAAACCTATCACTCAAGTGTAAGAGTGAAATGAGTCAGTTACTTTTATTCTTTGTATTTCATGTGGAGCAGCAGGTCTACGGCTCTGCCAATGAATTGAGATGACTGAAAAGGTTCACAGATTAAAAAAACACGTGTGATTAAAGCAGTGATATATGGTCAGCTAGTTTGAAGAAGAAAAGTTAGTTTACTCTGTTTCATACATCTTTAAAACAGAAAACAGTACCAAATAATTTATTTGTTAATCAGTACCTCTGAGAAATACGTGAGTATTCTTCACATTTCACACAAAAGACGCTACTAAAGGCCATCCATCAAGTTATTCTCAGTGTGTGAAGTGGAACTAGTTATTGGCTCCTACAAAATTGATACTAGGTTAAAATAAAAATAAATGTTTAAAAAAAATAAAAAAAGTTGTTGCAAAGCGGTTTAAAAAGTACTGTAACAACATGATTTAATCAAAGCAGGTTTTTGAAAGAGTTTAATAAAATGAGTCAAATATTTTGGCCTGCTCACACTGTGATATTACTTACACGCATTTTCACAGGAATTCCACCCTCCTAGTTGCTCCCAAATTTACTTTCAATGGCACTTTATTTTTCTGAAATAATGTAATTTTATTTAAGATTCATTTATTGCTGAGAACTAGCTGGTTGCCAGTATGAAAAAAGTACTTTTTCCTTACACTGGAACATGACCATCTGAACTTTACAGAAATACCAGCCAAACAAACTAAACCAAAACCTGGGACCTCCTCATTCAAGTTCAAACCTCCTTATACATTTGCCTTCTCAGCCAAGAATGTTACCAAAAAAAGTTACCAAAGTCAGATCCAATGCTCCTAAGCACAGGCTTCTTAAATAGAAATTAAATCATCAATTTAGGAAGAGTCAGGTATTTCTACTCTCACTTGGAAGTTAGGACCATCTTACATCATTGGTATTTTGGAATCACTTAAGTCATTGACTTAAGATACATTTTCCTTATAGGAAAATAGGAAACCTTACACAGGCAAGCATGGACAGACTGATTTGCAGGAGCTAAGGATATGGCCTTTGTGTATCATAACTGGCAACACAAAACAAAAGGGAATTATTCTGCATCTTTTTAAACACACACTGGAATGAGGCCATGGACATTTGTGAAGAACAGATCTGACACTGTCAAATCAAGGCCATGTAAATACATAGGTTTGTTAAGCCAGTTCATACAAACAAAGATTTGATACCTGCTGAACCATGGTGGTTTCTCTAGAATAGCCACTGACCTGGCTATTTGTCGGGGTCCTTCCCCCTGCCATGTAGCCCTGGGAGAGGGGCCCTGAGGGGACAGTCACGGGGTTTCCCTGGCCCTGGTCAGCCTCGTTCCCCACTGGTTCGTTTGTGTTCCCCTGTGTGGGCAAGGACCCTCGGTCCGGGGATTGTGAGAGCTCCTCAGCAGAGCTCCGGCCGTGCGCCGGGAGAAATAAACATCTCTCTGAAACACCTACCAAGAATCTGTCCATATATATTTTTTTTCCACGGCCTCCTGGTATGATACATTGTGTTACAGAATCCCCGCTGTAACAGCTATTCTTAGCCATTCAGTAGACACAAAAGAAACATGTTTGCTGAACCACTACAGTGGAAAGTTCAGAACTGAAGTAAAGCAAAGTACAGTATTAAACTGAGAAAATCAAATACATAGTTAGTAACATAGTGTTGATTATATCCACAAATTACAGAGGGTAGGACACTGATTATGTGACATGTTTCAATGCAGGTGGAAAGGGTCGAAAATGACCTATAACATGGTGATCCACAGCTTTCAAATGTAAGTTTTAATTCTAATATTGGTATCTTACCTTAAGTGAATCTGGAAACGCAATTTATTACATTGAAAGAACTTAACCATGACCAATGAACATCTGTGGAATCATTTGAGAGAGAGTAACAGAATCAGTAGTTATAAATAAAAACATGAAAAGTGTCTCTCTCTCTTAATTGGTAATTACAAAGGGATTCATGCAGGGCTGGAAAAAGGTTTATGCAATTAGGTCAGATTAGTTTTTGTATCATCTGCTTCAAAAATAGATTCACAGATTATATTGCTTCAGGAATTTCTTTCTTTTGCATGGCTTGCATACCTCTGTTTTGTATGTGCGGGACAGAGTCATATATTTAAATACTGAAACTTTCCAGTAAGAGTGGTTCAGTGTGTGTTTGGTCCCTTGAGAAATGCTGGTATCAACTCCTACACTATGTACACATAGGTATATATAACATGTCATTGTTTCTTATTCCAATATCCCAGACAAGCAGTGAAATTTCAGAAGACCAAACACACACAATATGCATAAAATAAAAGCAGCACATCTATAGCAAGGAATTAGAGCAGCTAAAATTAACAGAAAATACTCATTTTACTTTCCTTCCTTTTTTTTTTAACAGAAGGTGCTGCTGGAGGTGGTGGAGAGGAAGGAAAATCCAAAACATGTGTAGTTTTGTAATTCTTTGTCTCAGACACTGTTCCTGCTACAAGAAAAGACATCTAGAAAGAACTTCAATGAGCCCCAGTGGATTTCTGCTTTGCATAGAATAGTATAGATCAATCTCTTAATCCTCTTAAACACTTGCCATTTGTTGGAAATAATTTTTAATGGATTAAAAAAATGGTTACAATTAAAAACTGGAAAAAACAATGGTGCAAAATGAGTTGTGTGCTCTAGGTATTTTTTCATGTCACTCAATTTATATACAGTATTTTTATTAAAATATGTAACTTCTACACACTGTCCAGAAAAAAATAAATAATTTTGACAGATCTTATATGAAATTACTGAATGAAATCTAGTATGTACAACTCAAACTAAAAATTGCGATATTCGTAACTTGGATATTTAGATTTATATATTATGTGTATTTCCTTAATCTGTAATTCTGTCATTTTCCTTCATCCTCAATATTATATAAAGTTCTGGAGTAAAACATCTCTTTCACTTTAGGAATGCACAACACAATTCCCTCACTCTTGTCTATAAAAAGCAGGCCCATGGTACACTGTATTTTTTCCAAAATTACCAATGATAAATCTGTACATTGTAGCCATCGCAGCCTTTTGATCATATGCAAATGGCTCTCCCACAGTTCCTAAACTGACCAGCTTTTATTGTAAAAATCTAAAATAGCAGATCACAAGCATCATACTTTACACACGAGTAAGAGTTTACTCAGATACCCACACCAGTGTATCTACAGCAGGATCTGCATTCGAGGGCATTTTAAAAGGCTCATGTACTCCCAACGCATCTCTTGCAAAATGCAATAAATTAAAGTATTTGAAAACCAATTAACTGACACCAACTTAATCTTCTGAGGGAGAGGAAAGCAGAAGTAAAGCCCATCAATAGTCCCATTATCTGTCTTTCTACAACCAAGAAGACAGACTGCACACAAATTAGCTCTTCATGAACATTGATCTCCCTCCCTAAACCTTTGGCATGAGTCCACTCCATACCTTCCACTCGGGCAGCCACCTCCTCCCGCGGATGGAGGAAGGCAAATGGCCAGTATGTTAGGCACAGATCTGAGTATTCACTGGAACCAGTTTCAAGTCTAATGAGATGGATGTCAAATGCAACTCCCGCAATAGAGAAATTCAACATGCAAATTCAATCCTGCCACTTTCCCTCCCCCTTAAACAAAGCAGACTCACACTTTTTTCCTCTGGAGGACCTTCCGCATCCACACGGAAGGGAGAATGAGAAATTTGCTCTACATAAACCTTTCTAAGAATGGTCTTAGCATGAATGAACAGATATTGTGTACACTTATCACTCAAAACTAGAGGAATCCACAAAAAAACTCCAAACACAACATTCTGACTTAAAAATGTGTCAAATATTTTATGCAAAGTTATGACATAAAACTGGTTATCATGTTACTGTCTGTATTAAAAGCCGCTACTAAAGAAAACTATTTCAAGGTTGTTTTACAATGTAATTTTATTCAAACTGTATTAAATTATGTATTTAATATGTATAGTCTAACTTTTTATAACTGTATTTTAAAGACCCGAAGAGAAGCTAGTTACTCAGAACACATACTTAATATACGATACTTGAAGCAACAAATATAGCAACGCAGTCAACAAAAGCCCCTTTGGGCAAGTTGCACACGTTTAAGCAGATTGCTGCAGATTGGATTTGACTCTCAGCCAAGCTTGCAAGATGACAGAGAATTAACTTTTAAATCCACCTTCTTACCTAAAGAAGCCTTCATGCAAGGATACGTTTATTTCTTACTCAAGGACGCCCTAAATATGTCCTTGTACGGTCATCTATTATGTAAGTACAAACTGTTTAAAATGTAATTATGTTAAGTAATACTTGTAAATAGAGTTCTTAACATTCATATAAGTGCATGTAAGATGTTCATAAGTACGCTAAAACCATCTTTGCTGTTACATTGTCCACATCAAATACTTACTAGAAATACTTCCTATAAATATATCTACAGTGAGAAGTACTTATCAAAAATACATTTTATACAACATCAACTTTCCTCAGATTAACATGAAAACTTAATTTAAAAAGTCTGACCTTTGTATCCAAAGTAATTTTCACCAGGCAGAAAAAATATAGGCATGCTACCTATTAATGTGCAGACTGTTTCTTTGGAAACATGACTGAATGAATGTTTAAAGATGTGTGGCAACTTGAAGAACAAAATGAATCCAGAAAGTTTCTCAAGCAATATACATGCTTTATTTGTATATTTAGGATTACACATGAAAGAAGGATTAACATTCAATCAACGGAAAGGAGAAGCCACAGATAACATTAAAGTCACGTGCATCTCTAGTAGAAAGCCACACATTATTTTTTACATCGAAAATTTCACCAACCAACCAAGTTTGTTGAAGTGGAATTTCAAGACACATCGCATTACAACTAAAATTTAAAAGAAAGTCACAATAAACTGAACTTTTTAAAGGAGTAGGAGAGACATTTCAGATATGGTTTACTTAATTCAAGTAGAACACATATTTGACAAAATCTGAACTTCTCCAATAGCATCTGAAAATACTTACAGCGACTAATACCCAAGTATTGAAGTCAACATGACCAATAAATTTAAGGCTATTTATTCCTCTTTAATAAATTTAAAGGATAAATATATTAAAGTGTATGGCTTTAAACTACTCACAGAATCTTACAAAATGTTCCTTTACAAAAATGTGGCAATAACTGAAGTTTGAGATAAAATAAAAGCAGTGAACTTCCATGTTGTCATGTCAAGAAACTATATTCTTGTTTAAGTTTGGGTGCCATATATCTTCTGCACAGAACTGAAAAAATTACTTCTATTGTTTCAAGAGTATGCAGCCTACTACAAGAAACAGAAAGTTTTTAGATTTGAAGCCTTGTACAAAGACAATCTACCCAAATGGTCCATAAGAGTGACTGTAGAAAAGGTATGCAGGCAGAGCGCAGTCTCTGGAAGATTATGACTGGATTTCCAGACTTCCATCTTGACAACTCACGAAGAAAATCAGCCTACATCAACTGCAAGTTTTAGAGAAATAAGTCTTGAAAATACTCATCAAACTCCTCTTCCCTGTAACAAGAACAAAAAATAAAAGTCAGACAGTTCTGCTTTGGATTTGTACCTAGGAGATAATCTTTGTATGAAAAAGCTTTAGCAAACTTCTGATTAGAATTGCAGAAGATATAGATAATTTTGACTTACTCCCTACTTTCCAATACCCTTCACCTTTCCCTGTGTGAGCTGACTCTTGGGACCTGCTGCTAAGATAATTAATGGTATAGTAGGGGGTAAGGCAGCAGTGGTATGATAGTGGCTTAACAAAGGTTTTCCTCAAGAGCTGCGTATGTCTCCTCTTTAAAAACACAATTTTAAGTTCACTACACAGAAAGAGATTTGACATAACCTTTTATGTCTGAATAATTGAAACATTTGGGACATCTCTGCCTTTGCAGTTCTCAATGGACACCATACGTTTCAGAAGCTGCACGTCCACTATTTCAAACTAACCGTGACTTTTCATCTGCCTCTCGTAGAGGACCTTTCCAAAAGTCAGCTTCTGAAGGACCATCTTCTGCATTGCTGTTATCAGAATCTGTTGAAAAATTTAAAATGCTTATGAAATAAATTTTAAATTATTTTATCTTTTTTTAATAAGATGGTATATTGCTAGAAGCAATGTTTAATAGCAACCATGAGAATAAACAGAACACTTAACTTTGCATAAAGTGAAAATGAAAATGTTTTGCAATGTTAATCAATGTAGCATCAAAAAGATTCTTAGGTATCATGAACTAATGTTTTGGTTAAACAGTAACAACAATCATCAAAACACTGATCTTGACACAACAGCAACATAGCATTTTTTTTCTTAAAATTAAATAACCACAAACTCAAAATTACAATTCATTTTCCATTTATGATAGTAATCAATTACCTTACTGAAATGATAGTTCTTATCAATGGTGACTTATCAGTGAAAGTGTAAGAAAATATGGATTGCTGCGTAACTCTTTCAAATTAGTACACGGGGTGACAACTCATATCAGAAACCACCCCCTCTCAATCTTCCAGTAAGTTTCCTGATAAAACAAAGACTTTGTGCATGGTCTCAAGTCATTAGAAAACTGCTTCAGGTCTTCCTGTATCTAACTGGGAAAGCCTAGGGGGTGAGAACATTCTTAAAAAAGTAGAGTAGAGAAATCAGTGAAAACAGTCAATCACTTCTAGACAGTCTGCAGCAAGAACTGGCATGACCAGGACATGGGGCCTGTTTCACCAAAAAAGAAACTGGAGACTGCAATCACTGAGATACAGAAACAACCAATGTCCAAGGAGTCACTGAATGCATCCACCTGCAACAAGTAGGTCTCTGAGGTACTACAGGTGGTAGCTGGAAAAGACATTAATTAAAGCCTAGGATTTATTTAATTTTTTTTTTTTTTGAGCAGAGTACACATCAGTATAATTCCCTGAAGGAAAATGTAGCAGTTTTTGTATCAGAAAAGTACTATCTTTACACAGTATAGACTACACAGCATGAAATTATTAACAATGTACCTATTTTTACACCCTCTACTCTTTTTTAGAACAGCCTGACCTCTCATTCTTTTGATTATTTCCATTCTGTTATCTGCCCACATTTTTATTTTTTGATTAAACTATTTCCTTCTTGAAATTCCCTACACTTGTTCTCCAATATATGTAAGTAATTCATTCAAACCTTCCTATTTCTGTTTCAGACAGCATTCTTATCTTATAAAATATTAAAACAGCTAATAAAACGAAGATCAATGACAACTGCCTATGAAATTATACACCTTATTACAAAAACATAAAGGATATTCTTAATCTTTATCAGAATTACCTGAATCATCTGAAGAAACCTGATCTGTAAAGAAAAATAGAAAAAAAACCAGTCAGCTTCTCTTGGTTTTATCCGTTATCTTAAGTTGTATACAAAGATATTTTTATCACAATATATTACTCTAAACACGTGCACACACCACATTCAAAGAGAGCAAGCAAACACTGAAATAAAAGGATTTATTTTGCATGAGTGCACAGGTCATCAGTTTGAGCCTAATTATGTCAACCCAAGATCTGTGGTGTAAAAAAGGTTATCTAACATTTTCAAAATGCTTTCAACCCAAAAGCCTCATGGAATGAAATACTTCACAACCCTTTCTAGCATGCAAAATCCAATGCTTGGACAAACTTCCCTTGCAGTGCATACTTTTCAAAAGGCTGTCCTTCTCTGTTAAAGATAAGAAATTTATCTTTTTTCTGCATCTAGGAAATTTTACCTAGGAAATTTACGTTTCTGACTACCTGTGTTACAGTCCAGGAAGTTACATAACTGTATGTATAACTAAATGTATTTATCTATATTTATACATAATTATATGTTTACATCTATGCAGCTATAGCAAAACTAAGGTTCAACTGACCTGAGTATTTTAATAATTGAAGTTTTAAAGTTTCAATTTACCTTTATGGGTCTTTTTCTTGGACTTCTTTTTTGCTGAACGAGATAATTTTGTCTTCTTACTTTTTGGCTCTTTAGAGCTCTGTACAGCTGTGCCTCTTTTCTTGCGTGATTTGACTTCTTTCCTCCTTTAAAAGAGATGAATGTACACCTTCTCTATTATATGTACTTCTAATGCAACAGTAAATCTGAAGTATTTAATTCAGTCAAACAGTTGTCATTTTTTCAGACATATACCAGTAGTTAAACTGAAAAAAAATGATTCAGTTAAAAAGAAAAGTGCTATAGAAACACAAGATAAGAAAAATAATCAATCACCAGGCTGAAGTTAAGCAAATGAAACTTCTGTGGTGGTAGGGATGGAATTCTTCCAGTCTGAGGGGTTCTGTGCTGTCATTACCATGGTATCTTAACGCTTAACAGTGGCTTTATAAGAACCCCAGAATATTTATGCTATTTCAGGATAAATGAAGCTCATAATCATCTCACTGAAGTTTTGCCCCAAGGTGCTGTTCATCATAATTGCAACTTATCAATAATTCAGTCCCCATTATTTTCAAAATATTTCATTACCGGTGATGGAAGTTTAGTTTGTGGGAACATTCTGGACATAGTCCTGAAATAGAGAAAAAGAGAATGCTGCAGCCAAGAATTTGATAAACATAATTAACAAAACTACAAAACTAGACCTAGATCTTTCAATATCAGTAGCTTTTCCTTCAAAACACTAGTTACAATGTAATTGCAGCCAGGATTGAAAAAATACATGATGAAAGTCTTCAGTACAATCCCAGACTTTATACTAAATGTGAAGGAAGATCACAAGTTTAGCACTGGCAACTCTTCATTAAAGAAGTATCAGCGCTTATCATGTACAGGCATCCCATTTATGGATCCTTGTGGACAGATCAAATTGTTCTGCAATTATACTGAAGACCTGTAAGTCTCTTAGAGCTTTGTCAGAGACCAAGTGTTCCCACATGGATTGTCCTGTGCACAAAAGGAAAAAAACCCCCACTATTCACTCATTTTACACAAAGTAACTGTATAAACTGTGCTGAGTTTAAAATCTGATGAACATATCATAATGTACACAATACTGAATTAGAGAATCCCAGTCGAGATGTAAGAATTGAAAAGAAAATTATTTAAAGAGCGAACTTTTGTAAGAAAACACAAATATTTGAAATAAAATCAATAGAGCTAAAAGTATGCAAGAAGTTGTCTGGTCCAAAGCCCTAAGGACTTCTAAGCCAAGAAACTGAACGAGCAATGACTGCCGAAATTCTCCTTGCAATGCAGTATTGTCCATTAAAACTAGAAATGCTTCTATATGAAACAGCTTACAGCCAATTATTCTAATTTTATGACATGCCAATTATACAGAATCAAGTGCTCAACCTGTAACAACATAGTCATATATAATGATAACAGCTGTTCTCCCTAAATCAAGAGCATCATATGACCATCTATGATTAACAAAATGATCTCCTATTCAGCATTTGCC
Source organism: Corvus moneduloides (assembly GCF_009650955.1). NCBI lineage: Eukaryota > Metazoa > Chordata > Aves > Passeriformes > Corvidae > Corvus > Corvus moneduloides. The sequence goes on from NC_045483.1 coordinate 16,326,198, forward strand.
ATGAATTCATATTATTATCATTGGGTCTCACTCAATAGCATTCAAAGTACAAGATACTTGTCTTCTCTCAAGTGTACAAATCCTTGAAGGGCTGACTTACTCAATTTCACAAGTGCATTCCTCTTTTCGCCATGTTCAACATAACCAAAATTCACCTCCCAGCTCTTCAGGCCTTCTTCCTCATCACAGTGTTTATTCCCACAGGAAAACTGACCTGTAAAGAGTCAAAACCAGCAAACCGTGGTTCAATGATTAACATTAATAGATTTGGGGTTGTTATTTCCGGTTCTGCTCAGTTTTTGCTTTTTGTTCTCCGTTTCTTTCAAATAAAAAAAACCCACAAATCTAAAAATAACATCTAGATTAAGGAAACAATAACAGGGAACAACAAAGCAATCAATCATACTTGTCCAATATTGCCTATTTGCAAAGAAAAAAACATAACTGTGTTTTGAAATGTATGGATGAAGGTGTGTACATTATGAAATAATGAGTCTAATAGTGAACTCAGAAAAAATGAGTGTCACTAGGATACATCCTATATACCCTAAATTACTTACTTAGCAGAGGATGGATCAGAAGTTGTGATTCAGACATGTATCTTTAACGACATCAAACCATTCAAAGTATCATGTTCATACAATATGAAGATGCCTACATGTTTTTACATAACTAGTGTACCTGATACAATTTGTATTCTAGTGACTATCCATAAATACCTTCGTTTTAAGAAAAGGAAATCCAACTTTGTCAGAAATGCTACATCAGCTTGAAAATCTTCCTTTGGTTCATTATGTGAAAAGCAACACTGATTTTAAAACAAATTTGCACATAATCAATTTTGTTTACACCACTGAAGTCCCAATATTGGAGTAATAAAGATACATGTATTCCCTTTGCAGAAGACTGATTCGTATGCAGAGCAGGCAGAAAGGATGTGTATTAATAGGCTCACAAGCAGGACTGTTGGTGAACGATTAACCTCAGAAGATTCTGCCTAAGCGGCTAACTAATGGATTGGCAGTGTCCTCAGATACTTCAGTTCTGTAATGAAACACCACTTGGAATGCAAACATTTGAAGTAAAAAAACCCCCAAAACTCTCATTAAAAAGCAGGTTTCAAATTAATACACATTAAGGTATTAATACACATGTAAGGTATGCCTATCAGTACCCTGTGTCACAGCAATCTGCTATATGACCTTTCAAAACACTTATGGCAAAGAGTGGAAAGAAAAGAAGCCAATGAAATAATTTGGCATTCACAATTAGTAATACAAGTGACACCTCTTCTTTCACTTCTCCTAGCTCTTCTTCTTCATGACCAGGCAAAGACAGCCATCAAATGCAAAGCCATCAAATGTGAGTACTCCATTCCTGCGTTCCCTTGTTACCACCCCCAAACGTTAGCACAGCGCGCCGGCAGTGGTTCTCATCGCCACTATACAGACACAGCTCCATCAGCACATACAATAAGTACATACAATGCTAATGCTAATTATCAGACAGGTAGGAATCGATGTGTTATTACATTTCATTAAAGCAATTTATATGGCTGATTTATATTTTAAAATAGCATAAAAGACCCACAGCTTTTTTTAAAGGTTTGGAACCACACTCGGAGAGTGCGTCCGACACCCCCGAGAGGGTTGGGTTCTCGCACCCCCCAGTGGTGAAAGAGAGGATTTATCCACTCTTCTATTCCAGTTGCTCACTTTTCATTAGGATTCCATTAAAAAGCTTGAAATATGTAATTCTGCACTTTCTCCCACATTTTAAAATATGGAATACCACATTTTACAAAGCTATAAATTTTTTTCCTCACGAAGACATAAAAATAATTTACTTCTCGTTTACTTTAATTATCTTGTTAAAGTATTCAATAAAGCATGTAATTGTATCAAATGTAACTATCCATTAATATAATCTGTAGTGCTGAATGCAACACATGACTGCAACTACCTTTAGAGGCTTAATCTTTACAGTTTAAAAAACCCCACCATTAATGTTCACACTTTCTGCTGTGAAATACTTAATTTTTTAAAGATCATAAATGCATTTCTAACTTTTTGAAATATATTACAATAGAGGTGTTTACAGAACACAGCTGTTTATTAAACTGTAACCGAGTGATATTGATCAACAGTACAACTCCATGCAATTTCCTGGCATGTGACTTCTGAAAACCACATGTATATGGGGATCCGCCCCCAGGAACAGCAATACCTCATTCACCTCCTTTTCTTGCTTTTGCAGCAAGTTGAAGAAGCCCAAGCACCTCAGCCATGGAACAAGGACCACTGTGCAAAGTCCCAGTAACACACTGGTAAGACTTCACACCCAGAATTAAGCTACTGATTTAGAGACAGGATTGGGAGACATGATAACCATTCCTACTGAAGCTTTCAAAACCAATTTAGCCTAAAATAGGTACCACACAAGAAACTTTAATTTAAAAGTTAACGTTTTCCACAACAGCACTGTAGAAACTGTTAATCAATAAATTATTTCCTGAGGAGGACTACTGAGAGATTTCAATTACAGGTATCAAAGGCTAATGAGGTAGCAAAACTACTGGAGAAAAAGCATCTAAAAAGCCCATCCATTAAATTCTACATCTACACCAAATGCATTATGGTGGTGTTCATTACAAAACTGACCTTGTGAAAATAAACTATATGCTCCTTTAATTTTAATATGTGCAGATGAGTGTGCAGTCTAAACCTATGTGGCATAAAACAGCAAAGCTGGAAGACAAGTCAATTTATTGTACATTATAAACTTACCTGATAAACTCACCTGGACTGATAAACTTACCAGTACTGTCAAATATTATCACACAAAATTATTTCAAAAAGCAAGAGAAGCATCAGGAAGAAATGTAATATAAAATGAAAGACAGCATTACCTTTTCCTGAAATTACTTCTTTCTCATGTCGCCATCTAAATCCAAACTGTTAAGAACCAAAATTGAGTTGTGAATAGTCAACATATTAAGCAATGTAAAGAGTAATTTCAGTTGATTGATGTCCTGCACATGGTTCATGCATTTAATTCTGGTCAAGAAAATTTAATTTTTTCTCTTTTAATTAAAAATGTCTCTTTGCCTCTGCTCACTAGAGTGGTATTTTATTTATAAAAATACTTGGAATATTTTTATTTTTACAGAAAGTCCTCCATGCTGAAAAACAATTACAGAAGCAAACATATTAACATTTCCAAGTGGAAGACAAGTTGGCCTAGAAATCTGGAAATAAAACCAAAAGAATAGAATTTATTTTATTTATTGACCAGGTGTCAAACAGATTTTATTTCTTAGCAAATAGGAGACAGTTCCAATCTGTTAAGCTACAAAACAAAGTACAGAGACAGCAAATAAGAATTTCTCTAGGAAAATAAGACAACAAAGGGAACTTTTCCAATCCAGTGCATACCAAATAAAACTTAAATGCAGAACACCCTCCTGTGCTGCACTGCAAAGCTGACATTAGAACTGAACTATCTGACAATACAGTCATTTATCAGCCTCAAAGTTTGCAGACAAGATGCACTGAAGGTTTAAAGAGAACCTTGACCTAGAAAATTCTTCTCTAGGGAAAATGTAAGGAATAACAGACCCATCACAAGCAAGAGCTGTCAGAACACTCTTCCACTGTCTCTTAGTAGTGTCACACCAGAGGTTCACACTGGCATTTCTGATTAAAGGAAACACCAGTGAAGACCAAGCCAGACTGGTGGTAGGTGAAGTGGCCACAGAACAAGGAGGATGAGTAGGTCTCCAGCTCTGGATGTGAGAGCACCTGTGAATCTCTAGGGATGAGAGCAGGGGAGTCCCAGCCGTGTGTGTGTGTGTGTGTGTGTGCATGTGTGTGTCTGCACAGCCATGTGTGTGAGTGAGTAAAACAGTCTGGACCAGCAACTGGAATGTGGCTGTGGCCTTTCGGGTTTGTTTGTCTTGGGGCTTTTTACTGTCTTCTCCTGAGCTTCAGTCTTTGAGAAGGTGGTTCTGCTTATTTTTTGGATTCTCAAAATAGACTCTCCCATGAAACTGCCCCTTACCATTTATCCAGTCCTTCACAAAACAATGGTTTACTTCAGAACTAAAGAGATCTGAGCTGCAATCTCTATGCAGAGATCTTTAGAAAAATTACCTGACTAGAAGATTGTGGCTAGGAGCGGAACATTTACAGCTGTGAAAAGACAGATGAGCACATACGTGCAAGTCTCAATCTGTGCAATATATATATTTAAAACATCACAGAAAACTGACCTCCAACTTCGCTTTGACAGCAACTAGCACACTATAGAATCACAGAGTCAAAGAACAGCCCAGGTTGGAAGGCACCTCAACAGACTACCAGGTTCAACCTTCCATGGGGAAGGGAGCCCAGATGAGATTATCTATCACCCTGGGCAACTGCATCTGAAAAACCTCCAGCAATGGGGATTCCACTGTGCCACTGGGGAGGTTGTTCCAGCAACCAAATGTTCTCACTATAAAAAATTTCTTTCTTATATCAAGATGAAGCATCAACATGTAAAGCATCAACAACTATCATGCAAAAGGCTGACTAGCTGAGAAGCTTATTATCTACCCTGCACCTCTCATAGCACCAGCACTGCAAAACAGAAGGCAGGGGGGCTAAAGATATCCAACTTCCAGTTTCTGGAAATTCAGAAAAAAATTAAGGCAGGAAAAATCTGAAAGCACAGACTGTATTCCATCAGTACGAACGGGATGAGCAGCTTATTTAAGACTTTGAAGAAAAAAGCCTGCTTTGAAATCCTTCTGTACCAAACATAGGCATGGATAAATCAGTCATTGAGAAAAATCTCATTTTTTTTTCTGTTTTTCTAAGAATATCTAACAAAGGACTTTCATATGATCAGAACGTATTTGAGGAAAGAAAGCATAAATATTTTACAAATTGCATGACACAGCAGTTATGCTGACATGGCAATTCCAAAAATATAGGTAATAACTTAGGAGCATAAATGGGAACTGAGAGTGACCTCAAAGTTAGGACAGACACACTTGAAGTCTGACAGGGAAATACTGTTCACACAACACAACACAAAAAGAAAAAAAAAAAAAGAATCTGGGGCAAAACAGTTTCCCACAAAAGACAGCAAACATATGGAAACTTGGCACAGTAGTGAGAGAAACAAAATCTGTAAGCATGCTCGAGGGAAATCAGCTGGGGGGATATGAAATAGCTACAGAAAAATAAAATCAAATTTACTCAAAAAAAGGAGGGAAGGCATCTTCAGCATTTTAGTTTTTGTTAATTTTAATTAAATTTTTGCATTTTACTGTCCCAATTGTCTTTAGATGACTGCCATATTTTCTTCCTAATAGAGCTAAGCCCAGTCTTTGCAAATATTTACCAGTGAATGTAATTTTCAATACCATAAATAGTCTAGAAGAACTATATAGGCTGGGTTACTATGTGCTAAGAACACCAAGATGCATCTGAGTTCAGCACCAGTCTTTGGAAAATCACAATAGAAGATTAGTGTGTATTCTTTCACTAAGAAGTTAGTCAGCCAAAAACTCAGAAAAAAAAAAAGGCTGTTCCGTTTAAGAAGAAAACCTGGTGCTGGAATTGGGCTGTTTCTCTTAAGAAATTCTATTTATTTACAAGGCACATACAAATCCTGCTTCCACAAACAGAAAAGAACAACTAGCAAAAGATGCTGTTTTAGAATAGACTTTTCCAAAATTGTTTCTGCCAGCATTCAAGTACAAAACTCTTTTAGACTTTTTTTTAACAGTAACATTCCATGGGTTTTTAAGCCTCATCTACTGCGCCTCTCCGAGCAACCTCTCTAGCCTTCTTTCTTTAACCCCTTTGCACTTTCTGCCTTTCACACACAATGTACCTCTTCATAAAACATCATCTGACAGAAATGTTCCTATTCCCACAGAAGCACATTTTTGAGGCAGTAACAATGCTTGGATTCAAACTGCTGCTGCTTATTAAGTGACTCGACAAATTCTCACAACTCCCTTTCTATGGGAGGGGTACTAACATTCTGGTTTTACAACATATCCACAATCATAAGGCAATTTTTAAAAAGGGTATACTTCAAAACCCAAGATTATTTACACTAATGAAAGATACCTTATTCTCTTTGTATCTGCTGAGATCTGCTATACAGTATTCTTTGTACAATTTATCATAATACTTCTTTGCAAGCCTCTTCTCCCTAAAACAAAAAAGTATTATTTTTTATTAAATGCAGAAGACAACACATTTCACTTTATATTGTAATGACATTAGCAAGACAAAGACAAGTTGTTCCATCAAAAGAACATAAGTTGTAGACCTAGAAATACAACAGATACACGCTCATTAAATTAAGGAGTAATTCCCATAAAACAGGAAAAATAAAATAAATCCACAGTACATACTAAACAGTATTTTTTCAAACTCTGCTTTCTTCAGAGTTTTTGAACAGTCGTTTGGATCTCAGAGAATCACTATTATTTATTAGTTCTTTCTGTCATCAATTCATGTTGGCATTTGAGCAATACTACAATATGAAAGATCTTCTAATGGTCTTTCATTTTCTAATGCATCAAAGATCAAAGAATGATCACTAAGTATGCACAGTAATTCTTAATTAGTAGGGGAAATAACAAATTTAGTACAAGTGATCTAAAAATAACATATCCTATAATAGTTTCAGGTACCAATTCATGTCTGCTTCATCTTCTTCATTCCACAGGAATCTATGGTTTTCTCTAATAACATCAAGATCCGTCTTGTCATTTGCTCTATAAAAGGACACACCTTTTTTAAGTACAATGTAACATTAAAATGAAAATCCATCAAATAATCATTTGGTAAGCATCAATATTTTACAGTTCTGATCTCTACCTCACAGCATAAAGGAATACATAGCTATGAAATAAAACTATCAAAAATGTATTCCCTGGCATACCTGTTCACAAATAAAAAAACTCATGGTGGAAAACAGCCACTGAAATTGTGGATGACTTGACCCTGTCTGAAAACACTTTTTATACTCTTTGTTGAAGACAGTGATGTTAAAAGGCAGTTATAGATAGCTCTAAAGAAGTTATCATTATTCTGGACAATGGATGGCAATTCTGCACATTTCAGAGGTATTTCAGACTGTTATTTTGAAGGTACTGACAGATATTTCTCAATGTACCCTCCATTAATGATCACCTGTCATCTTTCCTTTTACATAACAAAACAAGAGTAATTCAGCTCATGGTAAGCTCTTCTCTAAAAATATGGAAACAAAATGAAACGAGGCAATTTTGTGTTTGGGTATTTCCAATTACTGTAGTTACCATTTGTGACCAAAACAATTAGTAATTTGATACACAGCTACATCATCTCTGCCCCCAAAGCTATAATATACACTTATTCCCTTTACATAACAGGAGAGCTTTGGGGTCAGGAGGGGAAAGTTTGCTAATGGTTCTCACCCAGATCGTCGGAAATCCTCTATTTTGCCGCCATAGTATAAAATGTAGTCATGCACAAACTTTTTATGCCTTTCATACTGAATAAAGCAATTAAGGATTGTTTCAGAACTTATTTCCTTTTACCATAGCTTAAAACCAAAAAAACCCCAACCTAAATGTTTTTAATAAGAGAAAGACTTTTCTTCTCACAAACAGTTCAGTAATTTCAAAAAAAAAGGAGTGGAATTAATGCAACCCAAATAGCAACTTTTACTTAATAACCTCTCATAGAAGCTAATTTCCAAATACAGGAATTCAAGGCAATTTCATCTTTAAAACCTCATTCATCATTTATAAAACTGTCTTTCTCTATCAAAGATGTTCTGTATGCATATACACAGAAACTTGGTTAATTTTTTCAGCTGTGATTTAAACAACAGCTTCTTTGTACTGCAGTTTTGGTTTAAAACAGGTTTGTGCTCTTCTATTATAAAAACAGTCTGGCTACTAAAATGAAGTAATTTGTTACATTTTTACCAGCAACATATAAATAAAAGTTGTATGATTTGGTTTGGAAATGAAAATCATGGAAAAATATTAAATGCTTCTTAGAACATTTTGGCCTCAGAAACATAATTTGAAACACATTTTGTACCATAATTTGAGCCGAATGTGTAATAACTTATTCAGAAAGTGTCTTCACAAATAAAAACTTTATATGGCTTCTTAGAAAGGTTTTCAATTAACTTTTATCTCAACAGCAAAAAGAAGCTCCTCTGAAGAATCACTCAGTATCTGGTGCGCCACTGTCACTTGATGTGATAACTGAGAAATCCCAGTATTTTACCATAATGGATAACCTGTGCTCCATCTTCAAACTTGAAAAATGAAACAGAAGGATACAGCATCCATTGATATCAGGTGAAATCTTCTTTTTCTTGCTTCTTCCCTGTTAATAACAAACATGTTTCAGTGAAAACTATCTTTCCATTAGGAGGAAAATGTTTCACAAAAGCAATATGTAAAAGATACCTATCACATTCTTCAGCTGCAAATCGTCTGTGGACCACACTGCCTTGTTTTGCTTTCTGGAATGGCTTTATCAGAAGGGCATCCTCCTCTATTCTAAAAGTAGGTGGGAAAAAGGAAGAAAAGATAGTCAAAAACTTTTTATAAGCAATAAAATTTTCATATGCCAAACTTTGCACTATCTTGAGTAACAGAAACTGTTATATTGCTATTTTCTACAAGAATAAAATGAAACTTCAGAACCAAAGCCAGCTTGGACTTCACCTCATTAGCAGAACCAAATCAGAAAGGCATTTGCTTCCAGTAGGCATTTAGAGGCAATTGCTTAAACCAGCAATTTTTAATATTTGTTTTTATTAATATTATCACTATAGAACTGCAATGAAAAAACCTGGAAGATTCCTCAGTTTCACTCTGACATCGAAAGTCCTTTACAAATCTCAGCTACACAGCAAAGTAGGAACAGGAAGGACAGTGCACTCACTGAATGAGTGATTGGCAGTAACCATATTCCACCCTTTCATGCCAATGTCTCAACACCTCATTAAACAGTTCTGCCTCTTGTAGTGCAATCACAAGAATCACAAATTTAAAAGTCAATTACCATGTTGTGAACTGTACTTGTCAGTAGGCAGCTAAAATTACTGTTAGAGTTCAACAATAATAAAAATAAAAATATATACATTTTAGCTAGTAAATTTAGTTTTTACTAAATTTAGTAGATTTCATTCATGAACTTAGGTGAAGAAGAGATTTTTCCATAACTATCAGTGGGCAGAAAGAATGGAAATCAGAAACCTGAAGAAAGCAAGCCAGGGAATTTGTTTCTAGCTATGGAATATAGGACTCTGGAAACTTAGGGTATAATTTACTCAAAAGCACAAAATTCCCATAAGGAGGCTCTATAAAACAGCAATTTGGAGAGAATTTAAGACAGCTATTTTCCTTACAGTGAAAATAAAGACCATGATAGAGCAAGAAAAGGAACCCACATAAGAGCCCTACTGGGAATCAGCAGTGGTGTGCCAGAACAAGGATAATGATGGTATTTTTGAAAGGCTCCTGATGGTTAGTTAATATTCCACCTAGAAAGTGGAATGGTAGAATGCGCAATGGCATTTAAAGAAAATGAAATCCGAACAAAACCAGTCACTATTTTAATGGAGAACAGCTATATCTATAAAATATATGAAATAGCACAATGGCTACTATTCCAAAGATTAAAACATGATTTTTTTTTTCCCAGAATGCAATCAGACACTACAAAACTCATTCTTTCAATTCTTCTATGAAGGAAAAATACGCAAGAGTCCTAGGAAAGTTTCCAGAAAGTCCTCTTAAATAAAGTCCAATAAAAGAGCAAGGGAGAGACAGGAAAAAGTAAGGAAAGTATCCGCAAAATGTAGGCCAAATGTTAAGTATGGTGCAGAAAGTGTCAAGGAATTAAAATATAAAAGCAAAATAAATACATAAATAAATACAAATCTTTACAATACAGTAAGATCAGACTACAAAATTCCAGGTCACTAACTGTGCAAACCACTGCAAGTATTGGCCAAGGTCATCTCAAATAAGAGATGTGCAAGTACATTTCAAGGATTCATCACAACACAATTTAGCGATTCCCAGGTCTCACCACAAATTAAAGAAGTAGCATCAGTTCTCCACTTTATATCTCTATGTGCTTTATATCTACAAAGCCTGCTACCACTTGGCCTGTTTTGCCTTGCTCTCCTAGCAGTTCCATTTGTCCTGATGGATCACAGTGGTGTGAACAGTGCTGCCAAAACCCAGCAGTGGATACTAATGCTTAGAAAAACAAAACACTCTGCTCCAAGAACTGAGGGGCAAATATACACCAGATGGAGATGGCAGAACAGATCTTAATCAGCTGCCCCTAGGAGATTACAAGCTTTGGCAAGCTGGAGGTGAGGAGATGCAGAAATCAAAGAGATTGATTTTTTAAAAACCATTTCAACACCAGACCTTACATACAACAGCATCATCTTCTATGCACACTAAGAGGCCATTTGTACAAAATACATAATGCAAAGTGTTAATTCTGTACTACATTACCTTTTAGTCTTTTGCAGAGACTTCTCTCCACTCTCCTCATCACTAAAATCAGAATCATAGCCTCCATGGCCATGTGCCTGAAAATAATAGACCAGTCAATATATCTGCTAATGTAATATGGATATGGCATAATTACAAATCAGTACTGTCCATCATGCATAAATAAAAGAGAGAAAGACAGAGAGCAAGAGAACAAGCGCAAGTTCTCACATGTGTAAGGCAAACAAAATTCCACAGACAATGGAATTTTGTCTGTGGAATATTCCATATAATACAGGGCAAAGAAAGATCACTTTATAAAATAGATCACCTTGTAAATAATTTATATGCACATGTCCTCATATTTAATCTTCACATAGATGCAGAAAACTACAAGTATGATAAATACCTTGAGTTTTTGTTTTCTGAACAATGTTCCTTACATAAGAGAAAGGTGAATATTTTCCCAAGGAGTTAGTCTTTAAGGGGGCTGGAGGACAGCAAGTGATATTCCCACATTATAAATGAAGAAAAATGGGAATAAAAGTTTCTTGGGCTGTGATATAGCATTTTAGATCATAAGATCTTACACTGGTAGCTGGAAATCTGATTGAAAGAATAACTACAATATAAAACAACAATATGCTTGCAGGAATGTATCACCTCATCAGCACAACATTCCTACCAGAAAATGAAACCTTTTCCACACACTTTGGGACTACAATGTCAAATTAACCCACATAAGAAAACCAAAATATCCATATCATAATGCTTTCAAATGACCAAGCACTGACTGATGCCCAGATCTATCACCTCCATTTTTCAAGGCACAGTTCCATGTTCAATTCCTTCAGAAGAAGCAATGGCTTAAGTACATCCCATCTCCTCTCCCTCACTCCTACTCTGGTACCTTCCTTCCAAGTGCTCAGTTACAGTTGTGAAAGTACACATGAACCAGATCAAACAACTCATCCAAGTTACACAGGAACCTATGCAAAAAAAGATTCTTTTAACCCAGGTAAGTTTCCCTACAGCTCATCCCGAGTCCCCACAACCTACACCAGCCAGCTGAAGGGGCACCACAAGGAGAGAGCAGCCAGAGATGGGAACTGCATAAACCAGCACCGACTCCAAACAAGCTTTTACACAACTGAGGTAAAAACAAGAGGGATGGTTATTAATTTATCTACATGTGGAAAGGTTCAGCACACACTACCTAAGTATCTTGCTAAGTGAGACTGGGGGTAAGAAAAGACAATGGGTTAGAAAACAAGCACATTTGATTGAGCTGATTCTTACATTGCCTACAATCATATTCCTCCTCAGCCAAAAAGCTGAGAAAAACAAAACCTGAAAAAAACTCCTGAGGATGATTTTGATGAGGTGCCTTCTCTTGATGCAAATGCCTCGCAGAAATGCCATGCTGAAGAGTCAGCTGTATCCTCTACTGACACCAACACCTGGTCTGTATCGTGCACAGTATGTAAAACACTATCTTCTCAAACTGACAGTGAAGAACTGTTTTTAAGATTTTTTTAAATTTATTGTTGTTATTATTATTAAAAATTATTATTATTATTAATAATAAAAATACTGTAATGTTCCTCCCGCTCTTCTGGATGCTTCTGAAGAACACGTAACTCTCCTATACATATATATTTGAGCAAAAGCAAATCAGAACCTTTTTCTGAACTGCTTTCTGTTTCCCAGGAGACATAAAAATTGTCCATTACTAAACAAAACAGAAACAAACAAAAAACCCAAACAACCCCCCCAAAGCAAAACAAAACCCCAAACCAAACAAACAAGTGCAGCAGATGTCTGCTATAAATGGTCCTCATGCACTAGCAAAAAAGCAGCAACGATGTAGTCTCATAGCTAGCTGGTTCTAGTAGCCGGCATGTCACTACTTTTGTTAATGAAGCTTATGTGGTCTTTAGAAAAGTCTGAGCACTCTATGAGTATGCATCAAATATATTTATACTTGGCCTATAAATTTAAAAAATATCATGCTAATCCGGGCATGTTTTAAATGGCATTAGCAATGCTTCCCAAATGAACATCAAGACCTTCCTTCACACGCAAATGGGAAGAAAGTCCCAGCCAACACCATGAGCATGAAAGCATTAGACAGATGAAGTACTGAAACAGGCAAGAAGAGGAAAGCTCAAATGAAAGGAGATTTTCACAAAGCCGTTGCCCTTGGATGATGTACCCCAGGAAAGAAGCAGACATCCTCAGTAATCAGCTCTCAGGTGATTCTGGGAATGATTCACATAAAAAGAAAAAAAGATGCAAGAAAAGCTGCTCCAACAGAGTCATACTGCAGGGCTCTCAGAAGTTGATGACTGCCTTTTGTAAAGCTGACTGGGAATATAAAGCAGGTATGACTAAGGACTAGGCTGCTCTTCCAACAGGAAAGCTCTTCACAGCTTCAGACATTCCTCTGAATCACTACAATACCTCAGAGATAAATTCAGAATGAAAAAGAACACAACTCATGTCTGATGTCCTGACACTTCTAGATCACTCCTCCATTGAAGGCAACAGCAGGATGGATAGGTACTGCACTGGTGCAGTGCTGGACCACACTGGAGAGACTGGGACTAAATGATTTCTAACCCAACACCTTAGGATGATAGCACCTTAGGATGGTGACCTGACTTTTGGTAAAACATACCTAGTTCATTTCATGAACTCCATCAAAGAATCTCATCCGTAAATGAATCTTGCCATTTTGGAAGGACAATGTGAACAGACACCTACCTAATACCATAAAATTTTATGGCAGATTTCTCCCCTTCTGCACACACCAAAAAAAGCCAGACAACATTCCCAAATAAGGAAAATGTGTTTAATATTTAACTGTAGCAAAAGAGGAGCAGATATCAAAGCTTTGTGCCCAACCTAGAAGATTTAGACATGGACATGCAAAACCATCAACAAAATTTAAAATAACTACTTTCTCTATTTAATAAACCCTTAAATATAAACTTTGCTTTGATGTAATTTGTCAGATTCAGAATGCTTCTAGTAAATTATTAATACAAATACCAAGTATTTTATCAAAACATGAACCTGAAAACTATGTAACTTAAATGGTACAGTGTATTTTGCTGTTGCACCAACTTTGAATTTTTTATTCCCAAAGAACAAAACAAACTGAAACCATGAAATTAAAACAAGTGCAAATATGCTTTGGGGTACATTTAGCTCACACTTAAGTAATCCAAACATCTTGGATTATTTAATAATGCAACAACTGGAGACAGAACAAAGTCCACTTAACTCTGGGCTCCTAAAACCCCCACAAAACACTGTAAATGTATGAACGTTGCACGTAACTGACCTCAGACTGACATAACGACTCTTGATGTCAATACAGGACACTACAAACTGCCCAGCACTGCATTTACAGCACTTATTTGCATCCAGAGAAGGCACCTCCTTTAAGCCTCTCCAATGGAGTAAACACACACTGGTGAAATGGACACATCACAGTTCATGTTGACTCCCGACCACAACATGTGCCTGAACACAAGATGACAGTCAAAAAGAAGAAAAAAAGGCAAAGTTGTCCCATGAAATATTTCCAATGTGTGGCTCCTGACTTCGGGCCTAGTCTTGCCACTGCCCTCATAATCATCACTCCCATCCTTCCCTTTATCTGCCCAGCACAAAGGTCTGTGGTCATGTCTGCTCACAGCCCAGATGTGGCCCAGAACAGGCCCTAGTGCTCGTTTTTAGTACTGACTATTTGGGGAGGGTCTGAAGGAAGCCCAGGATCTATAACAGGACTTGAGGAGCCATCCTGGATGGATAAAAGGATGCTGTGTGGAAAGTCAGAATGCTTCACTGCAACATGCTCCTCTCACCTTGATGTTGTCTATGAAGCTTTGCCACTCCCACTTGGGGGAAAAAACCTGAAAATAAGTACAACTAGCTTCAAACCTATTCTTCCTTGTAAAACTAATTACAAGGAGTGCCTGCATATACTGTATAGTGAACGGCCCTAACAATGGGAAAACGCACTCACAAGATACTGCCCCTTTATTATAGCTATGAGAGAAAAAGTAGGAGTAAAAGGTAGGTCACAGCAGACCATGACATCGAGGAGTACTGGGGAGCTCCACGGAGAAACCGAACACCGGCCGCTGTGGGTCGCACGCAGCTTCTGAAGCCATTCTTTCTCACTTGCTTTCCCCCAAGTGGCCCAGCGCTGTCCCTGCCCGCCTGACCCGTCCTCCGTCGCCGGAGCGGGGCACAGGCGCGACCCCCGGCTGCCCGCCCGTCGCCCGGGGAGGGCGGCTCGGCCCTTCCCCGCGCGGGCACCGCCGGGCCCCTCCACCCGCCCCGGTCCCGCCGCCATGGAGGCCGCGGCCTCCGCCGGGCCTGTCCCCGCCCGTCTCTGCCAGGCCCCCTCCGTCCCTCCCTCCCGGCCCCACTCACGGCCGCGGAGAGGCGCAGCTGGTTGGGCTCCATGGCCGCGGCGCGGCGAGGGCCGCCTCCGCCGCCCGGCCCTGCTCCCAGCCCCGGCGCTGCTCTGGGGACCGCTCCCGGAAAGCGGGGCAGAGGCGGAGCAGGGCCGCACCGAGGGCTCCCTTCCTCCCTCCGTCCCTCCCTCCGCCGCGGGCGGGCGGCGCGGGGCAACGGGGCGCGGGGGAGGGCGAGGGCGAGCCGGCACGGGAGGGGAGGGGAAAGCCGCTCATCATGTTTAGGGGCGAGGGGAGTCTCCCTGCCCGGGAACCCGGTGAGCGGCCCCGGCTGCCGCGGTCTCCGCCTCTGGGAAGGTAGGATTCTGCCGCAGGGGCTCAGGGAGGCCTCAGTGCGCCCCTCTCCTTCCCGGCCCGGGTCGCCCCCGCACCATCTCCGGCGCTTTCGGGCAGGGCAGCTCCTGTCGTGGGGGCAGGGGCTTAGACCCTGCTGCGGGTGTTGGGGCCCGGCGGAAAGGGTCCCTCGGGAGGGATCGGGGAGGCGGGGGGTCGTTGTTCTGGAAGGGACCTCTCGTGGAGAAGGGGACCCTTCAGTGAGGGAGGCCCTGGGAGGCGCTCTACGATGGGCAGCAGCTGCCAGGCGTGCCCGGGAGGTGCGCGCTGCCCTCGGCGCGGCACAGATCGCGATCGCAGCCTCGGCACGGCGATCTGTAATACTGATTTCTGCCTGTGCCAGCGGCTTCTCTTCTTTTCAGTCGCATCTCGCAGTTAGAAGAACGAAAGGCAGTATGTGACTCAGTTTCCATGTGAGGACCGACGGCAACTGGGCGATAAGAGTTTGGGAGCCTGTGGGTTGCATCATAAAAAGGAGCTTTATAAACCAAAAACGTTTTCTGATAAAGTAGCTGGGAAGCACCAATCTTCGGCATTAAGTCATCAGATACAGCAATTAGCTGGCAAGGAATTGATAGTTTCCCATCAAACACAACCTGAACTGCTGAGGTCTGAAATGCTGTAATCCATCACAGGTACTTTCTTCTGGACTGTGTTAGTTTCCAGTTGTGTTATTGATTCCTGAATAGTTAAACCACAGATACACTTAATACAGAGAAATATTAAAAATTTGAATACTGCTGCTGTCCTTGTAATATGCCAGTTGTAAAATACAAGTTGTAGGTAGTTGCTTTTCTGCAGTAAGGCAGTCACACACCATAGCTGACAGTGTATCTCCTTACCTTGGCTACCGAATCTCCGTTTTCAGAATTATTTTTTCTCCTGACCTAGTGTTTGTGTTACTTGTTACGTCATTATCGCTGTGAAGGGATGTAAAGATGATGCTAAAGTGTCCCGTGGAAAGAAACTGAGTGGCACTGTGCTTATTTGAGTGCATGCAGTATTCTGCTGAAGTCCTACTGAATGCGGCCCCTTTCCTCTAAAGGGCAGAGACTCTGTTGCAAAAATGGAATTATCCTAATTAATAATTTAAATATATCAAAATAAATAATGTATACCCTCAAAGCTGTAATAGCAGGCATCTTTTTGTTGTTCCTGTCTTATGGAAATGACAGACTGCTTTAGTGTGAATGAATCCTGACATGATTCTGGAAACTGGGCCAACATATCATTGATTATGCACTTTGAAGAAGAGTGGGAAAGGTAGAGGAAAGATCTACAATTCTTGAATCTCTTGGCATTGTATTGTGACCACAAAAGCCTGCATATAGAAAAAATACAGTTTCTGGGACAGGAAAATTCTGCAGTGAGTCCAACTATAGCAACTGCTGTAGATGCTGAAGTTATTTTATAAACAGCTTTTCTGAGAATAGCAGCTAGATAATTTCATCTTGCTATGCTATGCTTTTCTGATGTCTGACTGTGTTGCTTTAGAACATCACCTGACTGCTTTTTCTATGTGGGCTACAGTAAGCTACAGCTGGGGAATGGGTTCAGAAATGGCCTCCTAAATAAACTGGTAGTTGAAACTGAATGTGCCCTTAGCTCTTGGTGTGTGTATTATACTTTGCTCCAATGGGAGTATCTCCGTAGTTTAATTCTAACAACAGTATATTTTGACACCAAAAAGGCAGTTCTGTCATATGAGTCCCACAGGACTGGAAGATACAGGAAAAAGAACTGATGAGATGGGCATCATTCTTTACGAGGCAGGAGGTGCTACCATTTTAAGTTGGATTTCAATGACTGTACAGCCAAACCTTAGGAGCACAGCTTTCCTTTACAAGTAAGTCAATCTTTGGGTTACCTGCCACTGAAGAGAATGTTTCTTTTCAACTGGCCCTAGTGCTCATCTGACCACTCCTGCTGAACTACAAAATTTAATTTTCTGCCACCCTAGCTCTTGTGGCTATCCTGCTGTGATGTCTGATGAGTAATCCTGGTGGGGCAAAAAAATGTTAGGGATGGAGGGATGGGACAGGAGGGAAGTGGGAGGTGAGAAACACAGGCTGCCCTTTCAGCAGCAGCTCTTTTAAATCAGCAGTAATGTGAAACAATAGTCTTAAATTACGGTAGCCCTGAACTTCGTGGTCAACAAAGGAGAAAACATCACTGTACCTTTTGCTTTAGTTCTGCCCTAAATCTAGAATGGGCTAAGTATGAGACCTGGTGTATCCAAAAAGTTTAAGTCAGACATGGTACATACATTATAGAGATGCAGAATTCAAAGTATTATACCTGACATACTTACTGAGCTGTTCCTAAAAGGTCCTAGTATAGGAGATTTCACAGCTTAAATACCTTAATCTTAACCTCTTAGGTATAAAGGGGTTTTTCCTACTGTCTTAAGAAAAATCTTCTTTGTTGCTACTTGCAATTATTTTTTAATGCTCTGCACTAGTTTGTACAGAAAGCAAGAACTGATCATCGTTTGAATAACATCTTTAAATTCTGGAAGACATGTATCTCCACAGTCTTCCCTTTTTGCAGCTTAAAAAAGTACTTTAACCTTTCTATATGGATTATGTATTGGAGAACTCTTACATTTTGTTGCTCTTTTTCAGACTCAGATTTCTCTATGTATTTTTAAGAAATACTAAGCATAGCTGTTTAGTCCTTAACAGTATTTAGCCAGGAAGAAACACATCAGCCTTCCTGGAGAAGATGATTGCCTCGTAAGATCTTCTGGTGAAGTTGTTTAAACTCCACGGCCTCTGATCTGTTGAATCAAAATTACTTTAGTTAGCCAATTAAAAAATTGTTCTAATTTTTAATGAAGCAAATCAGAAGGCTTTGCCAGCAGGCCAGAAGAGGCAGCTACCACTGGTATGAAGAGCAAGGCAGGGCAGTCACTGACAACCACGTCCATTGTGAGCTGTTTGCCAGGGACTACATTTGAGTTTGATTATGAGACAGTAATGTGGAACCATCAAGAATGCTAGTAAAATTGAGATTTGTCCTGTCTAATCTTTCCTCTTTCTCCATTAAGTCAGTTCTTTTGTTCACAAATGAGGAAATTACTTTCTAATGTTTTTTGATATTGGCACCTTCCTATCTCCTACATGTCTATGAAGTAAGTTGCCAAATCATTTATTTTTGTGTCTTCATTGTACAAACAGTACTTTGGCATCTGTCATGTTCCTGATTTTTATCTCCTCCTATTTGAAGCCCCCTAGTAATTTGTAGAAAAAACAAGTAAAGCTAAAAATGGATGTTCACATATGCCAATAACATCACATTCAGTAACTGTAGCTCTTTTTCATTTAGAGGTATGCGTATACAATTTCAGGGATGCAGTGTGCCTCCCAACAAGCCCTGAGGAAGGTATACACTACAATCAGGCAACTGTTTCCCAAGTTTGAGTCTTCCTGACCGTCAGGGAAAACCAGTGGGGCTGTTCAGGAGGGGCAGTGACTCATGCTCACCAGTTCCCATCACTGGCACTGGTCACTCCAAACTAGTCATTAAAGACTAATGATACTCTGTAATCATCTAGAGGCTATGTGGAGATAGCAGGCTGTTGCTGTGCATATCTGTTTTGTCCAATTCAATAAATGGTGTGTTCCACATTTTTTTGTCATACAGGGAATATCAAACATGAAGCTTAACTAGCCACTAGATGTCAATGTTGCTGTGCTAAAAGGCAAATGCAGTTTTATTTGTTTGGCTGGTAAAGTAATTTATTCAAGAAAAGAACTTCTTTATTTAAAGATATTTCCAGTATCGAGTCAGTTACAAAAAGTAATCATAGACAAGCCCATGCTGTGTCCATTATTTTGAGATCAGCTGTGCAGTTTTATGCTATTCTGAAGTTGCAATTACCATTTCAGTGCATAATCATTGTTAGAAAAGTGCCTTTGAAAAAATAGCATCTGACTGATCATCAGTTTCCTTCCTTGTTCCAAAATCCCAGACCTTTGTATAAGTAGCCACAATCATTGTATTGCATTTCACTTATTAATAAGATAAAATAGAACTAATAATAGGATATCTAATCCTATTTTAAGAGTATTGAATTTCCTAAATTCCAGTTATCTGTGGACATTTTCTTCTTAATTATTCCTGTTTAACACCATTGGATATCAATGTCAGATATGTTGTGTGGAGACAGAATTTCTAGAACATGAAGACTTCCAATATGATAAGCAATTTGGAAAACAGTTCTTTTGAAAATTTGTACATCTGAAGGCAGATCTGACAGATGATGGCATTTTAGAAGGACATATGAGGTAGAATTTGACCCATGGACCTTTGTTATTCCTGGCTCCTCTACTTCTAGGATGAACAAATCACTGCCAGTCTCCACAACTACTTACTGCCTAGTGCACTGAAGGTGCTAGTTCTATTGTCTGTCTACAGAGCATTTATTTTGAGACCAAAGTTTGGAAGTTAGTTTAATAAACAGTAATGGAAAGCTCAAGAAGACATCAGTGGACATCTCAAATTCCAGATTAAACTTGTTCTGCTCTTAGATTAAAAACAAGTATCAAAGGCTCTTACTAAAAATAAAGCTGAAACTTTCTGTTGATCTGAAAATCTCCCAAGAAATGAAAGATGAGGAAATTGCACCCTTATTCTCAGCTGATCAATTTGGTAAACAGAAACCCAGTTTAGGGCACAATGTTAGAAAATACAGCCTAACCTGATTTATTCCCTTAGCTCCACCTCCTACGATGAAGATAAGGCCTCTCAACTTCACACATAATTAACAAGATTTTTTCATTACTGTTGACAGAAGAGCAGCCTTAATCTTCATTATCATGGACTGAAGTAGTTTAAGTCCTGCTCAACAGTTTATTTGATGGTAGCATTACTTCCACTCTTAACATGCTAAAGAATCACAGATACACTGTAGAAGAACTATAACTGTTTTAATTCCCAATATCTGTTTTCGTTTTCTTGCCTGTGACTACAGAGTTATGTAAGAATCTTACAATAGTATCTTGAAAATCAGATTGCTTCATTCATCCATTCACTTTGTTGCACTTAAGGGAACACTCAAAGCGTCAACTTTGATCCTAAAACTTCAGTGTACTTCAAAAAATATCATTAAAATAAAGTTTTCTGCAAGCCCTTGTTAAGATGCATAATATAAATAGTAATGGTATGACCCTGACTGATTGTAAATAATAATGGTATGACAGGTATGACTGATTCAGTTATGGAAATAATAAATCAGACTTTCATAAAAAAATAATTCTTAGAATCAACTCCCCATATTATCTCTGAAGTTTGGGCTTATTTTTGAAAAACATACAGAATTTTACTAAATAAATCCTCTAGAGATATATTATGTAGACTCCTGTCTGGTGTCCTTTAATTGTCACTGCTAGTTCCACGTTTGTTGTGTGGCAGGTGATTTTGGTCTCCAGATCTTAGTCTGGCAGCTCTGCTCAGAACAAAGCTCACTACAAGATTACACATGCATGGAGGCATGCATAAAAAAGAGTAGTGACTTCAGCCCATCAGGAATTTAATTTAAAAGTAACTACTAGTATGTACAAAATACTACTGCTTAGTTTTATCAACTTGCATTTAAGTAAGTGGAATACAGGGACTAACTCCTCCACCATGTTCCAGTTTTCATTTGAGGCAATTTTAGAAGTTCATTATGCTTAAATTCCCTGAAGTATGAACTATTTCCTAAGAGAGCAAAGAATGCCTAATCTTACTTTTATGGCTAGATCTGCTATGGTGGAAAGTGATTGATGGCATCCAGTTACATAAATACAAGAGAAAGGCAAATTTGTTTTTCCAGTTTGATATACGAGTTACTATATAAGGTGAAAAAATCATAGCAAATAATAAGCAAGAGAAGGAAAATCCAGTAACATGGAAATAAATAAAAGAAAACAACTGACAAGCAAGCAATATACTTATTTTCTTTAAATTACATTGTTTCCCACTGCATTTTTTGGTGGGGGAAAAAAGAATACATGAGCAAAGTTAAAGTTCATTGCATTTTTAAACCATAGTGGAAAAGATATGCATTCCCTGTTTTCCTGACATGCATTTTTGTGCATAATGTCTGCCATGTATGTATATTCATAATATTCACTTATGAGAATTGAGGAAAGGTACAAATCATTGACAGGGAATGTCTGGGATCTAAAGTCTTCTGTATAAAAACGTGACAGACAAGTCACTGTAATCTGAATCATGCCAGCAGTTAAGCACTATTGGTGTACCCAGCATTCTACATAACCTGGAAAAGAAAGGTGCCTCGTAGTCTGGGTCTAAGATTTAATGTAATAGAGATATACAGTCTCATTCCTGCAAGTATGTTCCAGAAAACACCTGTTTTTTAGAGATGTGTTTCATCTTAACTTAGAAGTTGAGATCTTAACTCAGGAATTCAGAGGGCCAGTCCTGAAAACTGTACTGTGGAGGTGGTGATTTCATCACAGTGTTTTCCACTGGTTGTCCTAAAGCAAAGAAAATACATCAGAGATTATTTGCAATATACAGTGCTGCAGTCAATTGTTTGGAATCTCACAGTCAGATTTTAAAAAACTAAGGTATAAGAGCATAATATGATGTAATGATGATGGAATCAACCCTCACTTCATCTTATTCTTTCAGTGGGATTACATAGTAAGGTAATACAGTAGCTGCATGTAGAGGCTGTTGGTATCTAGGTTGAGGTGATCAATAACTGATCCTTCAGTGAAAACTGAAGGATACAGGGATATAAAAAAGTGGCTCTGAGCACTGAAGTAGGATGAATCAGTTAAAAATTCCTATTTCACAGTTTTTAATGAACGTGCTTATAGAGTACCGCTGTGAGACCTCATTTAATTAATAATACCATGAGCCATTCTGCTACAACTGACCTTTTATTAGTAAAAGTATACTACTGACTGCCAGGGTTTGGAAATAATTTGGATTATATTTCAAATTAAATACAATTTTATGTTATTTAATCACCAGTATCACTGAGACATGAAGTACTGAAATACTATCAACCTTTCTATTGAAAGTATTTCCAGGACACTATTCATTCCATGGCACCTAAGTGGAATGAGAAAGATAACTATCCTAAATGGCAACCATTAGTCTACCTTAGCTACAAATATCAAGTTATGTTATTTATAGCCAGCAACACTGAGCTGTGCAATATCCACAACTCTAGAAGTAAAAATGGCAAACTCAAAAAACCACCAAGGAAAGTATCTATGGCAAGTAAAAGGAAATAGGAGATCCTGCTACTTGCTGAAACCACATTCAATTTGCAAGTTATAAATCAAAATGTTTACATTTACGTATCTAGGTGACTGTCTTTCTTGAATGGAAATAAAACATAACCACATGGAAGATAAGGGTCAGGATGTGAACTGAGATTTGAGTGAAAAAACATTTCCTTTAGCATATCATGAAATATTCTCTCAAGTTTGCATTACACTGGCCTTAAATATACTGCTCATAAAAGATGGATTGTGTTATTTAGATTTATATTAGAATCTGTTTTAATATATTTTATCAATCCATGCCACTCTTTCCCTGTAAAACTTTTATTTGAACCTCAGCAGACTGCCAAAGACTTAACAGAGTCAGTATTTGGCAGGTTTCTATGAGTCTGTTAACAAAAGCAAAATACTATTCTGACTACCTCATTTATCTTAGATATGGTCATAATCCAGCCACAAATGTTAAGAACTAGAAAAACTAAGAAGACTATTGAAGCATTTCGGTATTTTCTTACTTGAAGACATCAATGCCCACAGAAAAATATGCCCATACAACAGAATATTAAATTGTTCTCCCATTTAAAAAGAAGCTAATATGCTATTAATATCTGAAGGTACTGTTGTACTGTGATCTAACACTAGAGTATGAAAAACAAAGCCTTAAACTTATGATGACATCCATGATTCATATTGATTTGCAGTTCAGTGCAGCCTTAAGAACAACACAAATACCCCATTCTTGGAGCCCGAGTCTTCATGAAAGGGCATCACAGCCCTGGTCACAGATGCCCATCAGCTGCATCCACATGGATCCTTGGCAAAGAGGGATTTAGCTGTCTTTGGAACATCACCCATTCTGAATCTATAGCAACCCTCCTCTAATATGTGAAGCTATTTTTAGCATCAGGGCAGCCTTGAAAACAGCAGGTAAAGCATGAAAAGAATGAATAAGTGGTTGTGGTGCTTGCCTGTGAATAGAAGCTATATATAGCTCTTGAGAGAGATCTTAATATATATGTATATATATAATGTGTATATGAAGGGATATCTGCCTCCCTGAGGGGGAAGCAGTGGTGTCAGAAACATAAAGTAGAGCATTATTACTATTTGTGACCTTAGCAGTTATCTAGAAAGTCATTATTTACAACTGTTCTGTTAAAGAAAATAAATTGTTAATGGAATTGGGTATCTTTGATCCAGTCTTTATTTGCAATGAATGTATAGCCTTCATTTCCCTAAGTGAAGGAAAATTGAACAGCAGGAGACTATTTGCAGCTCCAAGCTCTTTTCAGACATTACTTGCTTCAAGAAATTCTTTAGGGAACTTCTCAGGTCCCCCCTTCCATGCTTAGGCGCCAACATCTCGGTTTCTGTGATGTTAACTGTTCTCTTGAGTTCCCATTCCTGGGGTTTTTTTTTGTCCTTGTCTTTTTCTCTTATATATTCATCCATTTGCTTCTAAAAAAAATCTTGGCAAAAAAGGCCACATGTGCCTTTGTTTAATCAGTACTGTGTGCCATTTATTTAGCTGGGGAGCTATATTGCTTCATGAAGGAGCTTATTACTTCTTACTAATGTGTTATATTGAGGCTGGGAATTAGGCCCTCCAGTTTTAATGACTCTTTGCCTAAATCACAAGGGCAGCAACAGTGGAAACTTACAGATGCCTACAAGTGTTTGGTGTCAAAAAGAAAGTCAGCTGTACAGTATTTGGATTGTTGTCTTAGGAAAGTGATAATTAGGAATCATTTTGAACTCTAAGTGTGAATGTTACCATATTCAAGGTAGAGAAAATCCTTTTGCTTCTGAGCAGTCATAACTAAAACATGTATTTCTCTGTTGCTATGAAAATTATATTTAAAACTACAGTCAGTTCTTAGATAAAGATGTTGTGTTGGTTTTGTTCTCCCACTGCAGAGGGAGAGGGCCAGCAGCCAAAAGAGCAAATCTTTTCTTAAAGCTGTACTAAATATGTA
Source organism: Corvus moneduloides (assembly GCF_009650955.1). NCBI lineage: Eukaryota > Metazoa > Chordata > Aves > Passeriformes > Corvidae > Corvus > Corvus moneduloides. The sequence goes on from NC_045483.1 coordinate 16,350,775, forward strand.
CCATATTGGCATATGAGCAAACAGATGTAATGAAATTTTCAGCCCTCCAAAGTCTCCTCTGCAGGGTGAATGTGGTTCGTAAGAAAAAGGGACCTTGGAGTTCAGCTTGGTGCAGTATTTTATTTGATGGAGAATCTGTGTTGGGCTTGTGCAGTGGCAGCCTGCCTGCCATAATGTAGGGTGGGATGTCAGGAAGAATTGGTATTTGCTTGAGGTAAAAAGGATTAACTCTTACTGAAATAAGATATTTTTTCAAATTTCTCGAGTTGTTGAGAGCAATAAAAACATCAGTAAAATACACTTGTGGAGCTATCGCCAACAACCCCGTAAAATGTTTCAGCTCTGATCCAAATCTCTGCTTTGTAAAGCATGTTGATTAGCAATGATGAAACAATAATATGTGTTTGATGAGGCACATCCTTCCTATTGTGCAGTTCATTATGTCAGTGGCACTCCAGCAAGGCTTCTTCTTGAAGTATTTCAGTGACTTCAGTGGCGCTAAGATTTATTTCATTGTAAATTATTCAGGACATAGAAACCTTTTGTTTTTAACAAGTAAAGACTTTCTCCTCAAAAGCTTGTTGTCTCTGCCATGTAACAAATAAATTTACTATGTACATTTAAATAAATAATATTTTGTTACTTCTTTTCTGTTTGCAAAATGACAAGGATAATTAAAGACAAGTTTATAAAGATTAGAATAATTCTTCAGGGAGCCAATGCCATGAAAAAGTACAGAAGGGCATGTAAGATAGCACAGGTCAAGGAAAAGATTTTGTAACATGCCGTCTGTTTTTAATTAGCATCTTGGCAAACTGGAAGAGCTCAAACATTTTTCCATGAAGAAATGTATTATAGACTTTTCTAGCTGCCAATTAAATGGCATTTAGCTACACTGACAGTAGTATGTTGTTTTGGGTCTGTAGAAAGCACTTGCTCATGCTAGAAAATCTGGGACATTTTGTTTTGGTTTCAGGGTTCTTACTGGATTTTCTATCCCTCCTATTTTGAATGCAGGCATGAAGGATACCTTCTATGAATAAATACCAAATTAAGAGTGCAAGGACCTGGCAGAGTGGAGATGATAATTATGAAGTATCAGTTTGTATACACCTGTTGAAAGTCTGTCCTCCAGTTAAATGATAACTTTTAAACAATGGTAGCTAAATACTGGGGTGTTTTATGAGGTTCATATATATGTCCTGTTTGGTGGAGACTGAGGTTTGACTGACAACTGCTTTGTCACCAGTTCTGCCTATGGTTCATTTAAATATGAGCATTTGTAACTTGAAACTGCCCCTCAAGCATGCGGCTCCCTATACATTTTCTCTATCAGCGAAACCAATGCTCTCTGCCCACTCCTGTCCTCAGCTGCTTGTTCTGGCTCTAAAATTTTTTTTTTTTTTTTTTTGGGGGGGGGGGGAGGTTTGAAGGATTTGGACTTGTTTAGGGTTTTTTTTTTTTGTTTTCTGGTTCTTTTACCAGCTAATTTATTTAATCCAGTTTAGAAAATAGCATTAGAGCAGAAACACCAGCAGTGAGCTGTGGAAGAGAGGAGAATCCATAGTACTTGGAAGAGCTGGGAAGAGAGAGACCATCCTCTTAAGGAAAGCATTGCACAGAAATACGTTCTTAAAATCACCATGCCAGTTTTGAAGAAACTTGCAATTACAAATAAAGCATAGATTCTCTCACTAATATCATGGTTTTAATGTCTGATCAAGCCATCTATGTAGGGGGAAAAAAGGCAAAAAAGTAACTTGCATATTTGAACAAGACTTCTCCTCGCTGAGAGGTTCGTATAGAGTGCACTTAATCTTACAGTAGGATGTATGCTAGGTGATGAGTGTGATGTCAGTTCCACTGAAATGGATGGGCATATGAGACATGTCTGTCTCAAAAGTGTCTCCATTTCCAACATAGGAGAAGTTGATCTTCCCTGACTAAACTACAAATTTTCTTGCAAGTTGTCTTGAAAGATTGAAAAAAAAAATCCAGATTTCTGCAGCTGGTGGAAACCTTGTGTTCTTGTATATTGTTTCCTTTCTTACACTTCCCCCTGTATTAGGTGTGGTCTCAGTTCCTGCTGTGAACCATGAAGTAGCACAGCTTCATACATCTTTGAATTGGGCTCTGGTTTGCTCTTGAGCTTGTATGTTTGCTCTTTCATTTCTCCCCCAGCTTTAAATATCCATTGTTAGCATTTTCAAGGCAAAACACAGACAACAGAAGCAAAGCAAGAACTATTTGTGTAGGTCTGGAAAAAAGTGGCTGGTTATCAGGAGAGCATTTGATGCTACTGGATTGTATTTGCTTGGTAACAGAGCTTAGAAGCAAATGAAGCATCAAGAATCATAAGGATGTTGAAAGTTCTTATTTGCAACAAAATAAAACCTAGAAAGAGATTAATTTTCCCTGGTTTCCCTTTGAAAGAAATACATTATGTATCTGTTTTTCATAAAGAGAGATCATTCAGATACCAGTACATCTCTCCTGACATACTTCTTGTCATTGGCAAAATTCTGGTGTACGTAAACCAGTGAGCAGTTCCAGAGACACCTGCACATTCACCAGGATATGCTCAGTGCAGCAGGTGTTGTACATCGCTATGAAGTTTTGGCCATGAGAGCTCACTTCAGAGGTGATTGCTTCTAAGTCCATAGTGAACTGTGAACTGGCTACTTTATGTAAGGGAAAGGAGACCACCCTCCAAGTCATTCTTTCCTCCAAAGCTGGCAGCAGTTAAGCAGCCATTTCCTTGGCTTTTTGACACAGGAACTGGCCTGGTTGTTCTGCTTTTAATGAAACTGGTGTAATAAAGAAGGATACCCATAATACGAACCTGTATAGACAGGATAGGACAAAGTCAGCAAAACTCTCCAAATAAAAAGTTTTGGGTAGTCTTGTGATCATTCCCAAGCTTGTCTGTGCTATGAGCTGTTGTAAAGGCATCTCAAGTTTTATTATGCCTAACCTGCAGAAGGCGTCTTCCTGGCAATGGCTCTTGGTGCCAGATCCACCAGGAAGCATAATCTTTTCAAAACTGTTTAGAATTCACAAGACTTAGTTTTGTTTTTTGAAAGTAAGCCTCATTCTCAGCTGCTTTAAATTTGCCATTTGCTGCAGAATTTCTTAAAAGGGTGGAGCCAAGAGAGCAAAAACTCAGACTCATGAGATATTTTAGGAGTCTTTGATCTCAAAATCCTTCTGCTCCAAACACAGTAGTAACATAGCAATGACAGTGTTTTGTTCTTTAGGAGACCCATGAATACTGGGTGTGATTCAGACTATTGCCCATCTGTGTGGTGTAATATTATGGGCTTAACACCAAGCACAGTAAAGTCTCATCATCACCATCAGTGGATTTTGGATTATGTATGTGCAGACTGCTCATCCTGAACAGAGAAAAGGCAACACAGTATTCTAAAAGTGGGATGAAATTAAAGATAATTGCAACAGGATATGGATCTGCAAAGGGAAGTGTACTGAGCATGAAACCCCAGGAAGCTTATTCAAATTTTGTCATGTGTTGGTAGTCTAATGCAAATATGCAAATATAGCCATTGGCGTGGAGTTAATACCTCAAAAATATTAAATATTTTTTAAAATAATTTTTGGTTCTATATTCTGACCATTTGTGTTTGCTGTCCTCAAATATTTTAGCAAGCAGGTTTATTTGTAGAAAAACTAATATTTTAACCAGATATTAGAGAACACATGCTGAAAACTGTATGCTTAGTAAATAATAATAATAATAATAATAATAATAATAATGTATATGTTTGCTCTAGGAACAAAGCCTAGAAGTTGTACTAAGTCTGACCAAAGAACGCAAGCAGTGGTCGGTGGTGAATACCTCTAGTGGCAACAGGCAAAAGTAGTTTTAACTTTGACTCATATACTTGCACCAAGATTTTTACTAGATGGCTGATTATCATAAAAAATTTGTTGTTACCAAACAATTTGGATACATTGGAAGGAACAGCAATTTGTTTCTTACCACGCAGAGCCAGGGCGTGGGAAACGACTGGTCCCTAAGGAGTAGTTGGCTCTGGTCTACACCGGAGAGGTGAAATATGACGGCACATTGGTGCAGGAAACCCTGCAGCCGCTCGGCTGGGGCCCGCTCGGCTACAGCGAGGGCTGGCACGGCAGGGGCCGCGGGGCGAGGGAGGGCGAGCCGCAGCCCGGGCGCTCCCTCGGGCCCTGCCTTGCCCCCGCCCCGCCGAGGCCCTTCAGGACGGGCGCCGCCCGGGGCCGCCGCGTTGCCGGGATACGGGGCCGCGGCGAGGCGGTGGCGCGGAGTCCGCGCCGGCCCCGAACAGTGTCCCCCGGCCGGCGTCCCCCTGCCAGCGTCCCTTTGCCCAGCCCGGAACGCGCCTGACCGCCGGCCCCCTCCGCGGCACGGCAAGGTGCAGGGTTTTCGGCTAGAACGTCAAGTGATGGGAAGCAGACCGAGGAACGCATCCTCAACTCCCTCATCCCCCCTGCTGGAACCTTGCTGAAAGAAAAATAAATGAATTTTGAATCCCATTGTGCCTACTCAGTACCTGAAACACCCGGGAAAACAAGAAGGGAGCAAGAGGCGGGCGCTGGTCCGTGGGCGCAGCAGGCCACTGCCTGCTCTGCTGGCCCCCAGACAAACAGCGATGGCATTGGCAAAGGGTGAGCCAAGTGTCGCCGGGCTGGAGAGAAGCTATGCCACCGAAAATCCATGAACCAATTTGTTTTTAAACTGCTGCATGGCAAGAAATGAGATGCTGAGCTTGGCAGAAAAGGACCCTGGAAAATGTGATTATGCCTCTCTTTTGATGGGGCTGTTATAAATATTCATAATATTGCAATTTTGGAAAAAGCGGTTGTTTTGGCATGTGGTTTGGAATAGAAAACTAACTTCCAGGCGGTTCTCTGCATGGACAAAACTGGAGTCAGGTTACTGCTCTGCTGCAGAATGTGCTTTTGTTACTGAAGAAAACGCTACACTGCGAAGTTTTCAGGACGTTCACAATGTGGTTGGAGTATTAATTAAAGAGAAATGCCTAGGTAATTGATGGTGGATTTCAGTGAATGAGCCAAAGGAAATGAAACACGGGGTTTCCCCATCAGTGGCAAAATATTGCCATGGCAATGGGTAGCTTTGCCAGGAATAAACAAACAAACAACAACAGGCTTCTTTCAGAAAAAAAAGTTTAGAGAATTTTCTGTTCTCACCTCACCATGTCTGTGCCATTGGACATCTTGGAGGGGAGAAGATGGTGTAGCCTACTTATGCAAGTCCCACAGATCCAGCTCCCTTCTTAGTAGGTACAACTAGATCATTTCCAGAGTAAGAAGTTACCCTTATACTGGGGGATGGAAAGGCATTAACATTTGCTTAATAATTATTTCAGTGCCTTGGCTACTGTAATTCTGTTCCATTTTCTTACAGAAGGTGGAAGGGCTCAGAAATAACCCAGGTTTCTGTCACTCTTAGCTGGTGGTACTTCAGGAGAGACTGCTGACAGGGAAGGTTTTCTTAAGAGCAAAAACATTGGCCCACACTTAAATTAACAAAGAGCTTTACAAAAACACAACAGAGAAAGCATGGGAGCTGAGAAAGCACGAGCTGCTCTTTCTTCCACAGGCTCGGATGCCTGCCTGTGCACAGACACTGCTGTCCTCTCCCAGCAGGGCCTTTGAAGGTGGCCATCTGCCTCTGAAAGCTTTCTGGACATTTCTGGCTGCACCCAGAATCCTACAGTCCCTCAGAGGGTGCAGTCCCAACACCTGGTGTGAGCTCTGAGTGTCTCCCCTCATCGCAGGGAGATGGGCTACAGCCACCTGCCAGTGAAAGGGTTCAGCAGTGCTGGTGTCCTGCCTTGTATCCATAGACAATTTCCTGCAGTTTTGCGGTCTCTGCCCATAGCCTGTGAAATCCCTGGTGGGCACTCATATCTGGATATGCACTAAGGCCTTGCTGGGATTGTTTCTGAGGAAGATAGACATGGCCTGATGTTGATCTTGTGATTTCATGGCTTGTAGAGCAGAAGCAATGGGCCAGAGCCAGGTGGCCATCAGGTGAAATCAAAGGAAGGGTAACCAGAAGTCAAAAGAGATCTTATCAGGAGATCAGGTTGTCACCTGGTGAGGAGAAAACATCCATGTGATGGAGCCAATAGTGAACCTGACTGTATTAAATGTCTGTACCACTGGGTTGACCCCAGTAGTGTTTGTGAGCTGTCTAATGTAAACAGTCCAATGGAGAAGTGTTAAGACCTGTTAAAGTTTGCAAAACTCTTCTAATAGCAATACTATATTGAACAAAAAAATCATCCCATATGGCTTCCCAGCCATTTGGCATTTGTTAGTTTTGTCTTACCATTCTTAATATAGTAATGCTTAGGTGCTGCTTAAGTTCCCTATACAATATTTAATGTAGTTCACTGTAAAGTCTTCAGGCTGAGAACTGTATCTTACAGAGCACTCAAACCACACCTAGCACTTATTTTGATTGCAGCCTCCAGGCAGGATTGTAAAGGTTCATTATTACCACCAAGATCTGTCCCTATCCTGTCACTTTTCAAAGAAGGTCCATTCTTAACTATATGTTTAACACAGCTGGTATTTAAATGACAATTTGCTTTTTTTCCATCTAAAATGATCAAACCAGTTCCAAGCAAATACATTTTTTAACTTGAACTTTAAATTAATGTTGTCCATATAGAACTATGCCTTATCCCCCTATGCCTTTATTTAACCAGCTCAGAAAACATGCAACAAATGAGAAGTGTTCTTTTTCTGAAAAAAAAAAAAAAAAAAAAAAAAAAGCAAAAAAAAAAAAGCTGTCTTTGGGGTCTATTTTGCATGAGAAAATATTTTGTTTAGGAATGACAGTCAAAGGCATTCTCTCATACATTGTAATATTTTCCATGTGTGGCAGCTTGTTTTTCAGTGGTACAAATATGTGCAATAAAGGCCGAGGATAAAAATTAATCTAACAGTTTTTGCAGCAATGCTTTTGATGGTTTCATTCTATTTCATTTTGCTGTGGATACTGCCATTAGTTCTGCTGCTTGCAATATGCGAAGCATAATTCTGAAAGGTTCATGAGGTTGTAGGGATCCAGTAAGAGATGACTGATTTCTCCCCCCACACACATACACTCCACCCCACACCCACTCACCCACCCACCAGCAAAACATAATGCTGTACTATTTTTGGAAACAGGGAAAGGGCCTCCCTGTGAAAACAGAAAGCAGTGTATTTCTCAGTTACATCACTTTGCAATCTAATGCTGTGTTGTGCTCAGTGTTTTTGTGGTGATGCAAGTCTTTTTTTTTTTTCTTTTTTTTTTTTTCCCTTCAGCCGGTTGGATTTTCCCCATCTTACAGCACCTCGCAGGTCTCTTCTCTGAGCAGTACGTTGCCTGAGTGAGTGGAAACATACAGATCAGCTGCAGGTTTCTATCTACAAAAACAGAGTGAAAGAGAAAGAAAAGGGTTGGGAAAGCAGAGACAAATATTGACCTGGACTTATAGAAAGACATCCAATGGCTGAATAAAGAACCCTGTTCATGTTTTGGGATATTCTTTCAACTGGCTGGAACGAGAGCGGATCAAAAGAATGGGAAATGCCAGCAGACCCTTTAGAAGAATTGCTTATTTCTTATGCCTTTTATCTGTGCTTTTGCTGACTGAAGGGAAGAAACCAGTGAAGCCAAAATGTCCTGCCTGGTGTACTTGTACCAAAGATAATGCTTTATGTGAAAATGCCAGATCTATTCCTCGCAGCGTTCCGCCTGATGTTATCTCACTGTAAGGGCTGTAAGCATTTGGTTATTTAATTTATGATTTAAAATGAACTAGGATGTGTGGTGTTTTCAGTGCATACAGAAGGATGCTTGCTGCAGGGAGTACCTCCAGCATTCAGAATCATCAGCTAGTGTGTTAGAATTGTGCTGCATTATTGAATCCTGATTTTTATCTCTCTTTCATCTGTCTGTCTGTCTGTGTGTCTGTGTATGTGCACACATCTCATTTTATACCTTCTTGTATAGTACATGAAACCTGTCACATTATATTCGGGGGGGGAGGTATTTTTTTTTACTTATATAAATAAATTTCTCTGTGATGACCAGATCAGTATTATAACCATAGATATATGAGGCTACATTAATGTATGGTTGTTTTTTTCTTCTTTACAGATCCTTTGTGAGATCTGCTTTTACTAAAATCCCAGAAGGGAGTTTTTTGCTCACACCATCTCTGCAGCTTCTGTGAGAAATATTTATATGATACAGTTTTTGTTATGAAATGTATATGTATTCATAAATATTTCAGAAAAGGTCTTAGTATTAATTTTATAAGAAACAGCAGCAGAAGATTTATTAGATCATAAAATACAAGACTTTTTAGCAATTTGAAAGATAGTGCAGTGCATGTTTAATTTTTACTTTGTATTTTGCAAGGCTATCTGTTGTCAGTGCTACTTTGAATGCTTACATGCTGAAGCTTGTGGTGACAGAATGTATGTTATCTTCATTGTACTTTAATTAACATTACAGTAAGGACTTGAGTGTTGCAACAACTATTCTTGTTTATTTTCTGCATTCCTGGGACCTGATCCCAGTATAAAGCTGCCCATTTGCAACTCCCATGGCCTGTGAGCTCAGAACCCTTCAGATCAGGCCCGTCACTGCAGTGGGACAGGTCCTGAAGTCCTTTTCCATGTAAAATTGCCATTGACTTCTGTGGAAGTTTAGTCACTTTAGTGGGAGTTTTGCCTTCATAGCACCTGGAATTGACCCTGTTTTTTATTTTATTAAAAGTAATGACGATTTTTTTCCAATTAAAGAAACTGAAGTTGTTATTTCAAAATCAAATACTGTTAAGAGGTATACATGGAAAGAGAGTATTTTGGGATGTTTAACTGTTAGCTGCATTTCAGCACAGGATTTTTACAGGCTCACAGGATTTCCTAGAAATGTGGGCATACGATTATATAATTGTGAGCTATACAGAGGTAGAGGGGGTGTAACCTGAACTGTTTATAGTGGATGTGCTGCCAGCCTGACACACACCCAGATTTGTCTCAGAAATCCGGCAAGGCAGACTCCCCAGTGTGATCAGAACCAAAATCGGATGTCTGTCCCAAACCGACTTCCCGTGCACTCTGGATGTGGTCAGAGGTGTAATGTTGATGTACTGGAGTTCTCTGGCTATTAAATTAAACTGGTGGCATACTGACAGCTGAAGCCCTGACCCTGGCTGTACTCTGCTACCTCAAGTGGAGCTGATAAGGAGGTGCAGACATACTGTACAATTTTGGATACAGGGTAAATAGGTAAATGCAGTTACTATGGAAACCTAAATGCTTTTCCATGGTGCTTTATTCCAGAGAAGCTTTTCCCAGGTGGTCATAGATCACAAAAGGGACATATTTCACATAATTTCTGCAATGGGCCTTTCAAAGGAGAGGAAAAAAGAAAAAGCAGCAGCATTGGTGGAGCTTGTATCTGAAGAGAGTGAGTAGGACATCATCTCTCTTGGCTACGATACACCACCTACACTTAGCAATCCCACTGCAAAGCAGGCAGAATTTGGCATGGTGGAGTAGGACAGACACAGTCATCTTATTTTGAGTTATTATAGTGCCTGGCACAGTGGGCTTGGGCAACATCTTATGGCATTTTGGTAATGATAATAATTTCCATTTCTACTGTACCAAGAAATGCATGTTCTACACTGCTGTTCATCAACACTGCAACAAAATCTATGACCCCAGAAAAGCAGGGTTTGTTCCACTATGGGCTTTAATGAGTGATCTCTTTTCCAGATGTATTTTTAACATGGTAGTTGAGCTGCTTGCCATCCTTGGAATGTCAGGCTGCTAATCTAAGGCAAATGACTCCTGAAACACAGACCATAGGAGCAAAATTGTATCTGTGGGGACAACACTCCAGTTTGTAAATGGGAAAGAAAAATTTTCATATTTGGAAGAAGATAGTAAGGGAAATAAGACTATGGAAAACTTACGTTAATTAAACATTACAGTAAGTTTTAGCTTTGCGTGATTATAGCTGTATTACGGTAGGTTTAATTTAGCCAACAGCAAGATTTAGCAGCTTATATGTATTTCTATAATAATAGTAATAGTCTCCAGCACTATGTTTTTGAAGTCCAAATGTAACTGGGTATCTCCAATACACCAGTCACAGATTTCCAAATATGGAATATTTCTGCCACTATTACTATTTACTACTATTTTTAATGTAGTAGCACCAATGGTCTCTGGAAAAGTCATAGTCTTGAGCTAAACACTACTTGTTACTCCCAGTCCAGGAGAGCTTTTCTTCTTGTGTAGTATGGATGGTATGCTCTGTGCTCTTCGTGTGACAACAAAAATACAAAGAACCTACACAGCTATGGTGAAGTGCCAGCAGGAGTGTTCCCTAAATGTAGAGAAAACCTCCCAGCTCTCATCTTCAGCACTTTTATCTCTGTATATTAGCAACGTGCTGAGAGTGCCCTTATAAACTGATGACAAGAAAGCCCGTAGAAAGAAGGGAGGTAATCATGGCATCAGGATTTGCACCTGCTAGCACTGTGCTGTTCCTGCCAAGTGATACAGTCCCTAGATACAGTGCAGTACCTTCAGCCTCTATCTCCAGAAGTAGCAAGTATGGTGTTTGAGTACAGAATGGAGAAAAACCACTTTGTCCATAAAATACATGTGATACAGCCGTTGGGGAGAGGTATGAGTTGGGAGGCCAGTGAGCTCACCAAGTGTGAGACCTATGCTATCAGCCTGGCAATCTCTAAAATAGCAATACTGTTTAAAGAGATACCACTCTGTTCTCTAAATTATACAGTAGAGTGCAGAAAAGGAAAAATTATCCAGTCAAATCACATCAGAAAAGTAAAATTAGTTGCAGGATTTAATAAATTGGTTTTCTGGTTCAAGGACTCTACAAAAATACTTGTTTTCTCTAAAATTGAAGTACTTCTTGATTTTGACAAAAAGGAAGAATTTCCTGCTTGTATTTTTTCATACACTTCATATAGGAACGTACCTAAAGTGGAAAAAGCACAATCTGCAACAGCCAAGTGAGAAAATAAATTACCTGCAATTTATTCTGAATGTAAACTTCAAAATAAGATATTAACTCATTAAGTGGTTAAATTAGTACTTGGAAATCTTGCATTCCTGAATGTCTAAGGACGTCATCGTATGAATCTATTTATCCATCAGGTCAATTGATTAAAATATAGATGTGCATGTAGTATTCCACTGGGGTAAAGGTCATCGTACTTGATGATGTCTCACCACAATAAAAGTGTGGCGGTCCAGGGCTAGATTATAATGGACAAATGCAAACACGGCTGATAAGCATAAATAAAGCTGGAAAAATCAATGCTAGTCCATTTTTAATGCTTACAAAATTACATAAAATGAAAGTGTTGCTGGTACTTTTACTGTTAGATGCATACACTAAGAGTATCTCCAAGAGGTATAATGAGGTCTTAAAAATAATTCTGACTTAAACACTGACTGAATTAAGAGATTTTTCTTTTTTTTTCCTCAGTAACTTCTCAGTACACTCAGGTTAAATACACTCACAAGTTTAACTTAAAAGTTAAAGGATTTTCCTTCCTGTCAGTGTTGCAAATTCAACCTGATGTCTGGCTAACCAGCAATTTAAACCAAGACAATTTAAACCTCTGTAGTACTTGAACATTTCATTGTCGTCCTAATATATCTCCAGAGGCAGTTGTACAATCCCATTGTTTCACTGGCATGATAAACCCATGTTTACATCCCACAGAAGTCAAAGGAATTTTATCAGATGGCCCCAGTTGACAATGGTTGGATCCTTCCCTTTGCACCACACTATGGTGCTATATATCAGCCTTACAGTCTTACTTACAGTGCTTGCACAGAAAAAACATGAAACCAAGCAGTGGAAATTTGGCCTACCATGGCTTGCTGAACCATTTTCTAAAGCTGCTAATAACCTAATGGTCTTTTGTTTTGCATTTCTTTATGCAGGTTGTTTACGTCCAACACTTTTGATGTTATTAGTGATGATGCTTTCATGGGCCTTCCTCATCTGGAATATTTGTGAGTGGACAAAAGTATATTTCCTGGCATTATTGAGTAGAGGGGTTGGGCTTCCAAGTTCCAGGCATTGCTTTGACCAGAATCACTTTACGACCCATTACAGGTTCATAGAGAACAACAGCATTAAGTCAATTTCAAGAAATACTTTCAGAGGACTGAAATCTTTAATTCACCTGTAAGTAAAGTGATTGAATATATTACTTGATGTATTTAATACAGTAACTGAACCACTGTGTTGTTGAATTTCTCATTTTCATATATAACTGTTCATATTATATAAGTAGTATTAATAGTAATTTAATTAGAATGTTAATCTTTGGGTTTCCATCAAAGACTTCCAAACTGTGGTATGTGTAGAAGGCAAAGAAATACGTGTTAGGCAGTAGTTCCCTGACTTTCTCTGCTTGGGGCACAGGGGATTCCCAGCTGAGCATGTAGAAGCAGGGAGGAGTATGAATTGGGAATCTTGGCACTGATGAGGTGAGTCCCAGTTTGGGACTTGGAAAGGAGGAGCTGTGGTTAGGTATGTGGGAGGCTGAGGGGTGGACACACACCTCTTTCCACGCACCCTAGTCTGACATGGATCCAGGAGAATATTGCAGTCATTCTTTGGACAGGCCATCACTGTCTGTGCCTGTGTCCACTTCAGACAGTAATAGTATCCGCAAGAATTTGACTAAATCAAACTTGAAAATAACCCACCCAAAGCAGTTTTAAATAGAACACTTGCAACAAGATGTATTTATTATGGCTTACTGATCTACTTCTTCCATTCTGCACCTACCCATCTCAGCACCCTGTCCTCTCCTGCATGTGAGCAAGAGCTTCCCACAGTTAGGATCTGTCACCCGCTGACACTGGGATCTGCTTACCATTCCTTGTGTGCTGCTCAGCCCTTTGGCTATCTTGGAAACATGGCCAGCTCTTGCCCTCTGACCTGCTGCAGCCCCTTGCTACATTAGATGGGAGGGGAAATTAGTCCAAGGCACTCTGGATGCCGATGTGGCAGTAGGAGCAATGCTGCCCATGCCCACACCAGGAGGGGCATTTCTGACACTGTGCCCAGCAGGTGAGACACACATTGGCAACAAATACCTGCAACATTTCACTGCAAACAAGAGTAGCATCCTTGTCTCTGAGCTAGGGAGACAGTTTTTTATACAGGCTTTTGTCTCTTATCTTACAGCAAGTTTATCTTTTAGTAATAATTGTACTTTAATGAGGAATAAATTTTTTAAAAACAAAATACACACTACAAGAAAACAGAAAAAAATACAAAATAAGAAAAGGAAGAAAAGGAAGCATCTGTAGTGTGCCTGACATGGATTTATACCCAGTTCTGAGCATCTGCATTCTGAAGCATGTCATGGGGTGCATGTCATAGGCAAGGGAGTGGATTCTGACCTTTTGGCCTTAACATGATAATCTCCAAGAGGGTTTTGAAACAGGGTCATTTAACTTTTTCTTTCATATATTTTGACAGAGGAGAGAAAGCAAAGGTTCCATTTTAAACAGTTAATGCATAACTATAATTGTCAAATTGCAATTTACCACATCGTCACCACCTAGTAAATGTACCATAAAACACTTTATGCTTTCCCTTTTGGTCAGGACAAGATTTACAGCTGGCTGAAACCAGGCCTACTGTGGCTACTTGTGTAGATAAAGTTACTTACGGAATGACTGTAGGTCTGAGGAAGAGGAAGGAGAGAGGAGAGGGAAAGAGGTACATAAGAAGGCTGTGCACATCCGATAACAATCCATATTAGAGGTCCAGGCAGAATTATACTGTTGTCAGAAAACACAGATAGCTGGATAAGGCTGGTAACTGGGAGCCTATCTTCAAAATATTTATGCACGAGTAGCTTTATATTCACAAATGGGTCCAGTACATTATTTATTATATTCATTTACTTATTTAGTAGCTGCTTCTCCTAGTGAACAAATTGCTTTTCTAGAACAGAGGAAGGCACAGTTTCTTCTCCACAGAGCATTTAGTCCAAGACTAATCTCTTGTCTTGCCTGTTACATTGGTTTCTGGGGATGTCAGGAGTTTCACGAGAGAAAACATATGCAAAAGACAGAACCACATTTGAGGAGCAACTGCCATTTGCATGCACATTTTTGGGGCATAGATTTGTGCATCATGCTGCTCTTGTCCATGGAGCACTATTCACAAAGACAATGAGAAATTTGTGGAAAATAACTGCAGAGGCACCACTAGTTTAATTTGCTTGCAGAACCACTTGCCATCTTTTGGGAAAAATTGCACATACACATTAATAATGATCATTTGGCACCCTGAGGCACTTTTCATTTAAGAAACAAGAGAGTACTTGTGTACGTAAAATATATTTAAAAGAATCATAGTAAATGAGCATGCAAATAAGTTCTATGAAGTTAGATAAGATGAACTTTGTTCTATTTATTCTATTACTTCCTTTTCACAACATAAACTGTGGAATGCAGTAAGCTATCCAAACATTTGTACTTTTATAATGCGATTAACTTCAATAATTACAGTGTCTCCTTATTGTAAAAGAGAGCCATCTAGTATTTATTCTTGTGCAACAGGATTTATTTTCTGGTCAGAGTACATTTAAGAACAGAAAAATTTTAAAAAGATTGCATTTTTTTACTAATTTACTAATTTAATGTCAAAATCTTACAGTTGGCATTGGACAATAATTTCTATGCACAATACATAATTTTGATTGCATTTCTTTCAGAACTGTCACCATAAGTTTAACTGCATGTTTGAGTCAAACTTTACTCTGTTGTTATAAACCAAATACCACGTACAGCACCATCTAGTCAAGACACTGTTTTCTAGTATATAAGTATGCTTTTTAACAGTGGAATATAAATTGCGTAATTTTCATTCAAAAATTGGCAAATGCATAAACCTTGCCTAAATTTTTCTGTCAGTCATATTCCCATGGCAGTGGTGAAGAACATCGTCCCTATTAGTTTGCTATATAATAACATATAAAAACTATATAGGGCATTAAACTTGTCTCAGCTTGCAAGTCCACACAGCTTTTTCCAAGTGAATACCTGACTTTTAAAGAATTGCTCTGCAGCATGAAATTGCACATAAGTGAAGCACATGATACATTCACATACAGTGTTACAATGAGGCATACTCTGAAAGTGGTGAAGTCAGAATGGACTAATGGAAGCCTCCCATATTTACTATTCCTGATCAGACAAACACTTATTTTTAAATCAGGCAGCAGACCTAGTACATCTGGGCTTGTTCTTGTATGTGCCTATGTGTCTTTGTTTGGCTAGAGAAATTGTGGTTAATAGATAACATTTATGTTTACAAATTAAAACAGAAGAGGTTCTAAGTCTTACTAGCTACAGATTCTAACAGATCTTAATCTAGAATGATTTCTTTCCATTTTTGCTTCTTCTCATAAGAAATAAATAATTCTGTTAATTGGAAGAGGCATAAACTATACCTTACAACATTATTCTTTTTCTATCATGCCCCCCGTGACATCTGAGACCTTTGGTGGACTCACAGAGACAGTGACTGAAATGTAATATACTGTTTGTTCAAAGCCTGCTCACATTTCCTCATCACTTTTACTAGCTAGGATACTCACTGAATTTAAACAAGTTTTCCCAACATTAAAAACTGGGAATTAATAACATTTTTTTGCTGGTCTAATACAACTTACACACACACATGCACATTCCAGGAAAGCAACACATGCCAATCAGCAATTTATAGCCTATTACTGCATATTTTCAAAAACTATCAGCCAAGCCTAAGCCCATCAGCCCATAGTAGTAAGATTTTCCTTCCAGAAGAAGCGCAAGAAAGTGGGGAAATTGCAGTGATATGAACACCATGTATTGGGATCTCATTAGGAAAACATCAGTAGATCCAATCATGACTGTTTTAAAATGTTAAATGGTGTTGGCAAAACACCAAAGGTGATAGCACTTTTTACCCTGCTAAGTGAAGTATTGTAAATGCTGTAAGGCTGCTGAAGAGTGAGAAAGTAGAAAGAGGCATGGCATTTTAGTGGAAGGAAAAGTCACAAAGTAAGTGAGCTATTCTTAAAAGCAATCTTTTAGAACTAAGTGCTGGAGAATACCAGTGTTCTTTGTCATAAGAAAAAACCCCACACAGTATACCACAACTTGCAAAAATGTACAGTTTCATGAACTAGCACTAATACTGAAGTGTTTTCTTTTACAGGAGTCTTGCAAATAATAATCTCCAGTCACTTCCAAAAGACATATTCAAAGGCTTGGATTCTTTAACAAATGTGTAAGAAAGCAATTAATTAATCTATTAATTATACTAGAAGTATAAAGAGATTATTTTAGAGGACTTTCTGAGTAACCATTCAAACCAGTAGCCAGTAATGGATCTTATTACTGGGTAGAGACTACACAGTATGGATAGGCTTGCAGTTTTTGTTGTTGAGAATTTGTGATAGTTTTGAACATTCCACCAGTTATGAAGATAAGTAATATTGTTAGTATTTATGTAATAAAGCTGCATGTTCATTAAGATTTCGTGATTAAAAAGGGAGGATCCTTAGGGATGCATGAGAGAGCAAGGCATGTGGGGAAGGTGGAAGATATTTAAGGGAGTAACATTTTAATGTGTAAGCAATGTCTGGGAAAGCTGTCTTTTCTCAATAAAGCATGTGTCTAAGTAAGTATCCCATACTAAATCTAATTGAAACCAAATCAAAACATCAATTTGCTTAAATATATATATATATATATATAAAATACTAGTAAAACCACAAAATACAGATAAACAGATAAATCTTATAGTTGCTTTAGTGAAATAGATCCTGTTTAGAATATACCAAATCCCATTTCATCTGATCTGGGATAATAAACAGAAATCCTTGGCCTGCTGCCTGTATTAACAAGGTGGGCTGAATTCCTAGTGCAGAGCTGCAGTAGTAAGATGTGGACGTGGCCAGTGTATTTGGGAGCATTACTTGGCACGACTGATCGTGGCCAGGTGGTCACACAGTCTGGTCCTGGCGCTTGCCTGTTCCTGTACATACGATGGGAAATCTGTCTGAAGACAGCTGTAAAAGACTTGAACAGAACTCCTTTGCTTGTGTCTCCTGAAGCCCCAGATGAGTGTATCTAAAGGAGATAGTGAATACTGACCGACTGACCATCAGGTTACATTAATTCCTATTTTGTTATCTAGAAAGTTCTTTCTGAGAAAGGGTAATCCAAAAGAAGCAGGGGTCACTAGTTTGGTAGGCTTTTGCCTACCTGTAAACTCGGGGAAATCAATAAAAATTTCTGACTGATCACCAAGTTAAGATCTCCTGGATTACCTTAATATAATTAAAGCTGTGTGGGTTCTGGTATGCAGGTTTAGCTATGGGTCAGGACAAATTAAGCCAGGAAGGCCGCAAGTGAGAATAAGCAAGAGGGCACATACTTAACAAAAGCCTGTTTTGTTGTTCTCTAGGAGAAACACATTAGCTGACTACTTATTTTCGATGCATGATTTATTTGTTGTAGAGATCTTAGAGGCAATGCATTTAATTGTGACTGCAAACTGAAGTGGTTAGTGGAGTGGTTGGGCAGCACCAATGCAACTGTTGAAGACATTTACTGTGAAAGCCCACCAGAATATAAGAAGCGCAAAATCAATAGCCTCTCTCCGGAAGAGTTTGATTGCATTATTACAGGTAATGTGCCTCAAATTATTTAATCTTGTTAAATTAAAGTTATAGTTTTTCATTCTAGAGCCCCTTTTTGCAGGAAGGCTGCATTCTGGATGGGATTTCTACTAAAATCAATATTGAACTCTTTGATGGTCTAAGTCTGACATGGGAATCATTTAGGAGCAGTGTCCCATATTGCAGTATCTACTCAAACTTCAATATGTTACATAAGGATTTGGAAAACTTGGACATAGAACACTACCTCTTTTTATTGAGAAAGATTGAAAACCAAACTGTAGTGCTCCTTTATCAATAGAAAAATTGGACTAGTGATGAAATACTGTAATTTGTAATAAATTGGTATTGGATAAGCAGACTTTTTTTCAGTACAGTATGTAAAGTATCTCTGTAATTATCATCTGTTGTGTGCACTTTTGCAGAATTTGAAGTTTATCAGTCCCTGCCATACCAATCTCTGTCAGTAGATACTTTCTCATATATGAATGATGAACACGTGGTTATTGCTCAGCCTTTTACCGGAAAATGCATCTTTCTTGAATGGGACCATGTGGAAGTGATGTTCAGGAATTACGACAACATTACAGGTATGAACGCTGCTTGACAAATAACATTACAACAAATTATCCAGGAAGTGGTACTAACCCTGTCTTTTACTTTTCTCTTTATAGGTACTTCAACTGTTGTGTGTAAACCTATAGTAATTGAGAGCCAGCTGTATGTCATTGTCGCACAGCTGTTTGGAGGCTCCCACATATATAAAAGAGATATTTTTGCTAATAAGTTTATAAAAATTCAAGATATTGAAATCCTTAAAATCCGAAAACCCAATGACATTGAAACTTTCAGGATTGCTGAAGACTGGTATTTTGTTGTTGCAGACAGTTCAAAGGCTGGTTTCACCACGGTTTACAAGTGGAATGGGAATGGATTTTATTCCCATCAGTCTCTGCACGCCTGGTACAGAGATACTGATGTGGAGTATCTTGAAATATCTGGCAAACCACATTTAATTCTGTCAAGTAGTTCCCAAAGACCTGTAATATATCAATGGAACAAAGGAACAAATGAATTTGTTAAGCGGTTTGATATTCAAGATATGGAAGACGCATATGCAGTGAAGCATTTCAAAGTGAAAGAGGATGTATACATTTGCTTAACAAGATTTATTGGGGACTCTAAAGTAATGAAATGGGGTGGTTCAGCATTTCTGGATTTACAAAGGATGCCATCCCGAGGGTCAATGGTATTCCAACCACTTCAGATAAATAATTATCAATATGCCATTCTTGGAAGTGATTATTCTTTCACTCAAGTCTATTATTGGGATGCGGAAAAGGCAAAATTTGTGAAGTTTCAAGAATTAAACGTACAGGCACCAAGATCTTTCATACATGTCTCCATCGATAAACGAGATTTTCTCTTTGCTTCAAGTTTTAAGGGAACTACATTGATTTATAAACATGTCATAGTTGACTTAAGCGCATGACACATAATTCTGAGATTACATCAGACTTTCTACTGTAAGTGGACAAAATGAACTAAATGCATGATGACTCTCTTATCTTACTTCCAAATGAATGCCTTTAAAAGTTGAGATTGCTAGAACAAAGTATTACTAGTATTTTCATCTTTAATTGTCAAGTCTAGTGGTGTTGGAAGTTGCATTTTTTAACAAAAAGAAATTAACTGTTCTTTGCATCCACAATATGTAAATACATGTGCAACTGCATCTGTTGCTATAAAGAATATTAAGATGTACTTTTCCATTTATTTATTCACCTGTTTGAAACAACTGCCAAATAAAATGTTTACATTTTGTGTCTTTCACATTCCAAATATTATTTGCAGGTGATACTTTTTATTTGTGTATATATTATACACATATAAAATAAAGCCAAGAAGGCATATTGCCCAATGCAGTGTTGTAATGCATAGAAGATGCACAATATTGAAGATCAGGTGGGTTTTGCTTATAACAAGAAGTTCTTGATAAAGATACTGCATTGAAACACAAGCCTATAGATTATCACCTGGACAATCCTTGCAGTTATGTAAAGCTTCACTTATTTAAATAGAACTCTAAGCAGAAAAAAGAATTCAGTTACCTAGATGTGGTTGTAGGATGAAGGGTTCAGTTATACACATCTAAGTGCAGGATGGGCCATTGTACTGTGTATAGCTAAAAATTTACAAAGAACTCGGCAGGATAAAAGATAAGGTAAAGGTCTGTGTTTCTTCACCTGATGCTGAAGCAGCAGAAAACAAATCTCTTGTACAACACTGGGGCTGTTACTGTGCTGAAAAGCTGAAAGCTGGAAGCAAAGCTTATTTTTCAGCTAGCACTATTTCTATAGCTGAACTGTCAAACATCACTTGCATGAATTCTGTGTCCTTGTCAAGTCTTTCCACTGTAATTGCAATTATTTAGTCTTCAATGAATTTATTCCTTATTCTGAATGAAGCTAGTGAATGGGAAGTAATTTTTTTCCACTACCCTGCAATGAATCTTAGTAGCAGGTACTTCTGAAATTCAGGGAATTTTGAATGTGGCAGGATAAAGTCAGTTTGTATAGTGTATGCAATTCCAGGGAACCTAACTATATCTGTTAAATTATGCCAAATCTGAATTTGGCATCAAAATCCATTACAAGCTCAAAGTTAAAATAGTCTTTTGTTTACATACATCTAGTGCACCACTTGAGAGAAACCTACACTGATGCTGAAAATGATTTGGTGCAGCTCAGGAAGAGAGCTCAAGTTTATTTTAGACACCTTTGCATTCACTTAAGTTATCATTGTGCTCCAGTGCCATCTTCAAAATATACACATGAATACTCTGTTCATTTCTACACATTTCTACCATTCACAGACAATGATTGGTGAATAAAACTAATCATATTATGCAGTTCAGCTAGCCACATGAGCTGATTAATGTATATTTTAGGAAGCCAGTCCTAAACAGTATGCTTCTGTAATAAAGAATGGAGGGGTTTTTATATTTAATGTTATTTGAAAAGTAAGAAATCTCACCTGAACAATACTACTCTAATAAGTTAATTTTTCTGATGCCTTTTTATCCATAGCTGCTAAGTATTTGGCTTAATAATTACCTATTCCGTAAGTATTTACAATGTGAGTAGAAAGATTTTAAACTATGTTTCACAGCTGAAACCTTCCAATTTTTTCTTAATAAATACATTTCCAAAAATCCTCTTAATAAATAATCTCTTGTTTGGCAGTTTCCTTTATATGTCAAACCATATTTCCTTTATGTGGTTTTAGCTTTTATATGAGCATGATTTCAAACCCCAGATGAACCCAAATAATACTTTTTATTATTTCTCAACATTGGCTACACATCTGTGATTGCCAACTCAGTTTGTCCATTTCTTCTTCAGTGCTCTTTGCATGGGAAAGGAATGAAATACAAAGTCATGAACCCATCTCCAATCTACCAGCAAACCATTAAATGTTTTCTATTTCTTCTTGTCTTCTGTTTCAGTCTTTTACTTAAGGTCCAATTGAATTATGTGCACTGTTTCTGATCTGATTTTTCCCATTGTACTTGTGCACACTCTATCAAATTATAAAGATAATGGCTATGTATCCTCCTCATTATGAACATGTTATCCACATCTGGCTGAATTTAAGTGGAATTGGAGAAACTTGCTAATCTGCTACCAACATTTATTTACAAACAACATATTGTGTACCTTGAAAAATTTATGTTTCACGGAATTGTATTTCAGAGCCAGCCAGCTTTGCTGGCTAAGGCCTATGCTATAGTAGTGCTATGATTGTTTTTCTGAGTTACCTCATTCTGAAATAATATGACAGACTTATGGGAATTCATTGTTACTCCTGGGTTTAAAGGAGGAATTTAAATGCCTGCAAGGGTGTGAGTCACTAGAATTTTACATTCACAGTACATACAAAACTAGCCATGGTACAGTGGAGGGTAGCAAGGGATTAATCTGCTGGAAAACGCAACTGTGATATCAGTTTGGTTGTTGTCTCAGAAAATTTTACCTGTAATCAAGCATTAGTGATTTGGGAAGTTCTTAATGCCTATGTAATTTTTGGAAGGCCAACTAATTACTATAAAATGCTGAATTGAAACCCATTCTCTTTTGAAGATCCCTTTCTTTAGTCAGTCAGGTGGAGACTCACAGGGACAAGAGCCAGTTTCTTATTGTGTGAGTATAGCATTTCTTTGTGCCACAGAAGGAACTGGGGTATTTTTAGAACAGAACTCATAATCCCTAACGTAGAAGAGCGTAAAGGCTCATTAGGTGGTTCCCTGAGCTGTTTCTTCCTGATTCCAGAAACTGGCCTTTTAACAGCTCATCTGAGCATAAGGCTAAGACCATATTCCATCCTGGTTCTCTGCTCAGTATTCCTTCTGATATCAGTGGAAGAGTCAGCAAAAAACGAGAATAGAACCTTTTATCATCGATACATTGGTATTTTTTTAAAATGTTGTTTTAAAAAACCTGTTTCTTTCAGCAAAGTCTCTGTTACTTGTGGTTGACTGGCTGTCTTCGGTAGTTGTAATGGATTTTCTAAACTCCCTAATTGTTTTGTTTATGACTGACAGAGTATGTAAGCTACTAAATGTATTACAGAAGACAGTGTTGAAGGTTATTAATGGGTACTGCTGATCCTCGACGCTCCTTAGTCATGTTAATGTCTAAGACAGAGAAAAAGAACATTAATGGAATAGTATTGTATTTTTACAACTACTTCATTATATTTTTAATAGAGCACAAATATAAAAGAATATGCACCTCTCTACTTTGGAAGAGATATATAAAATACATTCAGAATATCTGATACTATACCATGTGTAACTTTTTTTATTTTGTCTGTTGCAATGTCTAGGACTTGCAGGTTTTTTGTTCCTACTTATTTTCCATTAAAAAAAAAATTCCAAAATGCACTCTGCTACTAAGAAGGAAATTCAGTAAGGAAATATCTTGTTGAGTAAGGTAAAATAAACAGAAATGTATTACTGGTTTGTATTTAATTTTAATTATAACTTAATTATTTTAATTTTTTTAACTTTATTTGAAGGGGTTGTAACAGCCACTTGAAGTACACTTGATGATGGGAAACAATTATTAGCATAGTTCATAACGTGTGATATGCTTTGATATGTTCCAGTGGGAAGCTCACTAACAGCTGTATTTATGTATATGAGCATTACAATATATTGTGTTAGCATTCAGTGGAAAATAAAGAATGTTTAAATCATAGAAGTAACAAAAAGTCCTCAGACTGACAATAGCACCAAGAGAAAGCAGAGAAGTCAGCATGCCCAAAATGTTACAACTAGGAACAGAATATAAGCCCACAGCAAGTCTCAAGAGTGTGGAAGTTTTCCCCTTCAAGGAAGTAATTTTCTTTCCATGAAACACGTACCAGGTTTCTCCTCAGTGGAGACCCCTGAAAATCCAGATAATCACCCAGTTCTTGCAAAATACAGTTAGAAGCTTACAAACTAAAAGCATTACATCCATGATCCTAATATGTGGATTTTTTTCCTTTTGACACCTCTCTGTTACATCAGAGTGGTAACACAAACGGAATGGTGAGTACACTACTGCCCAGTAAAAGGGCCAGGGCTCTGCCAGGGCCAGACAGAAGTTAAGCCAGGTTCAGCAGATGGAAAATGCAAACCCAAGCACTCAATTCACTCAGCTGTTAATGCCTCCCCCACTGCCTAGCAGGTTTTCTCTCTGATTTGTTATACATATTGCCAACAGTTGCCACTACCTTTCATATGTCTGAAAGCCTTCTCCTCTCATTCTTGCTGATCTGGAGCCCTAGGCGTGGTAGTAAAGCTGTGATTTAGACTCCTATTGATTAGAATGGCTGAATGTGTTTTTGTGGCCGGGAACTCACCGATAAATGTCGAGGTCTTGGGGAGTTCAGTTCCTCCAGACCGAGCTGCGGTACACTGCCTGACTTACTGCTAATGGCAACTTTTCTTCCTTACTGATGACTCTGAATCCTAATGGCTGGTGTTACAGGCATGTCTCTGTTTATAGTTCACTTAAACAAAGTGCTCAGAGGCGAACCTAACCCTATTTCTATTCAGGAATTTTCCTGAAATGAACTATAACTACAAAGACCTCCAGTGTGCTATACAGAAGTGGTGTTGTATTTGTGCTTTGAGACTTTGAATTGCTCCAATTAGTTATGGTAGTGTAATACTTCTGTCTTCAAATTTGTTACAGTAGAAAGCAATTTGCCCCCAAATATGCATATTTATATTCATAGAATTGTTTATTTATACTCCAAATAAACTGAAGTGGATGATGGCAATAATTACGTTACTGTTTCCGATCTCCCATTCATCAAATCAATTTCTGAATTCTCAAAGTTGTTTTCAACTCAGCCTTACTTTATTCTTCCTACTGAATTATTTCAATTGAAAAAGAACTTTCTGACCCATTCTCACTTCCTGTTTGAAGGCCTGGATAGCGACAGCAGTATGTTAGCAAGTTGTCAACCTGCCCAGATGGTGAGCATCCAAAAATGCTGAAAGAGCTTCAGAATAAACAGGCTGATCTGCTAAGAATACATAGTCCTTCATTAAAAACAATTTATGTGCAAAAGAAGTAGAAGTAACGAACATTATGTCTATTTTTCTAAAAAGTTCATGGGATAACCAGTGGGATTTCAGTAAAAAGTAAAAGTAAAATCCACATTTATCTGAAATTATAAATGAAAATGGAAGTGTAAAATTTCAGGAGAAATTAGGTAACTAAGCAAGTGGGACAGGCTGACTAGTGAAGTTGAGGGTCCAGAAATGCAAAATATTATACATAGGAAAGAAAGGCTTGCAAAGTTTAAAATTAGCAGTAAAGAAAGTCAACTTGACATTGTTGTGAACAACTCAGAAAGATACTGATCTCAATATACAGCTACAGGAAAGAACAAATAATGCTACCACATGTGCAGGATAATAGGGAGAATACAACACTACATGTCATGGCAAATCACTGCTGTTGCCTTATTTGAGATACAGCATGCAGTACTAATGTAGCCATCTCAAAAAACACTGCAGGGTGATTAAGGACTCAGAGATGTGGAAAAATTCCCTGAAGGCGTGGAACAAGATGACACTTGACACTATCAAACCCCAAGCCATAAACCAAAATACCTTCCCCTACAAATTAAATTGTGGCATTCACTGTCATAGGCAGTGACATAGGGGACAATAATACAGCATTCAGAAAGTCAAACATGGAAAAATTACATAAAAATTGTAATTCTATTTTTTTAGTACTAAACATAATTGCTCTTCATTAGGGAAGAGAAGTGTCTTTGCACTTCTGTCAGAAGCATCTGGCTGTAACTACTTTG
This sequence comes from Corvus moneduloides, assembly GCF_009650955.1. Classification (NCBI taxonomy): domain Eukaryota; kingdom Metazoa; phylum Chordata; class Aves; order Passeriformes; family Corvidae; genus Corvus; species Corvus moneduloides. The sequence goes on from NC_045483.1 coordinate 16,375,935, forward strand.
GATGAAAAGCCAAGCAGCTGGATAATGAATGTGCTCCAGTGTTGCATTTCCTATCTTCAGTTCAGAAATTAGCTCAACTTTGTTGCTGAGGTCCACAAAATAAAATATGTAAGATGTACATATGAGACAGACATTCAGAAGCATTTACAATACTGAGAAAGTTAACACTGAAAAAATCTGTAAGATACCAGCAACATAATTCCTTGAAATTATGTCAACAATTAAAAAACTTCGGCAAATTATTTGCAAGTACTTGAGAATATAATTGCACAACTTAGGCTTGCTTCAGCTATGTAAGTCATGACAGAAGTAGATTCCCGTGGGAAGAACAGAACTCAGCTTTTTATAAACTTATTAATACGATTTGAATATTAGAGCTGTAGGAACATTAGTAGCAAAGTACCTTATGATTAAGCAGGTAATAGTATTTTCCTGTGAAGGAGTAATTTCTAAACCACAGGAACAGATCAACAATTTTGGAAAAACAAACAAACAAACAATCCCAATGTCACAATTTCCAAATAACTGTGAAATTTGAAACCCCTATCCTGCTCCATTTTGTCCCCCATATACAATAACATAAGGATACTGCCCATTCAGGAAAAACACCGTACATATGTTGCTCCAAAATGTGAAACAAAGGAAGAAAAAGGATAAATCTGGAACAGAAAGTTTAATTGCACATGTGAATATCTAAATTTTTTGATATATAGATTACTATGAAAAAGAGAACATCCTTTTAATGTTTACACTTGAAGGCGTTAGCTACCTGAATTATAGATTGCAAACACAGATAAAAATCCAGTGCTTCTAAATAATTCATATGCACCGGCATTAGTCCAGTCTTAAATCCTATCTTTAACTTTTCCTTAGCATTATTTAAGATAACAATGAGTCCTTCCAACTAAACTCACTTCAAGGCTGGAACCAAGAAAAAATATCTGGTACAGCAGCTGCTAGAAAAGCTCTGCCTTTTTATAAAGGGTTCTGCAGTACATCAAACTGCAACAGCACTATGATAATCATATTTTATTAGCTTGAACCAAATTGGAAATGAATGTTTGTTCCAGAATTACAACTCATTTCAGAATTTCTGTAAAATCATTTTGAGAGCAGTGATGCTACCAGAGGATCTAAGAGTTAGAAAAAAGGAAGCTGATTTCAACTACATATCAAAAAATCCTATGGGTTTGGTTGTGACTTCGCCTAACTGTTGTATAAATGTAATTAAGTAGAATTATTGCAAAATAATAAGTTAAAGAAATTATATCAACTGTAAAGTGTACCTGGCAAGATTATTACAAATAAACTATGCCAGAGCAACATCACTCTATACAGCCAGAGCTCCCTTAAGCCAGTGAATTGCAAAGGTCCTTCCTTCTCTGAGAGTACCTTATAGCCCTCCTTGTTCCTGCACAGGGAGTAGGCACCCCAGAAGCTGCCCTTGGAGGATGGGAACGAGCTCCAATCATGCCTCAACAGAAACAATTTCCTTGAAGTACAGCCACAGAGCAGAGGCATTCCTCCCAGTGACAAGGATAAGTCAGCAAGGTCTTGAGGGCACCAGCTCGTGCATGTCAGAACATTCCTAGTTTTGCTGGTATTTCAGGGGGAGTAATCAGCTTGTGTGTGTCAACAAACCCAAGCTCACTTAGCGTCCACTTGCTGGAGAGCCAGGAACAGATTGCAGAGGTCAGCACATGCCGCAAAAGCTTGGTCAGCCCATTCCTGGGGGGCTGCCACTCTGGCACTGTTTACAGGATGTGAGCTAGCTGAGGTTACAGGGACATAAAAATAACCATTTGGAGTTAGACCTGGGTTCGTGTGCTCCAATGTCCTGCCTACTTGGCCAGAAGTGATGCTTATTATAAAACCCAACAGTATGGGAATTACAGCACTATGATTTCCCAGTATACCCTCTCAGCCTCCAGCAAGAAAGGAAAAGAAACCCTGCTTCTTGCCTTAAGGAGGTGTTCTTGTGGACAGCAAAATGCCTAGAATAGGTACATCCCTCATGCAAGGCAGCAGCAGGGTTTTTTGCTCTAATGAGGAATGCTCTTCTGCATTGCGGCTCCTGGAGGTAATGAACGAGCACTGACTCAATTAAAAAATAATGAAAAAAAAAAGAGACCCCATTTATGTCTGTGAGTCTGACAAAGGGAAAGGGTTTTAAAATCTGTGTTGCAAGGGTTTTTTTTCTTAACAAAACTGGAGTTGCATTTCAGCTCACTCCCCTTTGAACATACTCATACAAGCAAATTGAGAGGAGTAAGCATTGCACCAGCTTGTTGGAACAAGGTGAGAGGTGCACAGGCTGAATCATGCTAATGTTTCATATGTTAATCATGTGTCTATATATAAATGCAAAATATAAATATGCTTTATATAATAATATAACAATATCATAAATCATTCACATATATAAATATATAAATGTGTTATAGAGTCCCAATAAGCTAATACTGATCCATCACCTGTGACGAGGTTATTTACATTTTATTTAATTTTTGTTCTGGGGAAAAGTAGAAGCTAATGAAGAATAATCTCTTTTAAGTAAGGCATATAAACAATTGCTTAATAATTCATAGGAGTTTCAAGTAAGGCAGCTTCCCCCCTTCCTGCCCTGCAGAGCCGCCCCAGGCAGATAGCTTACAGAATAGGAAACATACTGTGTAAGTGCCAAGAAATGCAGCTGATTTAAATAATTCTCTCCCTTTCCACAAAGAGAAACTATACATTCAGCCATTTCTACTGCTGTAAAAAGACAGTTAAAGTGACTGTGAAAATATATAACAGTCACAAAGGGCATTATAGAACAGAACAAAATCAGACAAGCAACAATGGCAACTATGAGCAATTTCCACTTTTCTCCATTCCTCCTTGGGAGCTCTGACCCTCAATGGCACTCAAGCTATACTTCTGTTCTCTGATTTTTGTACTGTACCGCCTGCCAGAAAAGACATCTCTGGAAAGTCACCACAAACTTTAAAGTTACATAATATTTTATTTCTCTTTTTTTTCCTCTCCATAGTGCTGCATGCTATGAAGAAGAAAGAAAAACTCCCCCTTGTCTGCTACTCATGCTCTGAGTAAATTAGAAGGAGTATGTATTTAATGATGACATCATTTCTATTCAAGCACATTACAGAATGGTAACTGATAACCTTCTGCCTATCATCTGTATCTGTGGTTCAAAGAATATCTGCCCTTCCTTCTTGCAAGCCCTTTGGCTTTAGTGGCTGTGTTGAACAAGCTTTTATAGCAATTTCAGTTATACATAGTGGCAATTTGCCACTAAATAACAGGAAAAATTCTTTCCAAGATTTCCAAGGAAGAGTCGGAAAACAAAAAAGGTTATCAAAATTTCCAAATATGTTTTTGAAAGATCCAGAAATTGGGATGGGTTTGGGAAAGAATTTTAAATGAAGGCACTTATATTGTTGAAACATCAAATTTAGATATTTCAAAATAAAGCACTGTATTTTGGAAATATATAAATTTAAGCAACAATCAGGAGGAGATGCTTACCAGGAGAAGCACCTACCCAGGGCAGTGCATACATAAATTCTAGCATGCTCATTTCTTCTTTTCCATAATCCCATGCCATCAATTTTTGATTTTTTTTTCTGGATTCCTTGTTTATTTTCTTGTATTTTCCTTTTTCCCCCCACTGTGCATCTCTGTATACACTGACTGATCTTACTCCTTATGAGTAACAACTTATTTAAAGGGAATAGAGCTTTACTCAGTTTTACGGCTAATCTCATATCTCAGAACAAGAAATAGTACTGACACAACAGGAAATGCAGTAAGGGAAAGGGAACATGCCAAGGTTGCATTCTCTTCACTGCATAAATGGCTCCAATAAACAACTGGAATTATAAGAGTTACTGTGCTACAGTGAATCCATACTCCTCTAGCATTTTTTAAAAAGGCACTTTCCCAGGAATTTTTTGTGTACAGTGAGTACTCAGATACCTTCAACCCACCAAATGAGACAATATGCCTGAATGAAACCCCACCCACAATTATTTTGCCAGAAAGCAGACTTTTCCAAATTTATACTTTCACACTGGTTGCCTTGCCAAGTTTATATTAAAAATATAGATTCTCCTAAAGAAGTAGAAGTAATAGCCTTGAACATGTTTCATCAAGCACTGACAGTTTGATACATTAGGAATTCTGTTCATTACCTGCACTGTGTCCCAGCATAAACTAAGACCATACCCATGTATGTACGCACCATGACATGCAGGAGTTACAACTGAGAGAGAGGCACACAGGGTGTGTAAATACACGTTTCCTGTTAAAAACTCCTTTCGCTGAGATTTGCATGATATACTTGTTACATAACAATCTATAAAACTTCACTGCAGTACAACAGCAAGTGCTGCTGCTTCCTCAGAGTACCAGGCCAAGACCTGAATGCCACCCACCACCACTGTGCTGTAGAAAACTAACAGTGTTTTGGCCTGCGGCAAATACAAATGATCAACAAAACCAGTACTACTGTTCATTTTCTTTTCTCACAGTGAGTTACTAAAGTTCACTCTATTGGTTTGCTTAGATGTTTATGTTCTTCAGTGGAAATGAAAAGATAGAGAAAGAAAGAAGAGGAATCAGACAGATCTTTCATCAAGAGATTAAAAGAAAATATTCTTTTGTCCAAGATGTATTGGAATAACAGCCTTTTCCACATGCTTAAAGAGAATAAAAAAATTTACATAACTTTTTTAATTTAAGGATCACCATCTAAATTTGCATAAACTCTCCAGACATTTAAGTGAAATACAAGAATGAAAACACTACAGTCTTTAGAGTACGTGGAAAACTATTTTTAATTTATCCTTCCAGGAATACTAGCTACAGAGACTTGATTGCTTAGCAAGCAGTGTAGTTAAGCCATCTGAGGATAGAAGCATGACCTTTATGTGGCCAAAATCAGCTAAGCAGTACACCTTTAATACTGGATTGAAAGTACATTAACAATTATAGAAGCAGAATTTGAATATTGTCCTGCTTATCCATTATTTTTCAATTCTTCAGAAGTAAAGAAAATGAAATCTTTCATTCTGGATACCACCGAATCTTTTGTTACCCCTTGAATCTACATATCTCAATACTTTCAATCTCCTGAAGAGCAACTGCTAATAGTGCAATCTGGAAAATGCAGTTAAAAAGAGCCTCAGTATATCTCCATTATATTGACCATAATTGCAGGATTCCCTATTATTTCAGTGTTCCACCCCATCTCCTGTTTTATAGTACTATTCATTACAAACACCAACTCAGGAAGAAGAAAACTGTGATACTTGGAACACGCTGTGACACAAGATTAAACATTTGTACAACAGTCCTATATATACATGCAGAAGCAATTTGTGGTGATGGCAAAACTAAGAATCATTCACCATCCACCGAAACAGGGAATCTGAGAAATACAGGTCTGTTCTAACATCTAAGATGGACACAAAACCCACTAAGACAGACACTGGAATTTTGATGGGGAGGCAGGAGCTCATATGGACCACATTTTTACTGGGCTGAGAGACTACAAGTGTTCATTCATTTTAAACCTAACTTTTGTTTTTTAAATTTCTTTTACCATGTGATCAAACACAGGAGCACATTGCCCAGGGAGGTGGTGCAGTCTCCACGCTTGGAGATATTCAAAATCCCAAGAGAGAGAGTCTTGAACTCTAGCTGACCCCGCTTTGAGCACGGTGGGGGGGGTGGAGTAGATGACCTCTCAAGGCACCAGAAGTGCCCATCAGCCTCAGCTATTCTATGATTCCCAAACAACTCTGGGTTGGACAGAAGTTTGAATGAATGACCAGGACAATGAAACTCCTTGGTGCTGCAATAATCACCTGTTTTATGGCACTCAGGTGCAGAGGTAAATGGTCATTACAATGCACTTAAGAGTTGGATCCATTTCAGAAGCTGAGTAAGTAATTCTTATCTGGTTTTTTGTTAAACCTTTTCAGAAGGAAAGGAAACCATGCAAGTTTATTATTTATTTTGTTACTTATTTGCATTAGTCTATATTTCTTTTAATGAACTTTTTGCTAGACAACTTAAAAAAAATTGGTTTACAGACTTACCATTTTTACAGAATAAAAGCCATAGAAATGGACTACTGTTTTGATTTAAATCTACTACTTTTATAGCTTAAGCAGTACGTAACAGTGCTGACTCAGCTATATTCAGATCAAACTGGGATAGATGTCACCAGGGTGTTCCACGTGCAGTACCAGGAATCCAGATGTCCTTCCTGCTGGAGCTCTGCAGAGCTTTAGTGCTGCTCTTAGGAGAAGTGAGTAAGGGCTAGGTCAGTTCCAGGGCTCCCTCAATTTATATTAATTTAGTTCTTACTAAGCCTCGAAGAGCAGCAGTGTTCCCAAAAGCTTATTAGAATATATCAGCAGCGGATAAAAGAAATTATGTGATAGTGGATAAAGGTCTTATAATCTCTTAGAAAAGTCCCACGGTTCTCCACAAAACTTACTTAATTGCTTTGTCATTTGTGCTTGTTAGTGTTTCTGGAAAGCCACTGTGAGGAGTCAGAGACAGCATTTGCGGGGGGGGAGATGGAAACCGAACACCAAAGGGACCCTTACCAGGCACACAGACCAAGACCAGTGACACATTACAGGACTTTAAAGTACTTGTCAGGCCTGTATGTCAACCGGTAGTGAAGGACTGGCTTGTTCCTGGCACTTATAATGACAAAAACTGTCTGTCTAAATTCTGGGTGAGGATGATAATATTCTTCCTCTGGAAAGAGTAACCTCAGAAAGCTCCCTGTGTGGAGAGTGGTGACTACGCAGGAGGTGGCTCACTTTCTGCACTTAGGATATTATGGAAACCAAATGAATGCCATTTCAGCTGCTGCTGCAGTTTAATTTTCAATGATCGAATTGCCCAAGTTTACTAAAGCTTTTTCTTATGGACTTTGCACTCAGCAAAGATACTATAGGTGATGTGCTGGAGAAAGGAACAGCTAGTTCTGGGCACAGTATTACAGAGATGAGACTTAATCTGTACTTGAAAAGGCTGCATTGACACGTCACATTTATGCAGGTACTTAATTTTCCAGTCTACGGCAGCATGACTGCAAATTACATTTGCCTGCTGGTTAGTTTGGGCAGCTGCAACTGCTCTGTTTCCTTGTTCAGAGATGAGAGTTGTACTTCACAGGGAGAACTTGGAAGCTCTCAAGCTGAGACAAACCTGGCAGTTTGACCAGCAGCAAACAGAACACTTCATGTATCTTGGCATAAACAAACACTGCCCTCAGATGTTCCCTTTCAAAACCAGACATGGAGGGGTACAGAGGGGGTTGTTGCAGTCTCTTTGAAACTCTTTACAGCTCAGTACTTGGCACTGTGGCACTTAGAAAAATTTACTTTGGGTTTCATAGTGGCAGTATTATAAAATAAGTACATAATCTGTGTATTTTAACAAATAGCCAGAAATTGTAAGCATTCACTAAAATTTGTTCTGTGTCTGTACTGTGGACCATGTTTGGCCTCTGGTTTCCTTCACTGAAGACTCAAGTTAGCCAGCTGCTTCTGCTGTTACTGACTACAGAGGAAACTCACCAAGTGACTGTGCAGACAGCCACAAAAATCCCACTGCTCAGGGGATGTGCCAGGTGTTCCTCTGAGACATCTGTGGGATCACCAGCCCGGGATAGCTGCTGAGAGACAGAATCCCCACTGCCCTTCCACCAAAACTTGTCTGGGGAAGGACAGCTCTAACTTTGTTGGCAATTCATGAACAGTGGCCTGTGAAAGCTGCCTTGGAGTACAGATAAGTTTAAGTTTCTTGAGAAAGCAACAGGTTGCCAGGTTTATTTGCACCTCCCTCTCTAAATTAAACCAAACTCTGAGTAATAGAGAAGTGCATTAGGAAAAAGTAACTTCTTAATTAAGGGTGTCTGTTTGGGAAATTTTGCATCTCCAGAGGAAAGCTTTAGTAAAGCTTTCAATATAGACTTTGTACAGAGCTATGCTGATAGGAGCTGTAATACAAGTTGCTTATAAATATGCAGCATATATTTATTTTCTTGGTTTATAGCAATAAGAGTTCAGATAATTTAAATATTTAGAAATAATTAATTCTGATTTCAACACAACCTTATTAATTGATTTATCTTGGTTTAATAATTGATATGGCATATCTAATTTTTAGTTAAGAACAATCTGTGAAACAATTCTGGTCATATTAATCAAACACTGGCTCCAAGGTAATGAAATACTTACAGCCTCTGGTGGGTTAGCATGGACTATAAAATGTGCTAAACCAGAGACCCAGAAAGCTTGAAATAGCTTTTATGAGGTAGCTTGAAGGAAAACTTAAAATCATTTGTATGAAATACCTTGTATCTACCATTTGGCATTCAGTTTGCTAAAGCTGTAGATTACATTTCCCTTTGTTAAGAATAAAGAAACAAACACGGATTAATTTATGCAGCTAAGAGATTTTCCTCCCATTTTAATTATTGGTAACAGCTCAACTTGCTCAAAAGGGAAAAAAATAGTATTTTAAATTTATTCTGCTTCTTCTACTCCGCACTTTCTCATGGGTAAGGAAAAAGGGCTACTCCTGTTTTTCTCTCTACCCTTTCCGATAGGCGGCATTGTTTTCTTAGGGAAAACGTACCCCGAGAAGGTGGCTAAATGATTTCTGTGCCCTAGTAACGATCCTGACTGAATCGCCCACCAGGTTCCCATCTCCATTTTGACCCGAGTGCAGGCAGCAGCTCTTGCAGGGAGCGATGTTCTGCCCTGCCCACTGACACGGCAACACTGACGGGTCCACCAAAGGTCATCCCGGCTCTCCCAACGGGCGTGGAGCCCGGTCCAGCGGGAATTCCCACCGTGACACCCCGGACATGCGGGGCTGTGGCGGGTCAGAAACGGGGCAATTGATGACCCCGCCCAGGCTGAGCTGTGAGGGGTCACTGCCGCGGACACACACAGCGACACTTTCATTTCGGGCGCGCAGATGACGCAAAAACGCCCCTAAAATAACTTTGCGTCACCGTTTCCCAGTGTTTTATCTCCTCTGCTCGGCAACGGCCGCGGCCTGTGCAGCCCCCGCCGCTCTCCGGCGGGGTCAGAGCTCCCCCTCCCGAGGCACCGCGGCCTCGCCGCTCCCCGGCACCGCTCCCGCGGCCCTCGCCGGGTCCCTCTGGGGGGGACGCCGGGAAGGAAGCGGTGGGGCGCTGCCTCCTGTCCCGGCAGGGGCGCTCGGCTCCCGCCGAGCTCGCAGGCAGGTACCCGCCGCGGCAGGGACGGGCCGCCCAGCTGGTTCCGGGCGGGGCCTGGCGGGGGGTGGCGGAGCCAGGACCCGGTGTAGTTCCCCCCCGCGGGTGCTCGGCGCTGCGGGCGGGCGGAGGGAGGGCGGCAGGCGGCGCTGGGCGGCCGCACCGCATGCGCAGGAGGGCAGGTGTCGCCGGCAGCCGAGGGGCAGCCGAGGAGCCGCCGGGAGCATCGTGGCAGCCCTGCGTCCTCATGGTGCTGTGTCAGGGCGGAGAGGGCGACGCTGCTCCGGCAGCGGGCGGGAAGGAGTCGGAGGTGCCGCCGGGCCGGGAGGACGGAGCGGGTGCGGTGCAGCCGTGCCTGTGCCCGGCACCCGGCGTCGAGGCGGCGAGCGCCGAGGAGCGCTGCGCTTGCGGCTGCTGCTCGAGCATGTCCTGGCCGTGCTGCTGCGAGGCACCTGGTGAGGAGGGGGAGTCCGGCAGGCGGGGCAGGTGGCAGCGTCCTCCCGGCTAGGCTGCCCGCTCTCGGGGTGACATTGCCGGGCCGCGGGGGAAGGAGAAGCGGCCCCAGGGCAGCGGGCTGTCCGCACGTGGCGGCAGGGCGCGCAGCGGGCTCCGGCGGCCGCAGAGGGCGCCCGGCACCGGTGCCCGCCCGGCCGCCGGCAGGAGCCGCCTCGCCGCTTCCGAGCCGTGCCCGCGGGTCACCTGCGAGCGGGTTCAGTCTCGCCCTCTTCCTCCCGCTCCTCTTGTCCGGACAAGCCGGCCCCGGTGGAGGAATCAGCGGGCTGGCAGGCGCGATCTGCTCCGTGCCCTTGCACCTTGTGCCCGTGCGCCGGGCGCGGCTCGGGCCGGGTGCTCGGTGCCCCCCCACGCCCCGGGAGCGGGCAGAGCGCCGGGACCGCTCATCCCCAGCGCCGGGCGGCTCTGTCGCCTCTGAGAGAGCTTTGAGAACGATTATGTCTCGGGAAAACAGTATTTCCTGTTGTTAAAATTTTAAAGTAAGACTTGACAGGTTTGGGTAAATAGAGGTGCCTTCTGCCAGTGTGCCTTCTGGCACTATAAATACGTTTGAGAGTGCAGTTCAGCAAGTCCACGTATTTGGGACTGTGACTTCCTGGGAATTCTTACATGGCTTTAGTCTGAGTGTAACGTTTATTTTCTCCTAACTCGAGTCCTCGCGTCACTTCTTGGTGATGTTTAGTTGATAAAGCCACAAAGTTATTGTGAAATATGCAACATGTAGCTTTAAAGTAGAGTCCTCTTAAAACATAAATGTCGTCTTGAAATAACTTCTGAAGTTATCTGGAGTACTTTTTTTTTTTTTCAAACGACTTCACTGAAAATGTGTTTGTCATTGAATTGACTGTAATTGACTTTCCAGCAGAAAATAGATTTGGTGGTGAGCTACGGAGAGGACAGAGTCCTTCACCAGTGAAATTCACATTAGTGTCCCTTCTGAGGCAAAGCTTGGGGGAAAAAAAAAGTGTTTGAAATCCTGAGAAACTTACATTAATTAACCAGAAAGAGTACTTTGTCTTTGGGATGTCTGTCTCGCAAAATTGTTGACTGAGTCTATGACTGAAGACTATGAATCATGCTTAGATCTTGTCTGCATGACCATGATTAGTTCCAATGCAGGCTGTTGTGCTCCTGGCACTTTACAGAAGTCAAAGAGAGCTCTTGTGCTTTTTACAACATGGAGACTCTCCTACCTTTCCTGAAGGTCTGGAAGAATCATCTTCTCGCTTACCACTTTTCCCATATCCAGTACTCTTCTGCGTCTGCTACTGTTCCTGAGATGCTTGCATGTGATAAGTGTGATTTTCTTCATTGTGTGCATTTTGCAAGTATAAAAACTGTTTGGAACAAAGCACGGCATTAAAAACACAGTCAGAGTTTACACCTAAAACAGTGCACAGTGGGAGGCATTTACCTACAACTTAAAACAGGAATGGAAAATTGTTTGAAAGCATTACCTGTGGAGATGGCCAGGGAGTAAAATTGGAAAACCAAATCTCTAGCCACTCAAAAAAGAGGACTTGGGTACTGCTTGAAACCTTTTGATTTTCAGGCTGCTACATTCTTTCAAAAAAGCATGAGTGCTTGACTGTTTTGATGATGTTCGGCTAGTATTTTGAGGCCTAATATTTTGTGGGGTGGGAATGTTATCTTAACCTAACTTCTCCCTAAAACTTACTTTGAAATAAGCACTCTAGAGAACTGCAGTTCTTGTTTTTGGTGGAAGAACTTGTACCATTTTATTTTTAAAAGGAAGTAAAACACTTTCTCATTGCACTGAGTACATGCTTTGGCAATGCAAGATGTTGATGGTTTAAATTCTAGTATTACAAGATTCTGAAGATTCTGTTTCTGATAGGCTTGGTATATTGGGTAGTTTACAGAAATTAGTTCCTTCTGGTTTTTGTTTGTTCCTTACGATCCAAAGCTTAGTTCTGGGTGTAAGATCCTTTTGGTGTAGTTTGCTTTAATTTGATTGGTTTTCCATTTCAACACTTTCTTTATTTAGGTTGGCTTCATTCTGTAGTAATCAGACAAGCTGTCATGCCTGAAATAAAAGTTAATAGTTCTGTTTGTGCTGTGTTCATCCATAAGCCAGCCTGGGTTTGGATTTCCCATTTCAGTTATAGGCCAGTCTGATTCCTCTTGCTTCAATATTAGAGACTGTTGATTTTGTAGTTCTGTTATGTGACTATGTGGATTAAGGTATTACATAGTTCATGAACATTTTTTAAATCCACTTTGTTTCATAGTTGGTAGATGTCCCAGTCCAGTGTTGGTTGGTGGTAGTTTTTATAGTCAGTTTTATGTAAGAGGCTGTTGCTAAACAGAAGTATTTCAAGTAGGAGCTGTAACTCACTTTCAGCTGCAGTGTGGCAGGATTCCTTGAGAAGCAAACCTTTTGCCTACTTCAGGTTGTGGTTGCTGTTGTAAAGCCAGGGTCCCTAGGACTGTCAGCCTGCAGTCCCCCCTCCTAGGCAGTAAGATGCAGTTTATCAGTCTTGAGTGCTGATCTCAAGGAGGATCAAAATGGTTTGTGACAAGTTTTATTAATTAAAAAAAAAAAACCTCTCAAAACCGTACTTAGTTGCTAAGCAACTCACAGCAGTACCCTGCTGATTATGTTTTAGAGGATCCGTAAGGCTCACAGGCTGCCACACTAATGTGAGATGAGGCACCCTTTTATCAAAACACTGCCTCTGGGACATGGAGTTCTTGCTCCTATCTTTAGAGGGTGTCACAGAAGAAAAGGTGACTCCCAATGTTTTATGCAGGTAGAGAAAAAGAAAGAGATAGTGAGATGACATCTCACTCAGATTTTTAGGTGGGCTTTATTTTCCCTGATGTTCACCTCTAGGTTCAGTGGAAAGACTGTTACTTTTATGCAACAAAGCAGTAAAAAAAAGGCTGATTTCCTTGGAGATTGCTGCTGCTGACCTCAACACAGTTCTCTCTCTCACACAGTTCTCCCTCTCCTTGCTTTTTTTTTTTTTAATAGTTCAGGGTGGAGAAAATGAATGGAACGAGGAAGAGTATGTTGTTGAAGAAAGCCTTAGGCAATGAGGAAACTTTAATAGAAACATTAGACTCGGGAAACTTTCAGGAAGGGGAGGTCTGATAAATAAGCATAAACTAAGGTCTTCATGGAATTATGATAGATATCAGGCCTTTGATGTTTTAACATTAGTTACTTAAACTTTTTTCTGCTTAAAAATGTATATTTGATGCCTATTTGAAGAAAATATTTGAATTCTTACAGCAAGATAAAAATGTGATCTGAAACTTCTGTAGGTCTGGGTCAAAATTAGGGTGACTTAGCTGCAAAATAAACATGAGGTATAACAAAAATGATGTTCTGTATACAAATTTTACATTGTGTATTTGTGAGAAATTAAATTAAATTTTTCCTCAGGATCCTTAGTTAACTTAGTTAACGAAGCAGCTGATTCCCAAGATAATTGTTTCAGAATCTGATTATTTTGTAGTCAGTTATATTTATTGGTCCCTGGGCAGAATTGTGACTAGTCCCTATAGTAAAACCCGTACTAGTCTGATATCTACAAGGAGTCCTACTAACTCATGTAGAACTGCAGTGTTGTGTATCCCAGGTGTTAGAGTTCATGTCTTACACCCTGTTTTGAGAAAAAAAAGAGGACCCATGATGGTCAGTGAAAAGTATTTTCAAGGTATGTCTGTTAAACTGATGTAATATTTGCATTTGTTTCTTTGGTTCCCCTGTTCTCCACCACAAAAATCGCTACAGAGGTGTGGAGCACTGCAGTGTGTGTAGCTGCCTGATCAGAGAAGTCTTCTAATAGATCTTTACTAACTGTAGTTTATCTGTTGCAGGGACAAAGAAGAAAGCTGCGTGCCCAGGACTTGGTCTGTTTTATACCATACTGTCTGCCTTCCTTTTCTCACTGGCCTCTTTATTTCTTAAAAAAATAGAAGATGTACATTCAGTGGAAGTGAGTGCATTTCGATGTGTTTTCCAAATGGCATTTGTTCTTCCTGGTTTAATATACTACAAGTAAGTGTAGAAAATGTTTAAAGTTATTTCTTAGAACTAGATCTAGAATTATGACTCACTTAAATAAGATTGCAGTGTTATTTTAGTTTGGACTTCAGTTGCATAACTGCATTATTTTAGATTAGTTGATAGTTTCTTAATACGAATCAGAAAACTGAAAATCTTTGACTCCCTGAATGGTAGAGGCTTGTACTAGGATTATTGTATCAAATGCTTTGGTTTCCACAAAGGGGTGATCTTAAAAAAATAGAAGGTAATTTGTAGGTACTCTTGGGTTATTTTGCAAGCAAAAAATTAATTGCTAGGAGAACAGGTTCTGGACTCTGAATGTGATTGCAGGTCATGATGGAAATAAATTGGTCTGTGATCAGACAGTTAAGAATATTTGGGTATTAAAGTCCCTCATTTAGAAAGGTGTGTACCATATTTAAATGTGTTTGGATGTTAGTCATGAAATAAGCAAGACAGTGACATTAATGTGACCTTTCTATTTTTCAGAACAGGGTTTTTGGGACCAAAAGGTAAAAGAATTTTTCTTTTCTTCCGAGGATTCCTTGGTTCTACTGCAATGGTTCTTCTCTACTACGCTTATCAAGTCATGCCACTAGCTGATGCCACTGTTATAACTTTTACCAGTCCTGTTTTTACATCATTACTGGCATGGATCTTTCTCAAAGAGAAATACAGCCTTTGGGATCTTCTGTTTACTCTCTTTGCAATCACTGGAGTGATTCTTATTGCCAGACCACCATTTCTGTTTGGGTCACATGTTACGGGGATTGAAGGAAGTTACACAGATCACCTTAAAGGAACTATAGCAGCAATTACAAGCACGTTATCTGCAGCTTTGACTATTGTTATACTAAGGAAGGTGGGAAAATCTGTGCATTACTTTTTGTCAATTTGGTATTATGCAGTCATTGGATTAATTGGATGTGTTATAGCATTGTTTGTTTTGAATGAATGGCGTTTACCACACTGTGGCAGAGATAGGGTTTTTCTAATATTAATAGGCTTGTTAGGGTTGGGGGGTCAGGTATTTCTCACAAAAGCATTACAGATAGAGAAAGCTGGACCTGTATCAATCATGAAAACAATGGATGTGGTGTTTGCTTTTATTTTACAAGTTCTTTTTCTCAATCATCTCCCAACTTGGTGGACTGTGGGTGGTGCCCTTTGTGTAGTAGCCAGTAGTTCCGGAACTGCCATTCGTAAGTGGCGACACAGCGTGAAAAAACCTAAACAGAGGGAAATCTAATAATAGAGACACTAATTCATTACAGAAACAAGCAATCGTGAAATATATATAAATACAATATTTATTTTTATTTATTTTAAGTATCCCATTTACCAAATTGTAGTACCAAATTATATCCAATAAAATAAGCTGACTTTTTTTTAACCAAAACTGAAGATATTTTAGCAACTGAGGAGATATATACTCTCCTTTCTTATATTTAGGCATGCTCATATGGGCGGTAGATACTTAAAATTTGTTGCTTCCTTTCCAAAGTGGACAATATTTATTTTCCTAAATTTCCTGACTCTCTACTTCTTAGATGCTTTCTTTATTTTTCAGAGCAATGGAAATAAGTCTCCCAGACTTAATACCATTCTGTGCTTGATTACCACAGGGATTGCAGTACAAAAGTTAGAAGGGAATGAAGAGTTGATAATCCTTAAACAACCAGCTTTTATTGAACAGATAAAGCTTGTTCTTCTACAAGCTTTCTAATTATTATTTTGCACAAAACAGATGCCAAATGTGGATTTAATTTTAATTTGGATTCTAAAAGAACAAAAGCAATTTCATTTTTCCAAGTAATACCAAGGGAAAATTAACTTGTGAAAATTACCTATCAGCTTGGCTTTTTTTAAAAAAGAATTTTAAGTGTTTGCACTTACCTTACCGACATAGTGAAACAACCTAATCACCTTTTTTTTTTTTTTTTTCAAATGTGATTTTCCCAATAAACATGTCTTTAGTTGCTGCAGTCTCAGTGATGAGAGACAACAGTTAATCCTGTACCACTCATAAATAAGCCCTTTCTTGTGGTATGGAATGCTGCACTGTAGCTGCACTTTTCTGTATTCTATGCAAAAGATTGTATTTTTTAGGTATTTAATATAGTTTATATTTAATGCTGCTTATGACTCTTTTTAGATCTTCTATACAATAGTTCTTTATGAGATGAAGTTTGAGTCTCTTTTGCCTTCATAAAGTTAGGAGGATTTACAGTAAAGCTTTTGCCAGTTTCCAAAGAATGTACAAGCCTGCAATCTAATTGCAGTCTCACAGAAAATGGGGGTTGGCCAAGGTCGTACAGAGGTTCTACAGAAAAGGTTTGAGGAAAGCTTGGTGTAAGGATGAAGCTATGCATACACATCACATTCAGGCATCCACACTACATCAGACAGTGCTAGTGGGCAACTTGAATCCCACTTCTCCAGCTGGCCCTTTTAAGTCTGCATTTATCACTTCTCTTGCACATCTTCTTTCTTTTGTAGGCTTTATCTTGAATGCAACAAATACTAAAGAAAAATACTTGTATTACTGGTCTTGGTGTCCTTCATGTTTCAGGAGGACTAAATGTTTAGTATCAGAAAGTGGGATTTTCCCAAGTTGAATCTTACATACTTTTGGATCTTGTCTCAATAGAGTTGAAAGAAAATTTTAACTTGAATCTTGATTTGGTTCTTTGTATCATGGGGACGTTTTCAGTTACTTACTCACTCTAGTGTTCTTCTAAAAGAGAATGCTGTGTTTTGTACACTTGATAACATGATTTTTTCAAAATCACTAACGGCGGCACATGTTTTCTTATTTTGATTTATAGATGTCTGGTCACATGTCTTTTCTTTTGCCAGTAAGCATTGCATCATGTCAGGGCAGATCTAGGGACTTCAGTCCCAAAGGCATAGAATGTATGTAGTACTTTAGGGTCAGCGTGTCATCTAATCTATTGAGTTGGAAAGGGCCTGTCAGGATCATCAAGTCCAACTCCTGGCCCTGCACAGGACACCCCAAGAGTCACACCATGTGCCTGAAAGCATTGTCCAAATGTTCCTTGAATCAGACAGGCTTGGTGCTGTGACTGCTTTCCTGGGAACCCTGTTCCAGTCCCCAAACATCCTCTGGGTGAAGAATCTCTTCCTGATATCCAGCCTAAACTTCCCCTGACTCAGCTTCAGGCCATTTACTCGAGTCCTGTCACAGCATGGGGAGAAGAGATCGGCACTTGCCCCTCCGCTTCCCCTTATGAGGATATTGAAGACCACAGTGAGGTCTCCCCTCAGTCTCCTCTTTTTCAGGGTGAACAGATCGAGTGACGTTAGCAACTCCTCGTAAGTCTTCCCCTGCAGACACTTCACCATCTTTGTGGCCCTCCATTAAGCTAACAGCTTAATGTTTTTCTTATATTATGGCACCCAAAACTGCCCTCAGCACTTGAGGTGAGGCTGCCCAGTGCAGAGCAGAGCAGGACAATCCCCTCCCTTGCCTGGCTGGCGATGCTGTGCCCGGTGCTTCCCAGGACACAGATGGCCCTCCTGGCTGCCAGGGCACTGCTGACTCATATTCCCTAGCCATCTACCAGGACCCCCAAGTCTCTTTCTGTGGTGCTGCTCTTCAGCCTCTCATTCCCCAGTCTGTCTGTTGCCCTACCCCAGGTGCAGAATCTGTCACTTGACCTTGTTAAACTTCATATGTTTGGTGATTGCCCAGCCCTCTAATTTATAGAGGTATCTGCAGGGCCTCCCTGCCTTTGAGGGAGTCAACAGCTCCTCCCAGTTTAGTGTCATCAGCAAACTTCATATTCCTTAGAGTCCTGTGTCCAAGTCATTAATGAAGATGCTGAAGAGAACTGGGCTGAGGCTAGAGCCCATTGGTGACTGGATGCCAGGCTGATGTCACCCCACTCACTGCAGCTCTTTGTGCCTGACCCATGAGCCAGTTGCTCACCCATCATGCACCAGAGTTATCCAGCTGTGTGCTGGACAGTTTGTCCAGAAAGATGCTGTAACAGTATCAAAAGCTCTGCTGAAGTCCAAAAAGATGACATGTACTGGCTTTCCTAGATTGACTAGGTGGGCTATCCTGTAGTAGAAGGAAATCAGGTTTGACAATCAAGACTTGCCATTCATGAAGCTGTGCTGGCTGGGACCAGTGATTGCGTTGTCCTCCAGGTGTTTTTCAGTACCTCACAGTACTTTTCCACATATCGTGAGGAACTGTCTTTGTCCAAGTTTCTGTAGGTAAGACCAGCACCCTGAATCTGAATGTGTTTATGGATATGAGCAGATTCCACTTGAATGGTAGAATCAGTTCCTGCTTACAGCTGTCTGTTCTCTGCTTTTCCTGAAGGCTGAAGCTCAGCTACTGCTGACAAGGTCAGGAAACTGCTTTACTATCTCTAAAAACCCTCACATAATAATAAAATTCCAGTTTGGCACCCTTTTTGCATAATACTGTGAACTGGGATTGTTTTTCTGCTGCTTAACCATCACTGCCATTGAGCAACAGCTTTCAGGGGAGGGAAGGAAAACAGGCTGCATTTTTTACTGCTTCACTTCATGTTTAATATGCATGTGTTTGAATTGCCACTTATAAAGGTGTGGTTCCAAAGCAGTTCAGATTGATGCAAACTTGGATTGTCAGCTAGCCCAGATCTCTCCACTTGGCTCAGTGCTTATGTGGTTATGATGAGCTACCCCTGGGAGCTGATCCAGTACGATCTTTTAGTAAGGTTGTTGGAGAGGGCAAAACCAGAGTAGCCTAAACCTGATGACAGTATGAAAACATTAGGAAGTAGAATTAGATAATAGTTGAAAGTACAGTGTATGAATGCTGCTTTGTCAGTACAGAATAAAAATTATGTGGAAGCTTACATAAAAATCTTTAGTTCATATGATTTCAATGAATCTTGTTTACACTTAGTAGAGAAGAACAGGCTACTGAAGAAAGGATTGTTTTCTTGCCCTTAACACATAAGTAAATGTAGAAAATATGCTACATGACCAGAAATCAACATCTAGGTACAGTGATTTGTAATTTTTGTCTCAAGTTCTTGCAGAAACTCTTTCAATATATTTCTAGTGCCAAACCCCCCAGATGATTGATTTTTTTCTTTGTTCAAACATACAGGGTTTCCTTATGGCATCATCTGCTTATTTCCTCTTGCTGTTCTTAAACCTTCCTAAATATTTAAGTTGTTAAAATAATAATCTAAACCAGTGTTTTGGAACACTGTTTTGATTTTGATCTGTCTTTTAGGGAACTGTTTAACTGGAATGAGAATGAAGAACTTGACTAGGGCTTCTCTATCCATAAAGCATGACAAGCTAGTTTCTGTAATCGGTTTTTTAGATGATGTTGAGAATGAAAGACATTTAAGCTTTAAGTTCTTCAACCACCTCAATTTAAAAATTTTTCTTCCTCTTAAATATAGGCTGAAAACATAAATATTAGTTGCAAGCCTTAAAGAAATTACAAAAGTGTGGATACCATGAAATGCTGGGGTTTTTTAATTGAAAATATTTCTTTAAATTTCTCTTAGGATGGTAAAACTCTTCTTCAAAGCTTAACAGTTTGAGAATCTGAAATGAAACTGAGCCTTGATTCTTTTAGATTCTGATCTTTTTTAGCTTTTTAATACAGCAAGTTTCTCAGGGTCAAAAGTTATTTTTCTGAGCTTTGAGTCAGAAATATATTGATGTTCATTGTCTGCAGTGTCCTGTTGTTATCTTTACTTTAAAGTTTGATAAATATACTTTTCTAATAGAAACTCTTTCCTTTGTAATATGATGAAATATTGTTGCATTGCAATTGCTTTGTTAAAATGTTAAGTTTCTCTTGAATTTCAACATATTCATTCATTGATTCTGAATAGAAAGAATAATAGTTAATTATTGGTTATTTTGCACAGAAATGTAGGGATAAAAAGATTTAGTTGTTACTGATGCATCCTAAGTTTGTTCCATGTGTTCTTCACTATGCAAGACACTGTAATTGCCTGTGGTCTTCAGTGAGACTTTGTAGCCTTAAAGCCTTATGTACCCACCTCTTCTATAGAAAGCTGATGGCTTTGTACTGTCACTGTGCAGCAGCCAATTTCTTTCAGGTTAAGTTGGTTGTTTAAAGTATGCTCTAAAAGCCCTTTAAATAAATCTACACCAAGAATTTGACAAACTCGTTGTGTAGACAAGGGTGGTCTATGTAATTAAAGTGGATTTCCAGCATTTGTCAAACATCAGGCATGAAGTAACCTCAACATAACAGGTGATATTACTAGTTAAATGTGTCATTTTTATTCTGAAACCAGACTCCCAGTTCCAAAAAGTGTTCCAAGATGGTGCTTCCCATAATTGGTAATGGCCAAATGGATCATACTTCCCTTGATCATAATTTAAAATAAATGACTACCCCCATCGTTACTTTCTCTTCCTTGCGCTTTTGTTTAAGAGCTGTCTGTTGGAAGGTTTATTTCTAGGGAGGCAGCCTCTTTAGAAGTTATTTCCTTGCTAACTAGCAGTAGTTACCCAGGAAGAGTCTGTCTTTTAGTTCTCTAACCATGATAACCATGGCAGGCTCATCAGGGTAATAAAAGCCCCACAAGGGTAATAAAAACACGATCTCTGTCCCTGTGTGGATTCAGCATTGGCAGTGCTGACAGCAGATGTGAACACTGACTTCAGCAGGACATTGCAGCTACCAGAAGAATGTTTTTGGGGTCATAACTGCCTGTCCATCCAAAGAAAAGTTGTGGCTTTATGTTCCTGCAGATGCAGGTGACTTCAGGGGGGAACATACATAGAGTTTTATGGTGATAACTTCTGTGTATCAGAATGAGTAATTTCCTATGTTATGTGAATTATTGTTTGACAAAAAGGGGGTAAAAATACCCTCAGCATTAATTAAAGGATTTTTACTATGTCCTATATATTGTTAAATATATGTTGAATTATATGTTTTGTAGAAGTTACTGGCTTTGTTATGTAGTAGTATATTTTTATAGACATTCTTATATATTGAAATGTTAAGATATTTTCATAAGAGATTTATATTCCTCATTCCTAATAAAATGATCCTGAAGAATTAGTCTCTGGTTTTGTATTGATTAGTGGAATATAACTGAATGTAGTGATTGTAAAACTTAATGAAAGAACTGTTAATGAAACAGTCCCTGGTAAACATGAACATATGCCTCAAATTCTGCTAATATTAGCATGCTGCATCGCATCTTATGCCTTGCAACAAGCTAGTGACAAAATGAAGCTTCATCAACTTTCATACGTTCATTTCATAACTGGAAACACTGTAGCATTGACAGATCAGTAAAGTTAAATTTTCCTGTGTCCAAGTGGCAGTTTATTTCTGTGGATTTTTTTGTTCTGTTTTATTACTGTACATCATGATTGGAATCCAACTCTTGTCCCTCTTGTCACAAGGTGATACTTAATTCATCCTTGTGCTTCCCATTGTCTAGTGTGTCAATAATTAATTTTTCACCAAAGAGGAAGAAAAAATTCATGTTTGCTAAGTATTACAAAAAGATTGCAAAATTTATTATCCCTAGAGCACTGCTAGTTCTACAGCATTGCCAGTTTTTGTAAGAGCAGAAGATAGCAGAAGTGAACTTCTCAAGCTTGCGCTTGAGAGCTTTGAGAGGAGATGACAAATCTTTTTTTCTGGGTGTAACTTAGGGAAAAATAGATGAGGGGCTATGAGTTACATCGTGGGGAATTACTGGCAGTGTTGGCCTGTCTATCCAGCATCCTCTTCATTTTGTATGCTCAAAAATTAGCTTCTTGTAGAACAACTCAGTGCTGTTTGTTTCACGTGCTCTAAAGTAAAGGAAAAGCAAGGTACTTCCTAGAGATCTAACTGTGCCACAGATAGGCAAGGGAAGATTATTTGTGAAAGAAACTTTGCCACTTTCTCTTGACAGTCCTGTGTGTTCTTTGGAATAGCTAAAAATATATAATAGAAATTTAGGCTTCAAGGGAAGGGGGGAAAAAGAGCTGTTTGGATAGTATTAAAATATTTATTCAGGAATTATTAGTGACATAGCATAAGAGACAAAGGCTATTACTAGATAATAAAACTCTTGAAACAAAATTACAGAATTATGCTATTCACTCAAAAAGACCCCCAAAACCCAAGCAAAAGGAAAAGAGATCAAAGAATTTCAAATTAAAAAGCATTCCCATTATTACTTGGGAAACAAACTTCACTGAAGTTGTAAAAATACGAGCACTGCAAATTATCCCCTTATTGATTTGATAAAGAGTTCTTACAGTCCTGAGCACAGGAAATAGTATTTGAGATAAAATGTGCAGATGAATTCTTCAAATAGGTTTCAGTTGATTTTTCTTCAATTAGCTTTTATTGAACTGTATTTTTGGACACTATGGAATGGAGTTTGTACATTGCCCTGTCAAGGAGCAGTGAATTCTAGAAAGGATAACAAACTAATTTGTCATCTGAATTTACTTGTTGAGCAAAGGGAAAAAGAGATTTGAGTTCTTGCTCTGCTGGAATGAAGTGGTTTTGGGGTCTGTATGAAAGAGGTGGAAAGAAAACTTGTATTTTCTGGCCACTGAGTAGGAAGTTCATTTTCCCTTTGTACTGTGACTGTTCTGTCGGCAGGTGGGGCTGTCTTTCTTAATTTATTCCTCAGGATGTAAGATTAAATCCTCTTAAAAATCCACGGATCTAGACATTAAACATTTCAGTACAATGTGATGTATGTAGTATAAATACTAAATTTAAGTAGGATTCCAAATGTTGTTGAAGCATTTTATTGACTACACAGAATGCAGGTCAGCAGACCCTTGAATAATCTCTTAAACTCTTTTCTCTGATGTTTTAAACTGTATCCTGCACCCCCCCAGAGCAAAAGATTCTAGATGGTGCTGGAGGACTTTGGCAAGGCTCTCTCTGAAGTTCTAGGGAGCAAGGAGAGAGGGTCTGCCCCCTTCGTGTGAGCATCAGTGAGCTGGCAGGGATCTTGTAATGAGATTGGACATCTTATCAGTAATGATGGTACTGGGTATGATGCAGTCTGGATATGTAGCATATATCCTAAACATTCTTATTATTATTAGAAAAAAATTTAAAAGGGAGGGATAACAAGTACATCCTTGCTGTTAAATTCTTTGTGGCAATTTGTGCTGGGCTAGGATGAATTTAGGCTACTGGTTCTAATGTTGCACAGAAACAGAGCACATACACTGTCTGAGCAGTTGACCAGCAGGTTGTAATTGTTGCCTTCTGTTTTTCTCCTGTTTGGCTGGGGGATATAAAAAATATTTGTTTCACTCTTAATTTTTATTTTGGGGCTGGGGTGAGACCCCTACATAGTTCTTGAGCTGGTTCTTGGTGCAGGTGCTGGGGCAGGGAGGCCTTATACATCATCTCATACCTCATCCCCAGGCCCTACTGCCAAATATTTCCAATGCCAGGGTTTCCCAATAACTGTTGCTCTGGTCACCACAGCACGGGGCTATGGACAGGAGCAGGTGTGCTGGAAGAGTCTCTTCAGCCAGAGCAGCTGATTAAGTAAGGAAGGTGTGCAAGCTTTTGAGCATAGACACACCATATTGTGCCTAAAGCCTGGTAGAGTTGGGAAAGGTTGTCCCAACTTAAATTAAGGGAGAGAAATATTAGAAAGGGAGGAGGTGACATAGCTAAGTACTGCAGTGAGCTAGAAAAAATACTTGTCAACATGTTTTCCATTGGAAGGTTGGCTGGAGTATTTTTTGCTGGTGTTAACTGGCACTGTTAGGTGTTGTTCTACTTCGTAGGAAGTACTGGACAATTTTTGGGAAGCTGAGTAATGTTAGAGAAGAGAAAAACCTTTTTAATATTATTTGGAAAGGCAACGTGGCAAATCCATTTTAATTTATAAAAATACACACAATGCACTTTGAATCAGATATTAATATTTTCTTTCTTGTTTTCCCATTAGTACTTTATTTCTTAAAACAAATATTCCTTTATATTACCATAAAAATTTTTCAGTCACTATTGAGTTTTGATCAGGAAGTGAAGGAAAAAGCCGTTTGCTTTTAAGAAGTAAACCTGATTGTATTGGGTTTTTTTCACTTTGCCAGAAATATTTCATGTCAATCAACGCCTTGTAATAGATGTGTGTTGAATTTCTTCATTAAACATCATCTTTATGTAATATGAATAAGACCCTATGTTCTGCTATTCGTAGTAATGTATGTGGGGAGTCCTATGAAAACACTTAGTTGGTGTTCTTTATTCTTGCCATATGACAAAACACTTTTTTTGTTATTGAAAATGGAGAGTGAGAACACAATACTACAATCTGAAATCTCGCATGGGAGGACTGCAAGTAGCAAGGTAGCCTTTTCTTCCCCAGAAACCTTGTTTGCTTACGTGATTCCTCTCCCTTTTCTGCTTTACCTGCCAGAACCATGTAGCTCTATTTCCTTTGCAGTTCGTTACTTCTTAATTTGCAGAAAAGGTGGCTAATTTTAATTTCAGATGTTATCAGCACAGTTGTGTTGTTTTTTTCAAGGAAAGAAGGAAGGTGTGAAACATATACATATACGTATATATATTAAGCTATAAACTTTACAGATTAGCCATATTTTCTGCATCAACAGGACTTGTACATTTTAATGTCAATGTCTATCATAAGTCATCTTGACAGAGCCTTACAGAACAGCTTCTTGTATCTCTTGTTCTCTTAAGAGGGAGAGAGAAGGGAGAGAAAAGGGAAAGGAAAAGTCTTCGGGAAAATCTTTGTTCTCTCACTGGCAAGTCTGTAGCAAAGCTGTCCCAGTGAAGCCTGTCTGTGTGATTGGGTACAGATTTAAGGAAGAGAAGGAACAGTTTGTTCTCTGCTGATTATATAAGAATACTCTTCACAGCATGTTGCTTGCTTCACGTTACAGCCTGTATCCCATGATTAGCATGGAAAAAAATAGGAAAACTAGAGTTATACCCACATTTCTATTTCTTTACTATGCCTTTTTTGAAACCTGGAAACCTTGGGCTTAAGGTAATGAACGCTACTTTATTTTAGCCTGTAGCTCTCTAAATGTCAGTTTTGATCAAGAAACTTAAATGCTGTTTTTCTCAAAAGAAATATATTTGCCAGTTTGATTCTTCTCTTTAAAATTTTCTGTAGGGTTCTGGTCTTTCCAAGTTCTCCGATGCCCACAGATATTTTTGTAGCATGTTTTTCTAATTTGCCTTTTGTCCCCTTGGATATTTAGAACTTCATTTCAGGATTGAAAGCATTTTTGCAGTCTTTACTGATGGTTTTTTTGTGACAAGACAGATTTCCTCTTTCAGATGCACACTTAGAAATAATGTTCCAGGTAGGTAATTAATGAAGAAGCATTATTCACTTTTCATTTCTCCCATTTAAATGTTTTTAGTGCATTAGGAGCTTATAGACAGAAGAATGAAGGGTTACACTGCACTTTTAAAAATTGCAGCCTAGATGTCTCTCTCTGGAGCTTAACAGATATGTGTAGGCCCCCAAATTTTTATATAGATCATACTGTGCTTACATACAATGTGCTGTAAAGAACAGCGGCTACTTTCAGTTCCTCAGTTGTGCTTACACTGTTGTCTCTCAGAGGTGGAATTGATGGGGGCTGCTATGGTTGTACTCTCAAGGGCACAGGAATATTGGGTGTGTAGTGAGGGTGCACAGGAAATGGAATACAGCACTGCACATCAGTCGGGACACTGCAAAACTCCTAATCCTGCATATAGGGAAGATTATTGGGGTTTGAGGTCATCTTATGCTCTCTCTCCCCTCAAATGCTGCCATGGATGATGGACTGTTCACTGGAAAGCTGATCACATTTACAATACACTGGCAACTGAGAAACTTGAAAACGGGAGATAACAACACTGTACTGTCTTCAGAAATCCTAGAAATTTGTTTTGGACAAATGTTTTATGAAGATCTTTCCGTAACAGCCCCATTCACAAACCTTTTGGTTCTTTAGCCCTTTTTTTTTTTTTGCTGTCACAATCTTCCTGGTAACTTTTCTGCACATGATCTTAGGTCATTAGTTTAGAATCTGGTGGTGCTTATGTATAGTTTTATTATTGACTTTTTTACTTTAAGTCTCAATTTTGTTTTTATGACTTTTGTGATAATTTAAGGGGTACTTTTATTGGTATGTTATCACACTTCAAAGAATTTTCGACTAGGCTGTCTGGGATTTTCAGTATTAAATGCCTCATAACCACATGTATTTATTTTCTTAGCCTTAGTATATATATGACTCCAAGCTGTAATTAGTGACTCAGTGTTAAACTGTACCAACATGTCTATAAAACACAGCATATGGATATCTTGATGAAAGGAAATTGGGAGATGCTGCTTTTATAAACCTGAAAGCTGCAGAGCAGATGTGGAAGGAATTACTGCAAAGAATCTCAACTGGCATATAAAACAGAAGCTGAAGTTTATTTTGGTTTTATTATAAAAGAAAAAACATTTTACTAAAGTTCTGTTGTATTTAAGGTTACATAAAATTGTGTTGTTTAGAACTAGCTGTGAAACTATGTGCACTGATGGGACAATGGAACAAGGCAATTGTTTTTGCTTTAAATATTTAGTACTAGAAGTACAAGCGGATTGTAAAATACGTATTTTTAGAATTTACAGGAAATTTAATAATGTTCCTTTTTGGGGGAGAAGACTGGAATAGATATTGCAAAGTTAATATCCTTTTTTTAATTTCATGAGCAAAGAGCAAAATGGTGATTACCCGTTTTGCAGTCTGATTGTCTGGCTTCTTCCGTGGAAAGTCCTAGTCATAAATGTTCATTTCTCAAGAACTATCAACCACAAGCATTCCCTTGCTCTCATATTTTCAACACCTAATCAGTCAGCCTGACTTTGTAGAAAACACTAGATTGTTATTTACTTACCTCTTATATATTTCAGCAAAGCACTGAAGTGCTTACCAGACTAAAACATGGGTGCTGTTACAGCGCTAAAAGATTTTACTCACTTTATTTTCCTTTTCAATTATCCTGTTAGTGTAATGCTGCATTAAAATTGCAGTGAATTACAGTACACAGTGAAAACACTACAAGATTTTGAGTTACACTTTTACATAGAGGGTACTTGAAATCTCCCAATGTGAAATACCTTAAGAGAAAAATACTAACGTACTGGGTAATTACATGTTTTCTAATGTGATTGCCCACTGTGTTGACACCATATTCTTCAACTATTAAAAGAAAAACAAACAATTAAAATATCTTATGGCTTTAACTATTCTGGTTACTTACCTAAACAAATTCTTGTGTTGGTTCTTGAATTTGGTGAAATGTATACTATGGCAGGTTGCCAGTAAAGGAGCTGAATGGGGTTAATATTAAATTCAACCTGTAGACTGGTTGTTGTTTAGACGTGAGCATTAAAGACAATACAGATTTTATAATTTATTACATGAATAACTCATTGCCTTGGCTGCTTGTTTAAAGGGATGACAGAGCACAGGCAAGTCAGGCAATTTGTTGCTTTGCAGATGAAGGGAATCCGTGAGTGCAGTGATAATTTGGTATTCAAACTAAAGACACAATCATGAACTACCTTTTGGTGAAGCTCCCTTGAAAATGTCAGTCAGGACAAATAAGAGTAATACTGTTCTAGAAATACTAGAAGAGAAATACTGTACTAGAAATACTGTTCAAAAGGATTAATAAGGTGAACTTGAACAGTTAATGGCATTAAACAAAGACAAATACATATAATAATTTAGATCCATCAGGCTTTATTGTTTAGATGCTCAGGACAATATTCCATTCTGGTTGGACCATGTAGTTTTATGCAAGAAACAACATATTTTATCATTATAAATGTATTGAGGATTTTACTGTGTATTTGAGGAACTTCAAATCTAAGACTATATGAGGAAAGCAATAAAGCAGGTTTCTCAATATATTTTCATCATGACTCTATAATTTGATGTGGAATGAAAGGGCTAGTTCCTTGCCACTTTAATATTGCTAATCTTTATGTATATTGTTGGCCCCTAAATTCTCATAGATTAATCAATTAATAGCTATGTATTTTCCATCCTCTGGGTTTTGGTTTTTTTTTAGGGAGAAGTAACAAAATTATGGTATAGTATTCAATTTTATTAAATATATTAACTTTATTCAATTACTAGTATTAATACTTAGACTTCCATTGTCCCTGAAGTGTAATATGAAATTAAAAAGTATTCTAATGTAGTCTCTAACTTAAAAAACTGTCATAAAATAATGGTATACTAAAAACATAGCTAAGTTATACAATGGGAATACAGTTAAGGCATAAAAGGCTTTCTTTGATCTATATCAGGAGCTACTTCACTGAAATATGAAATTTCTTGGACTACAACTTGTGTAGCCAAAAAAAAGATAATGCAATTATTCCATATTTATAATTAATTATCCTTAGCAGAAAAGTTCTCTCCTAGAGATAATTGAAAAAAGTGTGTGAGCTTTTTTCAAGTTTACTACAAAACCTTTTGTATCTCTTCCAAAGACTAATTGGGGCATGACTTTATTAATGATTTGAAAGTCAAACAGCTGATGTCAATTCCAAAGCTCATTGCTTCAGCTTGTTTTTAACTGTTATTTTTTTAAATCTAGATACATTTCTTTTTCTAATTTAAATGTCAGAAAGTCTTTGAGCAAGTTCATTAGACTTTCAGAATTGCCTCTATGACTGATGGTTAATAGTCAGGCAAAACTGACCTCACATCACATAAAGTAATATTAAGTTTGTAATTTAGTTACAAAGCTTCTGGAACCTTTGGAGAATAGCAGACTTCATAAGAAAGCTCCAGTTCAGAGTTAATTTAAAAACAATTTCTGAAATTCAAGTAGTTTGTCTTATGCCTGTATTTATTTATTATTTTGAATCAGTATAGAAGTTGTACTGGTTGGGATTATTTATCCAGCAATCACAAACAGCCTCAAAATTGGGCTCTTAGTAAAATAATTGTCTTAAGTGAAACTGTCTTTCTGTAAGAACTGGTTTCATGGGGCAGAATCCCTTCATGACTGAAGTAGGGTTGTGCTTTACAGAGAGAGCTGAGATGCCCTGACGGAGCAGTCACCACCCTGCCTCCATTGGCTGTACTTCTGCAGAATGATAATGGGTTTATTGGAAGCAAGGAATGAATTGCAGATAAGGCCTGTGTGTTCCTTCACAAGAAAACTGTCTATCCATTAGTAAATCAATGAAAAGTTTGCTGTACTGAAACCAGAGTGCAGTTAAGAAAACATTCTCAGTCCTTACTTTCATGTGTTTCTAATTTTCTTTTAGAATTTCTGTTTACATTTGTGCAAGTGTGCGTGCTTTTCTTTAGTCCTAGCTGAAGGGTGAATTTTGGAGCAAAGCCCAAGGAAAAACCTTTTGGCTATTTTTTTAAAATCAAAAGCATATTTTAAGTGTTTTATGTAATTTGTTAAATAAATTGTTTGAAAATATTGCTATATAATACCACAATTAAAAACAAAATATTCCTTTGTACATTATACTGCAGGGTTTAGGCAAGTGATACATAGCTCAGACTGAGTGCAGAAAAAAAGCCAGGTATTCTTGAGTACTGATGCTACCACTGTAGTTACTTTTTTCCTGATGGGAAAATTGCCCAAGTAAACTCACATTGCTTTAGTTTCCCCATCTGTATAATGTGAATAATACTTACCATCTCATGGGAATGTGTGGAATTTAATATTCATGCATCACTTTGAAGTTCATCTCTAAATCAATTCTGTAACCCAAACTCCAAAATGCATGGCTGATAGAAGACTGTGAGACACATCAATATTTTCTGGAAGTCCTGTATTTTTCTCTCCCTATAAATACTGTATTTTAGCTGGATGTGTTGTCTTTCTATATTGTCAAGCCTGATGGAGCAGTAGGGTACAATGTGATGACTAACAGTGAGTTCTCGTGAGAACAGGGTAGACACTGATGTACAATGAGGGAGAAAACTGAAGCATTCTCAAGACACTCTCTGCTTGGCTAAGAATGTTAAAAAGAAACCATGACCCGTGAGTTAAGTCCAGCAAAACAATACTTTCTTCATCTGTTTAATGCTGAGGTTACCAGGCAGCTCAAAATTCACTTCTGCAAAGCTCAGATGTGGGAGTACCCAACAGAAAGTGGAATTCTGGCTGCCTGCAGAGTTCTCCCACCTTGGGAACAAATTTGAGGAGAGGTCAGCGACTTTTTTGGGGGGGAGTCACTTTCATTGTGTGTACAACCAGGGAGAGACATCCTGGGTAACAATCCTAACAGCAGCTTTCCAACTTGTCATCAAGGAAATGAGCTTCTTCCCAAGTAAGTCTGCTTGCAGCAACTTTATTAGATATATCTAGACACCATTATTTATACATATTCAAATTTTTCTCATCCTGCAATGCTTGGTAGCAGGGATGCAATTTCTGAACTGTTAATTGCATAAATACTTTTTAGGAAAAGAGCAGTCCTGCAGCTTTGTGATATTCATAATTTCTTCATTCCTACAGTATTCAGAGAAGCAAATGTCGTCCCAGAGAAAATGAGCATCTAATTATTTTGTAGAGAGCACTTCTCACTGTTGTATCTAACGTGTAACTTTTACAGTGTTCAAAAATATTACTGTTATTAAATAATCATCCAGTGTCCTGGTGAAACAAGAAGTTTTCAATTTACAGGTGAAGAGCTGGATCTCAAGAATAAGATCCTTAATGCAACAAATTGCTCGAGCTTGTTATTGATCCCTGGTATGCTAAGTTGGCCCATTGATGTGTGCCTGACGACCGATGCCTTTTTGGCAAGTCAAGGATCTGGTGATTTCTCCAAATTTCCCATTCAGTAAAATGTAACAGTTTCTTTTCAGTATAGGATATCTTTTATTGTTGGAAATTTGGAAGTTGAAAAAAAGTGCAAACACATTGTAAAGGAAAAATTATATATCTTTCCCCCTGGAATAATGTGATAGCAAATTTCCTGCACTCTTTAAAACAAATGGAAAAGCAGAGAGAAACTGGAAAAAACTTCTGTGGAAAGGTTGGTGTTGCCTGTGTGTTTGGAGGATAATTCATTATCACTATTGTAGAGCTGAAAATCCATTGCATGACCTGTTATGAAGCAACTGACACAAGCTGCAGTGTACACTAGAATATTATTAATTGAATGTATTTTGAGCCAATATTCAGGATCTAAGTATATGAAAGTACTGAAAAATACACAGACCACACAAAACATGAGTTGGAAAACATTCACTACTCAAATTTTAATTTTTTCAAAATATTGTATTATGGCATTTTTTGGATACTATATATATGCAGTGAATGAAATCCAGGCCATGCTGGAGGCAAAGGGAATGTTAAATTTTCTGCAGAACCTGGATTTTATCCAGTATGTACTGTATTTCAGTATAGAATGACCAATATTACAAGTTAATTAGCTAAATTAGTTCAGATTGATCATGTCTCATGTCTCCTTAACAATAAATTATTTAGACGGTATTCTGCTAAAAAGATCAAGGTGTTTTACTATAGTGATGTATTTTCGTCTCTGTTCTGATAATCAGAATCTGTAAGCCATGGACAGACTCAGAATAGATAATAAATGTAAAGCCAGGAAGTAATAAGTGAATAAATATATAACACACTATACCTGACCTAATTTGTTTAAAAAATCCAAATAACAACATAAAAACTGTTTAAAAATACGTAACTTACCAGTGGGCAACCTCACTGGTGTTTTTTGATGTATTTGTTGAATAGACTATTTGCTAACAGACTTTCTCCACTATTATTACTATCTACAGGACATTAATACTCTTGTATTATGCTCACAAGATAATTATTGCAATGAGGTGATGAGTGTTTGCTCAGGTAACAAAGTAGAATACTTAGGGATAGATCTGATGTTTCAAGTATAATGTAAATAGTATAATGTAAAATGGTACGACGAGTTCCTTGCTTTGAAAGAGAATGAAATAAATGAACTGTAAGTTTTATAGCTCCACACTGGGACACAATCTCCGCATACCTTCTTTATGAGGATCGGTGCCCTTCACATAAAAACGTCCTAAACAAACCCGTGTTAGCTATAGCCAACTCTCGCCAGTTTAAGAATTAAGAATGATTCCTTTAAACTGGAAGTTTACGACGCTCTTCCTTCTTGTACTTCTTA
Organism: Corvus moneduloides; assembly: GCF_009650955.1. NCBI lineage: Eukaryota > Metazoa > Chordata > Aves > Passeriformes > Corvidae > Corvus > Corvus moneduloides. The sequence continues at coordinate 16,407,946 of NC_045483.1, forward strand.
TGGAAAAAATTGCAGGCAGAGATGCACTGCTGCCTTCACCAAACCGCATAGTCCCGCAGCACCGACGGAAGCCACGCCGCGTTGCCCTGCCCTCCCCAGGCTCCGCGCTGTCCCCGGAGATGCTGTCCCCGGAGATGCTGTCCCCGGAGATGCTGCCGGGCCGAGGCGCCGAGCCGGGGCTGCGCTTCCCGCGCTCCGCTGCGCGCCCGGGGCGCTGCGGGGCCGAGCCGCGCTGGCGCTGCGGAGCGGGGGGCGCGGGCCCACATTCCGATGCGGTGAGGCAGCCGCGGCCCGGCCCGCCCCCGCCCCGGCCCCCGCTCGGAGGGCGCGCACGCCGATGGCGCTGGACCGGCTCCAGCCGCGCGGGACGGCGCCGCTATTCCGCGGTGCGGAGGCGCGGGGCTGGGGCGCTCGGCCGACGGCGCCCGTCTGCGGGAGGTAGGAGGCTGTTCCGCGGGCGGCTCCAGCTAGCAGCTGCCAGCGGCGGGACGGGACCCGGGGCGCGCTCTCTGGCTCTGGGGGTCCCTTCAGCAGGCGCCGCCTGGTCCTTCAGGAGCAGCAGCGCGCACGCGGAGCCGGGGGCAGCGGTTCCCGGTGCTGCACTTGCGGGACGTGGAGTGCTCCACACGCCGCCCGCAGCGCGCCGTGCCTGTGGGAGCGCGGACAAGGGGGAGCTGCCGCATCCCGTCTGCCTCGTGTGCGGGGGATGTTCCCAGCGACCCGTCCCGAGGGCAGGCATCCGGCGGGAGAAACCCGCTCTGCACCACCGAGGAGGGGCGGTCCCGGGGCAACCCTCCCGGGCGGCCCCGCGCTCTCTGTCCGCGGCTGACTCAGCCGGCGGCGCTGCCCCGCGGCCCCTCCCCAGCTCTCCCCGTGCCTCCCGGGCCCGGCGGGGCGGTGCGCACCCGCAGCCTCCGCCCCCGGCCCGCCGGGGAAGGCGCCTCACTCGCTCCGCCGCCCCGGGCAGCGGCGGCCGTGGAGCCCTGGCGAGGCGGGGGTGGCCCCGTCCCGCAGAGCCCTCCGCCGCCGCGGCCCCGCCGCTGCTGGAGTCACCGCCGACCCGAGGAGGAGGAGGAGGAGAAGATGCCGGGGGGACGCTGAAAGGTGCGTCCGTGCTCACCCCCGCCCGCTTTCATGGGCTCTTTCCCTGACTCCCGAGCGTGGCTTGCTCTCCTCCGGGGGCTCTCTGGGGCCGGGTCCCGGCCCCCCCGCTCTTGTGGCACCGGGGGATTGCCGAGGGCTGCTCGCTGCGGCCGTGCCCGGGGGCGGGCGGGGGCTCCGCTTTCGGCCATGTTCCGCAGACCCCGCTGCCCGCGCCCTCCCCGCCTGACCTTCGGCTTAAAGGCTCTCCCCCTTCCTCCGGGAGGGTTCAAGAAGATCCCAAATGTAAAAGAAAACTGGGGTGGGCTGCCCTTAGCCCATATGCTAGAAATTGTTACAAATTGATCCCTCACTTTCTCTCTTCCACTGTGATTGTACAAACAGTTGTATTTTTTACGTTAATGTCTGGCAAATTGTAGTCCAAGATTGGTGCGGCGCATCGGAGATGTAGCGTTGGAAGGAGCCTGTGGCTGTAAGCGACAGGGGTGCTGTCTCTCTCCCCCCTTCAGTGGGTCTCTGCTCTTTGGGGGTGCTGCAGGCCCTGACACCCAGGCGTGAAGGGGCAATGCATTCCTCCCAGCTCCAGACTTCACTTTGCCCTGTTTGGTGAAGTGTTGTTGAGTTAGAAAGACTCAAAGTCTGCAAACACTTACAGAAGTAGTTTCACTGAAGTGTTCGTAGGATCAGGACCAAAGTGTCTAGGTGTGATGCTTATCTGTTCTGCTGCACCCTCTTTGGATGCCACCAGCACAGGTGATAAAGGGAAGAGCCTATACAGGTGACTGAACTGGGCTTCTGATAAAGGAAGTGAAAGAGCTGGATTAAGAGTGGTAGAGAAATGCCTGAAGGATCAGCTGTACTTCAAGGAACAGTAAAATGTTGTGTTTCATAGTGAGGTGTTTGTGTAAGGAGCAGAATTGGCCTTCTTGTTGTATTTATTATGCTAAAAGTTTGATTAAAAGTTTTCCAAATATTTCAGTCCTCTACGTTTGTATGATAAAAGTTTGCTAAATATTTCCATTCTTTACATTTGTATATTTGAAAGAGGATCAGAGAACCTGCCAATTATGAAGCAACCACTTAGTAATTGTTGCAGAGCAGTGACTACTATGTAGTTTAAGAAGTCATGTCTTTCCAGCTACAAATAATCATCTCTGATCTGTGGTATTGCGTCCCTTGAAAAGTCAATGGCAAATAACCAATGTTTGTGATCATTACAAAAACACCTAAGGAAATCTGTGAGCAATGAAACATACAAGGTGAAACCAGAAACAGACACAATGTTTTGTGTATTAGGAAGTGCTTGAGAGAAATTCCCAAGACATAAAAGAGCATGTCCAGTCTGCATAAATTTGCAGAGGATTACTAAAAGTCTTGCTTTCTTAGTCATCTATATAGAATTCATTCTTGTTCTGCCATATTGAGGTAGTAATCTCAGATTCTATAATGAGTTCATTCGTGTTTGTTACTAAGATTTTGTGACTGTAGATCAGGCACTGTAGTGCAGTTCTTGTCCTGTCAGTTAACACTGATTTCATGTGATACATCTTATCCAATAAAAGTGTGATGTTCAAACCAGAGCTCCAAGACATTAAGTAGAAAAAAAATGCCGCAAGGTAAAACTTTTAGGTGAAGAAACATGAAAGCCCTACTGCAGAATAAAAAAAATTCTCAAAACTGTGTTTACTGGAGATCATTGAGCAAGTTCATGAAAGAGATGATAAGATAAGTTGAGATTTGGGAGATTTGTAATATGAGAAAAAGAAATTCTCGGTATTTAGGTTATCCAAAAGAATGTCATGGAACGGTTTGAGCACTGTTCGTAAGTACCCGTAGAAGTGAGTATTTCTTTTATCAAAGGGCTGTTTTATTTAAGAGAAATATGAATGTTAAGATTCACTGGTCACTAGAACCTGCACTGAAATCCAATATAGAAGCAAGGCACATATTGAAAAGTGACAGGTGTGACTGTTCATGGAAGGTTGTAGATTTATAACCCCTGGAAACATTTTGCTTAAGTTAGCAGCTCTTCCTTTTTTTGGAGAACAGCAGCTATAATTTAGTAATAGTTCTTGGATTTGAAATGAGAATTAGTTAAAGGAAAACTTCGGTTATAAAGGAGGCAAAAAATAATTAATCTATTATTTCATTAGAGTTCCGTGATTTGCATAGGGATTTTTTTCATTAAATATTAAAACTAAGGGGTTTTTTAGCTATCATCTTGATTTATGTGCATATTTACAAAAGCATTTCTTTAAGAGTGTTTTTTCTTTTAAAACACTTGACAACTGCATTTCAGAACAGGGGTTGTCATTTTGTTTCCTGTTTCTACAGCACTTACTGCAAAATGGGTTTTGGGTCATGACTATGACTCTTAAATTTTATAAATGACAATGATATGTGTTATTAGCAATAATTCACATCTCTTTTTTGTTTTATATACTTCTTGAAAATACCGGTAACTGAAATATTGGAACAAATTATGCAGCTCCAGCATGGACAGACTTACTCTCACGCCTGTTCACAATGCAGCCATTGATGGTTTCATTGAGCAATGGCTATAATTTGATTGTGCAGACAGCAGGTTAACAGCTGTCTGTACCTTTAATATGCAGTTTGATTCATTTGTAAATAACACTTTTCATCACATCTCTGTTTTAGAAAGCTGTTAGCATGCTAATATGAAATCCATGTTTTTCCTTAGATTAATTTTGTCCCTTTCTGAGCCTTCTTAATCATTGAGAGGTGTTGCACATGTACTTGAGGACCTACATGATTGAGTACATACTATGTGAGAGCAGTCCAGCTAACTCTGCATACTGCTTTATTTATCTTGGCAAACCTATATATATATATATCTGCTTGTGGGTGGGGTTTTCCGTAGTCATGCTTCTGCCAGATATTGGTCATATTTCACTCCTTGATTTTTTTGAGCAAAGCAGCTATCTGCTGAAACAAGTCTTGTGCTTAAGAGCTGAGTATAAAGTACTGATAGACTTTCTATGAATTTCCTGATTTGGGAGGTCTCTAATATTTTTCTTTTGTTTCGAGGCACAGAATTTTGGTTTTACTTGAAACAAATAAGTTAATTTGTAAATATGTCAATGTGGGACCAAAGTCTGATCCACTGGTTTCGCATACTCTGCCATGCTGACATCTCGGTGCAAGACATAATTAATGTCACCGATTTTAAACTAGGCCATCCACAGTACTTTCTTCTTAACTGCCCAGTCATTCATAAATAATCCAACATGTTCAAGCAAGAGCTTGATGTGGCAGCACTTACTGAAAACTGGTAAACTCCAAGAGCGAAGAGGAATGAGCTCAACTCCCCAGAATTATACTTCTTCCATAGTCCGCTACATTGCTCCAATTTATCAGGTGTCAGTGATGGTGCCACAGGTAATACCAGCTCTTTCATTAAATGATTTAGAGCAGCAGGGACACAAACCTTGTGGAGCATGGTACGTGCCCCACCGAGCTTCCTCCTGCATTCTTTACACCCGAAACTCGTGTGTACTTGGATTAGCATTTGGGTATTGAGACAGTGCAGGCTTGAGTCTTGTACAAGGAAGTGTATTCTGTGGGCCAGTATATGTACTGTGACATTTTACTCACAGTAGTCTGAGGCATATCATAACAGTTTGAATAGGCTGTACACTGTGGGATACTTTTTATTCTACATAGCTATCAGTAAGTAGTATTTAATAACTTGTTACAACATTTTCAGTGGTGCCTCCTCATTAAAAGAAAACTGAATATACTATTATATTTGTCAGGTGTAACTTTTCATAAGTAATTAAAAAATTAAATGCTCAGGTGTTTTCAGTATTCTTTATGTTACTCATTTCAATGTTTTAAATGAGACACAAAAAGTAGAAACACTGAGAGCGAACTTGAAGCTACCATTTGAAAATATTTATTTTTGGGGTAATGGTTTTATTCTATTAGTATGCACAAGTGCTGCATAGCTTGCATCTAATAATAGTGTGTTTTCTTAAACAGATGACTCTCCAGTTGTGTTGACCTTGCCTTGTGTAGTAGGACCTTGCTGTCTGCTGTTTCAGACAATGCTCTGATGTGAGATCTCTCCTCCCACAGTATTTTTCTCTGTCTTGCTACAGCATACAGCAAGAATGCTGCTGCAGTGATCTTTGGTATTTGAGGTTTTTGTTACACTGCATCTTCTTTCAAACATTTTCATAATGCATTCCTTTACTCCAAGTACAAAACTCTGTTGCTTGGATTAGGTTAATTTCTTTCTGTAGTGGTACAAATACCTTTCAGCAGTGTTTTGGGGAAAACCAACTTGGTTTCCCTTTGGAATTTAGCAAGATAAAAAGGGGTCATACCAGACCAGCTACTGCTTTGTGCACTACCAACAGTTCACATCAAAGAACAACCTGTAGATTTCTTCTTGAGAAACTTTCTTGATGTGAATGCCTCCTTTTCAATTCCTTTAGGGTTTTGGATTTTTAGCTATGTACCAAATTACAAGGGAAAAAGAAAACCCAGTGTTTTAATATCCAGGCTGGTTTGTGTTTTGAAGATTGTATTCTGCTTCTGTTCTAATTTTAGGTAATTTTCATACTCTGACATTTTTCAAAGATATATTTTCAACCAGTTAGTTATTGGTCAGTTTGGACAAGTATGTTAAAATGCATTTATAATCAGATTGTTGCATTGGTGGGCAGAGATTTCTAATAGTTGGTTAGTATTTTTCTAACTTTTTCTTGAAATAGTCACACTTTCGGTGACTTTCAAGTGTATCAGATGTTCTGTGAGTACATGCCTTATTTCTACTGAAAGCTGTGGGAAAATAACCTCATTGCAGGTATTTCTTGTGAAAGCTTTAAGCTTCTGATCACTCAGTGTGCACCCATTCTAGTTCAGCAGACTTATGGGAAGCAGTAAACATAGAGGAGTATCTTTGCAAGGCTGGAACCCCCTGGATTTCTGACTGCAGGAGGGGCTGGCAAACGGGCTGAGTCCCTGCTTGGCTTTGGAGTTCACTCCGTAGTTATGCCATGGGCCATGATTTTGTAACATATTGAGTGGCAAAGGTGTCAAAGAGGACCAGATAATTCTTCTTGAAGTCTTTTGTGTTATGGTACTTCTGCATTTTTTTAGGTGAAGAATATTTCTTAATATGGCTCCTTTAGAGCCCTTGAAGATTTTCAGTGTAGCATGGATAGTCTGTTGTTTGCATTTTTACCCCCAAAGAACATGCAAAAAGGGGAGAATCTTGCCTAATTACCTTTGTTTTGTTATGATTGCACCTTTTTGTTTGTTTGTTTTTGTTTTTCTTAATAATCAATTTATGGAATAGACAACAAAAATAAAAACAATAAAATCAAACAGTTGGACACCTGTTGGAAATATTTTTGTCTTAAGAGCCACTCAAAATGTTGCTGTCATTATTGATTTGAATATACGTCTGTTCTCATTCTGTGCTTTAATTCAGAAAAGTATAAGCAAGAAGTTCAACTTCAGTGGTGGTGTTCACTCAGTAGACTTAGAAATGTCTCAGGGAGAAACAACATAGAAATGGATGCTTTCATGTGTGTGTCATTTACTAAACTTCTGTGACAATCCCAGTTAGAGGCATTCCTAATATCATTAGCCTGGGTAATTTAAATATTTAAGTACAATTATAGTGTTTTAAATTTTTTTCCCTTTTTTTTTTCTTTTTTTGTTGGATGGATTTAGAAAGTAGCTATCAGTATTTCATCATCTCATGAAATTATATAGCTTAGGCCAAGTCCATGTAGCATTGGATGCTGTTGTTTTCATTGTGATACTTTTTATGCCTTTGTCCCCCTAATTAAAACAGATTTCAGAGACTGTATGACAAGATTCCAATACGTGGTTAAACTAACTTGCAGTATGAAACAGAATTGTTTATTAATTCTTTAATTATTTTTTTTTAGATGTGTCAAGTTGAAGAAGAAGGTGGGATTTTTTTACCTAGGCCAAACTAGCCTTAGGTACTTAAGCAGAAAACATTTGTAGATAAAGATCTAAAGTAGAAACTAGTTTGGAAATACAGTTGAACCCCAAAATGCACTGTTCAGTTGTTTCCATTCTCTTCTAACTTTTCTGAAAGAAAATAAAAGTGTATACGTAGTAACCTAGTATAGGAATGTGGTGGCCATTAAAAATCTAGCTTTAGCAGCCAGTTTCACTGTAGAGAAAGAGTATAATATTAATACTGTTTGTTCTTGTTTGTATTAAGCAGATATCGTCAACTACCAATCTGTTGGTAGATTAAATTGCACAGATTAAATTTGTTTATATATAGTTATGGAAACATTTCGGATTTGCTATAAAGACAATATTCTTGTAAAACGCTAGTTTCGGCCCACAACTAAGAAGGCATTTATGAGTCTTCTAAATTATTCAATGCCCTTTTTTTTTGTTCTTAGTGGCCAGCTGAAATTTTTTCTTGTTCCAGCAAATTCTGAGCTATGGCAAAAGTTTTTAGCAGGATCCCTCTGTCACTCAATTATGAATACTTTTTGGAAGAATGTTTTGCTTGGTATGATTATGTTCGTGCAGCAAATTCTGGAACTCTGTATTGGTTTGGCACAGCCTGGTTTTAGGTAGCAGGGCAGCCACAAAGATGGCTCCTGTGAGGAAGCTGCTGGAAGCTTCCCACCGTGTCCGGCAGAGCCAATGGCTGATGGCTCTGAAGATGGACATGCTGCTGGCCAAAACTGGGCCAATGAGAGAGGTTGGTAATGCCTCTGTGATGACATATTTAAGAAGAAAATCAAAACAAAGTCACAAGATTTTGGATTCTAGTCAGAGAAGAGGAGGAGGTGAGAACATGTGATGGAAAGCAACATGGCGACACCAAGGTCACGGGAGAAGGAGGGGGAGGAGGTGCTCCAGGCGCCGGAGCAGATGCCTCTGCAGGCCGTGGTGCAGACCATGGTGCAGACCATGGTGAAGCAGGTTGTCCCCCTGCAGCCCATGGGGATCCACGGGTGACGCAGAGATCCACCCACAGCCCGTGGGTGAAGTGCCCATGCTGGAGCCAGTGGATGCCTGGAGGAGGCTGTGATCCAGTGGAAGACCTGGTGGAGAGAGAGGGCCCTTGCTCCCAGGCTGGAGCAGCGTGTCCTTGGGGGACTGCACCCTGAGGAAAGAGAGAGCCACGGCGCAGCAGTTTTGGGAGGGCTGTGTGCCCGTGGGAGGGGCTCGGGCTGCAGCAGGTGCGGTGTGGCTGCTGCTTGTGGGAGTGGGCCCAGGCTGGGGAAGTTCTCGGAGAACTGTCTCCCCTGGGAGGGACCCCACGGCCTCATGGGGAGGACTCCTCTCCCGGAGCAGCGGAAGGAAATCTGGGGATGGACTGACCAAACCCCCGTGCCCTGTCTCCCTGTGCTGTTGGTGGGAAGGAGGGAGGGGCTGGGGGTGGGGGGAGGGTATTCTAAGGGCTTATTTTACTTCTCATTATCCCGCTCTGATTCTGTTAGTAATAAATTCACTTTGCAACTTAAGTTGAGCCTGTTTCGCCCTTGAAGTGTTTCTCCCAGTCCTTATCTCACTCGTGAAGTGTTCATTAATTTTTTTTTTTTCCTTCTCCCTCCACTGCCCAGCTGTGGCAGGGGAGGGTGAGCGAGTGGCTCTTGTGCGTGCCTGGCGTTGGGCCAGTGTCAAATCACAACACTCTATGTTAAAACTTCTTATTTCTGTGTAATAGGAGGTATAAGAACTTGAGGGATCAGGGAAAATAGTGTTGTTTAAAATTTTGTAGATTCATTTGTATAAAGGAATTCAAATACCTTGGATATCAGCAACATTTTGGGTTGTAAATGGTCCTTCTTCTTTACCAAGAGAAGGAAATACTAAAATTTTAGATTAACTTCGGGAGAATTAGAAAAATAATTGGGTGATTTGTGATATTAATGAATGGATAATATCTACAATTGAGGTGTATTTTCATTGTTTTGTCTAGTCATTCCAATCCATTCTGGGGGCATGCCAACAAACTTGTAGTATGGAAAATGTGTTGTCAGCACCAGCTGTTTAGAGCATCAAATTCCAAATTTTCATTATCCTTCGCCTTCTATGATTGATATGGCTTAAAATTGATGTGTGTGGGACCTTCCTTTTTGTCTTAAAATTCTTAAACCATTATTGTTCCCATTTTCATTCTGTTTTTAAGGTTGAGATTATGAATAATTATATTACTAGTACAACTAGGGCTTCTGGAAAAACAGTGCCTTTCTGAGTATGACTGTAAGAACAGTGCCTTTCTTACATGACTGTAAGAATTGGCAATACTGGGATGCCTCTTCAGAAATTAATTCTTTATACTTTGTGAACTGTGATTCTAGATTTGCAAGCCAGGTTCAGTAGTGGTGTGCAGAAATAAACAGTTCCCTAGACAGCAGGCTATAAAACAGGTCAGTGTTAAAATATGCGGTAACATCCTTCAAATGTCTGTATAGTATTAGACTACTATGCCTGCCTGAATTCTCTTTCAGGATTCAGATCAAAACATCTGTTAGGAGTTTTGTTACCTGATAGGTGTAGGAATGATAGAGATGCACAGACAGTAATGGGTTTTCTGGAGGTCTTCCACCCTCCTAGAAGAGGCAAGTTTGTGTATTCTCTTAAAATTTGCGAATGTCTTCTACTTTGCCCAAGGCTTAGCTTCATGTTTGTGTCATTCCCTTGTTTTGTTCTGCATACTCTTTATTCTGTTATGCAAGTTAATAATAAAAATGTTTATCCTGAACAGTCAGTTGTCCTGTTGTCTAGGTACAGAAAGCTGGTTTTGAGGCTAAAATTTCTGAGGACAAAAGATTTTGTACCACAGTTACAACAGTACAGCACAATATTATCCTGTATAACAGCTTCAGTGCACCCCTGAACTTCATTTCAGCCATGGTGCTTTATAGAAAGCTGCATAGAATTGACTTAGGAGTTAGTGGGAGAGCTGTAAAAATATTTGAGGAAGGTGTGTACACAGATTTAAAGCAAAGAAAATTGTTTGGTATGACAGCATTGGAGCTCTGAGGTTGCTGTTGCGAAGAGTGGAAAGCCCTGAACGAAAGAAAAAAACCAACTTTCATTTGCTTGTTCTTGCTCGAATTTACACTTAGCAAAACTCTCCCATACGTATTCTGTGCATTTGAGTCAAAGAAATCGATGGATAATTTAAAAAAAAAGCCTTTGTGTCCTGGTTTTCCTGCCTTACCCATTTTGCTTACAATAAAGCTCTATTCTGTGAGCAACCATATGCATCCCAATAAAGGTTTTAAAGTTTGAATTGAGACAGAGACTGTCTCAGCTTTTGGCCAGCAAATGCAAAGAAAGTTGGCCATGTTCCCTCTATTTGCCAGAAAAGCATGAAAGCTGGGGCCCCTCCTCTGTCAGAGAAAAAGGGAAGCTCTGATCTTTCTGCATACAGATTTTTGCAAGTATTGAGTCCCTGACATATTCTTGGTATGACTTGTCTGTTTCTTGCTTGCTAGATGTGGCCCAAAACCCCCAGGAAAAGACCACCCATCTACAGTGAACTTGGGTAGATTAACCTGGGCTTTTTCCTCTGCTTATCAGTTTGGTAGTAGTTTTTTCCCTCTAGTTGTGGTCCTAAATATCAACAATTAATTCCGTATCTACAGAATTACGATTTTTATGCATGTGGCTTGTCTCTCATTCTACTAAATCTAAAGACCTACTTGCTTTTTTACTATTTGATGTACATATGAGTGTGTAATTAAAAAAGCCTAGATATTGTACTATTTATTGTATGTTTGTGTGTAGGCACTTCTAGTACTTGAGTTTTTCATGTTCAGGGCCTTAAAACTTTCAGTGTTTGGATAATCTGACAATCCATTGAATGATGTGTGACTATATAAAATAAGACTATTAAGTTATGAAGGAGATTATTAATAAAATTTAGGCTTATTTCTAATGTTTTCTGGTATGGTTCAAAAATATTTAATTAGTTATTGTCAAATATTTGAACTTAAAGTATTAAAAGTAAGAATATGGAGTTTATAATTAGTACGTAATAATATCTCTTGCACATTCTTTTTACCATAACTAAGATTATGTAAAGGTTGCTGTGTAATTTTTTTCTGGTGAGTGAATCATGAAAACTAAGCAAGTGCTTTGGTTTTTATGGTTATTATAGGCAATAATTATGCACACCTGGATTATGTACAACTATTATGAAGTTATATAAACAATGTACACCCTTCTGGCTTTTTCTCTATAGTTACGACATATTTTCTGTAGTGGATATAATTTTTATTTTTCAGAGAGGTCACATGTAAGATCAGAAGTGCTGAAATACATACATTGTATTTTCAAAAATATGTTGAAATGTTGTAGTACTACTAGCCTTATTACTTCCATAGCTGTTTCTGCTTTTATAAAAGCATTAGAACACTTAAGGAAAAGCAACCAGCATTAATGAACAAGTAATAAGCCAGAAAACTACAGAATCCATGAATACTTTAGTGTAAGGAGTGTGCTGTCTGTTTCTAATTTAATTTGTTCTCAGATTACTTTCATGAACTGTTGAAGTTTGTCAAATACTTTGCGAGGTCTAAGGTAGATTTTGGTTTTGAGGGTAGAACTTGCCTTTTCTAAACTGTATTTCATTCTACTGATTTTATTTTTCTTAAAGGTAGGTAAAAAGGGAAAACAGATAGTTTTGGAAATCAAGAAAAAGACGTCTTGAATACAGGGGGTCTGAGTGTGACATAGTCCCCACTAAATTAACAGGAACTAAATTAACAGGTGTAAGGAGATACTTACAAGATTGCAAGATAAGCTCATAATAAAATTAGAGGACTACTGATAAAAAAAGTAAAGAATCAAGGAAAAAAGCCCTAGACCTTGAAGGAAAGAATGAAAGTGAAAAAGATCTACGGGAGCAGCTAACTGTTTTGAGGTGTGGCAGTAGCCTGCCTAAGAAGACAGATGAACAATATTTAATTTGAAATCTGAAAGGACAGGTTAGTCTGCATTCATTTACGTATGCTGGTTTTATATGCTCTTTCTACTGTTATCCATGAACTTTATTCTAGATGTACAGGTACTATATCTTTATTTCTCATCACCACATTTCTCACACAACCTTGTGAGAAATTGATTTTTCCTTGTTGGCTTTCTATCAACCAGAAAGTGCCAGAGAGGAAAGCAATACCGTCCACATTAGAAACTGTTACTATTTAAACAAAGATCTCTGTATAGTATGAAAGATATTGATTGGGAAAAAGGAGAGCTTCATTCTGCCTGTTGCACCTTGTGAATGCTGGTACAGGTGGTACCCTCACTGAGCTATCGTTTGTAAATGCTTTCTCTTTGTATCATCAATGGACTTGAACAGTGGTGGCAAGTCACTGACATTTGTGGCAAGCCACTGGTAGGCATCAGCTTGCAAACTTCCTTGAAGTAGTTTTTTGGTTTTGCACTGTTTTGAGACATTACATAGGTTTTTGTTGCAAGCAGAGCTCTGTTGCCAACATCAGCCATTGTTTTGTTCAGAGCTGTGTAGCTTGCACAGAGCATTAGTTTTCCTTGCTGCTTTGCCTCCCTTCAGGGATCTTTTCTCGTGCCAGTTATTACTTCATAATGCACTCAGCCGCCTGCTGGGGTCATCACTGGTTTGAACGGTCTGTCCTGCAGGTGAGCCTCCTCTGCGCTGGTCTGCAGGGTTTTCCTCTCAGAGGGATGAAGTAATTGCTGTCATCTTGCCCAAGAGAAGTCCGATTACAAGGCCTTGGACTGCTCCTTATCTTTCAGTTTGCTGCTTCAGTACTGGCCTGAGAGTGTTTGATTCAGCGTTTCAGAGCAACCTCCTCATCCCTGCTTTTGGCGACTTAGAAAAGTCCATATTCATTGTGCTGTTCAATAATTAATTTCACTCAATTTCTTTTTATCGTTTGTGGTTGTGCCTGATGGTGAGACCAATGACCTCTCATCCTGGAGAGTTACAGGAGGGGTCAGTGGGAGGACAAGCCAAGGGTTGAGACTCTGCTGCAGTCCACTTGGGTCAAAAAAGGCACCAGTGGGTGAGTTGGGTCCTGATTCTGATCTACAAGTCTGATCAAATGGTGAGGAGTGGCAGAGAGCAGGGCCTGAGCCCAGAGATGTCAACATCATAGCTCAGCCCAGAAATGGGAGCAGTCCTGAGCTGAAGTGGCTCCTGGGCCTGCTGGGGGGGTTTGCAGGTGGGGCTGGTTACAACGTTTATGGACTTGGTGTTCTTCAGCCTTGACGGTGCCTCTGATAAATACCCACATTGATCCCATCCTGGGTTAACGTCATGGCGTTCTGTGCTGGTTGCAGCATTGGTTCGTTGTTATCCTGCCCAAATACGTTACAGAAAACAGAGTGGTTTGATCTTCTTTAAGTGTTACAGCAGAAATAACCTTGTGCGTTTCAACATGCATTTGCTGGCTTGTTATCTTTTACAGTCCTTTTGTGGTTGTGTTCTTTGGCTTGTTTAATTGTGGCACCAACTGCTTCCTCTGTGGTGCTTTCCCTTCTCTGCTCAAGTTTAGAGCGTGGATCAGGCATACGTGCATGCCTCCTCCCTTCTAGGACCTTTTTGACCTAAATACAAGGAGTTGAGTTGTATTGAGTTAATGTGTTAGCAGCAGGGATGCACAATCAAATGGATGCAAAAAAATCTTTCTGCTTGACTAAAAAAGTATGTATGTAACACCCATTTTTTATGTAATATGTTATTACACAAGCATATGACAATAAGACTCTATCCTAAGGTAAAAGAACTGAGAAGATTGCCTAGCAGCATTTTCAGATTTTAATGAAACAGTTTTGTTTGGATACTAGCGGACTCTCTGGCACATATTGCCAGCTAAGTCAAAAAAAAAAAAAAAAAGGTGTTCTGGAGAAGGAAGTGTCATTTTCCAAATTATGACTGCAGTTTTTAGCCTAGTTTCATATGGAAATGACTTTGCAAAGGCACACTGTGTGTCTGTACATACTTTCTTCCAACTTTTAACTTGGCCTGTAGCAATTGGGTTTATTACAAAGCGCAGATCTCGAAAATGCTAAAGACTCAATAAATTTCATGCAGATGTTACTCAGGTGCAGAAGAGAAGTTCTGTAAATCATTTTGTCTGTGAAGAAACTGCACATTAACTGAAGGTCCATATAGGAGAAAGTCCTTAGTAATACCTCAGCTCTAAGAAAAGCTTTAGTTCCAAGTGGCATCACGATTATTTCAAATTCATTACTTCTAGGAGTAACTAAGGTATATTATGCTTGGTTATCATGCATTCTCTTGTTTTAGATTGTACCTTTAACTACTCTACATGAACCTTAAATATCCTCTGAAATACTTGTCCATTAATTTTACCAAGAACTTCATTGGATTAAAATTGCATCTATTCAGCTGAAAGTACAAGAACTTTTAAGAAATGTAAGAAACTTTGAACAAGTGATCATTTGTGTTAGATAACAGAATTAGCTTTTGCCACACATTCTTACTCGAATTAACTATAATTGTGAAGACTGAAGTAGACTAAAAATTTGGCATAAAGTCCCATCTCATCAAGGGAGCAGATTTTCATGTTTAGAATTCCATATTACTATTCTTGAAGCAAGGAGCTTGACAGTGCTACCCAAACTGAAGCTATTTTATGATGACTGAACTTAAATTGAGTACTGGGTGAAGGTTATCTTTTTATCCTAAAATAATTGGTGAAGTACAAATGCACATTTATAAGCCACGTATTGTAAATACAAGTAGGCAGAAATACTTAGTGGACTAGTTTCGTAGTGTCTAAAAGATAACCAGGAACAGCAAATAAATATCTCCTCAGCAAGGGTGTAGGTGTTCATTATGATGATCTTAAAGGTTCTTGAATGAAGGAAAACCTTAATATGTCACAGTCATTAATGAAGACATGCTGTGTTAATCTTCAGGCATGTTTCTCCTTCAAATGGGTTAACTTGTTAAAGAAATGCAACTGGAGCTTAACAAACGTGGAATTTGCTGTGTATTTTCTATGTTTGATTCTGTTTATCTTGGAAGATGTGACAATATATTATAGAAGAAACCTCCAAATTTTGATCATGGGTATATTTCTGTCCCGTTTATTTATTGAGTAGGATTGAATAAATAGTATTTATATTTTGAATTACAATGAGGCCTACAGGGGTTTTAAAATATTGAAACATTTAATTTAAAATGATCACAGAAGAGATCATTCCCAACATAATCAATTTTATCTTAACATAATAAACATCTTGAAACATCCTGAAAAAATAACTTGCAGTTGTGTGGTGACTTGCTGCTTGCACATTTAATTTTGGCAAGAGCGAAAATCTCGGAGATTGCTTCATGGCTTGAATTAGACGTCAGGGTGGGCTTTCTCCCAGAGAATGATGTGATTGATAAAGCCATCATAGGAAAAAAATGAATGCAGTGGTGATTTGCTGAGCAAATATTGTTTGCTATATTTGAGTAGTGCTGTTGCCAGTGTCACAGTGCTTGATATCTAGAAATGTTAGAACAATAATAGTAGTATAGAAATTGTTTCGTGTATCTTCAAGGGTGCTGAATCAATAGGCTTCTGAAAATTCCATGATTTTAAAGCAGATAATTAATTACAATCTAAGCAAACAGGTTGTTTGCTCTTGCCTTTTGCTCTTATCTTGTTTTTTACTCTTATATTCTCTCTTCAGCATAATAATATGCATGTGACATAGCAGATGTTCAAAAGAGAAAGAATAAGAGGTTAAATATTAAGATTCCTAAATGAATGGCATGAATAGGTCAGGAATGGTATACAAAGAAAACATATTTTGAGAAAGGGGAATAGTAGTGTAATAATTTAATAATGTCAGTTTTCAGCATTTGAATTATTTTTCTTTGCTTTTCTAGAACTAAAGTGTGAATGCATAAATTGACAAATGACTGAACTTTTGTCCTCATACAGATTAGCATTTAATTTTTATTTGAAACATACACTGGGGTTTCAAACTCACTCTTGTTGTAGTTATGACGGCTGAACAATAACATAAAAATTATTCCTCAAGTAATGTTTTAAATAGGACTACTGTGGCTTAGCATACTGTGAGTAAATGTGTTAGCTTGGGTTTACAGAAGATAAACTGTAGTGATATATGCGCCTTTAACATACCCTCAGACATTTTAGTATTCAAAAATATTTTTATTACAGGTTTGTTCTGTTCTCACCAGGGTGGCTTGAATTACAGCTAATCCAGGACAGAGAGAGAGGGAAATGAGAGAAGACTTGGGTGTTCACAGGAGAAAAATACTGTAAGGAAGCACAAACAAGACAGGGAAAGTGAAGTGTTCTTGTTGCTTATTGTGTCACACCTGGATTGGAGTAATTTTTAAACTTCAGCAGGGTGACAGTTTCTTACGACAAAGTGCAGTTGCTGTTTATTGAGATATGTGTCAGTATGGCACATTAAGTCCCTTGAAGGCATGGTTTCACATTGGATAGAAATGCTGGTGAGCTCAGATGGGAAGACTACTATTAGCAGCACTTTGCTGTTAAGCAGAACTAGATAAGAAAGAGGATTGCCAGGGCTGGAGATTCCTGCTGGATGTGGGGTTTTGCTTTGTGATGTGAACCTCTCTGGTATCGCTTCAGGAAAAAGGACAATGAGAGATAACGGTGTTTGGATAGCTGGTAAATGGTTCTTTACCTCAAGGCTGAACTGTCACTGTGTTACCAGTGTCCAAGCAAATAAACCTGTTGCTGTAGAAACTGATGTGCTGGTTTCTATCGCTGCTCAAGTGTGGATCCCAGTACAGGGGGTGAAACTTTGCTGGGAGGCATAGGTGGTGCTCCAGGTAGGGTGTGGAGTGTGGCTGGCGTGCTGTGGTATCTGAACCCTGTCCACTACTCCGAATGGGTCAGCCTGCTGTAGGGCTTGGCCGATGGCTGGCTGACCAAGGCATTAACCTCTGAAGGCTTGGAGCAACTGACTCAGACAAATGGTATCCTCTAGTAAAGGCAGCATCTCCAAAAGCATCTTTCAAAAGTGTAGTAGGAAGAGAATGAGATCAGAACATGGAACACCTAATTCTGTCACTGGTGTGCCATTGTGAATCTATGGTTGGATGTTTTTTATAAGTGAAGGCCTGCAATCAGTTTCCTACTTACTTTTCCTTCGAATTTAAGAACTCATCTGGTTTTCAAATAATGTAATTTTTCCTGCTCATGTACTTAGTTTGCATGTGCTAATGACTCTTCGAAGACAGAGTTTGGTAAAAACTAGGATGGATGGGGTATACCATGTTTACAAATTACTACTACATTAGTATGTAATCCGGGGTTACTGTTGACTCTTTACAGTCATAAACAGTTCATATTTCCGAGTGGCAGATTTTGAATATGATAACCAAGTTCTCAGAACAGTAGTGTTTGTCTGTAAGCCTTCCATTTTGTATTAATGTTTAAAGGCCACAGAAGTGACTGGCAAATAAGTATATACAGTCATTTCCCCCATATTTATTAATTGTATTTTGATGACAACAATTATTTTCATTCATATTTTAACAGAAACATGATTTGCACTATTTTAAAAATAATTTGAAATCAAGATGTCTTGTGCACAAAACACTTTCAATTCTTCTTCTTCACTTCTGTTTGATGGACTTAGAGCCTTAGTAGAAGAGTCTCCTGTTACTTTCCAACATATTTACTACTGGGTGGCCTTAATGAAGAGACTTACTGTGTTTTATCAGTTGAGGAGAAATGGCATAATTTGAGTAAAGAGAAACCACACAAATGAAGGACTTGGGAATTTGTTAGAGTAAAATGAAGATATGAATGATGGCATTGAGTTCAGGGTGAATCATAAAGTTTTCAAAAGTGGACAAAGCCTTGAAAGAGGATGATGGTTGAATTATTTTCAAGTCTGAAGCTCTAGGTGTTTCAAAGGATCTGAAAGACTGATTGTTGGTATTCAAATACACACTCAACGTGTGGGCAGTGCTGTGAATGTGTTTCTTGCTGTTCACTGCAAATTATGTGAATAATTCCAGTGAAGCAGAGGATAACATCTGAATTTCAAAAAATGGTTGATCCTTTCAGCTAGTACCAATCTTACTGTTATGGTCTTTGATTTGTTTTGGCTTGTCTTATTTGTTAGTTTTAACTTGTGTTGCTTGAACCTCTCAGATTTTTATACTTACATGTCTATATTCCTATAGATCAACTTTTAGAATGTATTTTGATGACTTATTTAAGCTGTCTCAATGCGACATGCTGCAGATGCATTTCTACTCTGGCCTCGGATTCTCCCTTAGTCTCCGCCCTGCTTTATGCTTATGCTGTCTCTGTCAATTTACATGACTGAATCATGAGCATCATCAGGTAATTCTACCTGAAGACTCTCTTCCATTCTTTCTTGGTTAGTTTTCCTCTGGATTAGTTGATCCTTCTCGCTGCAGGAGTTCCTATTCAGGAGATACCTTACTGAGAGTGACAGGGAACGAGGGATCAGCTAGTTTGGCTAGAGCCTGCCAGTAGCTTGGCTTAAATCTCAAACCTCATTTTTAATTGTGTTTATTTTTTTGCATGGTTTTGTATGATTACTTTTTAAATTTTAAGATCTTAAAATAAATCCTGATGCACTAGTTCATTCATCTTTTACATGCTTTTTTTAAAAAAAATTATTTCTCACTGTATTTCCTGGTTTTCTTCTGTATAAGCATTATTTATCCTTGTCTTTTATACATACATTTTATTGTCAGTCATTTTCTTTATAGTTTGTCTAATCTTTCTAAGAGATCTACTTACCAGTGACAAGTCTGTTGAATTCTGTACCTTGAAGATTTTTATTTTGAATTGTGCTGCACTTCGTTTTCCTGTTAGTGTGACTCAGTGCTTGAAAATACTTTTTATGCATTTAAGACTGTTTTCACGTTCCTCAAAAAATTAAAAGTTATTCCAGAAGTACTTGTTCAAAGATGGAGAGGAATTATACTGCCTTTAACAGCTAGAGTTGTTGTGCATCTCAGGTAGAAGGACTTGTTCATCCAAGTGTCGATGATGGAATTACAGCTTTCAGATAAGGTCACTTAGCATGAAATTCAAGTAACCGTTAAACAGAAAGTTTATTTAAACAGCTTACTGCAGATCATCTAGAAAGAAATACAGAACTGATCCTGAAAATAACATAAATGCAGTTTTGGCTTCTCTCAGTGCATCAACTTGTGCAGAAAAGGAATTTCTGTAAAGAAATAATGAGTGGAGCTGGTATCTGGCAGAAGCTTCACATTCTCCCTGATGCAGTGATGAATGATGAGGCAATTGAGAGGGTTCACCATCTGGCAGACATTTGCATAGTTTGAGACATCTAATACACAATCATGTTTAGATAAGTATTCTAGAAATTAGAAAAAAGGCTCTAACTTGACAGGATATATAAATACTGTAGTTCTTTGAGATTTTTTTGTTGTTGAAACACAGATGCTGGTGGTAAATCTGAGGTTTTGCATGATGCTCTATGCCAAATCAAATGTTGTTATAACTTGTTTCCAACTGCTCAAATAGGATTTGTGCACATCACAAGTGATTCTTAAGAGTCTAGCTATTTCCTCCTTACTGTTTGCCCGTGGTTCCCTAGGGAGAAGTGAGGTTTAGAAAGTGGTGATGACATATTGGTGCCCTGTTCTTGTTCTAGTATCTCCTGCTTGTTTCTGACATAAAACACTGTAATGAAAAACTAATAGTGTGCATAATACAGCATAAATTAAAGAGCACTTAATAAATGTGGTTTCTTATTCTGTTCATGGAATTGCTCTGGAACAAACTATAGCTTATCTACTAAAAAATAAAGCTCATTATTCTTTTTTAATTGTAAAATGATAGTTCTAATATACAAACAATTTTCCTAATGAATTAGTTTTCTCCTTAAGAGCTTGAACTGGGGTTGTAGTTGTCAAGCATGTTGTTGAGGTGATGTGGCGAAGATGATCAATTGTTTTGTATCCACTTACCATGCCAAATTATTTCTGTAGTTTGCTGTTTCCCAAGAATCTCTCACTAACTGATTGCTTATGCCTTAGATAATATGTAAATACTTAAGAATTTGAAATATTAATAAAATTATTTGGTTGTTGGGAGGGGATTTGTGTGCTGAAATATCTTTTGCTTAGGATAGTTACCTTGTATACATAGCATGTAGGATGAAAGTTGAAGAAATAGTTATAAATGTCTGAGTGTGGCCAGGGTAGAGGGGAGGATTGTCAGGTTGCTTGCATTTGCCCTTCAGCTGTTTTGAATTACCGTCTGTCCCAGTCCAATAGCAGTTAGCCCATGGAAACCACAGTATGTGTTTAGTAATGTCCTGTATCTGTTTGTCGGTCCGCCTTATTCTCTGCACTCATAATCCTGGCCCTACCAGGGAGTCACTGAGTTTCGTGTGCGGCTCCCACAGCATTGTACATACAGAATTGCATTTGGCATCATTGACAGCATGCAACTTCTCTAAACAATCCCCATCTTCACCTTGATACCCATCCTTTACTTGCCCCTCATGCAGTTGCCACTTGTTCCCAATATTTACATGATCATCTTTTCCTTTGACAGCCTAGAACTGAAAGGCTTTCTAACTTACCACATCATGTGATGGTTCTGGTCCTTCATATGCCTTTCCTAAGACTAAATAATACTCTTAAGTTCAACATACTGTGTTTTGTTTTTGCTGAAGCAGAATTCTTGCTGACTTCAGAAGTAAATTACCTTGAGTAATGAGTTATAGGTTAAACTGGTAGTAAATTAATACAGTTTTGTAGTCTTTGATTATATTCGATGTTTTACCTAGACTGTTGTAGACTTCAATTCCTGATATCTGGGGAATAAGAAATCTTTGAATGTTGTTATAGATTGTTATTAATACTAATTAGAACAAGCTCGTACTTGGAGTCCTAAAGTGTATGCAGTCAGTGTAAATGAAAAAAAAGCAGACAAATTGTAGACAAATTACTTTTGTGTCACATGTTTTCAGACTTAATACATTCTGTGAATGCATGTGCTGTTGTTTATTTTAATTACTCATTTGTCTTTGTTGGCTGACCTCTGCATCCACAATGATTCACTAATGCTGGATCTAGTTTCTTATATTTTTACTTTCCTTTACTGATAGAAGGAGCACATTACATTTCTGACATAACTTCAGCCTTGTAAAATGAACCAGTGTAGTTATTAATGGATTTAATCAGCTAATCTAGCGGCTTTAGAAAATGCCAGCATGTATTGAATACAGTGCAGGCTTTGCTGTTGACTTCATGTGCTTTTATGTTCAGATTTAACTGTAAGTCTAAATCAGTGTGGATGTACAACAGGAAGAATATTCTTTTGAAAAATTTCAGCATTTTTATATGCAAGTGCATGTATATGTTTGTATGAGGATTTTATATGAAGATCTAGGCTTTGGCCACCCATATGCAGACAGGCAAGTAAAGGAAGCTACAGAGAGTGATAATTCTGCAAATCTACAGTACGATACAAAATACAGTTTTATTGGTTGAGCTTGTGAGTTTTACAGTTGGTAGCATTTATAACACCGTGTTAACGCACTTCACAGCATGTGTAATGAATTCCATCAGTTTCAGGAATTTGCTGGGCACACTGAACTGAAATCTGTTGATCGCTGTGGAAAGCAGACACTGAGAAGAGTATAACTTAGGACACATGAAACCCATGTCATCTGTTCAGCAGAGCCACAGCTTCAGATATTTTTGCAGTTGTCCGTAGATCAGAGGCTCTACCATCATGGTTTTTACTTGCTGTCTCATGAGGTTTTACATACTCATGCACTAAACATACCAGACTAAGAGAAATTTCAGGGTGCATTTAGACATCCTAGCAAACATGGTCTAAACTGAAGCTTCTACTGAGAAGCTTCTACCAGGCATTCCTAATATTTTATTTTCATGGAATATAGTGATCATGTGACTGCAATGTGAGTCAGTTTGTTTGGATGAAAAGAATAGTTTTGTGACTTATCAGCCAGGTGAATCAGTTTAACTCTGTGGACTCATGATCTCCAGAGGAGTGAGATGGTGGGAATGGGGACAAAAAGAGAAGAGTGAGGGGAGGGGTAGGTCTACCAGTTTTGGTGGCAGCTACCTGCTAGATTGACATAGCTGAAACAACAAATTATGTTTTCAAATTGCAGAAATGTGTAAACCACATTAGGAAGCATTTTCTTCCCTTGCCTGTGCTGCTCATTTTCTCCCTTGTGCTGTTGTGGCGCATTAGTACAGCCATACTATGAACTAGATTGGGAAAGTGTTTTAGCTGTGAAGTAACTTGAGTAAAAGATTCTTGAGATGGATCACATTTGCATTGCAGTCACATTGCAGTGGTCACAAGAGGATGGGAACAGCTGGACATGCAGTGGGAGCTTCTTATGCAGACATTATTCTTGAATTGGATTTCAAACAGGCACAGATAGAGAAGAATGATATTGGTAGAGAGAAATGGGCAGGTGTGTGGCCTCAGCAGCTGAGGGGAGAGGTGACCAGCAGAACAAGTGTTGGGGGAGATTTGAGATAATTTCTAGAGAAAAGAAAAAGGTCTGAGAGAAGCTGTTTGGGGAGGATGTGTGGAAACACTTAGGTGTAAGAGAAAGATAGGAAAATTATGTAGGAGGAAGGAGGACTGAAAGACCAGTCCTAGTCTCTGAATGAGCTTTGTGGATAGTCTGGGATATAAATGGACTTCTGGTTTTAGCAAAACCTGCTTAGAGAAGCAAATCAGTTATGTGATTATATTTATTTTTTAAAGTTTCTTCATAAAAACCCAATGTAAGTTAACGAACATGGTCAATTTCATTATCCTAAAATCACTGTGGGATGTTAAAGTTGCATAATATTGTCTTTTTGCATAATAGAGTGATATTTTGTAAGAGTTTCATTTTGCAACAGATGTAATAAGAGGTATAATATTTGCAGTGACAATCCAATTCATTAATTTTTATTAAATACAGAGAGTACAGTTATGAATATATTGGTGGCTTGTATTTTCTTTCAGTTGTGTGGAAATTTGTGTTCTGGTGCAAAGAGGAAAGATAAATCAGTAGATTAAGACATTTTGATAGATCACAGAATTCCTTGATAAATCAATGCTGAAGACAACTACTACTACATATACATGTTTTATACCTTTTACAAAGAATTATTGTTACTTGATATAGCAAGAAAGAAACTAAAGAAATGAAGAAAAAAATCAGCTGCTTCTCCTTCCTAAATCTTTCTCCTTTGATCAGCATCATCATATGTAGATGTGAACTGAAAGGCCATTGGTTGCCAGAAAAAAATAAGATGGGATCCATCAAGTGTGCAGTGGCAAAAAGTTATGTAAGCTGTCGCCTGTGGATTTGATAAGGAAGGACAGGGAAGAGGGATAGGAAATGGTAGAATAAGAAAATTGATGAAGTGCTTTCCTTTTTTTTTGTGGATGTGTTGGGTTGGTGGTGGTGTGGGGTTTTTTTTTGTTCTTTTTAAAGTGAAATAGGTGAAGTTGAAGAAAGTGGAATGCATTTCAGGGTACAGTGTAAAAGTATAGGGACTACCAGGGAATGTAGACTTTAAAAATTGCTTGAGTGTTGCCTTTTCATTGCATGTGCTCTACAGTTGTGCTGTTGCAGTATTACCTAGGCTGCTCTGTGAGCTGTGTTGCTAACATGAATGACTCTTTTAAAGACCCAAGCTTGCCAGCCCATTGAACTACTGCTGTCTCCTTCTACAAAACTTTTCTATGAACTGGAGCTGTTATTTTCCTTTCTGGTGCTAAATCTGTCTAGTACAGGATCTGAGTTTACCACCTGGACTCTGCTCCGGCTGATCTGGCATGCACATGCATTTTGTAATGGGTGGAGAATGTAAAACTTGTGGCTCTTTGTTCTCTCTGTCACTTTCCTTTACAACCCTCCCTGTCATTAAACCAATAAAATTGAAATCTTGACTGAAGTATTAAATTGTATTTTTTTTTCCACGCACTTGTGGTAGCTGTACTTCATGAAGAAACAATGCTGTTGGTGGCCTAGCAAACTTTTAAGCCACTGATTTGTAGCAAAATGTAACTTCTCTTAATTTGTATTTCCTTTTTTTGTGATCCTCCATCCACCCTGGCAGAATGATACATTTAGTTACAAATTTAATTATGTGAGAAAATAGCATGTCAAATGTCCTGTGAAGTAATGAGTGTATTTACCTTTTGATTTGTGCTAGACTGCTTTTGGATGATGGTTAGTAATCCATAGAAGAGTATCAAAATAGATTTTACACCTCAAATTAATTATTGAGCTCTTCTGCTTTTTATCCCTACCGTCATTCCTAATTCTATCCACTACAGATGATTTAACTATTATGTGTAGCTGAACCAGTGATTTCATAATTTGCCTCAGTTTTCTGCTACTTTTTGCTGTTGAAGCTCTAAAGGTTTTTTTTTTGCTTGTTTCTATTGAATTTAGACTGTTCTAGTAAATGTAGGCCTTAGTACAGCTCTACATTTTCTACATTTTTAATAATACAGTTTATGTTTTTCAGTGCTAAGTATGATAAATTGAAGTGTAAGTGCACGCTTGTTTAATTCACCGTGATTTATCTCATGAATTATCTAGGTGTGTCTCTTTTAGTCTTCTGTTTCCTTTGTTGAGCTGTCTGTAACCTCATATTTTCTGATTCCAAGATTTACTTCTACCATGCTGCTTGCAGGAAAGAAGCTGAGAATTAATGACAATGTTGAAATGCAGGTTAACTTTTTAGCTTAAGGCATACAAGTAAAGGAGTCAAAAGATTATTTGTATTTCAGTCTTGCTCTAATCTGTCTTTGTGCTTTTTCAGTTGTAAACTTGTGGCAAAAATACTGTTTTCTTCATGATTTCATGGTAACAGCATACAGTTTAATGAAAGCAGAAACCATGTAACACCAAAACAATTGTATTTCTGAACAAGAAAAGAATTATTTAAAATCACAGTGTGGGTTTAAAATTTACTGTGTTCTTGAAAATGTTTTAATTTATCCTGGCTATGAGTCAGAAAAAATATGGAAAATACATTTTCTTTTTTCCCTTTTTTATTTATGTGTTTGATTTAATTGTTACAGCTTCAGTATAATTAGTTTTCTGCAGTCATGTGGCTTTCCATAGTGAAGTGAAGAAAGCTATTTAAATGAAGAAAGCTATTTAAATATGTAAAATATGACTGTGATGTTCCAAAATTCTTCTGTGAAATTTTAAGACAAATTTAAATGTGTATTTTGGAATTCTCTAGATCTCAGTACAATTAACTCACATTGTTGTGTTTGTAGTTGTGATGGTGGATTTTGTGCCATGGATGTTGTTCAATATATCTATATATGTCTTTTCTTTACAGAAAACCAACTTTTTGGATGCCCAGTGGGGAGATGCATCTGTGACATGGAGTACGTGTTTAGTCATCCACAATTTGAGACAACAGTGGGTGTGCTATATATGACAGAAGAATTAATTGTGGAGAGAGTCCAGCTGAATGGCTACATCACAATAAGAAACTGGTTTTAAAATGTTAGTGTTTCATGCCAGTAATCCAAGGTTGGGAAAGCCTAGCAGCCCAACAGTAAAAAAATACATTTTTTTGTAAAAGCCACTTCAAAAAGAACAAGCAGTCAATATACATTTTACCATGTGTACCCTGATTCTTTAGCACTGAATCTTTTATTACACTGAAATCATGGTGTGAGAATTGGTGGAGAAGGTCCTCCCCCCATCCCCAGCACACATCCAGCAACTAAAGACTGTGTCAAGATGACCTCTGAGGAGATGACAGCATCTGTTCTTCTCTCTGTGGTACAGGGTAAAGTGATACCTGCCCAGTCAGCTGGAGATGAAAATACTGAAAATGCTTTGGACACCAGTGCTATAAAAAGACATACTGCCAGTTCAGGAAGGCAAACCACACACACTCTGTCTTACTTACACAGACTTGAAGAAGAAAGTCTTCAGGGCTCAGTGCCCAAAATATTCCCTCTGGCCAAAGAACAACTGACTAATGACAAGAGTAATGAAAACTTCTGGGAGAGGAACAGCTCCATCTCTGATTCAGTGGAATTTCTTAACATTAACTGTAACATTGTGCAGAAAAACTACAAGAGCAATATCCCGTGCAGTCAGTTGTATCAATCTTGTGATCCTTTAGCAGGGGAAGAGGCATGCCTGGAAACTGGAATTCCTGTTTCGCTGGAAAGAGCCATGCTTGCTGAAATTCAGTTGAAAATGAATGGACCTTCATTAAGAAGCCAGACAGCAGTAAATAAGAATGACAACAGTGATCCTGATAAAGTGGCCTTTTTTCACTTACATTGTGCTAGTGAAAGGAATATATCAAAGGCTTTGTGCAGTTTACACAACAGCTTCATTCTGGATGACTGCTTGCAGCCCATGAGTGATGGTGATGGTAACAGCACTGGTTCCCCAGCCTGCACCTGCAGCATAATGGAGTTGACAAATAATTGTGAGAATGAAAATGGGCAGCAGTTGTATGAAGATGCTCTAAGGGATAGGTATTTATGTCTGGAAAGAGCACCACGAAAGGTTAAAGTGGCATGCTCAGGTCACAACTTCTGTGGAAATAACTTTACTGGAAGAATGCCCTCAAAGCCCTTTCTGAGCCATTTTGAGGACTGTAATGATAACTGTGAAGAAGAGTTGGAAGAGGATTTTTTTAGAAGCAAAAAGGAACGTTCTACACTATTAATAAGACGTTTCTGTAAAAATGATAGAGAGGTTAAAAAATCAGTTTATACTGGAACGAGAGCAATTTTTAGGACTTTACCTTCAGGGCACATAGGAACCGTTGCTTGGAATTATATTGAGCAAAGGAGGAACAACAGTGGTGTGAAGCTTTCTAGGATTACAACAGAACAGCTAACCATGATTCAGTCCCTAATAAAATGGAAATTTAATTCCTGTCTTGAGAAGTCTTTATGGTGTGAGGTACGTTTTTCATAGTGGTTTTGGGTTTTTTTTTTTTTGTTTCCTTGTTTGTTTTGATAACCTGATGTCCTTTCCATTAAAAAAGTGCCTTCAACTAGTAAACACTTAGTAACAATGAATGGGATATTTCACTTACCCACATTGAACAACCTTATGCTGAACACTGCTTTTTAGAAAAATTTATTGTCATCCTTTAAAATTCTTTTGGTTTAAAATACATGTAGTAGATATGCCTATAACTATATGTGTATAAAAGCTATACATATATATGTATATACATATGTATCTGTATAAAATGTGTGTAGGTAAATATTTATACCTAGATTTATGTATAAATTTATTTATTGACAAAGATTCTTTATATATAAGAATATAACGCACCTATATACAGATTAAAAATATATTTGCATTTTATAGATATTTGTATTTTAAATAGAAAAGGTATATTATATACATTTATATTTTTCCATATATATGATAGGTGTATAAATATATATTATAGCTCTACGCATTTGAATATATATAGCATATATGTGCGTATAAACATTTGATGGATATATTAATGATATAATTGTTCCATAAATACAGTAATAACATTATATGTGAGAGTATTAGATTACAGTGAAAAATTTGTCACTCAAGAAAAGAAAGCATAGTATTTCCCCAAGTTACAGGTATTTCTATTTCTTTTACACTTGCAAATAAGAAAACGAGTAATATTTGAATAATATACAGTAGTGTGCTGATATTGCCCTGATTTGTGTTCTCTTAAGTTACATAATGCAAGGAATTCTAAGTTTAGAATGAAATCATGAATGCATAAATTATTATTATAGAAATTACATAGCACATTCTTAATATATTATTTTAAGTAGTAAAAGATTTTCTGTGCTGGTAAAAATTACATAGTTGTCAATATAATCTATAAAAGATTTTGACCACTGATTACTGAGCTTAGCAAAAAAAGGAGCTGTGGGGTTTTTTTGTTAAAATGTATGAATAAGCTCTAGGGAGGGGAAAATAATCAAGGTAAAGGAGAGTGTTGTCATATAAGCTATGCTTATAAATTGGTCCTGAATAAATGGGAATCTCTTCTGCTCGAAGAAATTTCTCGCACTTAGTGCTCAGAGTCTTCAACAACTTTCAGTAGGACTGAAATGGAGGAAAACTTCATGAAATGGAATCACAGAATCATCTTATCATTTACGTTCGTTTAAGATCACAGAGTCCTATGGTAAAATTGATCAAACAAATTCAAAATTTTGTCAGTTATAAGGGAAGAGAGGACTCTGTGACTTCATTATAATTGTGCCCTCCTGTAATATCCTCATGTCCTTCTAGAAATTAGTATTTTTCCATTTAAATAGTTGATTGGAGAGTTCTATAAACGTGTATGTCAGGTTTTTTACCAGGTTGCAGAGCTCTGCGGTACTGTTCATTATTGTGAAATTCACTACACTGGTCAGTGGAAGTTCAAACTTGCTGGGACAGCAGATGCACTGCAGGGTGAATGGTCATGCTCCCATGAAGGAGTGAATATAATTCTGTGGATTTATTTAACGTGGTGTATGCTCAGTACATTTCAGTATCATTATAACTTTTTTGGAGGAGAGATGGGAGAATGTTTTGTAGCTGCGGTAGCTGAAGGATGTGTTCATGTTTCTTCACTGGACATTTCCAATTTGACATGAGTTCCTTAGCTTTTATCATGCATGTCTGTTTCACCACTTACTACCACTGCTGTATATTACTGAACATAGAGCGTTTGAAGATTTTTTTGTAGTTTATTTATATGAACGCAGAAACAAAAGTAGTAAGTACTCACTGAATAGTTTTAAATAGAAAAAGTTCTGTCTACAAGTGAGCAGAAGATAAACAGGCACTGTAAAGCACTTTGCGGAACTACAAGGCACAAAATGTTTTCCTCATGGTCAGAAAAAGCTTAAAACCACATGTTTCTAAGTCTTTCTTGATCCAAATGGACACCAAAACTGTTTTTCTTCTTATCAACCTCTGTATATAATCTCTTTATGTATAACGTGCATCAAGTTCTCTTAGCATTGTTTTCCTGTTATTTTAGTGTCAAATATTATTTCTGCAGTAATATTTCTATGTGTTTATGGCTTATATTATTAGCACTATAGATAGATTTACACAAACAGAAATTAACTTAATGGATGTGACAAATATATGGACCTGTTGAACATAGGCACCGGGTTAAAATAATTTAATGAATTATGGGCATTTGTAGGAATCTTTCATGCTAATAATCAAAGGAAGAAGGAAAAAGTAGTAAATGAATGTGGTAATTTGTTCTTCCTTTCCCCTTATCTCACCCTTTGAGCATGCATTCTGTTTGGAACAGCTAAGGGAACAGTAGTTCTGTTCTTCAAGAGGAAAAAAAAGTTGAAGAAATTAAGTTTTCATAGCAGTACTGGTGTAACATGCAACAATAGAGACCTTTATGTTCTAAGTAGGAAAATGTGGGTCTCATTTGTGCATATCCCTTACATAAAAATTCTAGCACTAATATAGGAAAGGCACTGAACTGTCGTCTTATTGAATGATTTTTTCTTTTTTCTTCCTCTACATAGGGAGGTGGGACTCAGGATTTGCACTATATAGAAAATACATGAAGTTATATTTTGCTTCATGTAGCATATTATTACTGTCTATAGGTGTTTTGTATACAGATTTAGACTCCTCTGGATTGAATGTGTGTGTTGTATGAGGGGAGAAGATCTTTATGTTGAATATTTTTTCTAGTTTTGCTCTTAGTTTTTGTAGCTAAATACAGTGCAGCATTTACCCTTGTCAGATGGGTGTTGTATCTGTTCAGGAGACATTTGCTTGTCCATGTTGGAACAGTGCAAGCCCCACACATCAGTACATATTAAAGAAGTCACAAGTGCAAAGAATTTGCCATGGAAACAGATCTTGAGAGTGCAGGCGCTGGTGTTGGCTTTGCTTGGGCAGTATCCACTGCTTGGGTTCAGCTCAGCTGCACCATGTTAGCAACCTGACTAATTCCCAAAGTCAGAGTTTCTGAGATCTGTGAGATGTTAGGTTCATAGGGCTGAAATACACTTTGTTTTTTCCTGATATGGTGGTGGTTTGGCTGTGGTGGTAAGGTAGTGTGACAAAAGTAACCATGTCGGCCATTGACTAAGATATTAAATCTGGGCAGCTCGCTAGACTTTCACTGATTCTCTCAAGTGACCTCAAGATCTGCAGATGGCAGCTGCAACAACATAGCTGAATTCTTTAGTTAAGCTTATTTTCTAGGCGTCAGTACTATCTTTGCTGTGTCATTACATTCCTGGTGCCAGTAGTTTGAGCTTTAAGAAGCAAGAACTCTGCTGGCTTGCTGAACTCTGCTCAGATAGAAGTTGGCACTCTAATATACCTGATATTCATCATAGTTGCTAAGGCACTACTGAAATGCCAAATACTAATTAGGCAACAATTAAAGAAAACATTAACTGCCCCACTCTGTTTCCAGGTAGAATAGTGATTCTATTATAGATTTATCTTGTGGGAGTGTTTCATAGTTAATGTAATGATTTGGTATAGTAGTTCAGCATCTGTTAGCATCAGGTTTTTTTTTTTTTCCTTGTAGTATCCATAGTGTTTTTATGACTCCTGTGTAAAATGAATGTAATGCAAGGATTTGTGATACGCATGGCTAATGTAAGGAGCCCTTTTTTAAGATTTCTTTATTTCCATAAAGTTGAGCTGTAGTCAGTTGGTGGTATCTGTTAATAAAAAGTTAAGGAGAGAAAAAAGATTTGGAGGTAAAACATTTTTATATCATGTTTTATTAATGTTGAATCTAAAATAGTCATCTTGGATAATATTTTTTAAAAAATAGAGCTAGGCACAATTTTTTTCTGTTTAATAGATAGTATTTGATTTTTTTTGTTGTTTATGATTGATTATTAATTCTGACTATATTCTTTACTAAAATAAATACTTTGTAATTAAAATAAATACTGTTTTTAATTTTGAACCTATAGAGAGCTCAGTTTCCTCCCTCTGCTGCCCTCCTCCCTTCCAGAGCTGTATCAGCAATTCTAGTCTGCATGCTTTTCTGGCATTCCTGAAAATATAGATAGATTGAATATTTCACTATCAGTCGTGGAAATAATGTCTCCTTAGGTTATTTCAACAACAATTGCACTAACCGAATGCAGGAGCTCGTTACTGCAAATGCTAACACATGACTATGAACAAAGGAAGAGTTAGTAATGCAGTGTGTTTGGAGAACATTTTGTTGGTCATTTTTCTCAGGTGTTGAGTTAATTGTAACCTTTAATTGTCAATATTTTGTCAGAAAGAAGAGTGTTTTATATCTAGAGTCTTTTATATCTAGTAGTATCTTGGAAGATACCCTTTTCCAGTGCATTCAAAACATAATTTATATCATGAAGAGGCCCATGTTGATTCTTAAGAAGTGAAACAAAAGCTTGAAAGCATCTGATTTACCCTCTGTACTAAAAGGGATAAGCAGCATAAGAGTCTCTGTTTATGTGCTGTTTCATTCAGATGACTGGTCTGATTTAGTAGACACAAAGCTTATGGAGTGTCCACATGAAACCTGGACATAAGAGTCTTGTTAGTAAAGTTATTCTGCCAAACTCAGAGATTCACAACCCACAAAGCAGCCTAAAAAAATTAAATTATTGCTGGCTTTCACTTCTGGGTTGTTTTTAATTGTTTCTGTAGGAATTTCAGGTCTGGGTTTGCTGTCATACCATCTTTCTGTTAGAATTATGTGCTTTTCCCACTGTTTGTTACTTCTTGCTACTTATTTTAAAAGATGGAATTCTTTAAATGGATTTGTATTCTCTCCCCTCACAGTTTTGCCTGCATACCTAAAATGTAGCACTGCTCTTTATGCTAAACTTAATGCTGTACTTGTACTTCTATTTAACAGAAAAAAGGCTACTTTGTGATTCTGTGGTGTGGACTACAGGCAGATTTGAGATTTTTCAGCTTTCCATTTTGAAATAAAATTTCTAGTCCAGCATGCTGAAAGGAATTTACAGGAAATAATGACATAAAGCAAATAATCTGCAAGTGGTTGGAGTGTTCCTCCACTCTAACAGTAATTTTTTTATCTGACTGTGCATGAGTATTTTGCCTGTTAAAATGCCATTGTGCTTTTAGACATAAAGGTTTATTTACTTATGTTAAAGTAGTTGCTAGGTAAGGACAAGCTGGTATTTATTCTACCTGGACCTTGTGTTTCTTGTCTCTTTGTTTGAAGAAAAAAGTTAATGAGCAGAATTGACTATTTGGAAAAAAATCAGGGAAGCAGGAGAGAAGCCAAACAGGCATGAAATTATGTTTTCCCTTCAGTAAGTGCTGTAAAAATAAATTGAACTTTTTAAAATGAGGCTCTATACTTATATTTGCTTTGGGTTGAGTTACTCCAGTTTTAAAGGCTAGCTTTAAAAATAGAAAATTTACCCTCTGTCTGTAGAAGAAGTCATTTTACTACCATAATGTGCCACAGAGTTTGAGCTAAATTGCTTAATACTTTGTATTATTTTTTAGTTGCCTTATACCTTTAACAACATTGGGCCAAATTATGAACAATAAGTTTTAGCTGTGAGCACACTTAGGTATTTAGAGCCAATAGTGTGGGAGTCTTGGCAAGAGTATTATATTATGCCTTCAGTTTTTCCACATTTTCTGACTTTCCTTCTAGTGACTGTTCATTAACTGTAAAGAAGCATGAAGGTCTGGTTTAGAAAATCTCCCTGCAGCACATTAAAGGGTTCATTTTAGAGTGTTAGAGTTGGACACTTTTCTAAATTCTTTCTCAGTTGAAACTAAGTTATCTCCATTACCTGTATGAACTGTTGAAAAGTTGGGTTGTTTACTCTGGTGTAAGTTAATAAATCTGTGCCATATAAAGATCACTCTGTTGGTGAGTGAATAACTAAAATCTGAATTTGTGAGATTTCATATACATTTGAATTTATCTTGCTTTTCTACAATCTTTCAGAATCTTTTAAAAAGAAATTTTTCTAAAATTGGGTTGGGTTGACAGTAATTGGTAGGCATATACCTTACCAGTGTGAAATTTAAAACACAGTTTAGAGGAAAAATCTCTACTGGAAAATTTTACTTGCCACAATATCTTAAGGCGTCCTCCATGAGATATGAGGCTATTTGGTTCCTCTGTGTGTCAAAAGTGATTGGATAATGTACGGTTATGAGCCCTCTGGTCATGAAATTTTCTTGAAAATACGAATTGGTGACGGCCTAAAAATCAGAATAACAATTGAATGTAATACAGCCATTAAGTACTGTCCAAGTATTTATGAGCTGGACTATCAAGTGACGGGGGGCTCCAAGAGTGCTCCCACACCAGTCTAAACTAATGACTCAGGGCAGTGTGACAGCACACAGCCTTCATCAGGAATGTCAGAAGTGGGGCAGTCCTAATACATTAGGACCTGGTATTTGTAGCCACTTTTTTATTTTTCTTTTTTTCTTTTTTAAATTTTTGTTCTCCTAATAATTTCACTAGACAATTACATAGTTAGACACTATTATTTACCTGCAAAACACATGTATCTGACAGTGCTTCTATTGCCCTGCCAATTGTGTGAAAGTAACAATTTGTTTAATATTTTCAACTGTAACCAGATACATTAATTTTTGAACTGAGAGATTGAAGACCTGCTTTTATTATAGAAAATACTCAAAGATGGAGACCTACAGAGAAGGTTGCTGTGATAGCACGGAAGCATGCAACAGTAATGAAAAAGTTTATTTTTGTCTTGAAATCAGCATCTGCACTTGTTTCAGGAGTCTGAATACTCTAATGAACTCTCATGAAAGTGGGGGCTTTTCTTTTTCCTCTTAGCTTTTATAGTAACTGTAATGCAACTGAGTGTTGCTACAATTTGGACTTTGAATCCACAGTAAAATAATGTGAGCTTCTTTTAAGGTGATTAAAAGTGATTGTTATGTACTGGTTATTTTCATGCTAGTCTCCTGACACTGTAAAAATTGTTTTCAGGCAATCACAACAGATACCAACCTTCATTAGTAAATTGTGGGCAAAACAAAAGATGTATTATTAGCTGCACTAGTTTCATGTTACAGCAGTCTTAGTTCTTAGAATGTTTAGGAATTCCCTTCAAATATTAGAGAATGGGTGAAATCCTGGTCATACCGTAATCTGTTTAAAATCTCCTATTGGGATAATGTTACTTGGAGGGAGAAAAAAAAAGATGTGCAGAATGGAGCTGTTGGCTTCATGGGAACCGTAGTTTTATGTCAAATGTTTTAAGAGACAGACATGTGCCAAACTTGGATTAAGCAATTTTAAAACCATAGTTTTAAACTAAAAATATTCTCTATATAAATATGTGTAATGCATTGTAATATAACTCAGGTGGGATCATTAACTTAATAAATAAAACTTCCCTCAGTTGCTTATGCTGTTTTTTACTGTTCATGTTATCACACTGCTTGGAAGCTGTGCTTCTGAACTTGAATCTGTGTCCTAGCTGTTTTGCAAACAAGTAATGATCTCATCTGTTCTCTAGACTTAGAGGCAGTTAGTTGTTAGTGAGCTCACTCAGAGTTTGGAGAAGATAAACTTCTCCCAAACACTCTCCATATGCTGTGGCTAGATTTCCTTTTATCTCAGCAAGCTCAGTAGCTGTGTGCTGCACTGTAGTCTGCAGGAGAGACATATCCTGTAAGTTTCCAGTGGGGGGAGGGGGAGGGAACCAAAATGTACCCACCAGTTCCAAATATTAATATTAGGGAATTTTAGAGTTATGAGCATAAGAGCAAAGTAAAAACCAAGTCTTTAATAAAAATGTATATAACCCATCCCCAATGGTTAGGCAGAATAAAGGTCTGAATGATAATTCTGAATGGTTCGTCTTTCAGCAAGAACATAAGAATGTATCCGAGGCCTGGAGAATTGTTCTAAATGGGATTTTGTGTTGGATCAAGAAAAAGACTCCCGAGAGCAAACTGTCCTCAATCTTCTGTTTTAAATTAGAAATTTATCTTGAGTAACTTTGCAGACTTAGAGCATCCTGCAGCATGCTTGAGGCCATTCTAGTTCTGACCCTGTGCATATGTGAGATTTTTTACTTTATATAAGCACATTATTGTTGTCATGGGAGCTGTAACATTGGACTTCCTGTCTGTTGTTTGCAATCTTGGGATTGCACTGGTGGCTTGCGTATGTCAATGTATATATTTTCAAGGGAAAAAAGTGTTATTTCATGAGCATTTAGAATATTTCCCTTTTAGGAAATTAGCTCGTATTCTGGCTTACCTATGTGTCCTTTTTAAACTTACCTTACTAAAATACAGTCAGGGAGAACTACAAGAGTGCAAAACTTTTCCCGTGTGAACATTTCATTGAGATGTAGTGATTTGCCATCAGCATAAAGGAGGCTTTGGTCTATTCACACCAAGTCACTCAGCAGGGCTGGGGGTGTAGGAAAGATAGAGGTTATCTATAAGCACGAAGTATAACATGAACCATATTTAACAGCAGTGTATTAATTTTCTTATTTTCTGTTAGTCCAGAAATAGAGGGATTTTGTTTCTTTTTCATTACAGTTTTCCTTAACCAACCGATTGTGGATGGACATTTATTGTAATTTGACTGCTTTTGAGCAACAAAGTTCTTTTATCTTTAGCAGGCATTTGTGAATCACTGCATATGTAATTTAGCTTGCACCGTGTTTCTTTGCCATTGGTTTGTAAAAACTGCAAATCCAGCCTTTGTAAATGATGATCACTTTTGAGTCATATTTTTTTTAGTTTTGAATGAATTTCTCATCACACTTTAGTTTTGACCAGCTGTTTCCTGTTTTTCCTGCCAGTGGTTCAGCTGCTGAGGAGATAAATGCATCAATGGTTCGTTTCAGAATTAAATTACCCTTATAAAATGATGGAAAAGTAAAACAAATATGTTGGACACCATTACAAGTATGAAGTTATGCTGAAATTTGAAAGATGAAGTATTGTTTGCTGTACGTAGATGTTTCATATACTACAGAGCTTTTGCCACACCAGGAACTCACTTCATATAGAAGAAGTAATCCAGCATCGGAAACACCAGGATGAAGCTGTGTGTGGGGAATTTGGGGGTGTGTGTTGGAATTTTTCAAGCAGTTCCAAGTTTTTATGTTTGCATGAGAATATTCTGATTTATCTGATAAATGATCAACATAATTACCTGACCATTACATCATATTTGTCCTGTTCTGCCACCCCCCAGGTTTTGGACTGCTTTGGATAGATGATACGTTCATTTTTGTAATCATACAAATTGCTTTGGAATTTTAGAACTGAGTTTGTATATGTGTATTTTCAGAATAAAGCAGGGCAGGTGTATCGGGGAAGACAGGGAATAGCTGGTATTACCGTCTATTAGGACTGGCTCGTGCAGTACACTTTGTTTCTGTTTTGTTCATGGTGAACTTACTCCATATCCACATAGACAGCAGCTGTGTTTTGTCCTTGCTTCAGACATCTTTCTTCAGGACCTTTAAACGATTTAGTTACTAAACCAAAGAGGTGTTTATATAGATAGTAAAGAAAATATTGTCCCCTATATTCAGATTTGAGGTCATTACTGTGTAGGATTGTGGAAGGATCACCCATTGGCTCTTCTTTTTGTTTTAGTGTACCAGGCTGTTCTGTGGCATCCAGCCACACCTGTCCCTTGTGCTGTTTTAGTCCTCTCTGGGACCTGAGTGGTCAGATTTTATTTAATCTGCACCCCTCTGGCATGATAGAAAAGCACACAGAGACCGTTGGTTGCATTTTTACTCCCATGGCCAATCCCCTGGATTGTGAGCTTTAAATAATTCCTTACCTGTTAGGTCACTGGGTTTCTTATCAGTGAGTAGCAGAGGAAGAGCTGGGTCTGTAGTGAAAGTCCCAGCTCCAGAACCTCAGAGTATGCATTTGCTCCCCTGGACAGGGTGCCTGAACTATTTTTTATATTTACCCATTTATAGGCCTTATCCCATGCCATTTTAAGGGCTCTGCAGTCTTCTACACATGCCAGCCTTAATAGCATTTACCTCAGGATATCGACCAGCTATTGCCATTTGAGAAAGATTCACCCCTGCATCTTGCACTCTCTTCATTGCTTTAGAGCTTTTCCAGGCTCCTCCTCCCCAAGTTCCTTTTGGTGGATGACTCCAAGATCTGCTCTCTCTTTCGAGGTTTCCTGATCTTGGAAGTCTCCATGGGAATTCTCATTAAATTCAGTGATGGGAAGGGGGAAACATTTTCCTCTCTCCCTTGAAAATTCTAGTTATTTCTAACTCCTCCTAACTAGCTTTGCTGTTTGTACTTCAAGCCGATCAAGTAGCTGTCTTATCTCGTCTCCTAGTGCCATTCTTGAATTTACAGCCAACATGCTTACTATTCCCTACACTGGTGGTCTTTATGGAGTCTCCTTTATTCTTCAATCTTTTATAGAGACAAAAAACTTCCCATTTTATTTCCCTTTAGTTCTCTACTATTAGATAGGTTTTTTTTTGGCAATATTCACAATCTATGTTCAGCTGAGTCTCACACTTAAAGCTGAAATTCCTTCTTCATGCAACTGCGTGGTCTTAGTGGGCATTCCTACTTATATCAGCCTTAAGTCCAGCTTTGTGGAGCTCATATAAATTCCCATGTGGTGGCTGTCCCATTTTTAGCTATTATATTTCAGTTTAAACTTTTCTTTTGTCCTCTTTCTTTCCATGTTCTTTTAGGGGATTTTTTTTTTCATGTGAAGATTAGTAAACAGCATTCAAACTTTACGTTGGGTGGTTGATATGCAAATGGTTGTACTATTACACTTCTAGACTGCAATTTGTTTTTCAAAAGAGATGGTATTTTTGGCCAAAGTTAAATCAAACTATCATAGAACATATTACATTTGTAAGGGTTTTTTTTCTACTGTACTCATCAGGAAAAAAGTATTTGCTAATTAGTATTTATATTAGGCATTAATGACCAGATTCCTCTGATCCTTGCTGAATTTAAATTTCTCCAGTCTGCAAAAAAACACAAGGAAAACAACAGCCAAGATGAAAGCAGATTCACAGGACATACCCCTGTGGTTGTGACTCAGTGGATCTGAGAGAACAAAAACTTTAAAAACTCCTTTTTTTCATTAAGTAAAAGACATGGAAATTGATTTAACAGTAGTGGGCGAATTTGCTAATGGGATATGAAAGGTAGTTAACTGAAGGAACTAATGAAAAGGAGCCAGTGTTCTATGAAAAACTTGGAAGGAAAATAAAAGAGATAGTTGACAAAGCATCCTTTGAGTTTTGGGACTTGAAAAATGTTGAGAGCAAAAACCGACAGAATCTTGTTTTCAAACCTAACCAGAACTAAGAGATTTGCTGATTTTCTGTGGAACTAAGGCATATGTAAAGTAGTGCTAGTGCTATCATGCTAGTTACATACAGAGTTTGCACTTTCAAGTAGAAATGTAATGAAAATTAATAGAATTTGGAGAGAGATTACTAGTCATCATTTGATTCCTAAATCATTGTGAATTGAGACACTTTGGCAAGGCTTGATGTGACAAGGCCAAGCAAGTGTGGCAGGGCTCAGTAGCTGGGCAATTTTACTACCTTCTTGGGGTTTTAATTAGATGATATTTTATAGGGTTTTTTTTCCTTAACAATATTTCTGCTATGGAAAGTATTTGATAAAAATAACATGCTTTTATAAAATGGATGTTAGTTTAAACAAAACAGATCTGCAGGAAGAGTTACTGAGTCTCAAGTTTGATAAAAATTGGGTTCAAATTCTTACCTGGTCAACAAATGAAATTAAATAATGAAATAGAATGAAACTTAATTTTGGAAAGCTTAGAATAACAAAGTTTCTTAGAAGACTAAGATGAGGCATATCAGAAAATTTAACACTACTGCTGCTACTTTGACTCTCTGTGCATTCCAGAGACTTGCAGACTTCCACCATTCTCCCAAAGACAAGGAGCAGAGCTTTCTACTTTACCTTGATCATATATTACCATTGCCACAGTAGCCACAGTACTTGTGCACATACAAGAAGAGATTTTTGGTTCTTAACTGACGTTTGTGTGTCATTAATAGTATGTGCACCGCAGCTTGGAAACCCATGACTGAGACCATGACTTTGTTGGACCAAATTTTCCAGGTTTTGGCTGAGATGAGATTATTTGCTTTGTATTGTGTTGATAAATACAATGTCAGGCCCCATAAAGACAATCTAGACCGTAAGTTGTTTTCCTGTTGGGAGAACAGAAGAAAAGTTGACATCTAATGAAATTTTAAAAACGAAATTAAAATTAGAAGCCCCCTAAGCATATCATCATCATTCTGTAGTTTAACTTATGCCTCTACCCCAGGCCTGTCCATATGTTCTCTGCCCTATTATCTTCGATGTGGGTACTTTTCAATTTCAGATCTTAAACTGCTGCTGCCATAGCTGTGATCTTTTTGTCAGGCATTATGACTTCTTTCAACACTGTGAGTGGCCTGAGGGCATTGAAGCCCAGGGTCCAAATTTTTAGCCACTAAAACTATGGTTTACTGAAACCTTGCTGAGCTGAGGAGTTACTGCAGGGCCTTCCTTGCACACCCTCCACATCTGCCGTTTAATGTTCACATTTAAATGGGATAAAGAAAACGCTGTTCATCCTCTTGACATTCCCTTATCTCTTAGGCTTGTCCTGAATCACATCATAGAGCTTCTCTTGGTGCCTGTGTCAGTTCCAGGTGCTTGGGAAGGAATCACACAGCTCTACCAGGGACTGGAGCAGCTGCTAGGTGTGCAGGGGCTGGATAACACAGCATGTCTGCAGAATTGTAAAACAAGTTTCAAAGTTTACAGATATTTTTTAAAAAACCTTGCCATGTAGTTAGGCCAAGATGTTAAGATATTAAAGCCTTCAAGATCCATTAAGACTGGGAAAAAACTTCTTAATGACTTGTCAAGATTACCATTGTAGGATAAC
This sequence comes from Corvus moneduloides, assembly GCF_009650955.1. Classification (NCBI taxonomy): domain Eukaryota; kingdom Metazoa; phylum Chordata; class Aves; order Passeriformes; family Corvidae; genus Corvus; species Corvus moneduloides. The sequence goes on from NC_045483.1 coordinate 16,448,018, forward strand.
AAAGTGTTTGGGGAATGTTTTTATAGACTAGATTATTCTGTAATGTTATTTTGTAACAAGGAAAACCATGTTATTTTTTCTTCTCGATATTTGCCTCTTTTTTTTTTTTAAGTAAGAAACGTTCATAAAATTGATTAAGCATTGACAGGATATTAACTGGAAGTTTGAAACCGCACTGTTTTTGAAAGATGTTTTTGCCACTGAGCATTCTGCAGTTCTAATTTTTGTACTTTTCTAATTTTTAACTTCTTTATGCAAGCAAGCACTATAGGCAAGTCACTGGTAACAGCTTTTCTCTAGCCCAAGAGAGAAGTAACTTACTGAAGTACTATACTTTGTTTTCTCTTCTAGATGATCTTCTGTAGTTAGAGGATCTTATTAGTATGTCCATTAACATGTGGTCCAGCAGTTAATCCTCTGCATTTATTAACATATGACCTAGGTAAGAATGAAGGGCATACAAGAAATTATATTTTATGTGTTCTGCCTGAATCAAGTTTGATTATAGGATTTGCTTGGATCAAATGGCTCTAGGACCATTAGACTTCGTACATCCCTGGTTCAAAGGCTATTTGCATTTTGCTAATTGTTGCAAGTTGCTCCTGTCAGCCAACTGTTGTCATGTTGTTCAACATAGTGCTTTTAACTTAGCCTAATACCATGGATAGATGCAATTGGTCTGACTGAGATCAGCCAACGAAAGTATGAGGGTTCAAACTATTCTTTGTCAGTTGATCCTCCAGAACAGGAGGGAGATGATCTGAGAAGGCTTTGTTTATACAATAATTCTCATTATACTTTTCTGAAGTTAGAATTCACACTTTGGTACTACTCAGAAAAAATGCAGCCACAATTGTGTGTTTAAATTAGACACATAAATTTCTTAATTAGTCTACTGGATGATTTACCTACTATCATGATTTTCAACATGCTGAATGCCCTGTGTTCCTCATAATCAGACCAGCAACAGTTAGAAGTCTTAGAGATTTACAGGTTTGATTTTTAGGACTCCAGTTAAAAAATTTGGGCTTAAGTTCCACTGAAACACTCCTTGAAAGTATTGACAGGGCTGCTGCATCACTGTCATCACTGATTTCCACTTAGACCTGGTTTGGATGCATATATACATGCACATGCATATATAATCACGCATAACTGAGTATGTGGTATGATACCCTTGATGATAATGTCTTTGTCTTTCTGCAGTCCTTTTGACAATAAGACTTCACTAGAGAAGAATCCTTATACTATATTTATGCTGACCCAGATCTCTGCAAGGATAGTTTTACAGGTATAACTTTCCTAGTAGAACTGTATTAGTGTCTCTTTGCTAGGAGAGCAAAGGCTAAGGTTTCAAAACAGCTTGTAGATGGGCTGTGTGTATTTAAGTGTGGAAATTAGTTCATTTTTCCATACCATGGTTACAGCTCATATATTTTCATTTTTTGAAACTATGTAAATACTAAAATATTATTGAAATTTGTACATTAGAAGAGAAAGAAACAGGAAAAATCTGATTGTTGCACCTGCCATTGAAGTTTTACTGTATTTGAAGTAAAATGTGAGGCATATGCCATCTGGTGGATAGAATAATTCATACAGTTTTATTGCTAATTGTGATACATTTTCTCTGCTGCATTATCACTTTTAATTGCCATTGGTAGATATTTCTTTAGTCAGAAATAAAGGGAAAAAAAAATCTAAAAACTGAATTTGAGGGAAAATGGAATTCCAAACTTGGCACTGGTGTTTGATTAGGCAACTGGATGCTTGGAAGAAAAACCCCAAAACCCAAATGGTAATGAAACCATTTTCCCCCACTTCAAATAAGAATTCTAAAGATTTAAAATTTTGTACCAACTAGTCAAAGATCATGCCTGATAGACCTTTCTCCTTAAATAGCCTCTGGCTTATTGCAGATTATGAGGTGTTTGCCATGGTCTTTGCAGACAGGTTGGCTGTTGCTGTGACATGGCAGATGAGACTGGGGCAGCCTTTCTGAGCCCGGAGGCCCATGTCCTACAGCAGCATTCAGGTGCCTTTGCCTGCAGGTCAGAATTCCATTTTGCCCCCCACTTGGGGCACAGTTTCATTAAGTACCATTTTGTGCAGAACGCCGTGCTTCTACAAATGTCGGATTTCTAGTACGTGTGAATGCAGCTGTGACTTGGCTATTTTAAAAGCCTAGATTAGGCAGATACAGTAAAGAGTGTGGCCCCTATTGAATATTTCTCTTTGCACACAATGTTACATGGGGGCATGACTTCATGATATGCATCTCAGGACAGTTTATGGAGTAGACATAGTATGGGATAACAAGTGGAGCAGTCAGTGTATATTGATAGAAAATTTCTGTTATGTTGGTGAATAGTTTTTATTATTTGATCTTTTATGGACATGGAGGAATCTAACATCCTGTTATCTACTGGAAGACTGATAGTACAGCTCCCTCATTTTTTCTTCAGACTGATCAAATATCTAAAATTATTTTTTTCAAAACTTATTCTTAGCATATTAGAAAATAATGAAAGAAGTGCTTCATAATGCCTTTCATACTGTGATTTACTACAGATTTGATCTAATAAAAGCAAGTTTGTGCTTATAGTCTGAAAAGGAACAAATTATTTAAATACATTGTAATCAGTGCATGTGTGAAATGGAATTGTCATCACCATGTTATGTCATTGTTCCACTAGCTAATGAAAAGGCAAGGAAAGGAGCTGAAATACAATACAATGGAAAAAACATTGTAAAAAAAGGTAGTGGTATTGCTTCCACATGCTCCTGATTTCACTAGTTCACACTAGTTCAAGTGTCGGCACTGTGCTGCACCACATTCCCACACAAGAGTGCACAAACAAGAGGGAGATTTAATTGCACATGGAAGTATTCATGGTTTGTTTTATTACTGGAAGTAACTGACTACTTTAGAAATATTTTAAAAGATTCTTCTTGACAGTAAACTTGCTTAGAGTGGACTCAACAGACTTACTATATGTGACTCCAAACTTCATGGCTCTGTTATTCTTCTTGTAACTAATTTATTTCTCAACATTCAAAGAGAAATAATGCTTAAAAATGCAGTAGGACAAGTTTTCCGCTTATTTGCAAAAATTAGAGTTGAAATGTTATTTGCACTGTAGTATAACAGAGCTTCTTTCTGAACTAAGCTGCTTTGGCACTTTTTTGTGTCAAATATTTAGTGATGAAAGAACATTTACAGGCTTACCCGCCTTTTAACTGTTTCACTGGTTGGGAAATACATTCAGTAGAACATTGCTAAAATGTTTACAGGTTTATACTTCACATGGTCTGCACTCTTGTGGAAACATATGTATGCTTTATTGGGAGTAAATTCTGTGGTTTGTGCTATGAATCTTACTGTGTCTAAAACAGCACTTCAAAAGGTTCAACAAACACTGGTGTCTAAAGTTGCTTTGAAAAGATCCTTTCTCATCAATTTTTAAAGCATTTTCTGTATGCTGCTTTCTCCCCTTGAAGTTCTGAATGACTTCTATCATATTATATTTTTTTTAAAAAGTGTTCTTCCCAGTCTGATTGAATGATAGGCAGCCAAAGGAGAAGCCCAGAGGAGGTCATTAAAAAAAAAAAAAGGGAACATGTATAGATATATTTTTCTAATGATTCTTGGGGGGAGTGTTTTTATGATATTTAAAGGTCATTCAAGGATTTCTTCAGGCAGTTTGTGGGGAAGCCCCCCTACACTGTCATTGTAGAACTTTTCCAACTTAAGAGTGCAGTTAGAGAGGCAGGTCTTCTTCCATCCTGTGGGACCAAGTAGAAGAGTCAGGTCTTTTCACAGGCTTTGCAATGTCATGTAGTTCAATTGGCCTAGATCCCATATTTCATTTAGGAGAATTAGGTCTATGATGTATATGTCAAACCTTAGTTTTGTGAGATCCATCCCTTTACGAGCTTGGGAATCCTCAGAAAATGGTTTAAGGTTGAGTTTTAGTGTTTTGCTGACTTTCTTCTACAAACCAGACAAAATAATCTTTTCCTAAGGTGAATTTGCCCATCATGGAGCCAACCTTCCTGGCTTTTTGTGCTTATATGGCTTGAAAAGAGATGATATTTTCTCTTGGATAGTCTTATGTCATGGCACTTATGTTTATATGAATATAAACAATAAGAAGTTTTATTTTGAGCGAATTATCTTAATATAAAAGATTTATTCAGTTTGCTTTGTGTTGTTGATTAAAATGTCCTTTGTGTTCACATATGTATTTAAAAACAGATTAGAATCTGTTTCTAGTAAAATGTTGCTCTTGGCAAAATGATGAAAAGAAACTTTTTTCATGTAAAGAACAGTACAAACACTAACTAGAATAGATTGTATAAAAGAACAATTTAAAATGAAATTAATTTTTTTTCAGTCCTAAGTGCTATGTATTTCAAACAAGTTTAGGCTTTAAAGTTAGTCAAGCCTCAATACAGCCTGTGAATTAAAAAAAAGAATGGAATGTCACTCCTTCAGCTCTTTACTAGCACCTTTTAAAACTGGTTTCCTTGTTGAAAAAACCAATTGTCCATTTTACTCTCTACTACTTGAATAAGATTGTGGGCAATGCTTTTTTCTTGTTTATACCACTGTCAAGGCTATAGAAAACAATTTTCCTACCAGTAGGTGGAATCAGATGAAAATCTTAATTATTAAACACAGCATGTAGCTGTATTTTCTTATCCAGCCAAGAGAAAACATCTGAGTAGCTCCAGTTTTGAAGTTCATAAGTAACAGCAGATTTCTAAAAAATATTTAGCTCATAAGAATACAAATTAGATAAATGAAAAGTTGTTACTATTTATATTTAAGAATATTATGACTTTGACACTGGTTCTTTACATGCACTTTCGGAGAGTACTCCTGGATAGGTTAAAAATGTTGTGTGAAAGAAAATGCTGTTATTTGTTAACATCTATAGCTGTTCAGTAGGCAGTTACTCTTCTGAGTGACTTTTTCATAAAACTTGAGAATTAAATCTTCAAATTACAAATACACGATACAAAAAGAATACGATGCCAAAGACTTATGAACATCTGGGTTTTGTAAACACTATTTTAGAAAATAATTCTGATCATCTTTGTAATTTTTTCATATTCGATTTACTCTCAGACCTCTTATAAAGAAGTTTATCAGTATAATTTCTTTTATATGTCTTAGAAGCATTCAGAATAAAAGAGGGAATAAAGGTTTCCTGGTTGTATAGTGTATATAAGGTTTTGGCAGTGTTAACTCTTAGTTTTACATGTAATTAAAATAACAGGGTTGTCACATATTCATATCTCCCCTGAAAAACCTGAGTTTGTGCAGAAAACTCAGTTGAAGACTGACTGATTCATACACCAGTTTATTTTTACCGAGCTGATTGAAAGAGGTATGGAATCCTTTGGAAAGCAGTAGAAAAAGGTTTGTCCAGCCTTGTAATCATGGCAGTTGAGGGAGCAAGAGCAAAGAGCAAGACACTGAATTTAGAAGTTACAGATTTTTCCTTCATATTTTTCCTCTGAGTAGTTTTCATTTTGGAAATGTTATTTACACACTTATTTTTTCCATGTGCTCTGTATTTGTAAACCTAAAGTAGTATTATGTACTGATTTTGGGGTATAGTTTGTTCTCCTCCTGGGTATTTTGGAAAGTAAGTGAAAATATTCACCCACCCTGCACTTGTAAAACTTTTCAATAAACTTTAGAAATTAGGAATTATACAGGAAAGAAAATGTTAAGGTCTTTAGTGATGGACAATGCAGGCTTTCCAGCTGGTCTTTGGCAGGTATAAAAAGTGCAAGTTAGACCTCAGTCTGTTTTGTTTTTTTTTTTTTTAATTCTGCCAAAATGGTCTCCTGAATTCTCGCCTTTCGTCCTCTTTACTGGTGTAATTTTATGTACTGGGGAGTTCCCATGTATGTTCTTGGAGGAAATTTTTCATGGGAATGTTTTTTGCCTTTTTGCTGAGGAAAAGCTTTCCAGGGATGCTTTGGATCAAATCATACAGAGTATTGGTGATGAAAAGCATAATTTACTGGAGCTCAAAATGCAGCTCACACTTTCTCAGTGAAAGGACTGGGGTGTTTACTGTATTGCAAATGCATGTCTTGGTATGGACACAGGTTCCAAAATATCTAAGAAACTAAAGCCCTTTGGGACAAACCTACACAGACAAAATTCATGAAAGGTGTGTGGGAGAACTTGTAACACCAGAGTTTTGCATCTGGGGTTTTCTGCTCTGGGACAGACTTGGCAAGGAGACCAAAGGGAAAATGTTGGCTGTTGTCGTCTTTTTTTTTTTTTCCCAGGCTGTATACTGTAGTACAATTCCTTGCAGATATTTGCTCTCTCCAGTTCCATTCAGACAGAGAAGCGCAAAGCTAATGAGATAGGCATTTAAAGATTTGTAGGAAATACAGAGTTTGCTTTTGTTCCATAGCACAAAGTTCCTGCTCTTTGTAATGTCAGAGAAGGTCCCTGTGAAATTAAAGCTATTTTAGAATTGACAACTCTTAATTACGAGGTCTTATAGTCAGTCTTCTGCAGAGATGGATTGTTGTCTTTGGAAGGAAAACAAAGCTGGCTAATAGTGCACCTTCACCTTTTTGTCAAGAAAATCCTGCAGCTGGGGACAATGTCACCTTCTCTGAAGACAGGTCACACCATTTATGACTTGTGCTGGCACAATAAACTCTCATCCCTCGGGCATTTTGTAGTGGTTTATTTACCTAAAATTCCTTGACATTATTGAGAAAACATTGCTTGTCTTCCTTGGACTGAAAGAATGACAAACACCAAAAAAGCTGTTGACGTGGGTGGAGGGAACAGTGTTGTTCTTCTGTTGGGTTCCACAGATTAATGGAATTTCTTGTAAATGCTATTAGGTCCATATGTTATGGCACTAAAAAATACATGAAATGTGTATTTGACAGGAAAAGCATTTGGTTTTCTTGCTGACCCTGTGCTAAGATGAAGAGAGCAAGGATGTCTTAGCGATGCCTGACTCCTGACTGTTTTAGTCATGTCAATACTTACCTCACATCCTGCATGTGATATTGGAGTTCCTGATGAGATCTTAGAAACTGCTCAGAACTGACAACTTAAATGAATGTAGACTTGTCAGCTGCCTCCTCCCAGTCTTCCTGTTTTGTTTTTTTTTTTCGGTGCGTGTATGTGTGTGTAGGGACTCACTTCAGAGTGCTGTCAGTTTAGTTAGTTTGACAAGCCTACTTGTGTAGAAAAGAATATATTCCAGACCATAGGGGCATGATGATATTAAATTCAACTGATAGAGAGCATTACCAAATTATACGTGGAATTTAGATAGCATTATGTTTTTCTACACAAACCCTAAGTCCCCAAAGAGGAAAGAGAATTTCATTGTTTATCTGCCAGAAGTGCACTTAAATTGTATTTGAATAAATCTGTTAGTATTGTTGTTTTGTTGGGACTGCCAAGAGTGGATTGGCTGTCTTGAAGTATTTCTTTGCATAATGGATCATGCTGCACATTAAAGAAGCTTAAAAGAGGAAAGCAGTTTCTGTGCTAGATGGTATCAAGGTTCACACTTGGGATAATGATATGGGCATAGGCACTTAGAATGAAGATTTTATTATGAGCACCAGGAGTTAGGAATTTTCAGTTCAAATTACATCTTTTGACCAGGTGATTTGTTTTAAATTCTCAAAGAACATTTCTGCAGCATTTGTGGAGTAGTAGCTATGAAAGACTGTGAACCTTAGCAGCACACAGTATATATAGGTAAAGCTACAGTTTCTAGATCTGCTTAGGTAAGTCCATTACATATTTTTAAACTTTTTTTTTCTGCTACCTTCTTTCAAAATCATTTTGCTAAGAAATCATTAATGTCTCCTTTGAAATATCCATATACTTGAAAATGTCAATACATTATGAACTAAATGCCCATAGATGCTTTCCCACAGACTTCAGGTTTATCTTGCAATAAATTTCCTTGTAATTAAGAAAAAGAATTACAACTATTTGTCTGAACTGTATTATATTCACTCATTATGTTAAGTTTTCTTCATTCAGAATAATAGTTGTTCCCCTACTTCGCAGTGGAAGTAGAAGCTGCCATGGAGACTGGAATGAATATAGTAAAGATGATCATCTTTTCATTGATAATCTCCCAGTAGGACCACCTGTTACACGGAAAGTGGTTTTGCTGAAATGAAGGAACAGGCTTATCATCTAAGATGTCCATTTTTTAAAAATATCAGCAGGTTGAAAACATCTGTTGATGTTTCTCTCTGTTTCCAGTAAAACAGTTGGCAGGCCTGCTAAGGGAGAATAGTTGGGTTTTGTGACTTGTAGTTTCAAAACATATAATAATGGTAGAGGATTTCTTTGAGGAGCTAATCTGCATTGCAAACCTCAGCATGGTTAGAAGTGTGTCCAACATGTTTTCTGTAGGAGAGGTATCTTTAAATATTTATATGATGTGTCTCTATCAAAGAGTTTAGATATTGACAGATGCATTTCAGCATGAGTTAATCAGTAGCAAGAAAGCAGATAGCTGAGTGTGTACCTACTGTTTTGTTGTTCTGTGTAGAAAAACACTCATTATTGGGCATAAAATAGGCAAGAATAGACTATAGCTGTTCCTCTTGCTCATTAGCCATATGGATTCTCCTTCCAGCATAGTTTTCTTGTTGCCCTTTTGCTCAAAAGTAATTGATCCATCTCTGTCTCCAAAAGAAGTAATGAAATTGATATACATGGAAGAGGTTTTTACCCTGTTCTTTTCATGCTTAGGAATTCCAAGGGGTTGTCTTCTAGACACAAATTTGTGTGGGGAAAAATGAACCAAATTTTAGAATATCCTAAAGTCACCATGCCTTGTCAATCAAAAATACATTTTCCCTGAATATAACCACTAAAATATTTCTTCTGGCTTCCAGCACTTGAGAAAATAAACCACAAATTGGTATTAGGGAAAGATCAGTTATTAGAGTTAAACAAATTATTTTTTCCAAAGAAAAGTTCTTCACATGTAGTTGTTGTATGATATTTCATTATTTTTAGTGAAAGGAAAGATTCTGTAGGAAAATATATCATATTTATTCCAGGAGGTCTTATTCAAAAAGCATGCATGTGAAATTGTTCTTGCTTCAGTTTTGGAAGAGTGAAAAAACTGTATTGTAATGCCAGAGCCTACAATGCTTAAAATGCTTCTAATGTACTGGTCTATGGGGTGTTTAATGACAAGGTGTCGTGAAGTTTTGTAAAATTTTTTGTATAGACCTTAGCTACTTCCTGCTATTTTTGCTTTACTTGCCTAGATGATGTTCCATTTAAAATTGATAGTCCTGATAAATTGAATAATATTAAAACACTTGTTACAGATTTCTTTTCAGAAATCATTATATTTGTTTTCTTTGAGCATAATGCTCTCTGCCATGTGACCTTTTTTATGTACTTGCTGCAGTCTGTCAGTTATTGTAAGAGAATACTGAATGAAACTATCATGTTTTACTGATAGTTGGATGTTTTGCATGCTTTTTATTTTCCCAGCACCCTAGTATGCAACTGTGGCATATCTTTTAAGAGTTTTTCTTCTGTGTGTTTCCATAATTGTAAAGGAAGGTATCTTAAATACAGTAAGTGGTGTGTCATGTTACTTAAAAAGAATTCAGAAGATATGCAACTCTCACATTTACTTCACACCTTCTACTACTCAGTGGTTCTTCAAAACTCCTGCTAGTCAGTGCCTTTGCAACTTTCACCTTTGTCATCATTACCTTTATCACATACTTCTTTTTTTTTCCCCTTCCATAACTTGTTATTCTCACCTATAGTCTTTTTTCAATCAGTGTTTGTCCACAGATCAAGTTACTGAAGAGCTGTATTTGAGGGTTAACTAAATAGTAACAAGGCCCACTTCTGAGATAGTTACCCAGGTTACCAGATATGGAATTATTCATGTTGATTTAAAGTGTGACCCACTCTAAGGACCCTATCTGAGGAAAGCCACAAAATACCCAGTGTGCTGCAGTACTTTTATGTTGGCTCCTTCATGTATCTTTAATCACCAAAAAAAATACATTTGTAAAGCTGCTTATTTCAATTCCTGCACTAGCAAAAATTCTCCTTCATCCACTCTGTGTTTCTCTGTGACCCTCTTAAAGTTGTATACAGTTGTCCTTGGAATTTTTTGGCTTGCAAAAATGACTTGTGAACCAGGCCTTTCCTTTCTAAATTGTGCCCCCTTGTGAAGAAGTATGGTGAGTTAGCAGGAAGGGATACTGCAGCATGAGAGCAGAGCAGTGTGTGGCGGCCTCAGCAGTGTGCTTGGGAACTGGTTCGAGAGGACCCTAATTAGAAATAATCCTCTTCTGTTTATATAATTTGTCTCAAAGCTTTTTTCCTAATAATCTGCATATTTTCTGAAGTAATATAATTGTATTAGTAGCTTAGAGATGAGAAATTTAATGTGGGAAGAATTATTTTACTGAGAGTGAGTTTACATCATGCCAGTGACCTTTTTTTCTGTATTTACAAATACATTTTAGAAACTGCTTAATGGCTGGCATTGCAAATTAATTTTTTTCTATAAATTCATACAATACCAAGAGTCTAAGGCGGTGCTTTCAGATAAATTTAGCATTGCATCATTTCATTTGCAGTAATGTAAACACAAACTCCAGTAGGTCTGCAAAATTAAACATAAAATGTATCAGATTTTATTATCTGTGTCTGTGATCACATTGAAATGCTTATGGAGTTTTTACAAGGAACAAATTTCCACTGACTGTTGGGAAGTAGACTTGTAGGAGCTGCAGAGGTGAGGCAGCACCATGTGAAATGCAGCGACGGGATTAAGATTTGGCAACACACTTCTTTTCTCTCCGGGCTCTTAGGCAGTCTCTGTAGACGGGAACAGACTGTCATCTTGTGTTTCTGAAAGCCAACCTGCAGTTTCTGCTTGTGTTGGCTTGTTTCAATTTCTGTACAGTTTTGTCATGTTTCCTGCCAGTTGATATGATATGGATATGGTGAAACACAAGGGAAAAAGGTATGGTTCATGTTATATAAAATGCTAAAAAGTTTTTCTTACTGCAGGAATAATAGGAAAGCTTTCCTTCGTCAGAAAGAAGAATGCAGTGCTGGAGAAAAATATATTCTTGGTTTATTAAGCAAGATATTTCTTTCTGGAATGAGTTTCTTCTCAGTCAGTGCTTATCCTGTAGATGTAAACAATTAGTAATTTTGAAAAGTCTGTGTTGTTTCCTTTTTATTTAAAATAGGCATACTGCATGTGAATGTTTACTGGCTTATTGTGTTTACTTGATTGTAAAGCCACTTATAGAATTTTAGCACATGAAGTTATAAAAGTCTACTGTTTTGTTTAGTATTGGCTCTAACTCTATAAATAAAGTAATTACTAATTTCAGGCTTTTCTTTGTCTTACTTTATTGTTTTTATAATATACTTAGACACAGTTAATGAAGTCAACATTAACTCCCCCCAATGAATATCTGACTCTTACTGTGACTTGATGAAGAAATATTCCATGTACAGCAAGGATTTATAGGAAACACTTGATATTTTTTAGTAAAGTATATTGCAATCATAAACAAAATATAAAAGATTTGGTTTTTTGAATATACAGTAGAATATAAATGAGAAAAATTCTGTACCTATCACTTTACCCAGTGTAATCAATAGAAAACTGTTCAGTCAAAATGCTGTCAGGATGACATTTGATTATTATGTATATTTTTATAAATGCTAAAAATACTGTTTTGTCTTATTTTCCCATCATGTGCATGTGAAGCTAAAATTACACTACCCGCTAGTGATGATAGACAATTGTTTCCTTTTCTCAAACATATGTTGTACTTTTAAATAGTCTAGATAATTTCCAAGTTTTTTAATGTTTAAATGTACTGGACTAGTCTTCCAGTAAAGCAATATGTTTCAGGAATTTAAACTATGAACAGTGCTTTTGACTTGGCGCAAGCAATTTATTGTGTAGGTTGGTTAATGAGGGATCCAAGTACCTACTTATAAAAATAACACGATAATGTTCTTTTTTGTACATAAGCTCTGATGATTAGTAAGAATAAGTTGTGATGGTTACACTAAATGAACACAAACTGTGTACCTCTGTGACAACTTGTCTTATTTTCACTTAAATAGCTGGAGGAGTTTTACCTTTCTGATACCTTTGTAGTTTGGTTAGCTTTATTATGTTCAAAGCAAATGACCTGGGAACATTATGACAAAGCTTTGATGCTTTCAGTAAAGGGTCTAAAATACCAATTTTTTCTTTGTGCTGCTAAAAAATCGTAACACAAAGGGGAATTAAAGGTTGATACATTACAAATAATGTTAAGTCATATATACTGTGATAATGCCTGGCAGCATTAGGTTGTGGGACTTACTCTCCAAGAAGCAGAATGAATGGATAGGAAGGTAAAAGTTCCTGTTTTAAAGTGATAAAAAAGGAGAGCTGTGGGATATACAGATATGATATTTTACTAAATGACCATATTGCTAAGTAGCATGTGAATATGGGCTTTTGCTGATATATTACTAAGTCCAGGGCATTAATGCCCTGTAAATGAATAAAATACATCTTTAGCTAGTCAGAAGATTAAAAAAAAAGAATGACTAGACAAAATGTTGAATTACAGTCACACATTTGTTAAGCACATATTGAGGGTGCACTTAGCAAAACCATTCTTAGTTTATGGAATTGTATTTGTTGCCATCTTTATTGGTTCTTCCCTCTCTTAATTTAGAGGGGGATCGTGACTCTCAGCTAGTGTCTTTTTTATATCAGTCATTTTAATAAAACTAAACTAGTGCCCAAGCTTTATATCTTACATTTGCATAAGCAGCTAGACCTCCATCATTGCTTCATCTTTTGTTTTCATGTGGTCTTCGATAAATACATCTTCATAAGCAGTTTTCATTGTAGAAGAATGTGTTAGTGTAGTTTGTAGAGTAACTTCTGGAATATAAAGACTCAGTTTTAAAATAGGCTTTAGAAGTACCTGTCTCAGATGGAAATTAATTTTTTTCACCACAGTATTGCCCTTTTCTGCACCAGTATTACAATAGGTTTATGGATTTAATGTAGATTTGGCATTTGATGAGATTTCTGTTATAAAAAGGATATGTACACTTTACCCTCAACAGAATAGATTGTCCTTGATGTGACTCTGAGAAAATAGGGGCCTGGAAATGATCTCTGATTGTTTATTCTGTACTACAGTAAAGATCCGTTAGATCTATATAATCTTTATAAAGTACTGCTTTTCTGGGAGTTTTTGTCCCTGATGTCGCCTCAAGTTCTTATCGCAGCACTGTCTGAACAAGTCTTCCTGCTTATTCTCAGAATGATGACGCTGTGGCAAAATTGCCCTCTAAAGATCTTGAGAATGTACTTGTCAAGTTGAAAGTATTTGGGACTTAGTAAAATGTTAAGCTACTACTAGAGTTTCATGGAAACATACAATGCTTTCAACATTTTTTCATCTTTCTATGATAATTATTTAAAACAAGAGCAAACAACCATTTTTGCTGAATAGTTAACTGAAACATCCATTACAAATTTTCCTCCCTCAAGTACGTGAGTAGTTTGTTATGTACATGAAAACTTGCTGCAGTTAATTCAAAACAAATCTGTACTCAGCTCTCCCAAAGCTGTTGAAGAGCACTATTTCTCACTAAGGTGAAGCTCTTGAAATTTAAAGAATCCTGAATTTGGCACACGTACTTACAGATAAATGAGTCAAAGCTTTTTCAGAACTGGTGTGATAGTATGAAAGAGAAGCTTGTAATAGGAATCTAAGTTTTATCCTTCATTTTGAGAGGCTAAGCATACACACAGGTCACTTATGCATGTAATTCAGTATAATATAATTGCAATTTATAAAAATGATTACACTGAGCAGAGCGGCTATGAATTTTGGTAAGGAAGCTGTTGTATATACAGAGTTTAGTTGAAGCTAATGCTAAAGCAAAATAAATCTCATGGATGACTAAACTCTAGCCCCTGGGTCTGTAGCAATCCCCAGAGAATAAGGAAAGTTAATTTAAAATATTTTTGTTCATCTGGTATTAAGCCAGATACCTTAAATTCTGAAAATCAAGCCTCCAGTGACATTCCACTCCAGTGGGAAAAGAAAGGAGAACATACACTCTGGTCCTGCAGAAACTTTCTTCATCAACAACAAAAACCTGCAATTTAAATACTGAGCTAATGTGCTCTTATTCCCTCTACCTTGTTCAGTCACTCTACTTTTTCACTCATTCTCTTAAAACAAGCATATTTACTTTAGAAAGCATATTTTAAATGTGATGAAGGAATTAGAACTTTTGCAAATTGCAGAACAGTGGATTACCTATTTTGTGATTTTCAGTCAAGTTAAACTGAACTGGAAATACAATTAATGAACCAATGCCCTGTGTTTAGATCTTGGAATTGGCTTCCAAAGCTCCATTTGGAGACAGCATCAATTTTAATTAAACCTAATGTTACCATCCTTTCATCATTTTAGCGGATTCAGATGACAATCAAAGATTCTTTCAGTGACAATTACTTTGGTAGATTCAGTTTTATTCCAATATACTGTTGTCTTAATGTAACTATGGCTATTGATGTGTATTAGGTGTCTGTCATCAAAGTTGTGTCATAAAATAAAAATATGATGTGAAAATTGAATGTATGGTGTTCTGCAGGACAGTTATTTAAAGGCAGCAGCTGAACACCCCAGCTGGAAACACGGAAAACAGGAAGTTATTTCTTTAGGTTACTGCATTGTTTATTAGTTGTTCACACTGTCTTCACATTTTTAGCTTTTCTACACTTGAGATGCTTTCTATAGATCCAGCACAGTCTTCCTTAGCAGCTAATGACAGGGAAGATGAATAGTGTTGAAGGTACTATGTTCTTGATTCAAGAAACCAACATAAGTAAAATCGCTTCATTGTACCATGATGGATTATTGTGATTGCTTAATTTTAGCCAAAATTTTTATTCTAAAAATTTACAAAATTGCCCTTTTTATTTTTATCTTTTTTAGTGTTGTTATTAAATGTTCATTGTGAAGAGTGATGAATGAAGACTCACTTTTTATCAGTAAATTTAGATTATACAAGTAATTTAGAAACTAAGTTTGAAGTGTCAATATTCTGTTGTGAGTTTGGGCAAGGAATTTTGTGTTTCCTATTTCTGGGTAATTAAAAAAAAAAAACCTCTTAAAGTGGAAAATGCCTCTTTATAGAACAAAGTTATTTTGTTTCATGAAATTATGTTCTGACCTAAAAGTCTATCAAACAATTCAGTCATGAAAACTCTGAGAATTTCCTGGCCCCTAAGTACTATCCAAAATAATCTTATAATTATTCATGTGACCGTATGAACCCAACAGCTGAAGTACAAGCAAATAAATAGGCATGGATTCAGTGTCTATAAAATTAGAAAATGAGAACTAGATTTCCTGTGCTAAGGAAAACTTGCTCTTTTATTAGCTGTATGCCGTGGGTAGGATGCATAAATTTTACAGCTGTAGTAATCTGCCTACCAATCTTTTACTGTAATATCAATTGCAGTTGGTTATAAATGAAAATATTTAGGGATACAGCAAGGTTTTGTTGCACTTTACATTTATTTAATCTTTAGGTTTCTGATTACAGATCTGAACTATAGACTGTTATTGATAGATTTGGCAAGATCCACCTTTAAATGTAAGTCCAGAATGTAAAGCACAACAAAGTCCCATTGTGAGCCTTTTTTGATACAAAAAATAATAGTGATTATATAATTACAAAGACAGTTTAATTACATGTACTTTGTGTTTGAGCCTTGGCACATTTACTCTGACCTTGAGACCTTCATAATCAATTCTGAGCAGTTTCTCTACTCACAGGGATGCAGCATCACCTGTGTAAAACTGAATTAGCCAGTTCTGTGACCTTTAACCCTTCCCATTGGCTATCTTATGAATTTTAATATGAGAGACATGGGAATGGAACAGACTGTGTGCTTTCTGAATCAGTTATGTAAGTATACATATTAACATAATACTTTTAAAGAACACGTAAGGCCAGAGTTTGGCATAAGCAGCTATGGTGAACTTTGACAAATAGATGAGATTGTAGAAAGAGGATGAGAAATCAAACATGTAAAGGGTGGTGAGACGTGGGCTTCAACAGCCATAATTTTTAGGTTTTTCTGTTTGGTTCTGAGATGATCATGTTGATAGGAGATCTCTTAAGTGGTTTTTTCTGTACTGTGCGTTACCCCTCAACCTTATTGTCAGTTGGTAGTTCAGGAATATGCAACTAAGCTCATCTTTCAAAGTTGTTTAAATAGTCAGTTCACATGAGTGAGAATGCAGCTATTTTTAAATGTGTGAGTTCTGTGGAAGCCTTTCCTCAAATGGGAAGGATACAGTTGATACTAAGGTAAAAACCCATACAGATTTCTGCCTGTATCTGATGAGTGTGTGAGGTTTTTGTTTGTTTTTTAGAGAAAATCTAGACTTGGTATTGCTCCACATATAGAATAATAGAAAGAAGACAAGGGAAGGGGGCTGTTGGGTTCCTCTGCTTTGAGTGCTCAGTATTCACCTATTTTGAATGCACCCATCACGTCAGTATTTCCGAAATGAAAAATATGAACATGATGCCTGTTTGAAACCTTCATTGAACTAATTGAATTAATTTTTTCTTTTCTACCTTTGAAGAAAGAAAGTTTTCAAGGATGTATAAATAGAGTTTTCAGTAGCTTCTGTTAGAATTTCTTACTGTTTCTTACTTGCATTTGAAAGGTTCAGTGATCCATTGTAATAGTAAAGTCCCATTACAGTTTGATGTACCAAAGACCTTTCTCCTACGATGAAAGGAGAATGTTCATCTCTCTTGAATTGAAATTATTGAATCATGACACATTTAATCTTCTAACATCTAAATGGTTTGAGTGAATTATTTCCGTCTTTCTGACATAGTTTTAAGCCTAATTAGCCTATTTTAGATAATGTACTTCGTTACATTAAAGCTTCTATACTGAAACAAAAATTCAACTTGCTAGTCATCTTCTTGTTTTAAATATTTTTATAACACACCTGTGAAGTTTTATATGAATGATTTTTTTTTCATCAGTAAGGTGCATCAAAAGTCATTATTAAAAAATATTTTTGAAAAGTAGCTATGTGTGTGGTGCATATACTTTTATGTTAAAAACACAGTAGGTAATTTAACACAGTAGGATAACCCAAGAAATTCTAGTCCTCATGATCAGGGCGTTCAAAGACGTGACCCACTTCAGACTAGTAAAACTAGCAGCTTTTCAGTAAAAAAACCCCAAGTTGTGCATTAGTTAGGTGGAGATAACACAGATGTTTATTTGAAGGAGTAATTTAATTTATTTAGTTACTATGACAGCATATTGTGTGTAAATTATATTGTTGGTGAAAGTTTGGAGGAAGTAAATAAGCACTCAGGAAATAAAAAGAGTACTGTCTGCATGTGGAGTTGACAGGGGTAGAACAGTAAACAGCTAAAAGTTGAAAGTTGCGAAGTACTAGAAAAAGATAAAATATTTAAAATGAAGAAGTTAGCAAGTTAGTAATAAAATAACTAATAACTATGTATTTTTTCACGTACACTTTAGTACCCACAGAGGTATAAATATCTGACCCAGCTGACCAGAAAGTGTTGGTTTTGGCTTTTTCTGGCTGAGATTACAGAGGTTTCTCTCACTGGCAAGGGTATTGTTTCACATTTCTGAAAAGTGATGTGAACAACTCCTGTGTTGTGTTTGGTGTCATCCTTTCATTTTCTCCATAATCGACTTGAAATTTCAAGTATTTATGGAAAAACTTTTGAATGACAGTTAATTAATGCCTTTCATCAGCCTCTGTTTTATATCTTGACTCTTCTTAGTAATTATTTTAATCTAAATTGTGTTACCTGCCTTGAAAAGCAGGACTTTCTGGGGGTGGAGATGCTGTGTTAAATCTGTATCCCAATTACACTGCTTTTTCCATCTTCTGATTCTGTGAAGTCCATCTTTCATTTGGTAAGGGCTATTAAAATTAGTACTGTTACCTTACAGAAATGGAAAATACGTAAGTAATAGCCACCAAGTTTTATCAAAAGTGAAAATGATGACTTGTTGGAAGTTTGGACCTGCTGTTACAATTTCTGGTCTTAAACCCAAGTCTCAAATTAATTTTTTAAAAAACTGCATCATCATTTCCTGATGATAACAGATGAAAAAAATTCTCGACTAATGACACTTGTCAGATATCAGAACTGAATAGTGGTGGCTAATATTTCTGAAGAATGTTGAACTGTATTTAAGGATCGCCTGTGCAAGATAGTTTGATCCTCATTAAATTCTGCTTCTGTTCCTTGAAATTATCTCATCCTTAACAGGATGCAATTCATAAGAAATATTGACTGGTGAGGTAATGCAGATTCTGTAATTGCAGTTGAAGCTGTAGAAAGTTCACAGAACATCACTTAATGAATATTAGTGTTTGGGCACATCTGTGCTTGATCGCTCTTTTGGCAGCCTTCCAGCTGCCATCAACACTGATTTCCATGTTCCCAGGGTCAACTCATCTGTTTTCTGTGTGTCCTCTGCTGCTCTGTGCCACATTGCCCAGTTACAACTTACTGTGTAGAACTGAATACTCAACAAAACTTGCTGTTGAAAAAGCGCACTTTATTGCTCTGTAGCACAGTACTGTTGTCTTGTGCTCTGTCCTGACGTTGTAAATATCAACATATTCCTCATCCTTCCTCATCCAGGTGGGGTAGAGTTTTCTTCTTAGTAGCTGTTACAGTGCTCTGTTTTGGATTTGGAATGAGAATGGTGTTTCGTCTCCTGCTGGGCTGTACCATCGTGAGTCTCTCACAAATTTCAGTGGTGCTAGAATTTAGAAAAGCTTACAGTTGGCTATTTGTATTCGTCCACTTCACCTGGAATAATAAGTTAGGAATGGAATTTAATTGACCACAGGTTTTATCATAAACCTTGCCCTATTTGTAAAATACCAGAACTCCGTAAGATACATAGCCAAAAATTTCATCAGCTCTCTTGGTGTGTGCTTATTTGGTTACAGGCTGCTGAGTACCACCAAGAAGATAATGTTCTAACAGTCTAAATGTCTGGCTTTTGTACTCCAAACACTGAAAAACACTTACCAGAATGTCCAGTTTCTTGAAAGGATTTCTGAAGACCTTACCTATTCGATTGCTAAAGTGAACAAGACTTGCCAGTGAACAGAACTAAGAAATAGTCCTGACAGAGCAGACCTTTCAGCTGTTCAGAGCATCCTCTTTGTCAAACACAGTAATATCCTTTGGCTTTGAACAACCTGCACAACTGTTTGATATATGGGCTCCGGCATGTACTCTTGAGAATGTCACATATACAGTAAGAAGAAAGACAACATATACACTATTCTAGGGATAAAGAAAAAAGCATTCAGTGTTTAATGTATTTCAGTTCTTATAATTGATACATAATCAGAAGTTGTTACAAGATATTAATATTTTAGAAAGACCTTGAATTAAAGATTTGTACTTTAGCAATGATCTTGAAACATTGTAAACTGATCAATGTGGGTATGGTCATAACCTGAATGAGATAAAGCTGAGAAAATCCAGTGTACTTCAGAAAATTAAAATCAGCATCACCTCTTTTTTACATTTGTACTAATAAATGCTCCAAAGTGTTATGCTGGAGTACCATTTTGGAAGACATAAAACTGAAGTATTAACCAACTGTGCACTAATGCCTTATTCACCCAAGTTCACCTTGCATACTACTTTCTTTCTGCCAGAAGTGGGGTTTTTTCATACCTTGTATTCCATGCTACAGATATCTGAATTAAATGGTAGAATAAATACCTGTAAAAGCAATTGGAATGGTCCTTGGTCATGACTTCCAAGAGATCACTGTTAGCTTCATTTGATCAGTATTGGTAAGGGTTTTCTTCTGAAAAACCTGCAGGGCCAAAATGAAAAATCACTATCAGAGTTTCCGCATTTTAATGTAATTTTTCTTGGAGCAGAACAAATTTGAAAAGAGCAGCATTTCCTGTGATGTTAATTGTGTTTAGGCTTGTATGTTCTGTAAAACCTTTGTGTTTTCAAAGGAGATATTTAATTGATCTTCAACACATGCTGTCCTGAGAGTTATTACTTGATATACCATTCTGGCTTACAGGCATTTAAAATTGCTTTTAAAGTCTGCAGCAAATGAAGGCAGGCTGCTATCAGCAGCCCTCCATCATAGAAATGCTATGTAGGTGAACAGCCAGGAAATCAGACTGAAATATGCCAAACCAACTGAGCACGTGCACACACCTGCTACGTTTCAGTATTTCATCTTCATCATTCAGGATATCTTTATAGATATGTTTAGAGAGAGTTTGGACAGATGCAGTGAAGCATTAAAGCTCTATTACACCCTATTTTCTCATATTTTTACAGTGTACTAGCAATAAGCATAGTTTTTCATGACCATTCTTTGCAATGAAATTCTTGGGTACACATATTCTTCGTTATTTTAATAAAGTGAGAGAAATTAAGCTTGCTTCCTAATAATGGGACATTTTTTGTCTGTTCGTAATTCCTGTTTCTGGGTTTCATAAGCACAGCAGCTGCTAAATGTTTGGCAATATGGTAACATGCCTCCAAGTTTTAAGCCAAATACCTGAGGCAGAAAAAAATATGAAAAGAGAAACAAAAAAAGACTACAGTAAGAGGTACATGTAAGTTTAAGTAAGAAATCACTTTTATTTCTTATGAACTGCTATATCTGATATTTCCAGTACAGCAGCATCCATGAACTCCAGCTTCATTTTGGCGGAATATCTGTCATAAACTGGGCAATAAATAGCTGCAGTGTTTAGATTTCCACCATTTCTACACAGTAAACCTATAGTAATGTCGTGGAGAAAAGGACATATTGCAATTTGCAATTGCTTGATGATTAAACAGAAAAAAAGATTGCAAGAGAAAAATAAGGAATAGTTTCAAGGCTAGCATAAGTTCCTTGTTCTTACAGTTATTTTTAAAGATAATTTTAGTATCCTGGCAAAATATGTCTGTTGTCACTGTAAGAAAGTTTTATTGCCTGAAGGTTATCAATAAGTTAACTTGCAGATACCATTTTAAGTTACTTGAAGCAAAACTGTTTTATTGCCTGAAGGTTATCAATAAGTTAACTTGCAGATACCATTTTAAGTTACTTGAAGCAAAACTGAGGGACTTTTTAGAAGTCCCTCAAAAAGTTTTGATGATTTATTGCATACATTTTTAAGAGCTGAAAAATCTATTTTGTTTCCATGTATTTTCCAAATATGGACTTGGTTGTAAAGCTACAAGGATGGAATTTTGCCTGAATTTAATCTTTATTTTAATGCTAATTTCCATTTTTGAGTTGGAGGACATTTTTCTCCTGTAGAAATCAGAAATATTGTATGTTGCAGGTAATTTTTATTTTCCTTTTACTTTCCGTTAAAATCTCCTTAAAAAATAGAAGAAAGTAAAAATCTCTTGAAGCCATAGTATACTTTGATTGAAATACTGGTTTATTAGTATATGTAGTTTCCTGTTTCATCTCAGTTCTTATTTTAAAAGTGTTGTATGCTCATTCTAGAATGTTTAATATCACAGCACTTTTAGATTCGGATGCTGTCCTGAGTTTCTTTTGAATTACTGTTTTATATGCAGTAGGTGAGACTTGGCAACATCAGACTGCAGATGGTTTTGAAATCTTTAATTTGATATGTAAGGCAAAAGTGAGACTTTGTTTTTTGATGGGTAGCTGTCAGTGCTGCATTTTCCTCTTTTTGGTTTACATTCATTTTTAATTACATTAGTCATTCTTTGGTAGTGATGTGGATCAATAGGATCTGGAGTCTGCTAGGCTGAACTATAAACCCTGGCTTGGAATAAACTTCTTTGTCTCCCAGGCAAGATTAAGTTTCCCCAATTGTCTGGTGCAATCTCTCTGAAAGGTGGTTTCCCCTATCAGTTACCTGAGGGATTTGTGGCTATTCTGATTGTTTCAGTTCTTTTACAGGGGCTGATAAGTATTCACATTTTTTCGTAACCTCATCTGTGTGCAGCAGAGGTAACACGCTCAGAACTTTAACACATCAAAACAAAATTTGAAAATGTTATGTGACGTGCAGAGTCTTTGGAGACAGCTAGTGCCCTGAAGTCTACTTTACACAGAAGAGATTAACACCATTATTCTATGTATAATCTCTCCAGCAAAACACTGTCGCCTATTTCTGTCAACAAATGGTTTCTTTGCTTTGGCAGCTGAAAGAAATTTTAGTTGTGTAGGCAACAGAACATGCCTTTATAAGTTGCAGAACCCAATTTTAAAAATATTTTGGATGGTAACTGCAGTTTTGAGAAGTTAAATTATATTCATTAACTAAATATTTTTTTAAACAAGCTGAAAGACTAATTATGTCTGCTGTGCATGACACGCTCATAGTCCAATGGTTCACTATTTCACAGTACACCTTTTGAAAAGGTACTTGCAGACAGTTAGCAAAATAAAAGGTCTATGCACATCCTGTTCAGGTAAGGCATGCTGTAAGAGCACGTTTTCTTTCTGAACTAAGGTGGAAATGTGTCTGTACTGACAGTCTAAAAGTCCATAAAACTGCCAGATAGCAAAGAAAAGAGGATAAAAATGCAGGTGTAATATTTCTAGAAACCTCAGATCAAATAAATTTTGGAAAAGTTGCAGAGAGAGGGGAAAAAAGATGCCACAGCATTTCATGGTGTAGTGCATCACAGAAGCTCTCTTTTAATGGAATTAGCGTTATATATAGCCATAGTCAACATGTGAAAGTTTCTTTTTTTATGTTAACAAATATGTCAGGGTTCTTTTTCAAATCGTTGAATTACATTACTAGTTAATGAATTCTTATAATATAAAATTTTACTGGTTTCTCCCAAACATGGTTAATACAAAAATTAAGGCTAAGACAACAAATATGTACTTAATATATTGGATTGTGTTTGATTTTCTGCAATTTGTTTACGCGGATGAAAGAAGTACAGCACTGTTCACCTCTTCTGTTAGTGGAGGGTCAGATCCCTCATGGGAGCAGGGATTTTGATCCCTCCTCTTTTATGTGGCAGGGTAAATGCCAGTCTCAGGGCAGAAGTGGATGGGTGTGAGATCCCTGTACCGGGAGCCGCTTCCCTCCTTGGATCTGTGGCTGGGCACGTGTGCGTCCTGTGGGCAGGGTGCGGGTGCCTCTGACATGTGGCATGCACAGACTGTGCAAACAGTTTCTTATCGTTTGACTGAGCACACATGTACTTGCTTTGTAGGACTCGCTGCAGTTTCTGCCATGTTGATGGATAGCTGTATTTTGTTTGTATGTGGGAAAGGGTGGCAACAAGAAACAAGGCATTAATTGAAAAAAACTGTCATGAAGCCATCAGCTTACTTCTGAGACTTCATCCAAGACTGGTGGGGAACAACCTCATGAAAATTTTCTCAGCACCTGTCTTGGTGGCAGTTGTACTGACCTTTCCCTGTGTTAATTTTTAGTTTGGTAGTTTACACTTTGTAATTACGAAGCACAGATCACTGAAACAAATTATTAATGTTAATGAATAAGTCAACATAGAAGAATGCAAAGAATCAAGTCTCCCCTTGTATACTAAATTAAGAGATTTCTTCCAGATTCTTGCTTTGATCGTTAGACTCTTTTAAATAAGCAAACACTACTTAGTTGCTAAGCCACAGGCTGAAGTTCATTAATGTGTTATCACAAATATTGGAAAAAGAGTACTAAACCAATATAAGATAGAGGACCTGTGGGTAGGCTGGACTTAACGCAATAAACGTGACACCGGAACATTTTGAAAGAGGGTTCAGAGGGATTAAAGCCATTTCTGTTTGCAAAACCCCACCCACTCAGTAAGAAAAAGTGCCAGCTCTGAGTTGATCTGTTTTTTCTGCTACTGATATCTCTAAGATTTTCTGGAAGTACAATAGATTTAATACTATTATAAACAAATTTCTGCATATTCTGTATTTTAAATGCTGATGAGGTATATTGATGTGAGGTTTTTTTAGTCTAATAGTTATCCTTAGAATGCTTTTAACCATAGATTGAAAGCCAGAATGACATCTTACTTAAATATCCTGTTTGGGAGCCTAACACAAAATCCTCAAAAACCAGTTTTGGATAAGTGGATGTTGCAGGTCATTGAACTTCGCAAGAAGTTGTGGTCATTTGGAATTGTTTTATATTCAATGTGTTATCCTAAGCAAATGAACTAACGGTCCATGCTTTTGCATTCTCCACAGATCTTCAGTACAGTGAGAGAAGAAGAGGAAGGAGCAGAAGATATTTTTGAATATATTCCTCATCTTCTGAGAAAGCTCCCAACATTTGTTACAGACTGTATATGCAAAGGAGATGGTTTTTGTGTAAAACCATGTGTAAGAGGTGCTTACTGTCAGTATCGTGCCACTTTACAGAGGACTGCACTCTCTAACTATATAACTGGTGCTTTGCTAGAAGCAACTACATCGTTAGGAGCAAGAAGCGGTCTTTTAAATATCTTTGGAGGCTCAACTGGAAGAACAATGCTTAAAGGTAATGAAGATATATTTTTTTTATCTCTGCTTTAATTATAGAATGAGTTGCAGAATTATTAATACTATATAGTATTCTGTAGTTTATATACTCATATGAAGTTAACAGATGAAAAAGGTTTTCATGTTTTCAGATATTTTCCTTTGCAATCCTTGATGTGTCATAATGACTAGCTATCTTAGTTTACTAAAGTAAAAATGCAGTTAAACTGAAAAGAGTCTTATTACAAAACAAACACCTTTTCAGGTTTTTTTCTTGGAATCTTTTCTGCCTGCATCCAAATTTAATGCCCAAGCCATTGTTTTTAGCGTGTTCCTATGTGTAGTTTTTCTCATTTACCAAGTGCTCCTGCTCATGGGCTGGCTTGGTTCAGAACTGGAGAAAGAAGTGTATGCTCTACTTGGTTATTACTGTTGTCATTATACAAGTACCTGTCAGCATAGCACTGTGTTGTGAAGTATGTACACTTCGTTACTGATGTATTGGTGGTCTTCTCCCGGGTCCATCATCTTTCTAGTACTGAATCATTTCAAATAATGTGGGTATTGTCTACGTGGAAAATGCCTTTTGGAAAATGGATGTTGCATGCTAAACTTCCATGCTGATCATCTTCATATGTAGTAAGAGTATCCTTAATGTGATTTAGTTTAGTCAGTTTTGGAAGTTAAATAAAGCCTTCTTGGTACAAATTCTGTGCTTTAAAAGATGGTTTTGTATAGAATAGTACCTACATTATTGATTAATTTTTAATTAATGCCTAGAATATTTCATAAGTTACTCAAGCAGTTGGAGATTTATCATCATCTGATAAACCATAACTAAAGGATATAGTATCTCAGTCATACCATGGTAGAAATGATGCATGTGGATATTATGGCTTGCCCAAAATTTTACAGGAATTTGACAAAATAAGTGCAAAATCAGCGTGGTTCCTTAGCTAATGCAGATACTGACTTCATTTTTACAGACAAATAAAGGTATAGTTTATCCTCAGATATGGCTGTCTTTTATCCCAAAGAGTGGCCCTTTCTTGTTTCAATTAGTTTCTCTCTGGGTGAATCAAAGGGCAGAGAGAGGCAGTAAAATATCTAAGAATAACAGGTACAGATGGCACTTGTAGCATCTGAATGAATTTCAGTAGTACATTGAGCAACACTACTAAGCTTCATATACCCTCATTGTCTGTAAGAGACAGATATATACAGTATAGTGTCCTATTTTGTTAGGGTTTTCCTTTTTATTTTGTTTGGTTTGTATTTGTTCTGGGGACATGAGTGCTTTAGACAAACGGACAGGGACATTCCTGCAACAGCTCGGAAGGCGTGTGCTTTGGAACTGAGTTCTGGAACTGGAAGCAGCAGCAATAGTGCACATGTGTGCTCTGTGTACTCTATGTACTAGCACACTTTGCACTAGTTTGGGGATATCTGTGCTGACAGTATTACATGGTGTATATTGTTGGATTCTGAGCCAAAGGATGTAAGACATTAAGACGAAAGACAGGATTTTGAACTCAGTTTGTGATTCCACTGATAGCCTGTGTACATGGTAGAGCTTGGATTTACTGTGGTGGTCTAGGCATGATTTACTCTACTGGTCTCTGGTGAGGAAGAGATGTGCTGCAGCTTTAGGATATTGAAGTTTTCTGAGTGTGGAAGCTTCCTGTTTAGTTATGTTGTGGTGGTCTATTATAGCTGAGAAATGACAGAGTCCTCTCTAAAAACGTTTATGGAGTGTTACCTGGGGATGTGGCTGAGTCATTCACATTAGCAAGGAACTCAACCATATTCTGAATTCAGAGCTGTGGTCATTATTCCTGGGTGTGTACCTTTTGAGAAATTGTCCTGTCCATACAGATTGATAAGAAGGTTATTTTCATCTGTCCAGCATCCTCTCCATGGCTGGATTTAACCTCAATAAGCTAATCTCATCTAAACCTGAGAATTTTTAATTCACATCAGTAAGAGCTCTGTCATCAAATGCAATGGAGGATTTATCACAGGATACAGAATGCCATGGGAGCACTTCACTCAGTAGTTTGGAGGCATTGAAAAGGGACTATATTGATCCTATTGTGCTTTAATAGTTGCTGTTGTTTAACCCTAGTAGGTAGCACTGTGCTGCCACTCACTCCCCTACAATGGGATGGCAAGAGAATCAGAAGAGTAAGAGTGCAAAAATTCATTGAAAAATTCAGTTGAAGAGAGTTTAATACATAAAGTAAAAGCTGTGTGCGCAAGCAAAGTGAAAATAAATAATTAATTCACTACCTGCAATCAGCAGGCAGGTGTTTAGCCCTTTCCATGAAAGTAGGGCTCTGTCACATTTAATGACTTCTTGGGAAGACAGGCACTGTAACTCCAAATCAGTTGTCAACTGAAGAGTAAATATTACTGCAGTTCAAATGATTTTCAAGACAGTTGTTAAAAAGCTTCCAAAGCAGAAGTAAATTTGTTAATTAGAACCAGTCTGTATCATCAAGTCTTGAAAAGATCTCAAGGGCTGTTGAATTTGTATTTGGAGAACCTTTTCTGGATGAGACAGTATTCCACTACTTTTCTTTCAAAATGTTTGCAATTTTTGGAGACAAAGTTCAGCACTCTCTTGCCCAGTCTATTTAAAGAGGAGCCCATTACTTTAATGGGGAGTGCCTTCATGATTCAAAAGGAAGACTTCTCAAAAAGGAAGACTTCTCAAAAACTTTATACTCTCTTTAGTTAGGGCTTTTACGTAATATCTGCCCTGGAAATAGGGATCCTGCAAACAGCAAGTCCCTAATACTGGGATAGCCTCCTGGATTTCTGTCTCCCTAGCACCAAGCACTTAGTGAGTTCTTTGTGTTCAGTCCTTCAGGGGTTACTTAGTGACCTGAGCAATGAACCTTGCAGTCACAAGCAGTCCAACTCCAGGGAATAGTTTTCTAAGGTTTTGCTTGGTAGCTAAGGACCTTAAATGCTCTGAGTCCCCAGGGCTAGGATGGTTTTGTGGGCAGATCAGCCAGTGTTGTTAGTTCCACAGAAGGCTTCCAAACATACCAGACCTCCTAAGCCAGAATCCCCAGTCACATGGATCTGAGACTGAGAGTTTTCAGAAACTCATGTAGGCTTGTTGTGTAGGAGAGTCCTGTCTTGGGCCTGGAGCAGGGAGCCTGCAATCCCTCCTCTCAGATGGCTCACAGAGCCGTCAGGCTCCCGACTGAGGGGCTGCGACTCCGGTCCCGGTAGCGCAGGGACAGTCTGAGAGTGGACTCCGGGAACCACAGATGCCTGGAGTTCCCACAGCTGGTCAGTGACATTCACATCCTTGTCAGCATCTTTGTTGCTACAGAGAACATAATTTTCACATATGAACACTGAAGACATTTATCCTGCACTGTTTTAGTACCTCTGTATGTAACTCAGAGTTTTTGGTTAGTAAAAAGTTTTGAGAGTGTCTTTCAGTGGGATTTGGATTGAAGCCAGCTTTTTTTCCTGTCGAAAAGAAATACTGCTTTTCAGCCTGTTCTGTGTCTTACAAATTGATTGTTACAGAAGTTTGCTCATAGTTGTGAATGGGCCAGAACTTTCACTGGAGTCATATTTGAAGGGCCAGTCATTGTCACAGTTCATATGGTATTGACATTTTTATGCAGAAAGTGAAAAAAAGAAGGAAATAGAGTATGTGAAAATGTTTGTACTTTACATTTGATAGAGTTATCATTTGAAAGAAACTTGTACTCCTCCCTCCACCCCAATTTAATTCAATTCGTAGTCTAAGATAAAGGGAAGGAAAGTAGAAGGAGGTGTCTGAAGATGGAGCAGACTGCAAACATTTTGTATCAATATTCTTTGACTTTAGCATCTTCTAGAATTGATGAGTCTGATGCCACTCTCTGTGATATAAATCAGACTACCTCTTCCAGAGAAAGCTGGGCAGGACTTGTTAAATAGACAGTAGCAGGTTTTGACCAAGAACATAAGGAAACTAATTTGTCATGAATGTGGAGGCAGACTGCATTGATCTTAAACAAACCTACTTTATTCATACCACAGAATTTAGTGATTACCCTTTATCTGTAATCAGACTTTGCCATCTGCAAGACTGCACAGCAAACAGGTGCCCAAGTCTCTGTGGCTTTTCCCA
Source organism: Corvus moneduloides (assembly GCF_009650955.1). Classification (NCBI taxonomy): domain Eukaryota; kingdom Metazoa; phylum Chordata; class Aves; order Passeriformes; family Corvidae; genus Corvus; species Corvus moneduloides. The sequence continues at coordinate 16,476,782 of NC_045483.1, forward strand.
CTGCTATTTCTTGCACCCTTTGCACAAAGTGTATTGTTACAATATTGGGAAAATTCCAGGATCCCTGAAATTGGGGCAGTTGTCTGATAGCTATATGTCGGAGTAATGGGTCATAACAAGCTTGATGTACATAGATTTAGAAAGGCCAGCATGATTTAGTTGGTGTGTGTGTTTGGGCCCAAAGGTTAAGACCATTTAGAATGAGGGATAAAGCCAAATGAGCTGACATTAAGACCTGAAAAGACAAAATGTGTCTTAGGCTGAGAATCTGTGGTAAGAAGATGAGCCAGGCAATGCACTGTAGGAGAAGAAATCAAATACTGGAGATAGGTCAGACTGTATGTAGATAATGTGGCCTGAGGCAAGGGTGTGAGTCAGGAAAGAAGGATTTCATGCCTGCTGTGTTGCCTCCAGGATGTAGGTCAGGAAGAGCAGGAACAAGTGCAGGTCATCTGGTTAGGAAGAGAAAGAAGAGTGACATGGCAGGAAGCACAGATCAAGACTGAGATGTCAGGAAGGAGGAGAAGGATTTTGGAGGACAGCTGTAAGTCTAGGGACACGTGAGACCGTCTGGAGCTGGCTACAATGATTGTCCCTGCAAATTGACAGAAGGGAAAGATCACTGAGGTCAGTCTCCTGGACCTGTCACCCTTCGGCCAGGCCCAGTTACAGCCATATTGGTCACACCAAGGGTAGTGGGAGAAAGACTTAAGGAGGATCCTTGACAACATTAATTTAACAAAAACTTCCTTTAATCCAACATGTTTAATACATTATAGGGACAAAGATACAAATTCTACCAGCATAGCTTGTCTTGTCCTTACAGTCTTCTTTCCAGGTTCAGTAAGCTGTATTACTGCAAGATAGACATAATTGAACCAGGCAGTAAATCGAAGTTAACCAGTGTAAGTAATCTAAATAAAAAAATGTAATATATTTTCATCTGTAAAATTCCGCCTTTGTATGTAATAGCTATCATACTCAAGGTACATGTCTGTATGGATCTGGATATCCTAACCTGTGTACAGGGGTAAGCCATTAAGAAACAGAACTGAGTTTCAGATGATTTTATATAGATTTTGGTTCCACTCATACTGTGTGATAGTTTTGGTATTGATGATCCTTTAACCTGTGTATCTGAGTCTCAGCTTACAGCAATATTTTTGTTGGGAGTCTATAGCTGTTACTTCTAACAAAAGAAAAAGAACAGCTTAAATACATAGAATGAGTTTGTGTTGTTAGAGGTTTGTTGTGAGGAAGGTAATAAAGGACATGCTAATATCTGGATGAAGACTGAGAGAGCAGAAGTTTGTGCAAAATGATGTTAGTTTTAAAAGCAAATTTGTTATTTTTTTTACGACGACTACTCTTCTGAAAAAAAAAGAAATGGGATTCTGAGTGCAGATAGTTAATCCCTGAAATGCTTATTATTGTTTATTATTTCAAAGGTCTGAACATTTGTTTGAATGGACCTTGTAAAAGTAGTGTCCATGGGAACTTTTAAAGTGTAGAATGGAAATTTTTTGTATGTTTATGTTAGCATGTCAATCATGAGCAAAAAACCCCAAGGACTCAAGCATCAAGATGACTCAAAAGTCATCTCTTGAAGTTTTGGTTTTAGGAAACAAACTAGGAGAGAAAGTCAAGTTTTGTAGGATAATGCTGTTTTATTTCTCTCCGGACACATTTTTTTGTTGTTGTTAAATTCTAAGAAATACTCTACAGTTTACTTAGCAGAATCAAAGACATTCAGATATTTTTCTTTGTGTTTTCAGATACTTGCTTTTATGACTAGTGAAAAATACTTTAGTATTGACCCTATAATGATGAGAAATATTTAATTTGATGGTTTATTTTGTGTATTTGTAGTGAGATAGCATTAATAAAATTGATATTTATAAACAAAATTAATTTTAAATTTTTCTATTCCATCTCCATGGGCATCCTTACATTATCATATTTAACATGAATTTTTAAAAAATCTAAGTGTCCTAGTTTCCAGCTGGAAGTTGGATACAACACTGAATTGTCATTCTTCCAATTAAGAAATAATATGCTTGTGTTGTCAATGAAAAAATAATGGTGTGTTGGCCAGGTCCCATGGTCATTCCTTCAGTAGAGATTTTTCAGACAAGACATATATTCACCGTATAAACAGAGTGTCTCTGAGTGTACTGCTCGCATTCCAGTTCTGCACAGACCTCTCTCTCAGACTTCCTGGGGAAATGGAGAAAGCTTTCTTGTGGCAGCATATTGGTTTTCAGTCTTGTGTACTCTAGCAAATTTCATAACTAACTTTTCAGTGATGTAGTCCTGCTGCTTGTGAAAGTGATGTAAACTGTGTGTAGACAAGCGTAAGGTTAGAATGAAGAAAAGAAGTGATAAAAATGCCAGAGCCAGATAATGACTGTGAGATGAAGGCAGGCGTTTTGTGTCTACTTACTTTCTGAACGTAGATGCAATGTGAGGACTATGCTCTCTTTTTAATTCCCCCTATTTGTAATTTCTTTACGGTTAATCACATTTCTGGAAGCCTCAGGGAGGTTTTCCTTTACTTTGCCTCTCAAAGAAACTTTTTTGGATGGTTGCCTAAGTCATAGCCCTTTGTCCCATTAAAGCTAATGCTATTGCCTTTTACTAGAGTCGTTAGTGCAGAGAGCATAATAGCTGTAAAGGTAGGGCATTTGCTAATAAAGAAACCCATGTTGTGTTTTTTGTAATGCTTCAGATGAAGTTTCCTAAAACAAAAGTAATTCAGTTTATTACTTTTGGCCTGTTTAAACAACACTGTTATAAATATAACTTGTACAAAAGCCTGAGTGTAGGGTAACTTATTTCTTAATATATTAAAAGACAAAAATCCAGCAGAATTAAAATCACTCTTGTTTATAACTCTGCTGTCAAAATCAAATGCTTTTAGTCTTAGCGGGATGTATGCTCATCCTTAATTTCTAAACTTCCTTCCATTTGAATCCTAGTGTTTCAGCTTTTATCTGGGGAGGTGGGAAATCTGACCTTTCAGTGAGCCAGCCAAATGCATGTCTTCTTCATGGCTTACACAAGGCATGTCAGTTACGCATTTTGCCACAGTTTGTAGCTTTAAACTGAGCAGCTGTTGCCTGACTGTTAGTTTGGACAAGTGCAGTGCGGAGACTTTTTATGGTACTGAAAGTACCTGCTCTCCTGGCATTTTAGGAGGAATCTAAGATTCAATGGAAGGTACATTTGCTGGTAAGATTTGCCCTTCTGTGGCCCTGATTATATGCGGGGAGTTTAATCAAAGTGGTAGTTTTATTTCCAGAGAAGTAAATTGGGTGACAGTTTTCTAATCTAATATTAGATCTATAATGGCTGCATTTAATAATAGTGCTTTAAGGACACAAAAGTGTTTTTAGGTGGAAAGGGAAGTAAGGAATATGAAATAATGTTGTGACTGTGTATTTTGTATTTCAACTTGTTTGAAATGGAATACAACATTTCAATTAATTTAGGCAAAATGCTTTGCATTTATCCGGTTCACATTGCAACTATTTCAATGTTAAATTATGTTGTGGGACATTCCTTTGTTTCTTATTCTACAAAAAAGAAGTGTCTTTTTTTGCTGGACAAAATATGAATTTCAGTACTTTTTAAGGTTCTAGAACAAGGTAAAAGTATTTTTTTCCTAAAGTACATAAATTACTCAAATGTTGTAAGTTAGTAATATGTTTTTGAATGTAAATGCACTGCTGCTTTTTTCTTTAGTGAGCTTTTCTCCCTGTATCTTCAGTATACAAGTTTAAAACTTGGAATCAATTTTTGTTTCATGGTTGCTTAAGGGAGTTTACCTTTTTTTTCTTTTCTGAGTGGCACAAATGCACAGCAGCATGTAAAAGCAATGCTTTGCTACTAACTGGTCATAAAGAAACACCTCTGTTTGCACGTTTTTTTAAACTGGCATCTGTAACTTTAATGAAGGTTCATAATATTTTACTCTGTGAAAGGAATGTCTTTTATGTGCTAACCCTCCCATTTCCCTAATCTGGCTGTTAGCTAAAGGCTATGACAAACATTCACCATTCAAGGTGATAGTACCCCATTGCAATAGGAAGGTTGTCTTGGTTGTCAACACTGTTATTTTCACCTCAGTGATTTAGATAGCACAGAAAAAAAACTCCCTGATACCAAGTGTATCTGTATTAATTGCAAAACAGTGGTGTTTTTGATGTCTTTACTCAGTCACTGATAGCAAATCTGAGATACTTAGAAGTATTACTAGAAAGGCAATGAAAATTATTTTAGTTAATTCCAACCCAGACACTGCCTTTTGGCTGTTTGGTAATGTTCTTAGCTTTGATTTGAGGCAGAATGGTGTAACCATTTTTCTAAAAATTAAGCTGATTTGGGCATTTTCTTAGGGTGTAATTGGTTTAGCTTTTCTTTCAGGGGCTTCACATTGACATAGTTTTCAAATGTTTAAGTATTTGCTTTTGAAATACTAGTTATGTATATAAAAGCATTGCTACATATTTTAGTAATTCTGAAATAAGTAATTTGCCAGGAAGATTTATCAAGCGCAAATTGAAAATGTTTCAAAGCAACAGTAGAAGAACTAGGATACAATTTGATGCTAAAATTACTTTGATTTTTTTCTTGAGCCTAATTTTAAGGGCTTTGCACAATTATACAGTAATTACATATTTTTGTCTACATTTCCTACAGACTTAGTGCAACAGATTTCATGCACATTTTCAGCTTTCTTTGTAAAGTGTTGAGATCTTCTAGAAAAGGGTTCGATCTGATGCTGTTGCATTAGGTCTCCTCTCTTCACCCCTATCCCCAGGCAGGAGTGGTGTCTTCTGAGAGCATTTTTCTTTGAGATGGGAGAAAGAATTCTCTGTCTGGAAAAACTATTGCTTTAAATGCCTTTAATTATGTTACTGTTAGCTTTAGACAAGGTTTGACCTGGAGTTGTTCACCTGTATTTGCTTGTTCAAAATTAAATTGCAGAGCTCTGCAGAGAAATAGAGCAAAGTGGTCCTGTGCAGGGCCAGGAGTTGGACTGGATGATCCTTGTGGTCGTTTCCAACTCAGCATATTCTGTGATTCTGTGAAAAATTTCTTTAATATAGATATTTCCTTTTAAAAACAGAGTAGTTGTTGAAGTATCATAAATGTGCATAACTTACTCTAAAAATTCTTATATGCTTTTTTCAAATAAATTGCTCTGCTTATGAGTTTCTAGAAGTTTCAAGTTGGAATTCAGAAGAATTCCGATTTGAAACATTGTTAATCTTTGATACTTGATTCTGAAAATAGCTATACCTAAAAAGAACGCTTTTGTCATATTTGCTGAGAAGAGGTAGTTCTGGTTTTGTATTGGTGTAGCACTTGGGTGATAAAATGTAATTAACATTTTAGAACTTACTTGTGGTATCATACTTTAAAGCACCATGAAGTAGTTTTCTTGTTATTTGAGTTAAAGTGTTTTCAATTTGAAAAAAAAAAATGAACCTTAAAAGTAGAATTTTCTTCTAGGCTTTAGATCTTCATAGTGTGCAGTTCTGTAACTGCCATGAAGTAGAAGGAATCAAATGAATCATATAGTTCATGTCTACCTCATAGGTACAGGATTTGTGAATATAAAACCTCTTAACAGCTACTAACAAATCTTTTAAATATGCATTGAACACAAAAAAAAAAAAAAAAAAGAAGAGGTGCTGCTTCAGGTACTGGTTTTCTGGAAGATGGTGGTAGGATTTGCATACAAGTTCAGTGTTTGGGAGAAAAATCTTCAGGTATTTTCCATAACCATATATAGAATGAATTGCGCTGAAAAAGACATCAAGGAAAAACAAAAATATATTTAGAATTCTTGTTTGCAAAGATAGAACTAGAACTGTGTCAGTAACTAGGATTTCTATTTACTTCCAAACCCGACAAATATTATACTTCTTTTTGTTCGAAAGAAACAGACAGATCCTTCGAAAACCAAAACTTTTTTTGAACATCAAATATTAGAAAATATTTCAGAAAGCTTGAGAAAGAAAAAAAAGGTTTAGTGATTGCATGGATGATGGTACATCAAATTTGAAAACAGGAGGGCAGTAACAGCATGTTGTTTGGGAAAGTAAGAAAGCTCATAGAATTGCAAAGCCTAATGTCAATGGAGACATTTAGCTGGTCTGACATCCTTCTAAGTTGTCTCAATTCTAAGCTCAGTAGTTGAATGGTGACTGTGCTACTGTACAGCCTTCAGAAGAAGCCTGAGAACATGCACAGCTTTTCCCAGTAGTCGCTGAAACTCCAAGACAAAGAAGGGTGACACTTCTAGTTTGAGTTTGTCTGTCATCAAGGACCAACCATTTTTCTTGTTACGCATTTTTTCTGCTAGATTTCATTATTTAAAATCTGATATATTTCCCCTGTTGGGAGGTGCTTACATATCTACTATAGTCAAGTCTCTTCTCAATTTCACTTTATTGAACTAAAGTTATGCGTTTCTGATCTCTTTTTCTGGGTCTCACTATTCAAGCCTGGAATAATTTTATAGCTCTTTGCATATTCTGTGGTTTGTCTGTGGCTTTAAAAATACAGAAAAGGTAACTGTGTATTATTGATGTTATCCATGATCTATTCAGGAGGACCTGTTTTTGCCACCACCACCTCCTAAAAGCTCATAGAAAACATTTAGTTTTAGGGTCCCATCTTACTTCTTCAGAGCCGTGAACTTTCGGAAAGCAAAACTTTTCATACACAGTATTTGCAATTTTTTTGTGTAGAATACTTCCTATTTCCAATAGATCTATAATATGTATGCTGACTTGGCTGCTTCTTGCTTTTCTATTAAAGTCAGGTTTGTAAGGTAAAATGCTAAACTGCCATGTAACGGTCGTGGAATAATTTGAGTTGGAAGGGACTGTGCTGGTCTTAAAGACGAATGTGCTTTATTTTCCCAGCTGTTTTATTTTTTTACTATATTAACAATATTGCTGACAAGGTTGGCCCTAACTCCATTTAAAACCTTAGCTGCTGTACAGGTAGCCGTAGCACCACAAGGAAGGAAGAGAACAGCTAATTTTTACTATGCACTTTTAGAGAAGGAATTAATTGCTTTTGAAATCTTCAGGTTAAGGGAGATTTCTTAAAATCTGAGGAAGGTACTAGCTTTGAGTTGGTTTTCAGACGGTAAAATCACTAGCTTTGAAGGTTTTCATGTTAGGAAAGGACTGCAAACACCCCTTCTAGTATAATCTGCTGAAGCTTAATGACAAAGACACAATTCATTAAGGAGTCTTGTGACTGTTTAGAATAGCTTTTATGTAGCAAGTGTATTAATCCTGTGAAAGCCAAATGTAATACATACTTCCATTTTTTTACAAGATAGCTAGTTCCAGCAGTATAATACATATAGCTATCCTCTGTTCACTTGAACACGATTTTGTAAAAACATATTTTTGCTAATTTACCTTATGATGCCCGAATGATGTAAACAAAAACAATTATAGAAAATAGTTGCTTATAGCAGGGTTTAGTCTAAGCAGAACTATAGCAATTTACTAGTGAAGTTGTAAAAAAGCTTGCAAGGATAAATAAGTACTTAGAACATTTATATTTGACGTTGGAAGAAGTAAGTAATATTGAGGCAAGTCATAGATGTTGAGATTGTTTAGATCTCTATTATGAAGTTAAGGTTGATTTAATACTTTGTGTAGTCTATTGTTTTACTTCTTTTGGCTTCCAGACATGCGCCTGCCCTGTTCTCTGCTGTCTGCTGTATTCCACTAATCCCTCTCTGGCTTAAACTCCTGCATCGTAGAACAGATCTCAGTTCTAAGGCTTAAATCACACAGGCTCCTCCACTCTGTAATTTAAAAACATACGAAAGAAAGAATCAAAATCTTTTCAGCTTTGACTTTTTGGCAGTTCTTGTTATTGTGATGAGTTCCTTTCATTAAGCTGCATAATATTTTTGCTGTCTCAGTACTACAGATTGTTTCTTGGACTTCTGAGTTTTATTAAGCGTATCTGCATTTCCACTGGTAGCTCACCTGGCCATGTCTGTACTGCACAGCAGTACAGTACTTTTCTGGTGGTGAGGTAGCCCATGATGTAACCGGTCCTTTAGTCCTTGGTATAGCCACTGAATTTTGTGACTGTGCATTTGATGTGTTCTGTATGTCAGTGGTAGGACTTTGATCATATCGACCCAGGTTTGGTGCATATTTCTCTTTTCCCCTTTAAAATGCCTCTCAGCATCCTTTGAGTTGTGCTTCTGGCACAGCATTTGTGATTCCAGAAACCTTGCTAAGAATAGCTGGCTAGTAGCAATACTTTATTAAAAGAAATCTGGCATGATATAATACTTATATAACATCATGAACACGACTTACTATCATGGGAAGTTGTAAATTAATGTTAAACCCTTATCAAAACAGCATATGAATTTCCCTTAGCTTCCCATCAGCTTCCTCATGAGAAAAATCAGCTTGTTCAGGATGCTTGCTGTTATAATCCTTTTGAAAATTTTCTGGTAATTGGCATAATTAGATGTTTGCATTGAAAGATGCCTTTCAAAATTACCTTTTAAAATTTGGAAATTGCATTCTAGAGTAAGGAATACCTTCTTTCATTTAATTCTGTAAACTACAGAGTCCTTTTCTTTACTCAGTAAATTTAGCAATGGTATTTGGACTTTGCCAAACAGGTATTGTACTACACTGGAAAACTTGCATTCAAATTGCAGCTTAGGAGAAAATGTGAGACTGGGGTAACTAAGAGGATTGCTGCTCTTCTGGGTAGAGAGATTGGTTTTACTTTTCCTGAATTATGAGAGGAAATAGTTTACAGAAGAAAAGAGCTGAATTACTTCCCTTCTGAAAATAAACCTGTATGGTAATAATTTTATTTTATCCTCTGTGGTTACAGACTTCCCTTTTTTCAGGCTGGCTTCCTGAGTTGTATTTTAACCCTATAGGAAAAAATGCTAATTCAACATTTTGTACATTTACAGTACATATTCACCAAAGAGCTTGAGAAAAGACTGTGTCTGGGGGAAGAGGAAAAGAACGTAAACGAATCCACCCTAAAATAAACAATAAACATGTATTAGGAAAGCCATCTGTGTCTTCCCTGCATGGATCCCTTTGCATGTTGTGCATTGTAGTTTTTATCCATGAAGTGCTCCCCCAGTGAATTTGGCTAACTGCATTGGCAGACTTCTAGAGGTTCCCACAGCTTTCATCTGATGTGTGTCTCCAACTGCTTGTTTCTTTGATATTGCAGAAGCTTTGTGGAAGAAACATCTTATGTTACTCTGATTTTTTTGTTGTTCTTTTAAAGTATCTGTTAAGTAACATGTTTTTTGTCCTGTGAGCACTCAACCCATGATACTTAGCCCATAATACTGGATTTCTCAGAAATGGCTATTAATACTAGCTTTGAAGATAGTCCACTTTTAATTCCAACCACAAGAAAAAAAATGTAAATAATATGTAGAATACAATACAGTAGTTCAAAATAGTTCAGTTGGAAGGGACCTACAGATAATCTAGTCCAACTGCAATAGAATAATAATTCTTTTAATTTAAATTTAAGAGATTGTGCATGTTTTTATCTAGGAATACACATAAGGATAACAGCAAGGGCATCGACTATGATTTCGCATCTCTGTTTCTGTGCAGTGTAAACAGGACACAGATCAAATGATGTTTTGTATGCAGAAACCTAAGGAGGAGTAGCACAGCTCTGGCTGTGTTGGGGTAGAGTCGAGGGAGCTGACCACATGCTCTGCAGGACATGTGAAAAGAGCCATGGATTTGCTGAACAGCATTCCCAGTGGCTGCAGGTTACTGACTGGGTCATCATCAGTTAATGACGTACTCATTTTCACATCTTAAACATCTCCCTCTCTTTTTGACCAATTTCGGTGAATACTTTTTTAGTATGTCTTAAAATACTTTTAAGCCATTTCTTTAATAATGAAGTGCAAGTGTTGAATGATTGTGAATTATGAGTATTAGCTTTGCCCTTCACCCTGTTATGTAATCCATTATTTTATTTCCAGTTCATAATTTTTCTCCATTTTTAGCATCCCTTTCAATGAATGTCCTTGGTTCACTCATATATTCTTTTGTGAGAGGACCTTTTAATATTTTTCTCTACATTGTGAATTTTGAACTACAAGGTAGAATTACTGCAGTATTTCTTTGTAACAGCATAGAATTTACTGTTCTTATTAACTTTGTTAAGTATCTTTATAAATGATGATAAAATGCTTTAAGAGCACTTTGAAAGACCATATTGTTATTAGGTTCTTGCTGCTGTACTCTGCTGACACAGAAAATACAAAAATATTATCACAATAGTTTTGTGATGTTCCGTTACAGCTTTTTGACAGATGCCTTAGTAAATCTTGCTGTATTCTCTGATTTGTCTTAAGCATTTCTATGTGTATGTTTTCGTTTAAATACAGGTATATTTCCTGGACTTTGTTTTCGTTAGAAATCTAAAAATCTTGGATATCAAACTAAATTATAGCTGCTACAGTAAATCTGCTATTCACGAAATGTTCTCATCATGAGGGATATTCAGGGCACACAGTAGAGTCAGTAATCGAATCCTCACCAAAACTAACTGGTGAAGCTGTAGATTCTGTAGGTGCTTCAGTTATGTAGAGGTTGAATTGATATTATTCAAAGTGTAATATAGAATAAGGGAAAAGTTTCCTTAGCAGATCATACGAAGGTATTTTGTACGCAAGTGCGCAGTCGAGACTATCTGCTGTTAGTGGTTCTATTCTCTATCCATTTTCTGTGAAATAATTACGTAGAGGACAGGTCTCAAACAAGCTAGTTTTAGGAACAGATTCTGTTTAGGTAACTGCTGAAAGCAAGCCAGAATGATGAAAACTCTGAACTGATCAAACATTTTTCAAGTGTGTTCCGTTCCTTTAAAATTCTTTCACTTCAGGGCTTAAATCGGGAACATCTAATCAAGTGTTGTTGTTTTTGCTGGATGTGGCTTGGATTAATTTTGTTCCAATCATCAGTAAGAATAATAACCAAAACACCTTATGCAGCCGATTTGTGTGCCCTTTGGTCTATGTGGAAAATCTGGTGGTGTGTCTCATGCACTGGATTGTCTTTCATATGAAGATTCAAATGGCAAGAATAATGAGTTGTAAGTGTTGTACACTTATCTTACTTAATTCTCATGTTATTCTTTGACATAATTATACTTAAAATTAAGTGCTCGGATTGGCATCTAGTCTTCGTCTTGTACTGCTAACATCAATGGCAATTTTAGTATTTGTTTCACTTGGTATGATCACTGAAGACATAGGAAACATTCTTACTGTTTTTACCTTAAAGGACTATACTTAATGATTGTTTTCCAAATAGAAACTGTTTTCATTTGAATAGTTATTTGAACTTAGGCATTCCTGTGCAGTATTTGGTAAACGGGACCAGATGGGAACATACCATTCCTCTTTCCCACCTATCCTTGAAGGTTCACTGTCATGTATAATCTAGTCTTCAGGATAAGACCAAAGTAAGGAAGATGATGCTTTTTACAAATTGTGTTTCTGAGGATCTTAAAGCCAAAAATGCACTTTGAATTTGTGCTTGTGGTAATTTTTAAAAGTTGTGCGGCCAAGGTGCAAACTTCAACAGATCATTAATTAAATGCAGGGATTGCTGATGTCAAAGTCTCAGGCTAGAAAGGAATGCCTCAAGGCTGAGGCTCTGAAGCACTGAAAATGCCTGTTGTTGCAGTTTTACAGTTATTTACATTATGAATGCTATATTTTGCTACAGTTTGTATGGTCTTTGAAAATTAAAAAGTTCCTGAAACAACAACAAAAAAGAAAATACAGAAAATCAGTATCATAAGACCTTGCTTTAATGGGTACCTAACTTCATATACATGTTGTATTTAACATCCTTTTTTTCCATTCCCAAATTACATTTTTGTTTGCATTTTCTCCCATTCTCACTGATTTATAACAGAGTTCTTTCATTCTTAAAACTGAAAAGCTTCTGCTTTACATAAATGGAAAAAAAATAGGAATAAGATAAATTTTAATTGTCTTGATCAAAATACTCAAATATTGGAACCCAACCTGAGATTCTTGCACTCTATGTAACTGCTGGATATTTCTCCATTGCAGCCTTAAGTCAAAGTTGTATGCATTTTAATTTAATTCTGTTCTGTCAGTGAACAGCAGCTCCTGCTTTGATTTTGGACATGCTTTGCATCAGTTTTGGGGGGTGGGGTTAAAGCTTGAGTTCTGCTTTAACTCAAGCAGTAAGCAGTTCATTTTGCAGTGAGAATTTTACAGTTCTTTTTCTACAATACTCTTTTCTTCCAAAGTAAACTCATAAATCCTCCCTTTTGACCATTTCGTTCTTATGGGCTGGAATTTATCTGGTAATTTACTTGTACATTTATTAGCATTTGAACTTAACATTCCATATGCTATGCTGTGTTTATATCCAGGATCTTAAAAGGTCTTGAATACAGATGCTGCACAGAGAACCCTCCTGCTGGTGTGTCACTCAAGTCAAAATCCTGTTAGTCTACCACTGTGACAGCCTTTAGGAGAAAGATTTATGAAATGTATGTGAAAGTGGAATATTTCTGAAATAATTCAGGAGTTTTGTAGAGGATGGGATTCGTTAGATGGGATTTCATTGCGGGAAAATAATGAAAAACCCGAAAACAGTTAAACAGCAAGTGCGGTGGTGTTGTATTAACCACTTTCCAGCCTTTTCACATGTGTGTTACACTGTGATATAAAGGTGTAGATTTAGAAGATCAGTCATTATTGCCCAGAATCCCTTCACCCAGCCTCCCTGATGATAGTTGCCTCTGAAGCAATGAAATCTTGTGTCTGGTCTTGCACAGTGCATGCTGCAGCATGCCACAGCAAGACAGATGGCATGTTGGTATCAAACAGCTTTTGAGAGCTAATTTTCAACCAGCCAGCCAGACATTCACAGTCTATCTACCAAATTATAATTAAACCTTCTTCTGGCAGGTGTTCTGAAATCATGATATAGTTTCATGAGTTACAGCAGTAGGTGAAGGTCCCCTAAAATAGCAGGTTGCAGGTGGCCCATTGCCATACATGTAGTCTGGATGCACTAAAGCTGCTTTCTGACTAAGCATGTAGATGGTGGATCTCTTCAGACTTCTGGCAGTACACACTGCTGATTCATCTCTCCATAATACCTATGTCTATGTTCAGCCAAACCCTGCGTAACATGGAGTGCCCTTTGTAGCTGAGGGGTCGGTTTGCTGCCCTGGTAGCCTCAGGGTCATTTGTTGCAGCACTGTCTTCAAATCCTATTATTTCAGGTGCAGAAGAAATGTTTACTGGCTGGGGTTAACACACAAAACGACACTGATTCTTATGCAGATATTCTGGAGCCATTGCTAGTTACACTTTTCTGCATGAGAATGAAGTCTCAGCTCTTTGCTAACTGCCCTGAAAATGGAAAGGAATTGGAAAATCAGCATCAAATTGGATAAATTTTGTCCTGAGATCTGCTGATTTTGCAAAGTTAAAATTACTGTTACACTGCTACTAGTTGCACCTTTTTTCTTGTGAGTTTACAGCCAGAAGAATACCCAGTGGATCTATTTATTATGGACATGTCTTTGGTTTTATCAGCTGTAGCCAGTACCAGCCAACCTGCCTACAGAGAGGAAATGGTTGGTTAAATGTGTTGACAGTATATGGTAATTCAGAGACAAGCAGCCAAGTTCTCTTGTACGCTGCAAAATATTTCCATGAATGACTCAGGCTAGTGGAGTGGTAAAAGCCCTTGGATACACTTCCAGAAATCTGAGCAGCAGTAATGGATGTAATTACACAGGGCAGTGTAGCTGTACCCTTGGGATGATGGGAGGCAGGCATGGCAGTTCAGGTGTGGTGAAATCATGGTGATGCTTTGAATGCCTTTCATGTGTTATGTCAGTGCTCATATTTCACAGAGATTTCACAGGATATTCTGAGTTGGAAGGGACCCACAAGGATCTTTGAGTCCAACTTTTGAGTGAATGGCCCATACAGGGATGGAACACACGACCTTGATGTTACTAGCACCATGCTCCAGCCAACTGAGCTAATTTCACTATATATAGCTTACAACCAGGATCCTCTAATCCACCCATAAACAGAGTTTAAATAGGTTTTCAAGCTCATACTTATGGGTAGGAACTTCTGAAAAATGTAAGGACTGCTATGTAATTGTTAATTTAAAGTTAATATATTAATAAATACTTTATGCTGATTGTCTTTCAATCAGCTTTACAATCTGAATGAATGTTTTGTTGTGCATAGGTTTTACCCTGTGAAGATGTTTACCCAACTTTCGTGGTTAAAGAAAAAAAAATTCTTTCCCATGCACGTGCATCTCAACTATCCTAATAATTTTGTCACTTTTTAGACAACTTAAATTTGTTTCAAGTCAGAAATTATATAGGCAGGCTGTATCTCTAACTATACAGTACTTTCAATTTTTTTTCCCAGGTTTTCACGTGATTGATGTTATAATTGCAAAAATAAAAAAGTGTATTCAGAGTCTGGTTTTCAAAACTGAACTCCTTGCCAGTTCCTAAAGCAAGAAGTGATTTTAGGAGTAAGTGGCTGTTGTTATGATCAGTCCATACATATCTTTCTTTTTGTTGAATTCCACTGTGCAGTCAGTTCATGAGTCAGGATTTTGTGGTATATAATGTAATTTCATTCAGTTATACTTCAACATGCTAGTTGCCTTTTTTAAAAATCCTCTCCAGAGGTTTCATATATCTGTTCAACAATAAAATCTCAGCCTAAGTAGAAATATCTGTGTGTTGCAGTTTTCGGGTGTTCTATTTCCAGCCAATTTCTTTTCTACAGGTGATGTCTACCTTTTTCTGTTTCTCTTTGTACTGTAGAAATGATTGGTTTTTTCAGCTGGCCCTATGTGGTAACTTGCTGCTGCTCCCCAGGAGGTCGTCACCTTCTTCAATGTCTTGCTGTTACTGTGACTGTATTAAACTCAAAGCAGGCATTCTTGAACTAGCTGTGAAGTTTCCTGTTTCTATTCCAAGCCTGAAAAAGATCCCGTGCCCTCAGAGTCTATCAGTAATCTTACTTGGTTTAATAAAAAAAAAATCATTTTCCTACAGACCCTAGCTCATCTTTTCTTCAAGTTATCTCTATGTCTTCTGCTTACTGATGCTCAGGTCGTAATGAACTCCAGTTTTATTTAGTGCAAGTACCCTGTAGATCAGAGCTCCCCTGGTGATAATAATTTCCAATGCATGTTGATAGGCAGTTTTAAGAAGCAGCCCATATTGCTAGATATAGGTATGTGGAGAGAGAGCCTGTGCGTCTTCTCATTCTTTGATTACTTGACTCATAAGCAAATTTGAAGAAGAAACAGGTCTATTGATTTCAGTGGTTTCTACAGTGAAATTGAACTTGAACTTGATCCTATTCTGTGCCAAGCTTCCCACTAAGTTAAATATCAGGCTCTTTAATACTGGAGTGAGTTGTTTGCAGTCAAAATTGATAACAGTGAATTCATGTTCATTAAGGGAGAGAGAGATATTTTTAATTAAATAGAAGAGAAACAGGAAATTAACAAAAGCTTGTTGGGTTGGTTATTATGGTACTGAGATACGTTACATCCAAGGGACAGCAAAACAATGCTATCCCAGTTAATGCTGATCTGTATTGGAAGCTGGTGTTCAATTAAACGGCCATATATTGCATAGGTGTCTTCTGTTTGGGGGAGCTTTTATTGTGTTTTTCCTCTTTTTTGAACAGAACGCTTCCACTTTTTATATATTGACAGCTGTTTATCTGTGGCTATTTTAAAATTTTTTTTCTCTGGTCTGTTTCTATTTTCTCACTGTACACATAATCCATATGTTCTCTTAAAGCAAATGAACAGTTTGCAGGATATCTGTAGCATATCTTGTTAAAAAGGCTTCTATTATAATCCATTTATTGCACACATTTTAATACCAGCAGAGAAAAATAATCCTCTAAGATTTTTCTGTACTTTCGGTTACATTAGTATAATGTCATGGAAGCAAAGTCTATTATCAAAAATCCAGCTAAGTTAAAAGATGTTATAGTAAGTTGAATAATTACTTTTATTCTTACATCTATTGAAATCCATCTTTTGCTTTAGAACACAGTTTGTCATAATCACAAGATCATCTCCAGTAGCCTTCTAGAGAGTGAGCATGTTGTTATTGATTATAATTTTCACTTTACTGCTTTAAAACTGTTTTTTGAATGGAGAGAATACTTTTTTTTTTAATCAAAGTAATGTAGAAAGAAAAGAATCTAGAAATAAAACTAAGAAAGAAATCCACTTATTTAATTTTTCAATTCATCAAACTTTGTTGAAAGTAAATTTTCATATTCTAGGCAGGCTTACTCTTTTGCAATTGCATTCATTTAAAAAATGCAGTGAGCTTTCCCTGGATGAGCTCCCATATGCACAGTGCATTCCTACAAGTATCACATGTAAGAGTTGTTGTAACTGAGTTGGGATGAAGTAATTCTGTACCACTATCCTTACTTGGTCACAGCTCATGTGGAAAGAGATGCGATTTTATCAAAGTACAAATTACATGGTTGACCACAGTAATTTTAAGTAGGATTAGCACTTTGACATTGGTGTGATTTCTGTCAGGGCTGTATTTATTTCCCTTCTGTTTTTGTATAGATTCCACTTACCATGTTCAAACCCAGTCCTGAATTTCTGCCCTACGGGAAATTAATGGCAGCAGTCCAACATTTACATCATATTGTGTATTAATAAAATATCTGTATGCATGATGAAATAAAATTTTATAAAGCAACTTCTTTTAATTTTAGCTTAAATACAATAAACATACAGACAATTTTACTTTTTTTTTGTTAGGACATATCACTTGCCATATAGCTACTATGTTTAGTAGAACATACAAATATAGAAAAATTCTACAATTATAGATAATTAACACAGCCTTTCCAGCAGTATTTTACATTGTTTTATTCATAAAAGTTTCTTGGCTTTTTTCTTTAAAGTGAACTTCTCGGGTTTTCAAATTAATACAGTACTGAATCAATCAACACTCTTGGTAACGTAACAAACAAACATAACATGGTTCAATAGAGAAAAACACCAGAACAAAACCCAGTTTCTTAAGACTGTCTTGAAACTTCTCTGCATACATACACGAAAATGCACACACAGTTTTTACATATTTATCTGCTTGAAATTCATTTTTTCAGTAAAGCTTTTTAGAGCCTGTACTTACACAAGATGTATGGAAATTCAAAGTTTTATAGTAATAAAGGCTGAATTAATTCTAAGTTACTCTGTTGACAGAAGAGCTCCTTTAAGCCTTGTAGAAAGTTTTAAAAAATAACAAAACCACGTTGTTCTTCAGACAGGGTATTTTATTACTTATGATGTGCCTAGGCTGAGTAATATCCTGAAGCAGGCACTCTGTATTTTTCTCCCATTCTTAAAAAGATTATTATTTTGTTACAGAAGAAGAGACCTTTTTGTTCCCATGGGCATCAGCAATGATTAAGTCAGTCCACGAGTCCTTGGTTAGAGCTAAGCAGAGGTTATCTTGTTTTGATTAATGAACTCAATACTTGATATGTTAAAGATTATCTGCTTCAGCTGTTTATCAGAGGGATAAGCAAAGCTGTCAATTTCGGCTTTAAGCAACTCGCAAATGAATAGTCTGGGTCCTCATTTTCTTGTAGTACTTTTAGCATTAACTTGGTGTGGTAGAACACAAAAACCAGTAACATTTACTGCAGCAGCAGCTAATTTTAGTGAGGACTGTATCTTGCCTTAACTAAAAAAACTGCTGTGATTTTGGTCTGAAAGCAGTTCCATTCTGCAAGTTACTCGAAGGACCTGGCCATTCTTTGAAGAGCAGAATGATACTATTTCCTGAAGAACATAAACTGACAGCGCAAAGCTGGAGGACTTGTGTATGAGACTGGATAAGGAGTTTTATAGCAGAAACAGATCAGTTCCTGGAGTGAAAAATGGTAGAAGTCTGAAGCATGCACACACAAAAAGATAGTCCAGGAAAAAAACCTAGTTTAATACAGAAAAAGAGACAGAAAAAGGAATAGGTTTTCATGCAGAGTGTAAATCATGGAAGATGGTGAAGTTGAGAATAAGGATCCTGGATTTTCTGTGATAAAACACAGAAGACTGGAATGAGGAAAGATAAAATATCTGAATATGCCAGCAACCAAGACCTGCAAAAATGTGAATTATGGAAGAATTAAATATTTATAGGTGTAGAAAATGTCAACAGGAATAAGTTACTCTACTTACTTAAATAAGTTATCTATACTTCTTCAGTATTTATAGCCATACTTTAGCCATGAGCTGTGCGCCTTCAGATTTCTGTTTAGCCTGTGTTCCTCTCCTTGGATATCAGCTGCATTTTTGTTGCAGCAGCCTGTTCCATGGACTCTCACATTACACAGAGAATTTACATACAGTTCTTCCAGTTTAATGAAGAATTGAGAAATGCTAGTTTGAAATTCAGTGTTTTGAATCAGGAAGTGTTTTATATATTTTTGTCTTCGATCTTCTTCCAAATCCAGCAATATCAGTGGCTGCTCTTGAATCACCTTGGCTTAGCTTCCATGAAAAGATTTTCTTTTTGACAGCTTACTTTTTCTGTTAGAGTGAAGCTGAGTTGTGGAGATTTCATTATGAAAGATGATAGTTTCATTAAAAGTAGTTTCGTTAAAGGCATTCAAATTCCCTGCACTAGCTTTCTGCTGAATTTGATCAATGGGCAGTCAGTTTAGTGAAATCAAGTTCTAATGAGACATTTATTCCTGATGTCTTCTGGCAGTATGGAGATATGCTTTAGAGCCAGCCTTAGCTGTGATCAGCTTGTGGTGTTGAGCCTTGTTCTTAGATATGAGAGGTTGTACTAAGTGGAGCCTGAAGGGTGATTATAGTTAGGCGAGGTAATGCTCAAAGGAGCATGATCAGTGCTCTAGCGTATTGCAAATTCAGTGTCAACCTTTGCCAGATTTTGAGGTCTTTGTGCATGGTGTAGTTGTTACTGTGATGGAGAAGGTGAATTATTAAGAATGCACAGCAAGCAGTGCGTTGGGGAACAGCTCATCTTCACTCATTTGTTATCTCTCTTTTATCAGTCAATAGGCACTCCTTATGGAGTTATATCTTCCTTTCCTGCCATATTGGTAGCTATAAGGTGTTTAAAACTGTAGTTACCAAATAATGTTGGATTTCCAAAGCACCAGTATTGCTGTGGCATTGCACTGTCCACAGTACTTGCTGTCTGTCTCCTGTGGTATGTGACCACCTGCAGCCAGGCCATAATCTGAGCTGCCTGGGCCAACCGTCCTTTCCTGACCTCAGTGCCTGTTCCAGAGACTGAATGTTTCTGTCAGCTACAGCTTTTTACAAATTGGGATGTGCTAGTTGCCTTCTGCTAGTGCATCTTCTGGTGCAGTTTTTTCTGAAAAGGATCCACTTTTTTGCACTAAGACTAAACTAAAGCACAGTAAGTAGGATGCTTGAGACGTCACTTCAGAAGTCCATTTGTGATCTAAAATAAATGTACAACATAGACACAACCAGTACACCTTCAATTTCAGTGGTGAGACACAGGGGAAGCTGGTGCAGGCTGCACTTTCTCTGCCTTGAGTGGGAAGAGCTGTCATGCATGTGGAGTCAGAGAGGCGTTGTGACTTCTAGGTAGCAAATGGGTGTTGGTGGGTGTTTGTGTCATGCCTTAGATATCATTCTCTTGCTGAGATAATGCTGGTTGGGACAGTGACAGTTCAGTCCATATAAGCAAAGCATGTGTAAATAATCCTTGTCATATAAAATGAACATGGTATTTTGCATTGTTTTTATTTTGGCATAAGCCTATGTTCTGTGCAAAGTAAAGGATAGTGCACATGAGCTTTTAGTGCTTTTTATTACGAAACCTCTCAGAATAGTTCTGGGCAGATTGAAGCAGGAAACAGAACTGAAGTCTCACGTAGAATTGAAGCAAACAACTGAAAGGGAGCCCAGAAGCTCACTGCGCTCCACCTGTTGCCTAAACCATCAGAGTCATGTCAGTGGTGTTCTTACCTGGCTTTTCCCCCTTAATCTTTCCTGCAGGTGTTTCAATGACAGAGATTTCTCAGTATCTACAGATACTGTACAGCACTTCTTCATTATCACCGAAGTTACATATGTTCCCCACTATATAACCGAGATACTGCTTGTTGCAAATTAAGCCCATTAGTTTTTTTGCTTCCTAGTCTAGACAGAAACAATTTGTTCTTTCAGAAGCCTCTTCTGTGTTTGAATATTTCTCAATAGGTTCTGTTAGCCCAAAGACTTTATTTTGGGCTGCTGCAATTTATCTTTTGAATTTCAGTAGAATATATTAACAAAAGCCAATTTTCTGTCTTTTAAACTTCCTTCTGATTAATAATAGTTTGCACAAAGTGACTGAGAGTGAAAAACTCATGTAGCATATTTTATGTTTATTGTAGGGGACTGAATTTTAATCAGTCATTATGAACTTGTTTTTTTCATTTTTAGAGAAAAGAAAGGATATTTGCTACGTCTATGAAATGAGAGTTTATATATATATTAAAAAAATTAGGTAAAGGGTAGATCTAGGGTGTACCTCCATTATGTGTGGAAAAAATCTCTGAAGATATTTTGTGAAGCAATGCAAAAAAATAAACTTCTTTTTCTGAGAATGAGAAAGAGTACATAATATATGACTATGAGTGTTTATACATTTAAGTAATTCTTGAAAAATTGTTCAGAGAACTCATTCTAAACTTATCTAGTAAGAAGACTCACTCACTATTTTGGAATCATTGTGATGATGTTTCATGCTTCCCACACGATCTTAGAAAGCTTGCCTTCTTCCTTCTTAGGAAAAGTTTTATTTTTCAAGAGATATCACTGCTGGGATATTATAAAACTACCATGAATGTTTTGTATTAATGGATAAAACATGCATACTCCCAAATATATGCATTTTCTGAGAGGAATGAAAAATGTTTTGTAGCCTTAGACATTTGGTTTCACAATGCAGTGAGCTCAGATGCAATTTATCTTACAGCAAGAGGATTATGAAAAAAATGCTGACCCACATGGGTTTTAAGTTATCATTATACATTATTTCTTGTGGCAGTAGGGTCTCAGTGCCCCAGCCAAGGACTCAAACTGCTTTGCACTATAGCTATTACATGGAGGCAAAGCAGAGGCACACTCTGCCAGATGACGCTTTTATTTGAGGCTGTGACAAGGCCGCAGGTGCCAGAAGCAGGTGTTTGGATGTTTCAGGAAGCAAGTCTGTTTTGGTGGGTGGTTTAACAATCTCCCAACTCTAGTTGCCCTCTATCTAGCCAACACCAGATATAAAGAGCGCAGAAAAACCCCACGTAAAAGAATGTATTAGATAAATAGAAAGAAAGTAGTTAGAATATAATGTATTGCTGAGTAAATGAATGAACAGTTTAATGAAACCAAAATAACAAGTTGTCTTGCTTTTGCACAGCATGGTCCAAGAGTTAAAGGCAGAGCCTAATAAATTTTTTATTTGTTTTGTTTTAGAACGCCAAGCGTGTACATCTATGGCTGGCTCCAGCATCCTTCCCTCCAGCGTGGCCGGTATCAGCAAGGAGCTGGTCGAACTGCAGCACCTCATCCAGTTCCCAGAGGAGGTTGCCAGCATTCTGACCGAGCAGGAGCAGGAGCTCTACCGGAAAGTCTTACCCATCGACTACCTCTGCTTTCTAACCAGGGATTTGGGTAATGCTGAATGTCAAAGCAAGCTGCCATCTCTTAAGGCTTCCATATCTGCTACTATTCTTTCTTCTCCCAATGGTGAACATAATGCTGTAGAAGATCTTGTGACAAGGTTTAATGAGGTAAAACAAAACTTTTAAATTGCTTTTCATAAGGGTTATTACCTGATGTGTGGGTTAGTTATTTCCTTTATCTCTCAGAGATGAATTTAGCTGGAATGACAAATTTTTAAAATATAAATCAAGATGACCAGGGATTTAGCTAAATAACTTGGCACTGAATTTAATAGGAGCTATGTGACCAATTTGCTCAGTGAGTTTGGGAAACAGTGGCCTAACTTTTTCTTGCACGTTGTAAAGTAAACATGAAGAAAAAATTACAGACTTCTAATTCTTTGTATTTATACTGACAGTACGGAGTACAGTTTCAGTCAGTTTATTATTTTGTTAGGTGCTGGAGTTATATTTATTTGTTTTGGATTTTTGTAGACTAAGCATGATCTTAGGAGTCAGCACAGAAATATTATAAACTAGAATTTTCTATATTTTCGGTAATATAACTATGCTAATCTGCACTATTTGTTTATTTAATCACTGTGTGTGTCTTGAGCATTGTTATACAAAAAAGTGTCACTTGGCATGACATTTTTACAAGCCAAATCTTGAGGTTTTTAATAAGATTTTATTTTGTTTTTAGTAAGGTGATCTTCTGACAAGTTTAATAGAAAATTGATTAAGGATTGAGAAAAGTGTAAAAAAATCCACCCCAAACCCCAACTCAAAATCAAACCACCCTAGTAAAAACTCATGTTTCATCTCTGAAACATTGAACAGTTGTTTCTTCTTTTTTTTTTTTTTTTTGGGGGGGGGGGGGGGTGGGGGTGTGAATTAGGTGCAACATTAGCAGTTGTGTATTAAACCCCAGTGCACTTCCTTTTGCTGGGCAAAGAAGAATCAGTGACTGAATATTTAGAATGTTTCAAAGTGTTCCTGATTCTTGCAAGTTGCTGAGATTTAGCAGCTAAAATAGGGTAAATATATTGGCTTCTCTCACCTCATTCCATTATGGGAACATACATAAAAGTTGCAACTACAATATTCAGTCTTTAAACGGCATAATAGTTTAAATTAGCTGTAGTAGCAATACTTAAGAAGACACTGTGGCTGGTGTGTTGCTGGAGAGGACTGTAGGTGCTGACCCAGCTGGGGCCCCGCTTCCTGTGGGGCTTCTCTTACGGGGATCACTGTGCTGAGGCCAGGGGAGACAAGGTGCACTGGCCAAGCTGGGCTACAAGCTGGTGAGGCACAATGCCAGGGCAGTTTCTTGAGGACATGTTCCCATCAGCTGTACAAATTAGACTGACCATGACTGTGTTCTGAACTGAAGGGTCACTTGAAAAGAAAGTAGGTGCTGGAGAAGTCTTGTCAGAAATGACTGAGTCTGTTCCATACCAATTACAATTTTAGTGTTAAAGTTGCCTTTTGTTAAAACAGTCGGCATTATCTTTTAGTCTTAGAGGTTTGTGACTTTGCAGGTTTTGTAGTCTAGCATTACTTGTTTGGTAATGCTACAGGATAGTTTTTTATGTAATTTGAATTAATTCCTAAATATTCAGTGCACAGATTCTCTGGTGTTTAGTGCAATAGATTATTCGAAGTGTAATCTGGAGTAACTTTTTAAAAACATAGATGCTATGTGTTTAAATGGAGTTATTGTACAATATTCACTGCTTGTAATAAATCACTGTTTTGCTATATGCTGTATCTTATGATGAAGTATATCAGTTGCCATAGCCAATCACAAGCGTGAACTCTCAAAATGTCTATGTTTATAAATGAGAAGAAAATTCTTGTACAAAGAGTCATGATTTTGTTGGCAAAACTCAGTGAGCACTTGCTGATTTTTTTGGCATTGCCTATAGAAATACTGAAGTGTATTTATAATGTGGGAGCCAAAATTACTTTTAGGATGACAGGCTTCTGATACATGATGGGTAAAAACAATTCCATGTCATTGTTCTGTTAAATAACAATTATATTATTTAGAGTATTTTTCATAAAGAAATACACTTTTTAGTATTTTTTCTGACAGTACATATTAATGAGAAGCACTTTATAATACTTGTGTAAAATGACACTCAATCCCAAAGATTTTGGGCTACATGCATTCAGTACCATCAGCTATAAATAAAGCCTGTAGTCTTTAAGTTTTGATTAAAAATACCGTTGCATGATAGTGGGACCTTGGGCACAACACATACTTATCAATGAGACACAGCAGATACTTCATTTGCTGCTAATAATATCCAATTGATCATAGAATCTTGTCAGAGCAAGACTGTAGACCAAGCTAAAGACAGATATTCTTTCCTGTTACTAAATGTAATTGAAAGCTGATTCTGAATTAGTGGCTAGTGTGGGAGGGTAAGAGTGACATACAGTAACATCTACCTTTACAAAACTATTGGCTCTAAGTCTCTTAGACTGTGCACTTAACAGTAGCAGTAATATATTTTTCTGCTCTAATGGAGCTCTATCAGAAGTTTAGTTTTCAAGGATGTAAAACTGTAGGAAGAAACTGTTGAGATTCTGCAGTTAGTGGAGCCCTGGCAGCTGGGAAGAAGTTAGGAAAATGGTACCTAAGCATGCTGTAGGACCCTGACAACTGTGACATACTTTTTCTCCATCTCTCCTTGTTGCCTACTGTGCCTTTCTCGTCTTCATTTTATTTTCTCTGATTCCTGTATGGCATGAGTTCGCCGTACTTCTTTACCTGGAGTGACATGTGCTCCTTACTCAGTGTCATATGTCACAGTCTTCCTGGGATTCTGTTTCTTTTTCTGTCTCTTTACCCCTGCAGGCTCTTGCACCTTTATGACTGACTCCCAACCACTCTTCCACCTCTCACCAGCAAAGCAACCACAGAGACACAAGCACAATGTACATGTTATAAACATTTATGTTTATGTAAACATTTAAAATAATTTCAATAATTACTGTCTATAAACATGAAAAGAGTCTCTTGTAACTCAATCTTTCTGGCTTAAGCTTCAAGTAAAAGAAAACCAATAAAACTTAAACTGAAACATTTAATTTTCCATGCTGAGATACGCATACAAAGCAATTGCGATGTCTTAGATTGAAGGTTGCACCAGATTGGAAGATCATTCAGACAGCTGACTGAAGGTAGTTCCACTACTGAGCTGAAAATGCAAAATAAGAAGTCGAATGGATAAGATGATTTTTTGGAAAGATATGACTGCCAAAAAATAAGCTAAGAAGGTAGAAAAGTTTGAATAGTGTTAGTATAGCCCTGCTACTGGAGTGGGTTCACCACTTGCTAAGTCATTCTTAGTATCAGTAAAGTTAATTAAAATATGGGTACTTAGGACACTTAGTGATGATGTTAGCTTTATTTTTAATGGTTAAATTTTGTAAGGTTTTTTCATTGTTCATTCAAAATACAAATTTAAACCTCACTAGCAAAACAGAGACATATCATTTTACTGAAATAATGGAATGTAAATAAATATTGCACTGTGTCTCTTAGTTCAGCATTTTTTTGCAATGCCTAAATGGGTTTGCATAATGCTTTTAAAAAGATTGTGTTTGTAAAAATATCAAACTGTTTCCAGTCCTTGTTTGGAATAGTGTTTAATCAGATTTTAAATGGTAAATGTTCTCTGTAAGATTATATAATTTCACAAAAGCATGTAAAGTAAACCGTCTGTTCATAAGATATGCAGTTTAACATATTCAGATTTTAAAAATGCATCTGAAAATTATTTTGCATATTATACCAAGAGCCAAAAAAAATGTAATACTTAAACCTCAGTATAACCCATGTAAAAAATTCCAGTTCTGTTTTATACATAGAACTGTGTATAAATATATACACAGATATTCATCAATATGCGCTGACAGGTTTGTGCAGTTAGCAGTGCAGAGGAACTCATTGCAGCCAGCTATTAGTGCTAGTGCTGCACACTGCTAGTGTTTTTTAATTATTGTTTTTAAAGGGAGAAATTGGACTATACTGATACACTCAGAATTCTGCTTTTAAACAAAATCATGTTTTTCCCTCTTGCCATAATTACTGCATGATATCTGATGAAGGTTGTTTCTTACATGGGTTTTCCATGTTCTTCAGATTTTACTCAGATTTCTTGATTTTTGTCAAACAAAATTACTAAAACCAGAATGACTTGGTTAAATGGGTTATAGATTGCTGTGCTTATCCTTTAGATACCTGAAAAATCATCTTCTTGTTTTGTATTCAGAGACTTTTCATACACATACTTTATTTTGTCAGTATTAAAGTTTCTTGCTTTCTCGCTCCAGTGTAGGCAGTATTTAAATCAGCTGCAATTTGTTATAGAAACATATCCATGGCTAATTTTTATGTTAGGTGTTAAAGAAGGTATGTACTGTAATGTTACTTTGTGGTAAACCAGAAGACTTTATGTTACTTTGCTAGCCACGGTATTTGTTAAACTTCAGGCAGGCAGCTGTGTTTGGTAATTTCACCTCTGAAAGCTGCATCTCTCAAGTATTATGAAGTTCCTAAAAATGTGATATAAAAATAGAAGACATCATTTCTTCCATGTAGCATCACCCACTGAAGTATGTAGCTTGGGAATTGCTGTAAAAATTTTACAAACTTAAGTGCTGGGGAAATGAGTGTAAAACATTACAAATGATAAAACACTGCACATTGCAAGTGGAGATTGCTATTAATTTCCTCCCTCGATAGCACCACTACATTTACATTCTGATAAAATATAAACAATAAATTAATGCCCATTTTAAAAAAATCACATAATACATTCTCTAGGAGCTATATAGAAGACAGTAAAGAAACTATATATATAAAAATATAGCCAAATATATATGTATGAATTATCACAATCTTGAGTATTAGAAGACTGAAATAAGAGAATGAGTAAAGACAATCCATGGCAAGTTTAGGGATACAGTTAATAATTCAACATGCATTAAATGCTGTTCCTTCATGTGTACTACATGTAGCAGGGTTCCCATAGAGTAAATGATAAACAGTCCCACAGATTGCACTTGTAAAGAGATTTAAGGTCATGTACCGTAACTTGAGGATCAAGTTCCATCAGGGGTGTCTCTTTCACGTCCTTCATATTTTATTAGTAAAAGCAGCTGAGCCTCAGTAATAAGCTATATCCTACCCCTGACAAGTTGGGAGATTTTTGCCTGCATATAGATTTGACTTGAAATCAGTGGTAGTTCAGTATTTAGGTAATCAAAAACATAGGATCATTTTACGTTTTAAATGACTGATATATATTTACCATGTTTAAAAGTAAAGAAAAATTAATGCTGAGTAAAAATATGCCTTTCCCAAATGTATTAGCAATATCTAACTTGAATTTACTTGAAGTCTTTGATCAAAGTAAGATAAGCCAAAAAACTTAAAAAAAAAGAGTTATTGAATAGTATAGATTTTGATGCAGTTAAAATAGTAGAGGTGATATAAAAAGATAATTCCAGAAAACCTGAAACTGTACAGACCTTTTTGTACTACAAATTGTGATACATATTGCTCAGTACAGCTTGCATTGCTAAGACATCTGGTGCAGGTCCTGTGTGCTCAGACTCAGATTCAAAGGAGATTCCTATATCTCTGAAAATTTGCAAATGAGGCTACTTTCTATGTATCTGAACTTAATTTGGCTCAATGTTGTCAGTGCTTCTCTCTATTAGGGCACCGGAAAATATTTAAGTCTTAAGCAAACACCTATTCGATTTTGCTTGTTTAGTACTTAGTACTAGTATCCAGTAATCCTGAAAGACACTCATTTTTATCCATCTGAATGAAAAGACTGATGTTATTATCAACTTGTTTAAGTGGATTGTGTTTTAATTTATTACTTTTCTTGTGTCTTGCAATCATGTGGGTTATCGTAACGAAGCCAGGATACATTTTCTCATGCTTTTCAGACTCATCAGCAGTGCAGCGGAAATCTAATTATAGGTTTGCTGTGATGATTTCTGTTCTGAAGGGAGCTTAAAATGAGTTACATTAACAGAACTATGTAAGTCAAGTGTGAAAAAGAAGTAAACTAAGGAAATAATGATTACTATGTTGATATGTAGATTGTGATCTGATGTTAAAGTGCTGTCCAACACAAAAACTTGGTCCGAAAAGCTTTAGTGCTCATTCTGAGAAATACTTCCAATGTATTTTGATCTCCTTGGCAAGGCTACTCCTGCGCAGTCTTTGGCTGGGATGTGCTGTCTGTGCTCACGCACTGCCTGAGTCGTGAAGCCCTCGTGCTGCTGTAGTGGCAGCCTGGTACCAAGGCAGCTGATGGTGCTTCATCTCAGGTCAGGTGTTCCTCAGCTGTGGTGAAGCTGGGGAGGTGGCTCTGCAAGCCAACCAGGAGGGAAGTGCTGCAAGAGGAGGTGCTGTTCTGTATCCACTTGGCTGGAGTGTCCAGAGGTCAGAGCTTGCCGGGGTGGGGCTTCCCTTTGCTCTCTTCCCCCTGCTAGAAAACCCCTGGTTTTAGTGGCAGAGAAATTGTGCCGCATTAAAATACCATCTGTGCTACTTGCTTGCCAAAGTGGAAAAAACAAGATTCTAAATTCAGCTTCCAGGTGAATTCCATAGCCACCAAGAAATAAGTAAATATACAGAGTTGTTTTCTGCTTTTCTTCTGTGTGAGGTGCATCTAGCTCAGCTGCACGCAGACAGCATCTGAGGAATCCCACTTCTGAACTTCCAGTTCAATGAAAATTTGATAAGTTTGTTATTTCTTGAATATCCTCTGTTCCTGATCTCCAGGAAAAAAATAAAATACCAGAGTTTTTAAAGCAGGCACGTTCATTATTTTTCAGGAGTGGATTGTATCATCTGTCCCCTGATTCAGCCCAATGTGTTATATCTCCCTTTGCCCATTCTATTTTAAAATTAAAAGATTCAGACGCTTTATTTTTCTTCTTGTTTAGTGAAAGATTTTTAAAATATTTTCTACTCCCAATCGTTGTCCTGCAAGAGGAGTGAGCATAAACTTCATGGTGCTTTTTGTACCCTTCTTTTGCTCTTACATGTTATACATTATCTTGAGGCTGCAAATGCTCACCCATGCTGCCTTTTATAATTTTTTGTTTGTGTTTACAGATTATAAAAGTTCATCATACTGTTCATAGCAGTCCTAAACTCCCTATTAAATGTAATTTCAGTAAGTGGCTGCCCTAGTTTCAAGGTTTCCTCTTAAGGGAGAGAATGAAGTCAGTTGCCTTTTGAGACATTCTTTCTCAATTTTGATACTGTTTTCTCCTGATCATTACATCTTTACTACCTTAGGTTAAAACATATCTGTTTAAAGTGATATGATTCTTTAAAACGTCTACAGCCATATTAATCAAATCATTACCACATTTGGTATTTCATAGAAAACAAATACTAATTTTTTTGTGAGGTTGCACATTTAGAAGTTGCATTCCCTAACAGCCATTTCTGGAAAATGAGAATAATATCCAAAAATAATATGTCACTTTATTCCAGTATACAAAAACAAATCTGTGCCAGCTTTGAATCACAGATCTGACTGTTTTGTTTCACAATTTCTGAATTTTTAGTGGATTTATATTATTACCTTTTATTCTGGTTTTGCCCTCATTTGACCCCTGCGCCGCACAGTGCTGTGGTGGTTTGTATTTTCCATACCTTCCTGCTCTTCAGGTATGCTCTTCTTTGTTGATTGAGTTTTATGTTTTAGGAGTAACTAATTGAACACATCAAATGAAATTTTAGCTGAATTCAGAATCTCATTATGAGCTGCTGCAGCATTGTCCTCACTTGTGAATTACTGTCCTCCCCAGTAAATTAATTTCTTCAAGAATTCAGCCCTAAAAATGTGATTTTTTTTTTTTTTTTTTTTTTTTTGTACAGACATATACATTGCATATAGGGGCTAAGACTTTTCTTCTCATCTGGACCTTTCTCATTTGTTGTTTTTGATTGATTTGGCCATCAGAAAGGTTAAATAGTAACTTAGATTCTTCATATTCTTTGACTGTCCTCCCTCAGGAATGGGTGGCTTGGAACTCTGAGTCTGTATAGACTTGCATAAATAGAAGCCCTATATATTTTCACTGGGGTTATTTTCTTGTTAGTACTTAACGCATTTTATTTCACATGCTTGGTTTTTAAAATAAAAGTCTATGGCCCCTGAGGGGTGAACTAGCATTTTCTAATTTTTATAAGCCTCTCCTCACACTGGTATTATCTCTAAACACTTGAGTCCTTCAGGACCAAAGAATGGAACACAGTGTCAGTAAACAAATCACGTTTATGCCTCCTAAGTGTTTACACAATGACAAAAGTCAAGCCACCAGGGAGTCATATTGTAAAAAGAAACAGTTGGTTTAAATTAGGTTTCCATGTGAAATATATCTACTTTTTATGGATGTTGTGGGAACATAAACTGGAAAGAAAATCTGCACACTGATAAAATGAAGGTTTGATTTTTATTTGTTTAAATACAAACAGAATCATGTACTAAGTTGCTTTCTGATTCTGGCATTAATGAATTACCAAAGAGAAGTTGGTAGTATGGGCACACTTTGGAAGGTGGGATTTCTTTTTATTTACTTCATTTGTGATCTTGCAAACAGATAATGCAAATTATCTGGAATGTTCAATGCATATAGGAATTAGCAAAATTGTGCATTAAATGCATCTAGTTTTATGAAACTAACGAAAACAAAAAAAGTCCAATTTATCAACTTTCACTGTTCATATTGTTAACAAGGGTTATTCACTGTCAGGCTGAGCTTTGTAAGTCATGTTAATGAGAATTTATACTGCAGATTGCTCCAGCAGCTTTAGAAATCAGTGCTAGCTGAAGCTGTCCATTTTCTTCTGTGGCATCAATGCACATTCAGAATATCTTATATTAAGATCCAGTCGTTTTTTGTTTAATAAAAGTTTTTCTAGACTAGTTAATGATTTTACTGTTGTGATGTGAATATGTCACTGTGTAAGTTGTGTGTGCAAGGCATATGTGATTTGGACATGAACGTGTAAGTGGAATTTTGACTGATACCCTCCTGATGGACAAAACCAAAAACCCCACGTTATCTGTCAAGTACACATGAATGCTCCAAGTGACATTGCTTTGGCTGACCATACTGTTTGTTTGATTTTACAAGGTGAGCTCGTGGGTTACCTGGCTGATCCTGACTGCAGGTTCTATGGAGGAGAAACGAGAAGTCTTCTCATACCTAGTACATGTGGCAAAATGCTGCTGGAATATGGGCAACTACAATGCTGTAATGGAATTCCTGGCAGGGCTGAGGTACTGGCAACTCTTTTTTTCAGATGGCTTTTCAGTGATAGATTACATTGCAGCTTCTGTTAAGCAGATGTCTCTGGAGAACAATGAAACTAAACAAAAATCCATGGCTAAGCCACATCATCTCATGCTGTGACTTTCTAGTAATCCCTTTTGGAGAAATGAAGCATGCTAAAGCCTTTTTTTTTCTCAAAATGCTCTGAAGACTCCATCAGTTTTCCTGGTGCATGAATGTGTTGCATTAGAAAACTTTTTTTTTTTTTTTTAACAGAAATTTTTAAAAATGAACAAAGAAGATGGGAAAGCAGTTGTGGTTTATCTAATGAGCTACAACTAATGTAAATTGGGGTTGGAGTCTCCAGAATATAAGTGGAACATAATCATGGTGATGCTCTAAAAGGATCAGTCTTAAGTGTAAAAAAGAAACCAACCCCAAAATGACAAAAGAACCCCAACAAAACCACACAGCCAAATATGTTTTTTAACCCCTCTCCTTTACTTATGCAGACTGATGTACTTAGACAGACTCATGCTGTCATGGTCTTATGTAGAAGGACCTGCATTATCTCAAAGAGGAGAGAGTAGGGGGTCAAAGACAGCTCATTGTGTGCTTTCCTCTGGAATTATAGGTTTATGTAGGGCCAGAGGAGCAGGAAAGCAGTGCCTTAGCACTGGCAATTCAGATGGCAGGAAATGGGACTGAACAGGGAAGAGTTAAGATCAAATTTCCCATCTCTTGGCTTTGACCCATGTTGTATAAAATGTTTGTGTAACAAAGCTCAAAAGTGTTTGCATTGCTGTTCTCTGTGGTTTAGTAAGGCTCTCACTGAGCTATTTGTTTATGTTTTTGGTATATAAAGCACATTTGGAACACTCATAGGCATGGGGAGTGTATTTCAGCAGAATACATCCACAATCTCCAAGCCATGTAAGTTGTGAGGGAAAATGCAAAGCCAGTTAAGGGCTTGATTTTATCTCCAATGTATCTGCACAGCACAAGGGAGGAAGAGGAGAGGAAGGCTAGTCCTGATGAGCAGCATTTCCGGGCCAGGGATGGAAAGTGGGGTTAAGGGCAGTCTACTGTGAGTGTATCTTTGGATCTTTTGGTATGTCTGAGGCCAGGGGTGGGAAGAAAGGCCATATAATTACATAGACAAACAGTTCAGAAGGTAAGAGAACTCCCAGAGGTACTCACAGTCCTTGGAGCTGTTTCTGTCTGAAATGAGAATTTCTTTCCGGCTACAGCTCCGCACTGGAGCTGGAACATGGTCCTGACGTCCTTATTTCTGTGAAAATAAATAATTTATTTTGTGAGCAAACTGGGGAGGAAATCAATGTAAATTTTAAAAAATAAATTTAATTTTATTAAAACCCCCCAACTTTAGCTAGTTTTATGGATTGTTCATAATAAAGCTGAAGGAATTTGTAAGAAACACTCTGGTTTATCTTTATGCTGTTTCCTTAATCTTTTCTTATTTCTTTCTGGGCCCTTAGAAATTTTAGGCAATGGCACAATAAAAATGTTAGAAAGCCTGTTGGTATGTTTTATGCAGCTGGGCTTTTATTAAAATGTGAAATACTACTCCAGTAGATCAGACTGCTAGTTTTTAATTTTTAGTTCTGTTCTTTGATAATTCAAGGGAGGGAATTTTCATAAAAATAATGGCCTTGATTTCATGCATTCATTTCTGAGCAATGATAACTTCCTCTATTACAGATATGCTGCAGGTGTTGAACTTGAAGGTAAATTGTTCCATTTTTTAAAATAAATGTGGTGATCTCCTCTTGCAATAGGTCAAGAAAAGTGTTAAAAATGTGGCAATTTATGGACCAGTCTGATATTGAAACCATGCGAAGTCTGAAGGATGCTATGGCACAACATGAGTCATCATCTGAATACAGGAAAGTGGTCAACCGGGCACTCAATATTCCAGGCTGTAAAGTTGTTCCTTTCTGTGGTGTATTTTTAAAAGAGCTCTGTGAAGTTTTGGATGGAGCATCAAGCCTCATCAGTCTCTGTCCGCGGTATAACTCCCAGGATGAAACATTAGAGGTAAATGAGATGAATATTCTAAGTTGTTATGTTCTTAGCCAGTGCTTTATTTTATATAATCTTACACAAAAGCATCATCTAATTAAAGTTTTCTAAACCAGACTGTTACTAGACTTGTCAGTTACATGGACCTCAATTTAATTTCCAGAGATACTTAGAAATTTAGATTTGGTTGTTTCTACCTAGTTCAATATCAGAGTACTGAGAAATTAGCATTAGGAGCAAAGGACCATATTTATACTTTGGATTAAGTAAGTATATAAACCCTGAAATGTGTAATTATTTTCTGCTAAGTACTCTGACCTTCCACTTAATTCACTGGGAATTGGAAGTTTTCAGTTCCTTAAAAACAGAATTTAGAAGCTCATCAGGTCAAGCTTCTCTATGGAAAGAAACAATTCTTTTGAGTTTTATTATTTTGGTTTGAAAAGAAAAATGCCCCTGTTAGATGAAAAGTTAAAGACTGAGGTTTTTTAAAAGTTTTCAGGAGTTACTTTAACTTGTGTTACTTGATTTATGAAATGATTTGGTCTGTTTTGGGTTGCAAGTAGGCACAAAATCTCTTGGGAAGCAAGTAGGAAATATGCACTAAATAATCTTAATAGTAAAAATTTCTACAGTGAGAAGTAGATGACACAATGTTCTATTTATACCTATACTAATCTTTTAGATATCTATATAGTTTGTTTCAGATTACAGTGGACAAGACAATTTCTTACAACGAGTAGGCCAAGATGGTTTAAATAATCCAGAGAAAGAATCAACAACAAACAATATCTTTCAAACTATTCGGAGCTGCAATCGCAGTTTGGAGTCTGAAGAGGGTGAAGACAATGTTAGTGAAGGGAGCAATTCAAGGAAAAACTCCTTGAAGGAAAAAAACCGGTACCAGTAGGTCTCGTTTTATTTTCTATCATCAAATGTATATTTCATGGTTTTAATATTTGATTTTCTTTTACCAAGGCTTGCTTTTAGAAATAAGAGCAACTTTAACATCTTCCCTTGTATTTATCCACTTCCAATTCAGAACTTTTCTCCCCTGATACTCAACTTCTTGGAAAGTCTCTGTATAGCTATATTTCCCCTCATGATGTAATTACTTCCTCTCACGATAAGGGTAAATCCTTTTTGTCTTACACAGTGAGCTTTAAAAATCCACAGTTACAATTACAATTTTGATCTCTAGTGACAGGAATAGCACCAGGACATATTTGTTATCAGAGCTCAGAACATTATATTCTGCATGCTCAGGGAGTGTTCTGGCCCCTCCAAAATAAAGATTATTTATTATCCTTCAAAAGACTTCTTCTTTTAAGGACATGTTAGTTTGAGGGGTTTAAATTTTGTCCAGAAAACATTCATGTGTGAGTACACATTTTGAATTTTTAGGTTGCTATAGTCCTGCTATTTTGCAAAGAAGTTTACTTCATTGTGCCCTGTGTAAAAATAGCCCAGTGTTCAGTAATCTGATTTCACTTTGAAGACCACTTTTGAAGACTGTACTAGTCACCAACAGGAAAGACAGTAAATGCAAAGTTTAAGACATTGCATGATATTCTAGAGTGTTGCTTTGCAATTAAGTCACATTGCAAAGCTCATGTAGAGATAGGTGGGTCAGGTCAGCTTTCAGCTGAGTAACTGTGTTAGACTAACTTCAAATTAAGTAACAGAACTGTACTGCTCTGAGGTGAAGCACTGTAAAATTATGTGAGGGCTTGCATAAAAAAAACATGCTTAAGTCACTGCTTGATTTATTTTATTGATAAGGTGTGTCAGAAATATCAATATGTTCAGAACTATCCAACTTATTTCAGCTACTTAAACATTAAATCTAATAAGTGCCTGAGAGGCAACTACTATCTTCCTGTTGAAAATGCATTTATTTCATTAACATATAATTCTAAATTTCATTTCAAATAAATAATCATTATTTCCTGAAAGAATGGTTTCTAATAGAATTATTCACATCTGGCTTTAGTTGCTTCTGGGAAGTGGAGCAGTAGATTAAGCCAAGAAAGACAGACCCACTTCTCTGCCCATTTATGTTATCTCTTACTTCAGTCCAAATACTTTCTTCCAGGAATTACTTTTTGTTAATAAATATGCTTTAAAATCAACTTGCAAATCACAGTTCAAATGGTGAATAAGCTAGGCATATAAACATTTCACTTGGATGAACAAAATAGAAATTAAATGGAGTTCCTTTTTTTATGTGTTTATGAAATAATTTTTGTTAATTTACTTATTTATGCTTTATATGTAAATAGAATCTGGGAAGTTCTGCTCTAAAATAAAGTAGGAATTCAGTTTTTTAAAAAACCCAGTGTGAATCTGAAATGAAAATTTAGGATTTGAATGGACAAAACTGCGGATCGGTAGTTAAAGCTGTGTTTCCTGGTTCAGGCTACTAACTACTCAGTTATGAGTATCTGTACTTCTGATGCAGTAAATACTGATTTTAACAGTATAATACTTGTAGGAGAATACTTCTGAAAGTACTGATTTAACTCAAGTATCTCATAGGCTTTGGAAATTCCTTATTCACTTGCCGTGACTTTCCTGGGCATGCAGAAAGATGGGTGAGGTACAGGAGCAAATGGCAACAGAGGCATGTTCTGTTGTGCTCGTAAGGAGGCTGTGTTTGGTTTATTTTTATTGCTATGAACAGCTAAAAAGTTCTAAGGAAGAAATTTAGTCCTCTTTCTTGTGAGATGTGTCATATTTGCATACAGTGTTATAAAATCCAAATTATATCATAATTATGCATTATCTGATAATTGTAATGTTGT
Organism: Corvus moneduloides; assembly: GCF_009650955.1. NCBI lineage: Eukaryota > Metazoa > Chordata > Aves > Passeriformes > Corvidae > Corvus > Corvus moneduloides. The sequence goes on from NC_045483.1 coordinate 16,512,767, forward strand.
GGTCATAAAGGCAGAAAAATACACTGCATAACATGTTTCTCATTACTTTATAATTACAAGAAAGATTTTCAATTAGTTTTTCTTTTGATGATTTGGATCAGTATTGTGGAACATGAATGCACCAAAGCTGGTAGGTTAATTTGATTTGAAGAAAATGAAAGGCATCTAATAGAATCAATGGGCAGTGGGTATAATTACTTTCCTAGTTGCGTTAGCAAATAAGCTCTATCACTCTGTAGTCAGTGACCCATCTAATTGCCCTGGATTTCTGTACATGCCAGATAAATATCAAACATTAATCTTTCTTAGAATTCAATTTCGACAATTAATAATTTTTTTTAAAAAAAGGTAGGCAGGAAAATGAAAAAAAAAAAACAAACCAAGTTTGAAATACAGTTTTTATGGAATTGTTAATTACTGAGTGACCTATGAAGATACTGCTGACTTTGAATCATTGCTTTATTAGCCTGATCTTGTCGTCACTTTTAAGCTTTTCCAGTGACACTAAATAGCATATAAAATAATAGAGGAAAACCTCCCATTTTTTTTTCTTTTTGTGTACCTTGCAATTTTCTCCTCTAAAACTGCAATCTGTGTCACTGTTTCCTTTATCTTTTCATTTCGTTGCCTCTCAGTGCAGCACGTGTAAAGAAAGCCCCTGGTCCACCCCAGGCTCTGTAAGTGCTCTCAGTAATTGACAGTGGTGTGGCTTTTGGCAGCTCGTGTCAGAGGCTCCATTTCTGTGTATGGTTACGTGTGTGTGTGCTTGGCTTACCTGCTTCCTGTATGTTTTAATCTGCAGCATGCAACACATGTGAAACAAGGCATAAACAAAGCTCTGCCATCTCTGCTATAATAGACTCCTCCAGCCATGCACATGTACTCTCAGAATACATTTTATATCATTTTTACAGAGACTTGTTTGATTGTTTTGAGGGCATAGGGGAGAAGGAGCTGCTTCAGTTGTTTCTTTAATTTTAAAATGTTTGTTGTGTATAATACAGGTAAATATTTCTATTTACATGTGTCTGGTAAGACTCTAGTAAGGCAATTTATACCAACTCAGTTATCATGCTTGACCATTATTTTTAGGAATATTTCTTAAATAAATAGAGCTACAGTTAAGACTGCAGTTATTCTGCCAGGGCCCCTCACCACAAGCAATAAATCCTCAGCTTATTTGTCCCTTTTTTATAAATTTGGTGAAGAGATAGAGATCTCACCAATAAATGAATTTGTAGAGGAATCATTAGAATTGCTGTATGGAATAAGGGAAAAATTCAGGTTAATTTGTCATCCAGGTAGGGAAGAGTTTTAGGGAAAGCTGGTGGTCACTGGGGGAGATGGTGTATGTGACTTGGAAACACAAGTCATCTTTGGCTTGGTTGGTAGGAGAGGGGCAGGAACTGGGAGTGCTGTGGTGATAGGAAGGGGAAGCACGGAGGTATTAGGATAAGATGTCTTGAAGAATATGTAGAGGAAGATGGTTTGGATTTTATTGGCCGGATATCCTTAAGAAAATATGCTTCATTATTTCTGTTGTACACAGAACAGTTTGTCCTTTTTTATGTTCACTGAAGTATCCAAATATTGAACATTTGTACATTCATACATGTTAGAAGCTTCTGCAGGGAAGGCATTTTATTTAAACTACCTCATCTACTTGCTCAGTATTGTTGCTCTGTATCTACTGTTTCTAACTTTGGCAAAATATTTCAGAAGTTCTGGTTGCTGCATACAAGTTTTATGTTAATATTTTCCTTAAGTAAAATAAAATTTCTGATGGAAAGTATCTGATAAAATTCTCGCTGCATTCTTATGAGGAAGGTATGTATTTTAACCACAGTTTTGCTAGTGTTGGTCAGAGTATTATATAATGTGAAAGGTCTGCACATTAAATCAGTAATAGAATAGAGATTAGAAGTCCTGTCTGAAATCCACTACATCCTGCTAACATCTTCCACATATGGTACTTGATATTTCAACTGAAGCAATCTTACACAGTGTATTTAAAAACTGGAATCACTTGGCTTTAAGAACCAATCAGACACCTCTTATTATTAATGCAAAGTTTGGAAACTTCTAGGAAAATATAATCATATTGTTTCAGGAGTTATAATTAATTCTAGCAGCATCTATTAATTAATGCAAAATTGCAATAACATAAATTGTAATACTTCAAAAACGACACAAGTTCCTGTAAGTCCCAATTATATAGTGATGATAGTAGTTCATTTATTTAAACTACAGCAGAAAAAATATTAATAAAGCATAGCATAAATCAGCACATGTATTACTAAATATAACTCTCTCATCTTTGCTCATATGCAGATTTCTCATTGGAGATCTTTCAGATTCTGAAAGTGACATATTTGAGCAGTTGAAAGAATGGGACACAAATTCAGTGGAAGAGCAGCAAAAGGCTTTCTGCCATGGGATAGAACTCATTCCTTGGTACGTGCTGTCCATCAGGGCTGACGTCCATCAGTTCATGCAACAAGGGGCGACCGTCATTCATTATGACCAGGAGACACATCTCTCAGCTCGTTGCTTTCTTCAGCTCCAGCCTGACAATAGTACTTTGACTTGGACAAAACCCACAACAGTTTGCCCTGCAAATGCCAAGGTAAAACTGAGTGTGCTGGGTAATACCGCTGAGCTTGGTAAATACCAGTTTCTTGGTAATACTGGACTGGTGGAAGGTTTTTTGGACTTGTTTTCAGCCAAGGCTGTATATATGGGACACTCGGGCATTGATATGCACACTGTGTGTGTTCAAAATAAACTTTGCAATATGGCCCTTGAAGAAAATGGTATAACACTACTTTATGGACTTCAGACTACTGATAATAAGTTGCTGCACTTTGTTGCTCCAAAATACACTGCCAGAATGCTGTATGATGGATTGCTGGAATTGACTAAAGCTGTAAGAAAAATGAGGAGATTCCCTGATCAAAGACTACAGTGGCTACGGAAACAGTATGTCAGCCTTTACCAGGTAAAACATGCTGTGATTCTCTATAAAAAAGTTCAAAGATATCAACAACTTAATGTAATGCAACTAGTTTCTATCATAAGTAAGATTAGATTAATAAATCTCCAACTTTGTAACATGGCTTAAGCAGTAAGATCTGATTCTCCACACAAGGTTATGTCAAACATTGTAAGTTTTCAATACACTGAGGTTAAATTTTTTTTTCTTATGAAGCTCTTCATATGTTTGGAGTTTTAGCCTGATCTCATCTTCACTTTTAAGCTTTTCCAATTACAGTAAACAACGTAAGTATTTTATTAAAGAAAAAAGCAATGACAGTACTTGAAAAGGGCACCAAAATACTGAGTGATAATAGTTAGGGCCAAAAACATCTCCAAAGCAGCAAACAAAATAGCCCTGGGGAATTCACTCAATAATGAAAAATTGCCTCCTCTTGATGTTTCTTTCATTGGTTCCTCAGAGTAGTCTATATTATTGCTTAAAAAACGTGTCCTTATTCTCCTTGTTTTGTTAACGCTGAGAATCTTTGTAGGAGGATGGAAGATTTGAAGGCCCAACCTTGGCTCAGGCTGTTGAGCTGTTTGGAGGCAGACGATGGAGTGCAAGAAACACAGGCACGGGATCTCTCACCAAAAGCACCGAGAAGCCCAATGTACAGAGAAACAACACTCTGGGAATCAGCACAGCTAAGAAAAAGAAGAAAGTACTCATCAGGGTAGAATATTTTGTTATTCATGTGTTTTGTTTCCTTCTTTCAGTTACTGTGTAGCTGTGTTCTGAACCAGAGAAAAGAAGTTAGATGATAGTTTTAAAACTGTTTATTGTAGTTTCAAGTTTGGGGATTATGGTTTTCCAATAGTTTGTGTTTCTTTTCTCATGCTTGCAGCATTGTTAGGACATGTAGGTGCTGGGGCTAGCAGAAGGGGACAGAATCTTCTTGCAACCTTTAGGTGCTACCTCAGCATAAAGGTAAAAATATTGGTGGTAATAAAAATCTTAACATGCAAAGGGATGTCTGGAGGTTGGTGTAATTTTTTTTAATCCTTTTTGTTTTCATGTTTCGAAAAACACTACCACAGTTATTCCACCTCGGATTAGCACCCACTTTTATCTCAGGTGGGTGACAGAAACATGACCTAGTCTGGAGTCTCCTCTCTTTTCCTAGAGAAAACTGCTTTAAACTTAGACAGGAGAGAAGAAAATGCAGGACTAGCACCTCTATGCTACCCACATTTTCTAGCGGGCAGGTAGAAAGATTCTCAGATGAAAAGGTCCATCCTCTTTAGGGCTCCAGTGCACCAGTAAAATAGTGTAAAACCAGCTGCAACATTTTAGAGAAGCACAATCATTGTCATCTTCTGTGTGATGTCAAACTGAGGTAACACCTAATGGTCCCACGCTTGACTATGTATCTGTTTAAGTTGTCTCTTTTCTACTGGTATTGGCCTTACAATACCTGTTTTGTAAGGAATAGGTGATTTGTATCATGGCTTCATTACAGATTGTACAGATAAGAAATGGAAATAGGGGGTTTGGGATGTTTATTATGGTGCTCATTATTTCTAGGGTGAAAGTGGAGAGGCCACTGATGATGAAATGGCAACTCGAAAGGCAAAAAGCTGTAAGGAATATCGTAATAGAAGTGGTTCAGATCCTCAAGATATTGATGAACAAGAAGAACCAGGTAAATATATTGCTTCAGTACTTTAAAGTCCATCAGGGTTTTGCTGAAAGTCTTTTTATGCAGACATTTTTTGTAGTGTTAAACTTATAAACCTACTTTTGCTGTTGAAACTCCAAATGCTGTGAACTTTGAAATTCATTTCTGCAGTTGTTCATGATTGTTCTTTAACTTAGTTTCAGTAGCTTTCCATTTCTATTCAGATAAAATGCATTTTTAAGTGTTGTTCAATATGTACTTTTTTGACTGTTTTGGGACAAATCTAGAATCCTGTTAGTGTCTTACTATATGTTTTAATGAAATATCCTATAGGTCTTCTGGACAAAAGCATTTTTATTGGGACAGATGTTGTAATTGCGATGAAAACTTTTGTTTTCTCCTTAGATCAAAATATTATTATTAACTCTTCTCCATCTAACAACCTGCCATCAAGAAGAGCTCACTCTCTGACAGCATCTGGATCTCCCAGTTTAGGAGCTACATCACCAGCAAGACCAGTCTCCTCTCCTGTAATATCATCAAGCAAAAGTCAGTCTAGGTAAGGACAGAATCAATGCTTTGATTTAAAAAGAAAAGAAGCTACTATTACTTACTTACCATCAAATGTGGGGTTTGTGCCAAACTGGCACAATTTGACAAAAACAGCTCCAGAAATGTCATTAGCCTTTTTGTAGACATCTAAAACGCATTGTAGAACAGCACAAAACATTTAAGTTGAAATGCCGTGAATCTGAGGATGGCTTTGTAGCAGGTCCCTGTGCAGCACGCTTCAGTTTATGTCTGTTACAGAAGCAGATTGGAATGCTGTTCCAAAACTACACAAATAAGGAGCTTAACTCTTTCTCCAGATCTTCTCCAAAACATAGTTCTAGGCACCTTCTGTATAGTAAAAATCAACAGAAATGTTATAGATGTGTGAACTGAAGTTCTGAGATTTCTCAGCATAAATAATTTCTACCTGGGGGAGTAATAACTTTTGCTGACATTCCTGGTGATGACTGCAGTACTGTCTTGGGAATTGGAGGAACAGATTTGGAATCTTCCTCTTACAGGCCTCTTTTTCTTGAACATTCATCCTTTTTGTGTCACTTAGGGAGTGTTAAAGGTTATGCTGTTGCAATGTGTGCAGTAACAGTGCATTGTTTTATTAATGCTGTAAATACTAATGGTGATGGTTGTAGTAATTACAGTATTAACAATATAATGTAACAATGATAATATGTCGGGGATGTGGACAGTACTTCATGACATACAAGAGGACAGCCTCAACAGAGGCTTTCCAGTGCCTTTCAGAGAAGGAATGCTGAAATATCGTTATGAATATGAATCTTCGGGGTTCCAGGACAGCAACAGTAAACAGTGGAAGAGATTACTGCTGCTGGTAGAACATTATTTTTGAAGGGTTGTGTCTTGTGCAATGGTTTCTGTTGTGTATTTCTTGGGGATCATATGTATACTAAAAATAGTTGGATTTGGCAACAGGTATGAGTAGTAGAGCCACCTGTGAACATAAGTGGTTGGCTTAACACTGGTTTGTGAGGCTCTGTGTTCTTCTTGTTTTTCACTGTCATTCACAAACTTGGATTTGTCTTGGTAAGCAATTATTCTTTTATTTTTTTGCAAGGATGAGAACAGCTTTCTTTTACGTTGAACTGAAGAAATACTGCTTTTCTATCTCTGGAAAATGCTTCCGTGTTTTGCAAATCTTCTTTTTGCTTTTATGCCAAAATAGTTGTTGTCTCTAAATGAGATTAAAAGGCTCAATGGAGAACTCGCATTCCCTGGGAAAGGACAGCTAATGTTCCTTTAAATCCTCTCAGAACTGCATGGATCTCTTTGTAGCTAAGCACTGTGGACGTCCCCCAGTTATCACAGGTTTTCCCTGGAAAAGTTGTCTGGCACCTCCTCAGCATTGCTTTGCAGAGAAATCCCAAATTTGCTATGACCCTTCTTGCTAGAACTTGTTCAGGATGTAGCTTATGGCTGTTTCATATGTCCAGAAGAAGTCTTCCTCAGAACAGATTTACATGTTTTACCCATTATCGTGACCCAGTTTTCATGAGCCATTAATAAATTTGGAGCACTGGAGAGTTTTATTCTGAACACAGGTAGCTTGCACCTGCTTCTGTCATTCCTTCAAAGCAGATGGGCATCCGACAAATTTCCACGTTCCTTGGAAATCTAGTGCCACTTGTAAGGTGGAGGAAGCAGGAGAATGGTTGATAAGGCCACTGGAACACAGAGCACAGGACATGGAAAACCAGAGATGGGGGCTTTTTGTGAAGAGAGAATAAACCTCCTCTCTCATTAACTGTTTACAGGTGTAATCCAGACTGCTACTAGTTGCAGTTTTGGTTGTTGGTGATGATGGGGTTTTCTTGGGGGTTTGGGGCTTCTTTTTTGAAAACTTTTTGTTTGTATTATTTCCCACTACTCTGGAAGATAATCTTATTGATCAGATAGGATGAAATGCTGAGCATTTTCTTCTGCTCTTGGTCTCCCATTTGGTACTCTGCAGTTCCAGTCTGTTTTCTGGAGTCTAGAGACTTTCCTCATCATGGTTTATTTTTCCTCTCTGATAAAAATGCTAGGAATTATTTTAGCTAAAAAAAGTTATATGCAGTATGTCTCAGTACTTGCCATAGTGATGTCAAACAAATCGAACATTATCAACTAAAATAGATGGTATTTTTTAATACTTTAAAATCACATTGTGTTTCCAATTGCATGCATCCATCTCATGCCAGGAGTAAACTCAGGAATCTGGTCGAATCTGGTCCAGCATATTTACGTAAGAAGTCACCTGATTGCAGGCAAGTCTTTAGGAACACTGGACAACAAGCTGGTCCTGTTTTGCCATCACAGCTGTTGGAACTATTTGTATTGAACCTGATGGCAAAATTAATAGATTAATGGATCTGTATATTTGAACATTACAGAGCAATAAAATCTGACACATGGTCTGATATTTTGAAGGAAATACTGTCACTTCTGCAGTTAGTTATGGTTTAAACTAGATAGTTCTTGATATTTGTGTTGTTTGCTTAGTTCCTGCCCTTTTCAGGATGCTGGTGCTGGCAGATCCCATTCCTGTAATGTGTGTTCATTGGTGTTTAGGCCCAGGAAGGGGCTCAAGAGCTCAGCCCCTCATTGCAAGTTACTACATGTTGTTCACTAAGGACTTGTTCATACTGCTCAAGTCAGGGTCTAACTGTATTTACCAGTGTAAATCCTCTAGTAGCCTAAAGATTTTGGGTTGTGACTTTTGGAAATGTGCTGGTTCTACTTCAAAAGCCTTTTTCAGCTACACAACTTAGATTAATGATTGCAGTTACTGAACAATCTATTTTATTATTTCATCTTCAATGAACCTTATACGCAGCCTGCATTTCAAGAATACTGGCATTGTTTTCTTTAAAGGGAAAATAAGTGCTTTCATTTGTGCTATGTGCATCAGGCCTTTTTCCACATGAAAGTTTTAAATTGCATGATATGCATTATTCATTCTGGTAAAGTTTTCAGTTGTCTTGAAGGAAAAAAATAGCTCCTATAAAGCAAGAAGGTAAAAACCATCATAATGCATCTTATGAGATAGTGCTTAATTTGCTTCTTCCAGATTTTGTTAACAAATGCATTAAGGAGAACACAAATAAACTGTTAATACAGTAATGCATAATATTTCAATTAAGTAGAGGTTTAATATAACCAAACGACAGCAGTCTTTTTTGGATTTAGCACCTGGAGCAGCAGTAGCTGGCATGGCCGCGTCAAAGGAGGAATGAAGGGATTTCAGAACTTCATGGTGTCTGATAGTAACATGACTTTTGTGGAATTTGTAGAGCTCTTCAAATCTTTCAGGTAAAAGATATTTTTTTTCTATGCTAATTTCATTCATCCAAGTTTATAAAAGAGCAAAAATTGAACTTCTCTGCTCTTTTTGCAGTGTCCGTAGCCGCAAGGATCTGAAAGACCTTTTTGATGTTTATGCTGTGCCTTGCAACCGGTCTGGCTTAGAGCCTACTCCACTTTATACTAATTTGAAGATTGATGAAAATAGCAGTGGATTCCAGCCTGATTTAGGTTTGTTAAAGAGAAAAATGCAGCTGTTAGACTGCTGAGCAACTTCAGTTATTGGCCTTAAAAAAATGCATCTCAGTCAGTCTCATTATCAGTTATAAGTTTAAGTCAGGGGCTGCTGCCGTGCCTCCACTAATACCTAGTTAGCAGGATTTAAGACAAAAATGAAGTGAAGGAAAAGTATTCCAGCTTTCCACTAGCCAGATATATTTGTAACTGGTAATAGCAGAAGAATAAAGCTTGTTGCTGAATGGCTGAGCCCAGGGATCTGTAGGATCAGGGATCAGGTTGCAGGAGCCCTGGAAGGGCTAAAACACTGTGCAAATATAGGGAGGAGAAATGAGGAGGCTGTACCCTGTGTCCCATTTGGCTGTTTTTTCTTATCTAGTTTCCTAGTGGATCTGCTTTATGTGGGATAAGGGGGAAGGAAGCCTCTATCCCCTTTTACATTTCTCAGTCACCATAATCTAAGTCTGGGACTTTGGCCACATGTAAAGAAAACAGTCTTTCTGCCAAGCAGCTTGTGGGGAGAGTGTAGAGCAATTGGCACAGGAGACTGGAAGAAGATAAAAGGTGATTGAACAGGAAGGGTATGGGGTTGCACACAGTGAAGGAAAGGCTTTGAGGCTGTACATGGTGGTGAGAGGGAGCAGGAGAGTCCTGGGCGTGTGAGAGGCTATGGATCCCTGTTAAAGGTTCCAGGATTTTGTTCAGAGTCATTGGACACCTGTAGTCCACTCACATGCATGCTTAATATTCTCTCTTCTATTAGTGGATAGAAACAAGATGGTTTTGTTCTGATCGACTGTGTCAGTGCTAAAACACTCAGTGAAATACTTGTGTGTATTGTACACTACATTATATTCTATATGGGATATATAATACACATAATTATTTAGCTTATATTTTTATTTCCTCATTTTTCTTTTAAGATTTGTTGACTAGAAATGTTTCAGACCTTGGTTTGTTCATTAAGAGCCGGCAGCAGCTATCAGACAACCAGAGGCAAATATCTGATGCTATTGCTGCTGCCAGCATCGTAACCAATGGTACTGGAGTTGAAAGCACATCGCTGGGAGTATTTGGAGTAGGAATCCAGCAGCTGAATGACTTCCTAGTGAATTGTCAAGGAGAACACTGCACCTATGATGAAATCCTCAGTATTATCCAGGTCTGCAATACAAATATCTTTCCTTTCTACTAGAATTTGTGGTACTTCCATTTTGCCCATTAACATTGTATGCTGTTCAGAATAGCATCTGTGTGGGTATCTCCTTTCACAATGATATTGTCTCTGCAGTTTACTTGAATTTAAAATTTAATACTATCTTTATTTTGGGCTAGAAAATTGTATGGATGTCCATAAATATATCCATTTTAAAAAAACACAAATAAATAGTTCTATTAGCTATGTGTACTTTAGCAGGGAAGGGATGTCACTAGCTAGGAAAAGTGTTTGTGACAGTTCATTTATTTCTCCTTGTCTGTGACCACATTTGATTGAGCATAACCCTGCTTTGGAACTTTAAAAAGCACCATTTACACGTATTTTTATTTTATTGTAAAAAAAATTTCCAGAGGAAACATGGACATTTTATTCCCTTGTGTACAATGGCTGATGATTTTAGAAAGTGTGTAGAAAAATTTTTATTCCTCGAAACATGCATGATTAACGTACTCCAAAACTAAGCACCCATTTAGCAGTTAACAAAGGCTAAAAACTATATATAACTATCAACATGTAAGACAGAATTGCAAAGTTTGAAAGACAGAAATTCTAAAGAAACTTCAAGTTGGAATACCACAAATCTTGTTAACTTGAGATGGTGGTATGTTGTATTTAAGCATAATAGATGGGAGTAGGACACCTGATCACAAATCTTTCTTAATTTCAACTTAATTGCCATCTCAGCTTTGAACAGGAGGTTGGATTACACAATCTCCCAACATCCTTTTCAACCTAAATGATTCTTTGATTTATGATTATGACTTTAGTATGTTTGTTTAGTGATTTGTAAAACACAATTTGCAGGCACCTGATTATTTTATCCACAAAACATGGTTTTACATACTAACTGTTCAGTGCTATGAGCAGACTACATATAAAAACATGACATAGACGTATTTCTAAGAATTGTTATTATATATCTCTTTAATTCCTTCCTCCTTATAGAAATTTGAGCCTAGTGTGAACATGTGCCAGCAGGGGCTGCTATCTTTTGAAGGATTTGCAAGGTAATTACTTATGCACTAATTTATATATACACGTGTGTATATATATATATATGTGTGTGTAAATATATGTATGTTAAAAGATGATACAAGTGTATTGATGTTTCTAGGAGAGTCAGAAAATGCTCAGCACAGCATAAAATTTCCTCACATCTTCTCACTTCTAGATTTTTGATGGATAAAGACAACTTTGCCTCCAAAAATGATGAATCACAGGAGAATGCTGAGGACTTGCACTTTCCTCTCTCATATTACTACATAGAATCCTCACACAATACTTACCTTACTGGCCATCAGCTTAAAGGGGAGTCCTCAGTGGAGCTCTACAGCCAGGTATGCAGGATTGGATTGTTCTGTAGCTTTCAACATGAACTTGTTTGTTTTACTGGTAAGTTTCAGGAACATGACCCTTTTGCTTTGAAAATCTAAATGTCCTAAGCCCCTGCTTGCAAAACTTTGGAAAACATGATGTGTGGGAAAGCTGCCTGTAAGAACAGTTGTGCTCAAATGCCTTTTCTAAGGAAAAAAAATGGGTTTAGTTTGAGATTCATAGCATTTAGACACCAGTCGGTCTGACCCAACCTACTAAAATTAGACTTTCCCACAGGAAAGACTGATCTAATATTTTAGTTCATTCAGATGTCAAAAACACTACTGAAATACTGTACATTGCACTGCAAAGACAAATTTCAAATAGAACTTCTACAAAGGTTACTTCTAGGAATATTATACAGATTTTAGACTTTATGCCTGATTGGTGGTCAACAGGCGAGGAACAAGTTCTCCCTTGGGCTTTCAGTTCTGTGTTTGTTTGTATATATATATTTGTATGTCTGTGAGTTTGCAAAATGCTGGAGAAAGCATCAAACTTCCTATCAGTAGTGTTTTCATTATGCTGAGTTAATGACTCACCATTGAGAAAAGACTCATCTGGTGTCCCATGTGCTGTCTCACCTGTGGCTATAGACAGAGAGGTGAGGCTGTGTTAGGAAATCCTGAATAACATGAATGTACTGAGTAATGCAGTTGCAGAGGTTCCTGCAGTAGCACTGCATAGTGATCTTAGTATTGTGTTGGTAACAGATGGGAAGTGAGATAGAGATCAACTGCCTTCAAGGTTTGCATGATTAAGAAGAGCTTCTTCCTGTCCCTCAAGTGGCTGTTGCCTACTGAAGGGGCTCTTTGTTCTGGCTCCTTTAGTCTGGCTCTCACAGAAGTGGTGGAGTGCCAGCTATGGACACAACTGCCTGAAATCAAATTATTCAGGTTTTGAGTAGAAATAATTTTTTATTTGTTCATGAATGGTTTTGCTGCAAATGGGTTTGATTGTTGAGATCTTTCTATTCAGTAAAATATTAAATTGTAGTACAGATGACAGGCATGCTAAATACTGATAGCAATAATAAACTGGGCTACCACAAGATGGGTTATCTCTCCCTTCATCCTTCCTCTTTGCTTCCTTCATTGGTTTTTTTAGCAATGGCTTTCTAAATAAATAAATGAATAATTTAAAAATTGATGAATGAATTGATGGCTGTAAATTAGCTTAATATAATTAAGATGGCCTGGCACATTTCCATTTTAACTATCCTCACAGAAATTTTTAAGACATCATTTTCAGACTTTTATTTATAAAACTAACAATAACAAAAAAGCCCCCAACAAACTAACTGCACGTGCTTTCCCCCTAAGCTGTCATGGGAGCAACCTGGAATAAATTGCTATGTTGCTTTATAGCTGCTTTTGCAGGTAGAAATATGGAAATGTTTCTCTCTCTCAGGAAATTAAGCTGTACAATAAGAACCACCTTCTGCAAACAGATTCCATGTGTCCTCTAAGATACCAAGAATTTGAAAGCTTTATGGTAATTTTTCCACGAACATACGTGCTTTCTTAATTTTCCCATCGTTTTTCACTGGGAAATAAGGAATTCAGTTAGGGAATGCACTTATCTGGGCACTATACCTTCTGTGGGCTGTATACTTCACAGAAATTGCTCTTTCCAGCAATTTTGTTGAATCACTGGGCTTTCATTCATCTATGCAATGTCTGTCTTCTACTTTGATGGTATGATGCTGTGTCTTATATGTGCTTACACTGCTCAATTGCGTTGTAGGTCCTTTTACAAGGTTGCAGAAGTGTAGAATTAGACTGCTGGGATGGTGATGACGGGATGCCTATCATTTATCATGGGCACACTCTTACTACAAAGATCTCTTTTAAGGTATGCTGGTAATTGCACATAGAAACAAAAAAGTGAGAAGTTATTTTTTCTGTAACAAAGGGAAAAAGTAATTGCCTACTAGAAAAATACAAATTCTGATGGGCTGAATTCTAATAGAATATAAACTATAGATTATGTCAGACATTAAATTCTCAGCAGTAAATATTACTCTTTTCAAATTAGTTTTTGTAGCATATATAGGGTAATTTTCTGTCTTTTTGTTGTTACATAAGTAACAAAAGTGGGTATTGCCACTTGTGTTGTAACAAGATGTCAGCTTGCTTTGAAAGTACACTGTGGCCTCTCCCTTCTTCCAGAGGAAAGCAGATGTCCAACCCCCCTCTCAGCTAACAGTAGCTGAACTGAGTGCTGCAGAATGATCCCACATTCTTTCAATGGCCTTTCTCTCTCGCAGGAGGTGGTTGAAGCCATTGATCGCAACGCGTTCATCACTTCTGACCTGCCAGTCATCATCTCCATAGAAAACCACTGCTCGCTGCCTCAGCAGCGCAAGATGGCCGAGATTTTCAAGGTAGGCCGTAAACTGCGGGAAGTTATTCCATGCTCATGCCTTGGGATTTTCCATAATACCTCACGTGTTCTTGATATTTCAGAATGTATTTGGAGATAAGTTGGTGACAAAGTTTTTATTTGAGAGCGACTTTTCCGATGATCCCATGCTTCCTTCCCCTGGCCAACTGCGAAGAAAAATCCTGCTTAAAAACAAGAAGCTGAAAGCCCATCAAACACCAGTGGATATATTGAAACAAAAGGTAAAGCCCTTCCTTAACAGCAAGCAGTGAGACCCAACTCTTGTTAGAAATAGTTCCTTTGTGTTTGAAGTTTTTGCTAATCCCATATGTACAGCAGAATAATCTAATACACATTCATGCTTGGAAGACTCACAGTGGATTGCAGTGCTTTCAAATAAGTAGACAACACATACAGTAAATTATAGCTACAGCTTAACTAAATTTTAGTGTATATTAATTTTATAAAACTTCATAATGTTATGATTAACACCACATGCCCTACGTGACAAATAGAAATGAATCTTTTTCTGTGAGGCTATAACATTCGCTGTTCATGTTTATTTGAGAAGTAGTGATATGCATCGAGTATGTGTGTATAATTGTAGTAATTTTTGGTAGAGTTCTGCTTTGTTTCTTTTTTCATATTCAAACCAGGCAAATACTCAATTTCTTACTGACTTTTTGTGAGGGACTCTGCTACTCAAATAGTGCTTATTCCCATGTGAGAATTTTTTTGATTTCTAAAAATTAGGGCTTCATCTCTAGTAGCCTCAATCTAATAATGTCTATGGTTAGTCAGCAGTTAGATGGAATCCTTGAAAACTAACAGCCATTACCCAAAATGTAAGCACAATTGCATTAGACTTAAATTCTTGTTATCAGAGGAGTAAATCACACTGATCATACCAGTATATGGATATTCTCCATCTTCTGAAAAAGTATTTAACTGTTTCTGAAACAGCATACCTCAGACTAGAAAAAGGCAGTCTTGAATGATGTGCAACGTGGCCATTTTCCCATAATTAATTAGGTTTCATATCTTATTAAGTCTTTTTCTTGCAATACAAGTTCTCTTTCTATTCAAACCCTTAAAGGGGTATTTTATCTCCATCTTAACAATCTTATTTATTTCTCACTTAATCTATTCATTGCTTTCATATAAACAAAATAAGATGCAAAGAGTGATGAAAATTCTTTTTCTTTTTAAAAGTACTTAGCAATAATGTAGTAAGTGCTTCTGTTGTTGTAGGCTCACCAGCTGGCACATATGCAAGCACAGGCTAGCAATGGTGCTAGCAACCCCACACCTACCAATGAAGAGGAAGAAGATGAAGAGGATGAATATGACTATGACTATGAATCTCTCTCTGATGGTAACTATAGTTATTTTTTTGGGGTTTTTTTCATTACAGTGCTTTTTTTAGAACTGTAGTAATAAGATATGTGAATATTCTAGTTCAGGAATGAGCTAGGTACACAGTGTCCTTGCATGAGTCTGAAAAGGCTGGAATTCTTCAGCTGGTAGAGAAGAGGACTGAGGGGTGAATTGGAAGCAGGTTTACTGAGTCATTGAGTGGTGGATTAAGGGAAGCAGAGAATGCTACTCGTTAGATCTAGGAGGTGCTCAGTAAAACAAGTGGAAGATCAGTCTAAAACAAGTAAAATGTTTGTGCAGCTCATAGTAAACTTTTGGAATTTGCTGCCGTGGGAAATCGCAGAGCCAAATGGCATTAGCATATAAAAAAAAAGGATTGGACAAATTCATGGGCAGATTTATAAGCAAATGTTACCAGTAGCAGTATTTGGTTCAACATCCCTGTTATTCAGCAGCTGTGATTGTTGGGATGGTACTAGGGAAGTGGACCATGATTAGTGGCTGGTTGCTCTGTTGCCACTGCCAGAAAGAGAATACTAGGCTAGATGGACAACTGGCACAGCTGGGGATGGTCTCCTGAGTGGTCAGTGAAGTACTTCACTCACTGCACCTTAAGTCTAGTGGGGACCTGTTCTAGGTACCGTGTTCAGAGAAGATGTAAGGCTTGAGCATGTCCTGCAGCACAGGACTTCTTTCCAGATGGTCTCTTACTTACATTACTTTCTTCTGTGTTTAGGGATTTAAAAAATAGTCATAAAATTAATGAATGCATTTCAGGACTTGACACTGCTTGTGGAATAGCAGTGTTATTTATGAGTTTGATGTCAATGCTGCCTTCAGTTGCATTTTGCCTGAAAGTTGGCGTAACTGGCTACTTGAGCATACTCTTCATGATGAAGAGAGTAGAGATAGTGTAGATAGTAAATTGCTGTGAAAACTTAGATCTTTGCTAACAGACTTGCCAAGAAAATATTGCAAACTTAATTGCAGTAAGTGACTTTTGAGCACTGTTCTAGTTAAGAGAAGGTTTGAGAAATCTGAAACTAGCAAGAAACATTCACACCTCCAGTATACAAAGGAATCTGCAGAATGGTTTACTACTTTATTACAATGATTATTCTTTGGAGTCTTTAATTGTGTTAATATTTTGTTAAAACTAATCTAAATAATGGTCTGTAAACTTTCTAAAACAGATTCAGGTTTTTTTTTTTTACCGATACTTTTTTTTGCGTAAGGCTAATAGTTTTACAGCTGACACTTATTTTTCATTTCTCTGGCTCTAAATCTTAATCCCCTGTACTCTTATTCCCTCTCTGACTCGTTTCCCTGTAGCTGATGTCCTTAATGCTTCTCCTGCTCCTAACAGCCAGGAAGGTAAAAGCCTTTTGGTTGAGCATTTTAACTGCATGAAATCAGCACTGCATCTTCAGCCTGTTCAATGTGACAGTGTGAATATATAGTTTTTACTTCATATTATAAATGCAAGTAGATATTCTTATATGGCACTGTTAACTGTTCAGGAACTGTTAGAAACCTGCATGTGTGACACTTGTTATGCATAAAAAGAATATGGTCAAAGCATCAGGAATATCAGGAATGAATTAAACCATTCCTTTTGTGACAACTGCAGTATTTTGGTCCAGAAAGACCACATCATTATTAGGCATACTATTCTCTGAAAAATATGTAGCTTTGAAGAGGTATTTCTATAGATGTAAAAAATACTTGTGCATGGTGAAAGCAAGCAGAGGAAAGCCAAAACTTGCTGTACAAAATGTGTACATATTTGATGGGGTTAATTGTGATTGGACTTCGGCATTTTTTTGTCATTCAGGTGTATCAGTTGTTTTTAGATGGAAAACTTAAATCATTAGATGGTTTGGGTTTAAAGATCTGAGCACAAAAGGATGGGCTTTAAAGGAAGTGCAATGTCTCAACTAAATACAAGCATTAAATTTTTAAACAGAAGGTTACTACTCAAGGATGATGCTTTGACCAGTAAATGTATTATTTTACCATCTGGTTATTCATATAAGATTCACAGCACTGTCCACAAATACTGTTAATTCAAATTCAGTTTTCATTTGAAATTGTTAGGATTTATTAAAATCCCATTAATTTTTAGATAATATTCTTGAAGACCGACCTGAGAATAAATTATCAAGTGATAAACTGCAGTTTGAATATAATGAAGAGACTGCCAAACGACTAAAGAAGGCTGACTGTGCTACTTACAATAATAAAGGAAAGGTAGTTCTGCTTTTTCCCCCTTTCTTCTCAGCTATGCTTTGATAGATAACCAGGTTCCAAAGGATTTGGACAGTTCAGATAACTGAGACTTAGATGGCAAATGCACTTTAGAGAAGAGAAATAATAGAAAGCATGGAAGGACAGCAGAGAAAATAGCTTAAATAGAATAGATGCTCACCATACTGTTCAAGAAAAGTCCTCAGAATTTATTGTATATATAGGCTGCTTGGCTGAAAATTAGATCCAGAAGCTTATTTAGATATTTCATTCCATTGATATTGATGAAACTGAAGATTTCATCTGAATATTCCGCATCTTTGTGTTTCAAAATAAGTTTAAAATACCACGCTAAAATATCAGATAACCACAACACCTCTTATTAAATCATCTGAAAGAGGAACCAGTGTATTGCTGTTTAGTATATTGTAGATTCTTCTCAACATGGATGTGTTTTGTCTAAATGTTTGTAGAACTCACTCTGAATAAGGCCTTTACACACTACCGCAGAATCAGTAACAGGTATTTATGCAGAAATCTGCGCATGGGAGGGAGATTTGTTAGGTGAGAACAGAAACCATTGAGGAAAAAAGAGAGAAAATATTTCAAAGACATAAGTAAGATATGCAAGAGTTCTTCCACATTCAGTAATACTATTATTAAATGTTCTTGGTGTTGTCACTCAGGTTTATGACATGGAGCTGGGTGAAGAATTCTATCTTCCTCAAAATAAGAAGGAAAGCAGACAAATAGCTCCAGAGCTATCAGATCTTGTCATTTACTGTCAAGCTGTAAAGTTCCCGGGTAAGTACACTGCCCTGTTTTATTGCTTTAAGCTTTCTAATTCCTGGAGACATTATGTTTATGTTTTGAATTAGTTTGAAGTAGTCGAGGAGGTTCGTTCTTCATGATTTGGTAGTCTTCCTAGTAACAGCTCCTGGCTGAGAAGTAGTGTTCATAAATTATGTGAATACATACTGTTTGTCATATTAAAATGTTTACAAAAGTGAAATTTGCCAGTCTTCACAACTTAGACAACTGCTTCACTGCCAAATGCCAGATGACAGAAAGCTTTATCTTAAGAGCTCCGAGTTTCCATGTAAGGACCTACTGAATTAAGAAGGAAAATACTCTTAAGACCTTGAAGGAGGAGTGTGTCACATTCCTTTAAGTGACCTCGGTTTAGTGTGTTTCACCTTTGCCTGCAGCTGCATCTTCTGTTCTTTCCCAAGTGGACAGGAGAGGAGCCATTTGCAGGGGTAAAGCAACTTTTCCTGGGGTGAGAGAGGGCAGCTGCTTGCACACTCTCACACAGTCTTCATGGAAGCAGTTACGGAAATAGGAGAATCTCCTTCTGTACAGTAGGAAGAATAATGTTTGCAGAGAAAAGGAGAGGGAGTGACTGAAGAGATCACTGATAGTTACTTGTTCAGTACTGAAATGTGAGGCTGGGTATATTTTGGCTCATACTGTGTACATAAATACTTTTAAATTGAGAATTTATTGTTTATTGATGTGTTTAATGTTTAAATGAAAAATCTGCTTTTTAGTGGAATGGTTTTCTGTGGAAAAGTGAGCAATTCTGCCAAAACATGATCTTATACAAATAGAACTATAATCAGATTAGAGAAGCTAACCAAACATAAAATAGTGTCAAATAGGCAAGATAAACATGCTGGAAAATGGACAGACATTCTTTTCTAATCTTTTGTAACTTTAAGAATTGTAGGTGTCACTTGTAAAAATAATGACTTCTAAAAATTCAAATCTGATACTCTTTTTAATGAAATCTGCAATGAGATATCTTTCAAGTAAAATATTTTCTTTTAAAGAAAGATATTCAAGATTAAATGGGGATAGTTAGGGTTGTTCCAAGCATTTTGACACAGAAAAATTCTGATATTCTAAGAAAACTTCGAAATATTTAATTTTTAATGTAATACTGGTTATAAAAGAAATACCTGCTTCCTTCTCAAATTTCTTCCTCTTGCTTTAAAGAGATCATGAATAGAACAATTAAGAAAATGATCTACTTTCGCAGATAAACACATGAAACTGTAGAAATTACTTTTCCAACAAACTTTGTCTCCTTTGAGACAAATACTGCCTCCTCTGAGGTAACGTAGACTTCCATGGCCACCGTGCCACTGATTGGATTCCTCTGCTCAGCTGGAGGGCACAGACATGGTGCAGTGCCCTGCCCCAGTACTGTCCATTAAATGCGGGGAACAAAGCTGGTACATCCATGACTATGTAGCCCTACTGCCTGTGCAGTAAAAATCCAAGAGTTTTGGAAATAGAGAGGGCAGAATTCATGTCAGTGTCTGATCAATGGTGTAAATACTTTATTTCTCCATATGTCTTCATGTATTTTTGTTCTGTGTTTACCCTTGCCTACATCCCTGAATGCTAATCACTGATTTGTGACTATAAAAAAGGACAAGGACCATTATGTTCACTTTCCCTAACCTACTGGGTAACACAGACTTCCCTAAGTGTTCCCTGGTCAAAACAGAATTTTTCATGTGGAGAAAATAGCATTTCTTGTTTATAAAACCTCTGGTAACAAGGAACCCAGCATAGCTCATGTTGTTTCTGTGCTTTTTGACCTTACAGTCCTTGCTTAACTTGAATTTCAGTGTGTTAGATGTCACTGCACCCTTATT
This sequence comes from Corvus moneduloides, assembly GCF_009650955.1. NCBI lineage: Eukaryota > Metazoa > Chordata > Aves > Passeriformes > Corvidae > Corvus > Corvus moneduloides. Next base: position 16,532,797 of record NC_045483.1, read on the forward strand.
TGAGAGGCTGAATGTCTGTTCTCTGGGTTCACCCAAGCTGAGGGCAGTGGAGCAGCCCTGAGCACTGCTACTGGCACTTGGCTCGTCGCCTTGGAGCTGAGATTCTTACACAATGACTAGAGAAACTGAGTACATAAAAGCAGGATTTGCACAACCAAGTGGAGGGAGCAAGGAGTCACCTGAGCTCACCAGCATGAAATTTGGTCACCATCTCCATCATATCAGATTATCTGCCCCTTTATTAATTTCTTTTCAAGAAATTACAGTGAACATAGAAAGGGGAACCCTACATATAAAAGTGCTGTAAATTCTCTTTCAAGGTCTTCAAACCTGCAGACTTTCTCTTGGTCTGAAAGATGTGGTGAGAAAGTGGCAATTACAGTTTAACCTGTTAGTTAGTATGGTGAGAATGAGAAGGGCAGGGAAGCTTTCAGTCCTGTGGACTAAAAATCTAGAAGCAGTAAAGCAGTGTGCTTATATCTAACACATGAGATGGGCACTAAACTCTGTAACTCAAAGAACATGGCACAGGGGTTGTAGGGAAACACAAAACATTTACTCTGTCACTGTGGTAGTACATTAGGATTTATGTACATTATGGTGGGATCTAAGCTGGTCCTACTTTGACCAGAGAGTTGAACCAGGTGACTCCTATATCCTTGTCAAAGTCCATTATTTTGTGAATTTATGATTCTATGAATTGATAAAGCTATATTCTAAAGTCAGGTTTAAATTGGAGTGAAAAATTGAGCTTGTCTCTGGGAAGAGATGTGTAACATGCAAAGCATGGGAAAGACTGAAAGGAAACTCCCAGATGCAGTGTACCCTGTGGCCATCATGCTGGCTTCAGTCAGCCCTGGGGCTTTGCACTGCACTCTCTGGTGATTTATGAGGTTAGTTTGTTTCCTCAGTGACTGTCTCCACAATAGCATTTTGAAACCTGGATCTTACTTGCCAAATCCATTTGATCAATTGAAAACTGGGTTTAAATAGTGCTGGAAGCACATAATGCATAACTCCTCATTCTTCTAGTTCAATTCATATTCCTTGATCTCAGTTTCTACCATCTTCTGTGGTTTATGTATATGCTTGGGCCCAAAGAGACAATAATCTCCAATGCTGAAAACATTTATGTATATTCTAAATGTTACTAACCCAAGCAGTTCCACTGAAACTGTGTGCGTAATTTTAGTAAGTACATGTACACATGCCAGAAAGATTGAGAGCTGAAAATTTGCAGCTCAGTCAGAAAGAGGCCAATGTATCCTCTTTGTGATTTACATTTGTATTTGAAATATAAGTATTAAGTCCAGAACTGTCTTTAGGCAGGTGTGAATTGATGTGAATTAATGAGGAACGTTTTAGGAGTCACAGTTAGGCATATACAGTGTATTTGCTTTGTTATATTCTATATCACAAATGCATCTTGGGTCTTTGAGAGCATCCCATACCTCACTGCTGTGGGTGTCAGAATAATTACTGTGCACTTTAATTTTGACCTGCTGTGTGCTCTCTCCAAGCCAACAGAAAGAAATTAACCTTAAGTGGGATTAAGTCTGTTTACTTCACCAGGATTCAGGTCATGATTTTAATGATTATGTTTCTAGAATGAACAAGTTTGAATAATAGCATGAGTTTTCCAGCTCCACTCCTAGTACATATTGGCCATTAAATATGTAATGGATTTTGCACACCTAACTGTATTTCCCTACACAGAAGATGACTCTGAAAATATTTTGAAGTTAAACTGTTTAACCAACAGCATTTGGGCATTCTATATTATATTATATTATATCATGTCATGTCATGTTATGTTATGTTATGTTATGTTGTGTTATATGATATTATATTATGTTTTAAAATAATAATCTTACATTTATTTAATTATATAGATATAGTAATCTTGATGAATTCCATGATATTCACTACTGTACAGATTTATTGCTTCTGTAGAAAAGATTTTTATTTTTTTAAATTATTCCTAGGATGAATACATTGGGACTGTATTTTTTTAGTATCAATTTGGACAATTCAGTAATTTGACAGAAAGCCACCTTCCTCAAGCCAAAAAGTAAAATGGAGAAAAAATTATACCACAGAGAGAGAGCTGTATATTGTACTGCTTCATATGAGTTTCTATATACATGATAGAAATACATACATATATATATATATTACATATAAAACCATACATAATATATACATATATAAAAGTGTGTATATATGTAAAGATATCAAAATTAAATTATGGAGAAAAATACACTATAGTATCCTTGTCCTGTGTACTATATAACAAGAGTATTCATGCCTTCAAAAATAATGTAAAATACGATGGAAAATGTCATGCCCTCTTGGTCATGTTTTTGGCTCATTTATTTTACATTTATGGGAACAGGCTTGTCAACTCTAAACCCATCTGGCTCTAACAGAGGAAAAGAAAGAAAAAGCAGGAAGTCCATTTTTGGCAACAATCCTGGCAGGCTGAGCCCTGGGGAGTCAGCTGCTCTTGCCAAAGCATCTGGAAAAGGTAAAGTTAGCATCTTCTTTCACCAGTCACATGGAATGACTCTGTAATGCAACACATGTACCGTACCAAGTTGTTAAAGATCAAATGCTTTGCAATGTGTAAGACGTTAAACTTTGGAATGGTTTCTCATTAGCACGGCAGCTATTACAGTACCACTATTACAACTGAAGTGTTGAGTGCAGAATACTAGCATTACTTGGTCAGAAATATGATGACCCTAATTCATAAACAGTTCAAAACTAATGTGCATTTTAGGTGATGTATCTTGAAGTTCGTATTTTAAAAGATCTAAATGAGTGTTTTCAAAGTACAAATGGAAGCCAGGACTGTTGGGCTGGTCCAGAAAAGAATTTTTATTGTCTGAAGTAGAACTTAGCGGCCTAAAATTCAGCCAAGTCCAAATGTGTAATTGTGCAAATTAGACTCTGCAGGTAATTCAGTTTGTGAACCTGGAAACTGTGCTTCTGCCTATGAACAGATGTAAAGAAATACAAAGAAAGTACAGAAAAGGTTCTGGAGCAGAAATAAGACCCAGATCCCCTGCCTTTGAAGTGGTTGCCATAAACAGATATTTTGAACTCATTTTCTGACTCAAGGAGGGTTGCATTTCTTACAGCCCAAGGGCACAACTGCATCAGACAGAAAAGATTTCCTTCTTGTGGCCAGTGTCCTAAAAGTGAAGAAGTCTGGTGCCTAATTGTAAGGCATGTAAATATTTTGCTGCCTCTGTCCCCTAACTTTTGCAGTCTCTGTAGATTGCTTGTTTGGACAATTAGCAGATGGCTTTCAGTCTTGCCTCTCTTCCTCATGTAAAATATATAAATGAGAAGAAGGGAATTTTATTCTCTTATTTTATTCAGGCAAATGCTAATTAGGTATTTATTTATGAAAGTGGTTGTTAGCACATCTAATCATGGTATTACTTCAATATTTGAACGTTGTGTTTCCTCCCATGGATTGTTCTTACTGTGTAAGGACTGTGACACTTGCCCTGAGTAGTGTCATTTTCCAGGATCACCTTTTTCTACTGGAACCAAAGCACACACACACACACCCACTAGAAAACATTGAATTTTTGGAGTCTCTGGACCTGCAGCTGTACCTTGAGGGCACTGTTTATTTTCCAGGTCCCTTTGATGCGATGCGGCAGACCTGGGAAGATCCTTGTTCTCCTTACAACTCTCCAGCTTCCCTCAGTGCCATTATCAGGACGCCCAAGTGCTATCACATCTCGTCCCTGAACGAGAACGCTGCCAAGCGGCTCTGCAGGCGCTATTCCCAGAAGCTGATCCAGCACACCACCTGCCAGCTCCTGAGGACCTACCCCGCTGCCACACGCATCGACTCCTCCAATCCCCACCCACTGATCTTCTGGCTCCACGGGGTACAGCTCGTGGCTCTTAACTACCAAACAGATGGTAAGGCTACACAAACTCAGGTTTTAATGTTCTAAATGTGCTAGGAGGCCTTAAGTAATGAATTTGTATTTTCCCTGTTTACTTTTCCTTGCTCTCCTGAGGGGATCTACCTGTATCTGTGCAACCCAGCACAAGCAGGTTCAGACCACAACAATCTGGTCCTTGAGAGCCTTGACCCCAGAGTCCAGGAGCTTTATGCCAATGCACCAGGTCCCCTGATAAACCAGAAGTGCCTGGACAGCAACACCTTCCATTTTTATTTTTATTCTGTTGCTGAAGGTTGTTTTTTTTCCCCCAATTTGAGTAACTATTATCCCTTTCTGATAATTTCAAGAATAAAAAGGTACTGAACTATTTTTAACTTGGAAGTGCCTGGATGCTGGTTTAATGTTGACCAAAACATTTTTGGACTATTGGCTATCCTATCTTGTGTTCCTTCACGTTTTCAGTGGGGGATCCATTAGGTCATCTACAGTGCTCTTTCATTCTGCAGTTCATTAAAGACAATGGAAAGGGAAAGAATGAACTGTTCTTAGAGTTTTGTGTAATTACTTGGATAGATTGGATACATAAATCACAGCTAATTCTGAAAACCAGGAATAGCACACAACTAAAATAATTTTTAGAAAGGTACTTCAAACAGGACGTTGTTTTCACTGTTACAGTTTTTCCATTGTATCATTGCTCTCTGTCAATTTTGGCTGCCTTACTTTCACAGACCTTCCTCTGCAACTCAATGCAGCAATGTTTGAGGCTAACGGTGGCTGTGGATATGTTTTGAAACCTCCAGTTCTGTGGGATAAAAACTGTTCAATGTACCAGCAGTTTTGTCCATTGGAAAGAGACCTTGATAATAAGGAGCCAGCTATATATTCTTTAACAGTAAGTACATGAAAAGGGAATTTCATACAGGCAAACAGAGAGACAATTTGCTACTACAGTCTTTAACCAGCATTACAGTCATCCTTCTAAATGAAAAGATTGAATCTTTAAATGTTGCTTCCAAAGGTCAGCCTAACTAACAGAAATTGGAGAGGGAAGGAACAAAGATTTGTCTTTATTTTATTGTGTTGGCTGATTTGTATCCGTAGTTACTTTCATGTTTCCTTCACAGTATTTGTTGAAAACTAGTTCTGAAAGCATTTTCCTTGGGACTACACAATTGTGTAAAATTACACGTGCCTTGATGTTTTACACATTTGTGAACACTTGAAAAGCTGCACAAAAAGCCATTATGGAAAGCTGTACTGAATCTTGAAAAAATATTTTTTGTAAGTTATATAATATATATAATTCATGGATTTGTGGCCAAAACCAAAATATTCTCAGAAGCTAGTCCTTTCCAGGAAATGTGCCAGAAAAGTGAGATTCATAAGAATCAGAATTCTCCCAGCTGTGGTAACTGCACACTTAATTCTTGTGTTGTGTATGCCAAAGCAAGCCAGAACTCAGTGCCATCACCCCAGAGTAATGGAGAAGAAAATGTGATCCTTTTTGACTACATTACTGGTACATTCTTTCTGGATTAATGTTCAGATGCCTTGAACAGTTACACTCACTATGTGTAGTGTATTTTTTCAGGGGAAAGATACCATAGAAGTAGTGTTGGGGGTGGAGAGTTGAGGAAGCTCTGCTTCTGAAGTTACTGCCCTGGCAATCACAAAAGTGAGTGTTGTAATTAAATCAGCATGTTAACGAACTGTGCTTAGGGGTGTGCTGAGCAGTATTTAGCTCAGGATCATGACAGCATAGGGATTACTGCACTAATTGTTCTCTGTCCTCCTCGGCTTCAGATTGTGTCTGGCCAGAACGTTTGCCCCAGCAATAGCACGGGCAGCCCCTGTATCGAGATCGACGTGCTGGGGATGCCCCTGGACAGCTGCCACTTCCGCACGAAGCCCATCCACCGCAACACTCTGAACCCCATGTGGAACGAGCAGTTCCTTTTCCGGGTTCACTTTGAAGATTTGGTCTTTCTGCGGTTTGCGGTTGTTGAAAACAACAGCTCAGCTGTTACAGCTCAGAGAATCATTCCCCTAAAAGCGCTGAAGAGAGGTACAGTGTAGTTCCTGGTGGCACCCTGCACCAAAATGGTCCAGCAGATTCCTGGGCTGGGTCCTTCCAGAGGGAAATTTTTAATCAGCTGATTGCATTTTTCTAGAGGAGACAGGGAACAAATGCCAGACAGCATACCATGGCCTGGCAGTACAGGGCTGATCTAAGGCTCCCTGGGAGCTGGCCCCAGTGACTTGTAAAAAGTCTGATCCTGTGCTTTTGTGGAGGCAGGGGCGTGTTGTACACACCTGCTCCAATTCTGGGGGTGCTCCTGAGATTATGTTCACCAGGAGACTGGCTGCTCCCTTAGGAGGCTTGGAGTGGTTCCACTCCTGCCTTGTTCTTTGCCCAAGAAACTGCTGTAACAGCTGATCACTGGGCAGAGGGGAATTGCACTTCTCGCAGCCATGGCTGGAGAGGAGTTGAAGGAAGGGTGGAAAAAAGTGAGAGAGAGATGAGGAAACATCACTAATTGTGTGACACCTGGGGGTGGGAGCTTCCATGTTGCCAGTAGCTCTTCTACATTTGCTTTGTGCCACTGTAACACCACACAATTATCTGGGTTGGTATATGAGGAGATCTGGCCATAGACATGCATTTTCCAGTAAGAATTTGACCTTGCTTCATTCATGTTCTGATATTTAGAAATCATTCATTTAGATATTTTAATGTATAACTATACTGAATGTTACAGCAAAACATAGGTTGCTCTATGAGCCACTTGGCAGCAGGATTGGTGTCACACTGTTGTACAGAGTGTGAACGCAGTGTTATTACAGTGCTTTAAATCCTACCCGTGTCGCAAAGTGTAGCTATAAATACAGCAAATTTGAGTTTTCCAGTTATGAGACTTGTGTCCTAGGATGTGGCAAAGTATTTACAGAAGGATTTTTCCTCTTTAGGCTACAGACATGTCCAGCTCCATAACCTACACAATGAAACATTGGAAATTTCCAGTTTGTTCATAAACAGTCGGAGAATGGAAGAAAGTCCCTCTGGAAACAATCTGCCTGCATCTATGGTAATTTAACTTTTGTTTGTGTGTGTGAATTACCTGTATTCTTAGTTTAGTAACTACTATGATGTGAAGATCTCTAGAGCCAGAGTGTTCAAAGATGTTAGCCCTCAAACCTGCACATTCTTCAGACATACCCTGATGACTATCGTTTTCTTGGCTTTGGTGGAATTAAGGTTATCCCACCTGGCTTAAACGGTGGGAAGGTAAATCTTTCCAAAGTCTGGCTTCTCTGCTGTATTTAGGTATAGAACAAGAAATACACTCCTGACTGGGGGAGTGTGGATGAGCAGTGAGGTTCAGTGCTGCTTCGTGCATTCCTTTGTCCATGAATTGTAAGCAAAGCATTTGAGACCAAAAAAAGAAAGATGCGAATTACCAACAACTTTGAAATAATGAGAGTAAAATTGATTTCTGTTACAAGAAAAGATGAACTCTGTGGTTCTGTACATACATACAGATTTATGTATGTATGTGCACATATGTATACATACATACAGATATTTGTATATCTAAAAATATGTATGTATGCATGCATAGATGGATGTGATTTTTGTTTAAAAGCCCTTACTGTTAGATTACCTGAGTTACTTGTGTTTTGGCAACTTTAAACATGTATTTTATCATCTTACTGACTCCTAAAGTGTCATAAAACTTCCTGAGCTCCCATGTGTGCAGCAGATGTGTTGCAGATATTACCTCCTGTGAATACATACCAAACTTGTATCTTGGTGAATTACTGGGGCAGAAAGGAAGAACAAGTTGTTTGGAGGTTAAAACAAGGCAATACCTTTTCGTCCAGTAATCTGTGTGCTGAATCCAAATATCTGAGCTCAGCTAGCGTGGGGAATGAGTGATGGAGGTTGGCCCTTGGTCCAGTGGCAGTTTATATATTCCCACTGGAAAAATTCCCTTTTCTCTTCAGCTTCAAGGTAGGATGGAGGTTTTTGGAGGGTTTGTTGGGGGTTTTTAAATGCCTCAATCCATAGTGTAAGAAAGAGCCATGTATTAACTGAACAGCTTTTCTTTGTCAAGGCCCTTACAACTTGTTTGTACAGTTTCTGTTAAGCAACCTAGAAATAACATGCCTGTGTGAAAACATCCAGTAACCTGTTGAATGTTGTCTGAACAGTTGTTTAGCCTGGGAGAACGGAAAGCTCCTGTGACTTACAAAGTGACAGTTCATGGAATTCCAGGCCCGGAGCCTTTCACTGTTTTCAATGTAAGTGCAGGGACCACGGCTGCACAGCTGCTCCATCAGGTGAGCTTCCTGCTGAATTGCAGACTCTTCATTGCAAGAATCCACACTAACATCGTTCTGGACTTCTGTCTCCCTGCACTTCTCACACACAGGGTCCTTGTAGTTCATTCATCACAGCAAGGCGTGGTTAGAAATGCATTGCTGTGGAATTAATTACATTGCAAACACAGAGTATAATCAGTGGAATTTTCCCAATCTTGGCTTCAGAGAATGGGTTTATAATCTTAGAATATATTCCCTCTTAGTATTTTAATATTTGGGCGTATGCAGATGAGAAGAACAATCTCTCTAGTTGATGGGGGCAGTGGGTTCTCCTTACAACAAGGGCAAACATTCCTGCACAATTCTTTGAACTGAAGCACTGTAGGAAGAGAGAGTAAAAGTTAGAGGGCTAAGTTCATGAGTAGAAAAACCAGTTAACTCAGCAGGGATTGTTATTCTAGCAGTGGGAAAAGACTGTACTGTCCTGGGATTATGAATAAATTTTCTGGCCAGCCAAAAAGGACCGAAATAAGCTTAAATAGTACTGCCTTGTCTGGAATAGTTGAACTGCTTGGCTGGGCTAAAGAGAACAGGACATTACCCCGGAGTGAAATATCTGAATAATAAATAGCACATCAGAAATCCTGCCTGCACTGTCAGAATAGTTACTGATTCTTAAAGCTTCCTTATTCATTCTCATTTATAACTACTAATTATGCAGTGTTTATATTTAGCATTCTAATTGTTGTGTGTTGTCTGTCTTAGCTCTTGGCTACCATAAAAGGCACCAAGTCATGCGCTGCAGACTATTTTCTGATGGAAGAGAAGAGTTTTATATCTAAAGAAAAGAGTGAATGCAGGAAACCACCATTCCAGAGAGTGATTGGTCCTGAAGAAGGGTTAGTGCAGCTTTTGAACAGTTGGTTCCCAGAAGAAGGATATGTTGGAAGAATTATCTTTAAAACCCGAGAGGAAGTAAGTCTGTTTTAGATAAATTATTATTTATAAAGGTAGCTAAAAATAGCTCTTAGGACCAGGAAACAAAAGCGTGTGCAGTATTTATTTCACTACTTGGTAAGTAATGTCAATGTTGTGTACATTATTTAAAAACAAACTTAACTCTTGAGTGAGCAACCACAGCTGGACTTTATACACCTATGTGACACCAACTGGACCTCCCTCAGCTCTAGTAGCAGCTGTGTGGTGTTTATTCATTATGGCTCAGTCACCAGCTCAGTGCCTCTGTTTTGAGTGACAGTTCTAATTTAATGCAAATCTAGATTATGCCATCATTGGAAATTAATATAAAGATAATAGTTAATACCAAAGGATCATAGATAACAGAACTCCAGACAACCACCATCAATTTAGATGGCAGCAACTTCTTATCTGTCTAGAAAGATTAGAAATAATTTTAATATTAAAGGATAAGTCTAAAAGCCTCAAAGGATGATTAAATTACCAATGATAGCCTAAAATAATGAAATAGGTGATTTCTTTTAATTTAAAGGTGGAACATGACTTCAATTTAAACTATGAGCAAAGCATCTACAGCTTAAAATATGCTAGTGCCCAGGCTTGTGAGACAGAGACAAAAAAAGCAGGAGAAAGACACTTAATGATCCCATTTTCAGAGGCACTTTCTTTGGTCAGTTCAGCAAATAAAAATGCTTGCTTAGTACACAGATTTTACATACATAAATTACAGAGGTCCTCTAGTATACTTTAAACTGAAAAAAATGTATTTTTGCTTATTTTGACAGAACTTTTGATACAGCTTCAAATTTTGACAAATTGCTTTTATATTACGCAAGTCCACATTTTGGTTTCCTTTACATCTAATAATTGGAGCAAAAATGACAAGGTGGAAATTTGTTTATGGAAACAGTAGCCTGCTGAATTCCACTGACTGCAGCACTGCCTCTGTCAGTGTACACTGCCACACAGTCCTGCCAAGCCCCATTCCTTCAGAAAACGGGTTAAAATCTGTCTTAGCACACGTGACAATTATGCTGTAGTTCTGTCCTGTGATGTACCTCAAAGCATTATCCATAATTTTGAGCCTTTCTGCAGACAGCAGCACCTCAGATCCTGGAGCTGGCAATGAAGCTGCAAATCTGACTGGAAAACAAGGAGCAGGTCCAGTGGCAGGGTGCAATACACAGCACATATTTACCCCTTATGAATCCCAGCCGTGTTCCAAGGCGTTGGACAGGAATGCACTCCCTGAGAGAAGGCTCAGGGAGGAATTCTGTCTAAAGTCTGCAGTAGTCATTGAAGAGGGAGAGAGAAACAAGTAGCCTTCCTCTTGTTCCACATCACAGGAAAATGTTCACTCAGATTCTGGCTCTCTAAATTCTTTTGGCTTTAGTGCAGGGACAGGAAAGAAAATAACCCTTTCCACCATCTCCCATTGTACTGGCACCATTACATGACAAAATATCATTTTGTACACATAAGGAAAGGATTTAAGGGACCATTTTTGTGAAATATGGTGCTATGCAAACATCTCCATTCCTCACCTACTATGAAAGGTATTTCAGATACTGATTTTAGAAAATACGGGTATTTACTAGCATTATTATTATTTTTTATTAGCAATAGTGGCTTGTTAAAACTCTCTGATAATGTATTTAATGAAATGGAGCTGAGGCAACTGCACAGTCTCCAATTTCCACGTGGTAAAAACCTTTTGTGACCACCAGCTATTAGTTACCTCTCTGAAGTAAATGAATTTGTCTCTCATTTTCTCTGTAGAATTTAAATGAGAGAAACGTCTTTCAAGAAGCAAAGGAAGAAGCAGCCATCAGCTCTGAGGATGACAGTTTCTTTGTTCAGGTACATGATGTCTCCCCAGAGCAACCACGCACCGTGATCAAAGCTCCACGCCTCAGCACGGCTCAGGATGTCATACAGCAGGTAAGGGCACGTGCCCACCTTAACATGTGGGGTGGAAGTTGGTTTCAAACAAGCCAACGTGGGGTTTGTTCTCAGCACTAGCTGAGGAATCAGTTTACCAACCTGAATCTGATGGAGTGCCTTCTTTTTTGGTGGTTTTTTTTTCTGCTTTTAAACAGACTCTCTGCAAAGCCAAATACTCCTACAGCATTTTGAGTAATCCAAACCCAAGTGATTATGTGCTCTTGGAAGAGGTGACAAAAGAACCAGCAAATAAAAAGTCTTCAACATCTAAACCATCTCAGAGGATTCTCTCTGATCAAGAGTGTGTGTTTCAGGCCCAAAGCAAGTGGAAGGGAGCAGGAAAATTTATCCTTAAGCTCAAAGAACAGGTTCAGGTAAAAGATGCAATACTTTGCTGTAGGTGTTATAGGTGGTGTGTGATTCAGCTTAATGGGAACCTGCTTTCGGTGGGAGGGAGACATGACTGGCATGAGGGCAGGTGGGCAGGACAGACTGACAGACTACAGCAAAAAGCAGATTCCTCTTTTCTCTGACCCCCTCTTACTTTTTCCTTTGCAAAACTGTATCAGTTACACTCAGCAACACAATTCCCTCACAGCCTGCAATCCAGGACAGCCTTTGTCTGCTACCAGCTTTCTGTTTCTCAAAACCTTCTGGCTGAGCATGTTCTCCATCATAATAAAGGACCATTCAAATGGGCAGAACTTATAAGTTACTGGAATAAGGTCCCCTTTATTCCTGCCCAGTGAAAAAGTTGTTCTGTTGCTTTGTATCAGGCTTTAAAAAATGGCAGGAATGAAGTACGTGTCTACTGGGAGAAGGAGCTGTGTTCTTCTTTCCAGCAGACACCACCAATGCACAGCCGCTGTTGCTTTAAAGTAACTGTATTATAAACACAGATTACCAAATTTGCTAAACATATTTTAACAATGCGTAATTTTAAATTAATTTATTCAGAACAATCAGAAGGATGTGCCTGGATGAAAGCACAGCCATACTGAATTCCTAAAGGGAGGCCTGCTTAGCAATATGTTAGGTGTTTTCATATTCTTTTGGTATTTCATAGTGAACAAGTAGCTGTTAAACCACCTCTATGATCTTAATTCTTCCAGGCAGCACGAGATGACAAGAGAAAAGGCATCTCCTTCACCAGTGAACTGAAGAAGTTGACCAAGTCGAGTAAGCAGTACCGGGGCTTCGTGTCGCCCTCGCTGCAGGTGCTGTCGGACAGTCCCCAGGGCAGGGACGAGAGAGCCGCGTGCGTCCTGGCCTTCAGTGACATCATGGAGTAGTGCTGGCTGCTGCCTCGGCAAGGCCTGCCCAGGTACGAGACACCAGCTCGAGCACTGAGCAGGCATTCACAGAGCATTCCTGTCTCCAAGCTGTAGCTGATTAAACCAAGTGAGACACAAGCACTGGCAGAATGATCCATAAAAGCCTCATAGACTGGTGTGCACAGGCACAATGACATCAGGAAGGTCTCCAATCCTTTATTATGGAATTTGCTCCAGTGAATCAGAATGGTGGAGTTCCATCCACTTTCTCTGTCCATTTAATCCAAAATGTTGCATCCTGGTTGATTTTGCAGTATGCATTTTTATCTACAATTGTGCTTAATTAGTGAAGTTCTGTTACTCTTTTGCTCTGAGCCATGGCAAATGGAAGTGAGCAGTAGAGCTTTTACTATTTTTTGTTACATCCAGATAATAAAATCATCAGGACTGGTTATCTCTTTTTTAGCTAGAACAAGTTTATAGTGTTAATTTCTGTCTGTGGACATCTTGCCAGAACTGTTTACACATTTACACTTATCCTTTCTGTATCTCTTCAATTTTTTCCATCTTGCTTGACTTCAAACAACTGAAATACACAACAAAGACTGTCCCATTTATATGGAGACACTAAGTGCCACTTGCCCAGCCATGTACACTAACCAGACACTTGCACAGTGCTACTACGGCACTGCGACAGCAGCTGGGAAGTTGCAGCTCATTATAAATGAAGAAATCTTTTTCAGTGTTGATAATCCCACCTCACATACAGCCAATTTAAGATTATATTTTTTTTTCTGTATACATCTAATTATTAAAGCATTATTTGACATGCACTGTAATGCTGCTGCTAAGCCATTAAATTACCAGAATTCAAGCACCGTTTTCATTTGCAAGGTATTTCAAATAGGAAGGGATGAATTTGATACCTTATTTCTAGGCTGCTATAAACCCCCTAATGCATTAAAACAATCTGAATTCAAGGAAAGCAAAGCAAATTACAGGAAGATCACAGTCACTTTCCTTCTTCTGCATTTGGTTGGTTTTTTGTTTTGTTGGGGTTTTGGTTTGGTTTGGGGTTTTTTTGTAAGTTGGTTGGTTGGTTGGCTGGTTTCTGGGGTTTCTTTTTGTTTGGGGTTTTTGGGGGTATTTTGGGTTTTTTTGTTTGTTTTTTTGGTTTGTTTTTGTTTTGCTTTGTTTTTTTTTCTTTTTTAATTGTGAAACTCAAACCTGGAATTTACATCACTGAATCCTTCTGCAGTGCCTTTGAAGAATCCTGCTGTGGACTGGTCAGCAATTGTGTGCCCTGTGCTACAGATGCTTAATCCAGGCAATGCTGCTGGATTAACATCCAGAATCTGGGAATCCTAAATGGGATACTGTGGATTGGAAAGATGCCTGTCAGCTCTTGGAAGATTCTTCTCTTCCTGTATCTTTGCATCTGCAGACTCTCCATAGGCGGATGGAGAAGTTTTCTTGGACTGTATGTTGTAAACAAACACGTGTCATCACCCTCCCCTTTTTAAACAAAAGATAATTTTAGCTCATTGCCTCTAAAGAATCTGAAGGCAGAGAACCAGAGTGTTCTTTTATGTGTATTATATTAAAATAACGCACTTTTACCTGAAGATCATTGTTAAACACTGTGTTAAGTGATTGTAAAGAGATTTAAATATACTGTAACTTCCTTCATATGTCTGCTTTAACTTTGGTGAATATACACAAAACACTCGAAATTATTTATGGTTTATCTACATTAACAAAATAATGTACAATAGCTGAATACACCTTACTGGTAGTGAGACTTTGACAAGGAACAACATTTCCTTCTTATAAATTTTAGTTTTCCAGGCTTGTGTTTAAAGAAAGAATATTTATTATCATGTTCCAAAGTACATGCCATTGTATAGTATATTTATCATATACTACTTTTTAGAAAATGCAAACTTTTTATCTTTCTCTGGATTTAGAGGAAAAAAATGTTTGAATGTTTCTGGTTGTTTCTTTTCAGCACAAGGTGTTTAATATCCAGTACTGACCAAATCCAAAATAATGCATTGATAAGTGTGATTAATGTTTCAATATTTTGAATTCAAACCACATTTTTGCATATAGCCAGGAACTGTCTTTTTACTTGTCTGTTAAACCCAGAGAGTATAAAGAACTTTACACTATAACTCTTGACAATTCTGTTTACATAGAAACACTGTTGTGAAGTTTTATGTGTGCTGAATTCATCTTTTGTTATCTAAGTTAGTTGTGGTAATCTCTTTTTTTTTCCCTCCATGGGAGTTACTGATGTGTTTAGTTATTTAAAACAATCCATTACAGGGGCACAAATTGAACAGCTGCTGCAATCAGCCATCCCTTTGATCTCCCACAAGAAATGTGTCTGTGGGGAACAAATTGCTCCGTACATGTTCTGTTTCAGTACAGCAAACCCTAAACAGAGGAACGAAGTTACAGGCAGTAGTCTCATGACAGCTAATGGCCCCCCATGAATAAGAAAATGAACTAAAAGAAAGCAAAGTTATTAACTGGCATATAAACAGATAGAATCTGCATTCTGTCACCAGAAGCGATGAAGTCTTTCTCTATACACTACAGAAAATGCCTATAAAGTAGCCATTACCAAAGCAAAAAAGTGCCCTCTTGAGGTCACTTCCAGCTTTCAGAAAAAATAACCACAGACATACAAAAAAGTCTGATTCCTGAGTGGCAGTTCCTCACTGAGTCCATGCACTTCCCACTGCTCATCTTTCACAAAAGTAAAGTTTTGAACTTATGTACCAAAACAGCATTTTGCAAATCAGCAACATGACCCAGCTAAGTCCCCAACCAGCTCAGCATTTCCAACAGTAGCAGCTGCTGTGAGAGATGTGTGCTCCCTCCCTGCCCTGCCCAAGGAAAGACTGATCCCAAGTAAAGTGTTAAAAGTGACAACTTACCCATAGTTTTATAGGCATAGTTTGTTTTGGAATACTTTGGAATTACTGGGAAATACTTACATCAACCTGCTGCACAATTCAACTAATGCAATCATTTTTTTTTAATGTTAGCTTCATTTTCTCTGTTATTTTAACACAATAGCAGTTTGGTATCATTGACAATTTTTCCCTTTTGGTGTTTTTATGGCATTTTAGAAACAACTCTTAATTTCCTGTAGTTTGCCCTTATCTGTTTAGCTTTTTTTTTTTTTGGTGGTGGTGGTGTGGTTTTTTGGGTTTTGGGGGGGGGGGGGGGGGGGGGGGGGGGTTAATCTCTAGCAGCTCTGAAAATTCTAAACATCACCTGTAGTGTCACAGTAGGCTGGAGGATACCCTTGCTAATTAATTGGATTCAATGTTGGTCTTATGTCCATGTTGTCATCCACTAGTGCTTTTCTGTCACCCAGATATAAAAGCAAAAAAACCAATCATGGGAAGTCAAAGGGGACATCAGTAGTCATGTCACATTGTGTACCACAGGCCTAACACCAGCCTGAAGTCTGGTGGCCATTTAAAGTCAGCAGTTTTGTACTATTTCTGCTAACACAATTTTTCTAGCTGTGGGAATAGCTTATTACTACAAGTATCTTCATCAAGCACAATTAAAACCTCCTTTTACTGCTGTTTATCACAGTGAAAGAAAACAGCAAAATATTTGGCTTTTTATTTAAAAAACCCTAACTGTAGATATATAGACAGCTGGAACTGTGTAAGGCTAATTAACCTGTGCCGGGATTTTTAACTTAAGTATTGGTAAATACCCAGGTAAACTTGTCTCGGTGAAACATGATACACTTTGGGGTGAATTTGGAAAAGAATTGCAGTGCCCTTCCTTTTGCTGGTTCCAAGTAGTGGAAATACACCACCACTTGAAGCATTAAACAGCAAGGGGGGGTTGTTAACTTTTGTGAAAGCCCAGTTAAAGGGCTTTCATGTGCTAAGTTATTATGCTAATAGGAAAGTTTATTCTGTTTAGCCACGGATTTTATTGCTGCAGGAATCTCTCCACACATTCCTATGACAAAACTGACAAAAAATCTTTGTCCTTTTCCATGCTTTTGGCTGAGTATGGACATCAATTAGGAAAATACATTCATTTTTACATTACAAACTATTTACAGGAAGCAGCTTCCAGGATAAAGTTTGAAAGAAAGGAATGTGAATAATCAACATCTTCCAGAAACAGGCAGTCTCCGAGCAGTAGCAGGCCTTGCACTGCACACTTTACAGGTGGAAATCTCTTGCTTCTCATGCTCCATTGCCTATTGGCAAAACCACAGAAGTATTTTATTCTGTACTATTTAAAAACTGCTACTTTTCTACCAATTTCCTACCCTTTCCCTGTGCAGCACGTGCTGCTCGCAGTGGTGTGCCTCTATGGGCCAGAAGCTGGGCAGTCGCAGTTCCTGTGTGCGTGCAGAGCTGCTCCACATGTAGGAACTGGAGCACTCCAGGAGCTGCTTCCTCTACCGCCCAAAGGGCTTCCTGTTTCTATCTTACTGACCCCAGATTAGAGCAGTCAGAACACTACAAAATACTATCTCAGTTTTAATTTTTTTAAGCCTAGTGACTTTTTTCTCGCTACAAATATTACTAGGTGAGGTGTCTGAATAGCCACTTTTAGAAAGGTGTCTGCTTCTAGGATTCACAGGCTTTCAAGAATTAAACATCTAAACACAGCAATATCCAAATATTTCAAGAACACTTTCTCTTACATTCATAGTTTATTTTCAAAAGGAGAAGACCTTGCTGGTAGCTTTACAGGCTAAATCTGCAGCTTCTGAAACTCAACTGTCTGTTCTGCTCTTCAAATGCTTCAATTAACATCTGGTTTTTAATCACTGTCTGTTACTATTCCACTATAAAACTCAGTTTACTTTTAGGGTAGCCCACTAAATGTACCAATGGTGGCAATTTTTCCTATCTGTGATAAATATTTTGTAACTTAAAATAGTGATAGACATTTGGCAGAGTTAGCAAATTAAACACAAAAATAGACAGCAGTAAATAGATTTTGCTCCAGTAGATGTATAGGCTCTTTCAGAATTTGTACAGTTGTCTTCCTCTGTCTCTTCAAGCATGTCAAAATATTCTGACAATGCAACATCACTACGTGCCAGTCTTTATATGTTTGGAAACTATGTAAAATGAACGATTTTAAAAGTGACTTTTCCACCTGGACTGTTTTCTCTTTGCTGACTTGAAGAATAAACTTGTATTTGTATATGTTGTAAAAAAATAAATGGTTTAAGATGTTGACTCTTTGCTTTTGCCTTCCTGAACTGACAGTGGTGTTGACAAAAGGCCCCCTTGGAATTTTGCAGAATTTAAATCACATCTGTATTTGCAAACACTTAACAACTAAAGAACTACTCAAAAACTATGGGAATGACAGCCCAAGCAGACAGAAACACATGTATAACCACCAGGATTGTGTATGCAGTTTTGCAGTCTACATAGTGAAATAGGTATTTTCTAATCCCTTAATACACCATTGTCTGTTCTAAAAATGTTTGTAAATTTATGTTTAATTATTTGGAAGTTGGTGAACCAGTGTGATTAATATTAAAAACGTGTATTAAAAGAGAAATAAATTGCAAAACTATCAAAGAACCATAAATCAGGATAAAGGACTAAATACCCTAGAGAAAAAAAGATATTTTTTGACTTACAGGAAAGCTTTGCAAAACTTACACAGGTACCATTATCACATCTTAGATTAGGCACTACAGACATGGATTAGCTGTCAGCCAGCTACATTCCACTGTACAGTGGAATTCACATAGAGACAGTACTCACCTTTAAATTATTTCATATATTTCACCTGCTCTTCGCAAAGCCAACGTGCAGCTGAAAATGGATTCGAAAACAATCAGACAATAAATAATATTTGGGGAATGTGGAGAGAATTACCTACATAAAAAAACCTCAAAACATTCTTACCTTGTATTTGTCCAGTATTCTTGACAGCAATGCTTTATTCAAGTCACTGCAGTAGAGCATTCAATCACAATGACAGTATAGAACTGAAATTCAATATTCTTAATTTGCTAATACCAAGATTCATCAGAGGGAAAAAAAACACCAAATGCAAAATCATTTCAAGATGAGACAAATGGTTAGAAGTCATCAGAAGAAAAACAGGAAAAACGCAATACATTTTCCAAATGTCTAGGTAACTTAGACATCAAAAAGTCAATATTATGTTAACATTTTCAAAATATTTATTAAGTTATCAACACAACCCAGTGAGTTCCCAGAAACACATATGTCTGTATTCTGTTATAAAAATTAGAAAAATACATAAGCAAAAATACAATTATGCATGGTTGAAACAATTCTTAAATTATGTGGGTTTGTTTTTAAAATACTGACACGACAGTTCATTGTGATGCCCCAGCCCCCTGAACATGGGCCTGGTGGTTAGGGGCACAGGCTTGTAGCTGTGTGAAAAACTGCTGGTACATTTTTGTGTGTTTCTGTATTCACACAAAAGCCTACTTTTATTCCTTTTATGATGAGTGGTGATTTCTTTCAGCCAATCTTTCTCCGTAATTAAGAAGCCAAGTGAACTTGATTGATAGGTACATTTATGCCAAGGATGATTCCTTCAAGTGCTTAGCAAAATCCAAGGGTTTGTGAGCAACAGTCTGACTGACATGTTGTTGAAGCTGTTTGTTTAGTTCTTCATCTACAAATGAATTCATTTGTGAGAAGGTATCCTGAAAAATACAAAATATTAGTTGTATTACTAAGCAAGGCCATGTTTTCCATGCCTACCTTAGATTAGCAGTCTTGTTTCTCTCCCGTGGTCCCGGTCATCTGGACCAGACTGGAACTGGCAGCTCACTCCTCCCTGGCCTGCAGTAAATTTCCCTTGGCTGCACGCAAGCACTGTCAAGCAGTCCTTCCTAAGCTCATGGGTTTGGTGAGGGTTTTCTGCTTTCTGGTAAGCTGGGCCTTAAAAGATTACCTACTACACACAGCCATGGCTTCCAGCTCTGGGGGGTTCACACACTGCCTCCTGTTCAACGCACCTTATAAATACAAATCAAGCACAGTTTGGTGAGAGCACACCTTTATCAATCAAGCGTCTCTGACCAAAAGGCCACTGAAAGCAACAATGCTCACAGCACAGGTTGTGAGTCAGAGAGGAATCCCCTGGCCCTTCTGCCTCCAGCCACACCTGGAGCCTTGCATTTTCCTGGTGCTCAGATGAGGAATGATTGTCATGCACATGATTTAAACTTCCCTGTGAAAGTCTTAAAATTCCCAGAGTCAAGTACTTTGTGCACTCACAGAGAAATGAGAGCCTCTCTTTAGTGGTGCACAGGGCTCCAAGTCAGAGCTTCTGTCAAGAGCAGGGAGATGCTGACTGGCAGCCTGGCACACAGAGCACACGCAGGACAGAGTGTGGAAAGCTTAGATACTGCCAAAATTTGTTAAATGAGCCAAACAACCATAGAACAGGCAAGACCCCAAGGTAATTTTCCCAGTTAGGTCCATTATAGCCATCTATGGACACTTTGTTATCTTCCTGTTCCATTGTTCCTGCTACCTAAAAGAGCTTGTGCATTTTCTTATTCAACCTAAATTTCTCTCCCATCTGCTGTTCTCAGCCTTGCTCTGTCAGAGCCGCTCGTGTAACTCCCTAGCAGGACACACACATCAAGAAGTCATTATAAAACAACTGAATAGGTTAAGTACAAACACATTTTCAGAAGCTGCTTCTCTAAAATGGAAAGAAAAATTGTGCTTTCAAGGCTTCAACTGACATTACTGAGTTACAAAGTGGAGCACTGACAATGTTAATAGGTTATATTGTTTACATTAGAAAGAAGGAAAATTATCACTTTTTAAAGGACACACCACTCACTGGGCATTTAATGGAGGCTGGCATCTGGAACACATCCAGTGCTGAGGATATAAACACACTTTCCCCATTTCTCCTCTTTTTACATTAACTCTTCGTTCCCCTCAAATTTCCACTTAGTGACACTAACAGGGATCAGTATCCTTCGACACACTGAATCAAATGCTCTGGAAATCCAGCTGTCTTGGCAACTACCCACCCTGGGGAAAGAGCTGGCTTTTTATTATTGCTTTTTGAACAAACATTAGTTCATCATTACAGAAAAGAGCCAAGAAATCTGCACTGAACCACTGCACAGTGCAAAATAACAGCTACCGTATTAGTCTTGCTATGTTAACTGATGCTGTGGGAGGTAGGACTATTTATACAGCTATTTTTTCCTTCCTTATACTCAGTCCTATCTTATGCCAGTTAAAAAAATATACTTGATGCAAAAAGTACAGAAACCAGAAGCCAAACTCAGTGTGCCAACGTCCGGGCACTGCATAGTGAGCTAGAAGATACAGGTTACATTGGTGTGTCACATAGTTAGAAAAGGATACAGAGAGATGAGACAGTACCTTTCTTCTAGGTGTTACTGATGCAACAGGAGGATTAAATGTCATTCCCTTCATACAGTATGTCTCAAAAAGTTCTGTAGCAGACCTACAGTAAATAAACAGTGAAAGAAAAATGGCATTAGATAAATACAACTTCAGCTGATCTATCACCACTCCAAGAGCAACTTCTCACACTCTCCCCACTCTCCCCCCTCCACCACACTTTAGGAGAACTCCTCAGAGTAATGAGCATCACCTGGAAAAGATCAGAAGCCAAGGGCTGGGAAACAATGTGAGTCAAAGTAAGTAAAATGTGTCTAAATACTCAGCTGGGGGAGACAAGAAAACTGTTCTGTTGTCTTCCCAGAGCTCTGCTCTGTGCGTATTTGAAAAAGGGGAGGAGGAAAAAGGCAGGTAAAGATTATGTAGCTGACACAATCTGCCAGAATTTCCAACAGTTCCTTACCAAAGGGTTTTATGAAAAAGCATCCATGGGAGAACAGGGAAGACCATCACAGAAAAGAACTGGTTAAAAGACAAGAAACAGAGGACAGGAGTCTATGGTCAGTTTTTGCAACAGCAGGAAGAAACTGGATTTCCACAAGGTCTTTTCCAGGACCTGTGCTTTCCAACATGCTCAAAAAAGAGCTGGAGAAGACCAAGTTATTTGTAGTAGTAAGAATGAGCTACTGGGTGGAGAACTGCAGACAGACTCTATGAGATGATCAGAAAAATGGCAAATGAAATTTAGTGTTGGAAAAAGCAATTCCGCATAAAAACAGTATGCTCTGAGCTGACCACTATCACTTAAACAAAAAAATCTTCTTGTTAGGACAGATACTTTTATGGGATTGTGACTTTAGTGCTGTTTGGAGTTGAAAAGAAACAGCAAACACAATAGAAATTAGTTACATCAGTGTATAAATCCACAGATCACCCACATCTCAAATACTGCAAGCAAGTCTCCAATTTAATCTTGAAATGCTTAAATTGGTGTAAGTACAGGAACATGCAATAAAGTTGATGGAAAATACGGAACAGTTCCTGTCTGAGCTGGATCCCTCCATCCAGGAGAGACAGTAGATGGAGGTATGTTATGATTGAGGTCTGCCAAGTCCTATGAGGCACAGAAAGAGTGTGATGGAGCAGACTGTTCACTTCAGCTCCCAGAGCAAGAACCAGAGGATGTTAAATTAAGCAAACTGGCACAAGGTTCAAAACAAAAGAAAGCAGATCTTACCATAAGAAGCTGTGAACTCATAGAACCCTTTCCAAACAACGCTGCATTTGCAACATGTGTGCTCTGATTCAAGGAACATGGAACTGTTTTGGAAAGAACTCCATGAAGAGAGAGGCACTAACAGAAAATGTTATCAGGTTCAGGAAATCCACCAAGCTGAAACCTGTCAGAGGCCAGGACACTGCTCAGAGCATGTCTTACGTGTATGCCCTGGTTTTACTTTTCACAAGGCACCTGCTGCCAGCCACTGCCAAAGATAGGATGCTGAATTAGATCTTCGTCTGAGCCTGGATGGCTGTTCTCATGTTTTAACCTGCTACAGACCTTACACTGCAACTTGGGTTCTAGTTTCCACTGGACAGCCCCAGTTCAGTGATCCTGATCCATATTCAGATCAGGGCTGCTGCTGAAGATATTTTGCTCCCGGGGGAAGAAAACACACTGCACTTTGAGATGTTTACCCTTGTCACAGCCTGGCAACAAGTCTCAAAAGGGAAAAAAAAAAAGAAAAAGGCAGCCAACATTCTGTACTGGCAGAAGAACAAAGAGAGTTTGAAGATCAGAGTCCTTAATTTCATAGATAATTATTTTTAGGAATTCCTTTAATATAGTATAAGCAACTGCTTCCTTTCAGGGCCTATTTTGAAAAAAATAAGAACTCTTTGATAACTCACCTTTGGGTCATATCAAGTGGAAGAGCTCCTGAGCCTTCAGTTGGAGCTCCAGCAATAAGGTGAGATGCAAATTTCTGCACTGTTGGATGATAATGTCTCTGAAAGAAAGAAAGAAAGAAGGCACTAGACAGACAGTAAGGGATAATGTATTTATCTATAGATTCTCATATTTATTTCCATTTCTGTAAGATGGAAGGTCCTTTAGTTTAGAAACTGAGCACCTCAAAATCAGTCAGTTTGTGGGATTGAGTAAGAACACCCAGTCATGCATTTATTCACTCATATCGTGCTGTGAGCATGATTCTCCATAGCTACATATCTAACTCCTACTCCCAGAAAACAGGGAGAAAGGGCAGAGGAAGCCCTCTCCAAACCCTGACTGGAATGACAGATCAAGGTGTCAGTTCCTCCTGGAACAAGGGCTGGACTGTAACTGAACTTAACAGATTTAAAAAAGGAATCTAATAAGGCAACCTGCAGTAGACCCAGTGTGGTATTATCATAGGGGATGTGTAACATCTCCTTTTGAGCTCATCCTTCCATACCACTGTGTTGGTCTTCCACTCTGTTGGAATAGGCTCATGTCAGCCAAGACTTGACAGATAAGGCTGAAGACCTCTGTTCTCCATTTGTGTAAAGCACCTAAACACTGAGCAGCTATTTACTGCTGTTACTTCCCAAATCCCTGAGTTACTCATGAACCTGCAGTAGATGCAGCTCCCACAGGGCTGTGTTCTGGGCGTTGCAATGCTCTGGTTCCTCTAATTCTGGGAGATAAACTCCACTGCCTTGAGATTCATTGTCTAGCAAGAGGTCCATCTTTGGGAATGTCTACAATACAAAAAAAACCAGAAACTGAGTTGTTTATATTACACACCCAATTATAACATGGCTAAGTCAGTTTCAGGATTCATTCCACATTATTCAGTCTCAGCAGCATTTAAGGATACTCTGTTTTCATATTCTAGTTAAAGATGCTTTAAAAAGTTTTGCATAAAATCAATTTATCAAAAAATTCAATAACCTTTAGCCAGTAAGCTAAACATTTCAACAAGTAAAACTTACTTGCATGAATATCCTGTTTGTTGCCAAGATCCCAACACTGGAATTTGGAAGTACATGAAGAGCAAGGATGGAAAGTCGCTTTAGGAAAGCAAGAGCTCGCTGCTGAGACACTTGCTTTCTCCTCTTGGCAAACATGACATCCAGGCACTGCAGCACAATCTCAATGTCCTCGTTGGTGCCACCTCAAAAGCAGAATTTCATAGAGAGTAAATAACCACATCATGGACATACAGCTGGATAATCTGCTACAGGCTGGGCACTGGAAACTGAGAACAGCATGAAAGCTGTGAGGCTCAGACACTTCTGTGATTCAGACATTAAGCATCCACCCTTTTTTGATCAAAATAGTCCAGCTTTGAACAAAAAAAATGTACCATTGTTTCTGTGCTCCTTTCTAAGAAAAGACTTGTTCCATCAAAAATGTCTAAACATGAAACACAGCTACTATTTCAATCCTAAATGCACTCATTGTATCGTTTTCTATAAACTATTAAACAGCGCAAAGATTTAGTCTTTTACCCATCCAGATCTGCAGAATGTTTATTCTTAATCTTTTAATTCTTAGTGAATTCACATTTCTGAAGTTAATTAAAATTATGTTAATTTCAAATTTTATAAATCTCTTTTTTCATCAATTATTCAACTTCTCATAATTACTGGAAAATTTAGATTAGAAAATTAAAATGTCATAATTACAAAAATCAGAAATATATACTAGAAAATCTTAGCAAACAGAATCTAAATTTAATTTTTTTAAAATTATATTGGAAAAATTGGGTATTTTTTTCTTTATTGGAGAAAGAATTAGAGAAAAAAGACAAGAATTTTTAAAATACCCCTGAAAGAAGTAATTATAAGGATTTAAAAAAATTTAAACTGAGGACAGGATAAATGCTTATCCAAGATCACATACTTGGCATTTCCTACTGAAATTACACAATTAGAACCATGTATTGCAATAATACTTCAAGTATTTGTATTGCAGTAATGCAGTGTGCAACCCGAGAAAAAAAGTAGCTTAAACCAGACAATAATCTTTTCAGAAATCAGGTATTTTTAAAAAAGTGTAGTTTATTAATGCTACATAAAGGCTTTGATAGCAAAGAAACAGAATAAACATCTAGGTGAACAGTGAAAATAAGACTCTGGAATTACCTGCATGTAGGCTGAACAGCGTCTTGTAAAGATGTGTGTAAAATTTCATCGGATCAATGTTAAGAACATCACCTATTAACATAATCCCAAATAAACACATTTACTCCATTTATTTAAATGGCAATACTAAACAAAAGTTTGATTTTAAAAATCTCTTACCTTGACCAGAGAGTATATGAAAAGCACTGAGAATGCAGTGAAGACTCTCACGGTAGCTTAAATCCTAAGAATACAAAACTGATTAAGTAACCAAAAGAAACTAATTTTAAGAAAACTATTATAAAACTCAACTTACCCCAGATGCAATAAGAGAATGAAGGACAATCAATAGGTCATCAAAAAATTCCACATTTATGAGATGAGCAAACCTTGAATCAAAGAGATTTTCATTTTTAAACTATAGACACTATCTGAAAATTCACTTCAAAGTGTTCTGAATTGCCAAGACACACATCTTAAAAGCAGGCTAAATCAAATGCTGAACATTTATTTACTGTCTTCACAGGAAAGCACAATTCAGCCCCGAAATGCTAATCATGGCTTTTCTAGAGCATTAACAACATGCTTGTGTCCTTCAGCAATTAATCAGACAAAATAATGGAATCACATCATCCTCTGTGGCATTTGCACCGCATCAATTCTATCACGGAAAATTTCAAATCACATTGAAATGCCTTTGGAAACAGCTGAAAACTTCAGCAGAGAAATAAAAGAATTTCAACTTATTTGCCAGGGACTATCTTTTCTCACTGCTTAAATCCCTTTCAGAGACAAAAATTTCTTTAGTGCTTTATGTCTTTTCCAATACACACAAGAGAAGGCAGTCAGTTCTTACTTTGCAAGACCTTCTAGCACAGCTGGCAAAAGTGGAGACTTCTGAGCTTTCTTCAAGATCCTGAAGTAAGTTACAAATACAATATTCAAGGTCTCTGTGTGCTAAAGGAAAGAAAACAAAATTAAATACTTTATCATGTAAAATAGACATTTCCACTTCACTTAAACTCAATTGAAATGCTTCTCTCTGTCCAAACCTGCACTCAGGCCTTCCAAACCAGTCCTGGCACTGCCCTCTCTGCTCTTCTTGTGCTGAAAAGCTCAAGTCCTCACGTGCCCTCCTGCCCATGACTCTCACCTGACTACAGCCACACTCCTCCTTTGCCTAAAGGCCACTCCGAGAGGCTGTAACACCCACTACATAGTGTCCTATGGAGTAGGGCACCTGGAGGACATTTGCTAATGGATTCAATACCTTTTTGAGCAGAGAGCAGAAGGGAATAGAAATGGCTGTTGGCCTTCCTGGGTAAACTGAGAGTGGTTTACTGAAATCTCTGTAACAGGCAAAGCATTTGTTAGCTGACAGCATGATTTAAAGATGTGGAATGCTGACAGGTTGGGATGAAGGGAAGACACTTAGTTATAAAAGGGTTAGAAGCTGCCATTCTGCAAAAATAGGGAAATAATCTCTCAATTACTTACCAACTTCAGTTTCTTTTCTTTACTTTCTGATGCTTCTGCTTCCAGGAGTTCTCGTTCCAGTTTCTCTTCAGCTTTCTTCCACTGAAAATATACAGTTGATTTTAAGACAACAGATCAAATGTTTCCAACCAGTCTGGATACCCAGGTTGCAAAGATACCCAGAGAACAAATTTTCCACACTTGGTGAGTTGCTTAAGTCACCCTGTGATTCTACAGGATAAACCCCCCTATCACAAACAACCAGTCAAAAGCATTATCAACACAGGAAAGAGGAAAAAAATAGGAAGATAATTAAATTCCCTGTAGGACCTCATAAATTTTCAAATATAATGTAAAATCTGATGACTGATGCTGAGAGTTAACAATGGCAACAGCAGATGTGCAATCATTGCTGGAAAAAATTGCTACATAAAGTAACAGAAGTAGAGCATGAGAAACCACATGTCATACCTTTCTTTGCATTCTGGAAAGATTTTTTCTTTTCTCTTTGTAAGTCATGAACTTTTTCTTAGGTGCAATGTCTTCGGAATCTTTTTGTAATTCTACTTCCTTAATTCTTAAGTGAAGAAATACTTTTAACACCTATTGTAAAATAAAATAAATACAATGAAAGGTGATCTACAACCTCATAGGAACAAAAGGTAAGACATCTTGAATTCCATTCCAGCTAGTGGGCTTTGCTGGTCAAAGGTTCTTCTGTTTATTCCCCTCCCATTCCTTCATACCTGTATCTCTTAATCCCTGTTCCCAGTTCCTTCCCCAGCACTGTCCATTTCTATCCATTCCTCCATTTGCCTCTCACTTCAAGTCTTCCTGCCTGACTTAACCCATATCTCTGGCAGGATCTGATCTTTACCTCCTCCTTCCCTTGTCCCATACCTCTCTTTAACTCTCTGGCTCAGCATAATCCTGAACTGTCTGTGGTCTGACAGAGTGAGGAAATTCTGCTTGTCTGTAGCCAGCAGCTGCAGTAACTTTAACGTTTGGATTTTTTTAAACTTTTGACTGAAGAATATTGTGATGCACAACAGAAAGACTCTTACCTCAGGTCTGACATCGTAATTTCTACCCCTCACAAGGCCAGAAATGACCTTAACTACACCAAGAGAAGCATAGCCCAACTTGTCCTGTTTAAAGAGCTTCTTAACTGCCTCAACACACAATTCAGAAATCTGAAAAGCAAAACACATAAATTGTGCTGTAAAGCCAAGTCCACAACAACAGCTACTAACAGATGACACTCATGGTATTTACTAATTACAAAGTGCACACAGCCTTTAAAATAGTGAAAAGATCCAGCCACAAGATCTGGATATTGTGGAATAAGGCTCAGAAAGAATTATTTTTCATGCAAAACAAGAACTCTAATCAGAAAATCACTTACCATTTTTGATGGATCATTCATGAGTGGAACAATGAGAACAATAATGTTATTGTGGAAGTTGAAGTGGGGTAGGGCCACAAGCAGCTCACACAGACACTTCACTGCTACCTCTGCTAGACCTTTATATGCCTTTAATGAGATGACATTGCTTTTCTTCAACTTCCTTTGCTTCCAATCTGCACAAAATGTTATTTTTAGTGATTACTGTTCAGAGATAATGAGCTTGTAAATATTTAAATTTTCAGTGATTGCAGGCATTCTCCTGCATACTTCATGCAAGTGCTATCTCGAAGACAGAAGGTAGCATACATTCAGAGGAGGGAAACCGCTGCAAACAATCTTGCCTTTACTAAAAAAATGGGAAGTGTTGACTGTACCTTTAATTGTTTGTTCCAGATTTTCCAAATAAAATTTATACTGGCTTACAAGACCTTCTTCAAATTCTCTCAGTTTCTGAGTTTCTTTTTTAACCTTTAAACATAACAGAAATGAGATTTTATTTGGAGAGCTAAATACTGAAATTAGCCAGTGGTGAACAAAAAAGAAGTTTTAAACCAAGTATCAGATATCTAGGTAGCTTTTTTTTCTAGCCAGACATTCCTAGAAATGTATTAAAAAATATATACTTCTGCATTTTTCTACAGATGTCTTCAGAGGGCCTTTTCCAACTAGGCCTATTTCATTTATAGAGCTTGAAGTAACATTATCAACTTGATGTTATTTTAAAACCGTGACTCTAAACTGCACTAAACCTATACTCAACCTTCTAAATAATTGGTTAAAAACAAGCTCCAGAAAACAAGTTGCTCTGCATTTTTTTCGCAAATTGGTGAACACATTTCAAAGAAATCCATGCCAGTTAGGTGAAAATATTGCATCATTTGCTTTCTTTCTAATGCTCTTCAGCACAGGACCTTATTCCAAGGTCTATGAGGAAAGTCACCCAGGTGTGGTATACTACTTTCAGACGCTACTTCTTCCCTCCATTACCACCTGCATGTCACCAACTTATTGAAGGAATAATTAAAGGTTCAAGACAAAAACCTCTGCTCCTGAAAGCATCATAGCTTCAGAGCTTCCACAAGTATTTGTGTATTTGTCCCCTTTGCTCAAAACCATAAATTCATATTAAACAAATCAGTATTAGTACTTGGCATAGCTGAAAAAACTCTTAACTACTCACATACACTATAAATAGACTTGATATTTCACCTTGGTAGCCTTTTCTGCTTCGGTCAGAGGCCGAATTTTGTATGAAGGCGCAACATCTTTGAATATCTCCATCAAAGACACCATGACCAGCTTCCGAACAATCACAGCCACATTAGGATCCTGTTCCATCAGCATGGCCCGCAGCTCCTTCAACTTCTTAATCTGATTGAAGAAAATAGGCAGACATCAGATGAAGATCAACTGCAAACCAAGGGACAAGCACAATGTACGTTAACTCAGCAGTTACTCAGAATCTACTGCATGAAGAGCCATGAAATGGAGATATCCCAACGAAATTTTAATCTCAGGAATGTTCAAAATATCCTGCTATTCCAAACTTGCACATATTTATAGAAAATTATTAGTATATCTTGAAACATTGAGAACTATCAGATACAACCCCGAAATGAGAGGTTACATGGGGGTCATGCTTAAGGAACAAAGTAGCTTGTACAGAAAATAACAGAAGTGATACAACACTGACCTTTTCCTTGTTCTACCCACATGTTCTTGTGCTTTTGCTACTGTTTGCTCACTTCATATCTTTACTTCTTGACTTAGTGCACAACATAGACGCACATGGTTAAGTAAATGTACCTACATTGCTGTCTGGCTCTGAGAGAATGGCAGATGCTAAGGCAGCTATGTGCATCTTCCTCTCCTGCAGCTTTTTTCTCCTTTCAGCAGCCATTTCCTCAGGAGTGAGAATAGGCAGGGGTTCCTCATTAAAGTCTGGCACAGATGTGAGAGTTAAAAAAGAGGGGAAGTCACTCAACAAATACCATGTTGCAGATACTGCATTTCAGAAGGGTACCCTGGTAAGCCCACACAGGAGTAACACAAGAAGTTCCACAGTCAAAGAAGCTTTAAGAATGACTTTGCTAGAGCTCATATTAACCCACAGATTAATTTTTGCTCCACTTCAAAATCTTTTGCTTGCAAAAAGAAGTGGACTAAATGATTTTGAATCTGCCCATGGTGCTCTCTGAGTACAGTGGGAACATATAAACTCAGCATATTACTCCAACCATGCCAAAAAACTGCAGCACTCTGCAATTTGTACCAAATTATTCACCATTCACTTTTTCTTTTAAAAATCCAATTGTTTTGTTTGTGTTTTCTGAATATTATTTTGCTACAAGTATCTCCTTCCTCAACCTCAGATTATATTTAGACAGTAAGGACCCAGAAGTAGCAACGACTCTTGAAAATTACTATTAACTCGATAGCCAATTGCAAATCAAAATCTCAGTTTTCTGGTATTGATGTTTTAAGTAAAAATTTCAAAGACAAAGACAGACACTTAAAGCCTACAAAAGTCTGTCCTGAACTGCATTTCAAAATGATCTCAGAGTAATCAAAATAGAACCATGCAGACATTCTTTATGTAAGACCAATATCTTCCTTCTTACTAGCAAAGATGATACAAGGATAAAAGGAACTTCATGCAAGCATCACTTCCAAGTGAAAAATCAGAATGATTTTGAAGAAAGAGAATCTGAAGCCAGCCATTCCTGAGATTCTAACAAGTAAGAATGCAAGCTTTGATTAATGGTCATGCTTTGGTGGCAACATGGTCGTGAACATATTCAAAAACATCCTGAACAAATACACTTCAATTACAAACTTCCTTGGGAAACAGCAAAGTACTACTCAGGTACGTCAGTGATTTGGAAAAAAAAAAAACCAACAAAAAGCAAACACAATGTTTTATTACCTTCTGCTTCCTCCATATCTTCTGTGTCCTCTTCTTCATCATGTGCAACATTGAGAACTGCAAAAATAGAGTTTCTAGTGTCAAGCACATAATCAACACTGTGAAATTTTAAAAGAATAAATTATATACTTCTTGGCTACTATACTATACCATTTCCAGAATCTGTGTCTTACCTGGCTTTTCCACAGCTTGAGGAATAATGCCAGTCTTATCTTTGATGGGGAGCAGATGGATGAGCTCTTTTTCTGGCTCTGTTTGCAAACGTCTTGGCACCTTCTCATATTTCTCAATCACACTTTCATGTTTTCGTTTTTTGATGTGAACAGGTTCACTGAAAAATACGAGGCAAACTAAATGAACTGGCCATGTAATTAGACAAGAACCATGTATGACCAGCTGGATTAAGTGTCTGCCTCTCACCCAGGCCAGGGTGCTGTTTTACTTGTCCTTCCTTCCCTTCTGGGCTCCCCCACTCTGACTACTGGCAAAGCCTGTGTCACACCCCTCTCTGCAAGGACAACAGCAGTAACAGTGTGGCGTGTCACCCTTCCACAGGTATGCTCCTAAACAACATGTAAGTGTACAAGAAGGTAAGTAATTAGTCTGTGCTACTATGAATACACAGTCTGTAAGTGGTGTAATACCTGACAGGTTTTTAAGACAGATTATAGCTGACCAGAGTAAAGCAGATTGAAAAGACAAGCTCTCCAATTTAAGGGAACACCATGAAAGGAGCTAAAAGCCTGTAACAGTAAAACAGGTAAAAGAGCAACCACTTCCACTGTTTTCCTACCATTCTAAAAACATTCTAGTATAATGAATGTAAGACACACAGAACTACATTTTGCAATATGTCTCTAAATAAAACCACACAATAAATTTGGAGTTTTATAAGACTTTAAACTTATGTCACGCATAGTTAGTTTGGGGAAAGAGGAAGGTTTAAAATAAAATTCTAATTCAAGAACTTGCAGCGTGGCTACAAGAAACCGTGTAGTAGAATACAGCAAAACTGCAATTTTGGAAATAAAAAATCTACTACTTTCCTTTGAAACGAGACAAAATTATTAATTACTAAGCAGAATCAGCATTAACAAATTAAAACCACCCTACAGCAGCTAGGCATAGAGTCTTTTCACATCCATAAAAAAAAGCAAGCTAAGGTTTTCAAACAATCATGTAACCAGACAACTCTGTAGAAGTGTATTTGTAAAGACTATTCTACAACTAGGAGCACTGTCTTTCTACATTGTCACTTTGAACTCTACCCAATGCTTTGGTCCACAAAACTGGTAACAAACTTTTTGTATGAATGTTTTGGTGTTGCATGTGTTTACAGACATGGATTACACAACCCTTTTTATTTTTTTCCACCAATTTGCAGTGCAATATGTATAGTGGTCCATTGTCCAGGGAATGTCCCAAATACTCTATATAGAAAAAAAGACTGTTTACAGATTAAAGCACTTCTTTTCAGTTTGAGGGATGCTACTCACTTCACAGCCAGGGACCTCCCAGGAAGGAACACTGCAGAAACAGTATCCTGAAGGTCAGGCAGAACACCTGAATGTACTGATACACATCAATACATTAATACTGAAGTACTGACAGGCTGAGGAAACACTATACCGGAGCTGCAAAGAAACACCAGACTGAAAGAGACCTCCTGATAAATGCATGACTTTACGTATTAATTACATATTGACCACGCAAGGCTGAATTAGCATGAAAAGGAGACATCACAACTCACTTAGAAGAAAGATCTCTGGTTAAAAAGGATGCTTTTTGGGCCAAATCCTCCATTAATTTTAAGTCATCTTCATCCATCATGTCCAGTGGAAGAGCATCTTCTTCCTCTTTTTCTTCCCATTTTCCAGCTATTTTAGAAGAAGATGTTTACAGATTAAGATCCTATATGCATAGTCACTTTTGAGACCATTTTACACTTTACTTCAACCTGGAGCTCACTGACCTTTATGCATGTGGTTTTTGTTATCCCAGAAAACTGCCCCTTTAGTGTGACATCCAACAGTGATCAGTGCAAACACATTTCTACCATCTTTAACAGACAGTTCTAGGTACCAGAATGGCTACATTTTGTATTTTTCACAAGTCTCCCTCTCTTTCAACACAAACAGTAACTATCTGTATACAGAAAATGAAGTGTATTTTTCTCGAATTTTACAACAGGAAGCAGCAGGATATTCAGTAACACCCATACCTAAACAAACACTTACCAACTTGTTTTTTCTTGCATTCCTCCAATGGAAAAGGCTTTCTAGAAATAGCATCTCTGACAGCCTCCCTTAGCTTCTTTTGTTCTTTACGATACTTCTTAGCAGCACTCTTCTGCTTGTACTGTTTATTCTTTAATTTATTGTCAAGTTTTATCTGACTAGTTCTCAGTAACTTGCGAAAACTTGGAACTCGCTTTGTGTTTTTTCTCTAGAAAACAAACAGAAAACTACAAGTCACTGACATGTTAACAGCCTTTGTAAAATTTATTTCACTGTTTAAGATCTCTGAGTTTCTATTTCTATCAGGACCGAACAATACGTTTCTTGCTAACAGTATCATCAGTTAGCCTCAAATTTACACAACTGTGTTACATCTTTGAGAGGAGAGCACCATGACAAATGTACTACAGAAACATTCTCTGACAACTTTGTTATTAAACCCTATGTCCATCACTTTTAGATGCAAGGACACTCAAGATATGGTACACAGTTTGTTAGGGCACAATCTTTTGTGAGCTCCCAAGCACTTTGTTCTCTTTTCAGGGTGCTGCTGTTCCCCAGCACATGATAAGGTACCTCGGGGGACTTTAATGTCCAAGGCCACAGGCTCGGGCAAATGTCCTCCTGCAGCACACCTGCTCAGGCTGAGCTTTGGCTTCCTCCTCCCTTAAACTCCCCCTGCCCAGCAGCGGCAGGGACCCGGCGAGGCTGCCTGCTGCAAGGCTCACAACAGCAGCAGTACCAGAACAGGGTTACGGAGGCCAGAGCCGGGGGAGGCACGGTGGATATGAGAAACCGGGCTCAGGGAAAGCCCAGAGGCGCGGGTCAATATAGGCGGCCTGTGCCAAACCTGCAAAACACTCCCAAGAGTGCTCGGGATGGGAATGGACACAGAAGGGATCACCCAACAAGGGCCATGGGAAGGCAAAGGCTGTGCAGAGAAACTGGGCATCGAAGCGCTGGTAAGGGTGATGTGTCCCTTCACAAAGGGGACAAGTGGCTGGATCAGTGTGGGGTTTCTCGAATCCTTAGCTCAGTTGGTTGGAGCATGGTGCGAGTAACACCAAGATTGTGGGATCACTCCCTGAACGGGCCAGTCACTTAAGGGTTGGGCTCCATGATCCTTGCGGGCCCCTCCCAACTGAGAACAAAATCCTGTCAATCTTTGAGTCCGGAATTTGAGTCAGTTCAAGTTTAGCTTCCCTTTCTACATTGGGCTATCGGGAGAGCGCTGAAAGGCCAGCGTTCGCCTCGAGGTGAGAGACGAGCCTGCGCTTTGCCGGCTCACCACCGGTGCTCAGCCACAGCACCCGCACTGCTCTGCCGTTCCCGGAGCCCCGGCAGCACTGGCCGCTACCAGCCACGGCTCCCCCCCCCTCCCGCGCGTCCCCCCCGTGAGCCCCGGGCCCCGCTCCCCCTCCCGCCGGTCCCCCCCGTGAGCCCCGGGCCCCGCGCCGCCCGGCCCGCTCCCCTCACGGCCCCTACCGGCTTCATGGCGGCGGCCCGCGCGTGCTGCCCGCCGGCGGAAGCGCTCCCCGCGCGGCGCCGCGCGGCCACAGCGGCCCCTGGCGGCGGAGGCCGAGCGCGCCCTCGCTGACCGAGCGCTCCGCCACCGCCGCGGCCCGGCCCGCAGCGAACGGCACAGGAACGGAACGCAACAGCAGCGCGCATCTGCTTAAGTTTTATTTACACAGGAATTGTTACTAGTGGTCTTAAAGGAAGGCTTGATCCTTCTATTTACAGTTATATACAGATTTATAGTTGAAAAGTAAGAAAACTGTACAAGATAACACAAAAATATAAGACAAATCGGATCCAATTAAAGTAGTGAATACATAAGTTAAGAAAATCTGACATTTACATTTCAAATTGTAATGTTATGAGTAGCATATATGTAGTTTTTAAACCAGATAGCAATGCAAGTTACACCACACTAAATCTTTACCCCGATTATGCAGACTCTGCTTTTAAAACACCGGACAACTGGAAGCCTCCTGCACTTAAAAATACATAATGGTAATTTTTACTTGATTTCCAGAGGGACCAGTTACAAAAACCCACATGTAAGGAATTTATTTACATTAAATATTAGCAAAAAAATGGATCAAGAGAGTGCAAGTGTTCCTCACCTGCAGTGCTATCCATTTTAAATTTCTGTCCCCTACAACCACAGGTTGTTGTACAGCATCTTCAAGAACAGGAAATGTTTGAAAATATTTGCCGTGACACATACAGTATGACCTTATGTCTCACAGTTAAAAGATGTTAAAGAATTAAGTTATCACTAAACCAGATGCTTTTTGGATTTCAGTATTGCACACTAATAAAAAGACAGTTTCAAAAACAATTCTGTGTCTGCATTATTTCCAAGTGTTAAAAGTGGCTGCTTCTTTGAAAACACAAAAGCTGTAAATAGCCTTGTCATTTTCTAGTGTTCACCATTACATACAAGTATTTTTTAGTTGGAAATGGCTCAACAAAATAAAACTTCTGGTGACAAAACCCTTTCACAGAATACCTACTCCATTTACTTCACAACCAATACACCAAAACAAATGCTTAAACACCACTTGCTTTGAAAGCTGTACAGTGAAAATAGCAGCCCTGTTCTTACCACTGTTTAAAATTCATATTATTTTTGCTCTAGGTTTGGGCACAATACATCTATGGTTCCTGAGTTAATTACATTTGCCCAGACTGAAGAACAAAGCTGCAACTTAAAAAAAAACAACCAAACAAGTAAGTAAGACAATACCCCTTCCCAAATTTTAACCACCTTGCACATAAACATACCAAACCACCTTATTTGGTCCTCAATACTTGCAAATCGTTAATTGTGGAGGTAATGTTTGTACCAAAGCATTTCGTTTGGATAGCAGTTCAGGGGCCTTAAGATTTAGCAGTTCCCTCATCCCCTCCAAAAAGTGCCTTTGCGGTATTTGTAAAAACAGTTATGCCTCAAAAACTTTTTTTAAAGTACCAACAGAAGTTATTACAAATGTTTATTGCATTGAGCTGATTCTTTTAAAGTATTAAATATGAACTCCCCGCTTCTCAGTTTCATAGGTTTTAGTATTCTGTGTGAAATCAGATCTTCCCATGGCAAAAATTAATACTGGCAAAAGGGTGAAGATTTCATCAGTTCATTACTCCACTGAGAACTGTGTCTTTTTTCCATCTCATTTTCACATTTTCTATAGTGCTTTTTCCATACAGAAGTGATGTGAAGACTTCTTTGTCATCAAGTGGTTTTCCACATTTCCAATTGACCTCCACATTAGCTTTTCGGTGCTGGGCTATGGTTCTTGTCCCCTTCTTTGTTGTCCTTCATCAGTGAGGAAAAGACCTGAAAAAGTAAATTATTTGATGAATATAAAAACTGCCAGTGTTTTAATACTATCAAGATTAACCACCACAATATTAGCATGGAGATTAATTTCTAGAATGAGACACTAGAAAGGAAGTTCCCATGGCTCGGGAGTCTGACAAGCAGCATAAAATAGTTATGAAGAGAAGTGCCCTACATATTCATGTGCTGACATGTCTGATTTAACTGATATATAGATCTCTCCAAGAAACTCACCTGTGCCCATTTTTTGTTACTATTCTGCATCTGAATAGCTGCAATACAACTAAAAAGCTTTTCTGATGTAATATCTTCTGGAAGTTTTGTTAGAAACTGTGCTATATGAATAAAGTCCATCTGTAGGAGAATATCTTCATATAACCGCAGGATTCCTAATCCTGTCCTGAACAAAAATTCTTCTCCATCTCGACAGAAAACATCCCAGACACGACAGGCCAGATCAAGTGGTAATGACTTGCTGTAGAGTGTAAAAATCCTACAAATGAGTAAAAAACAAACAAATAGGAACAGTTACAACTTATTTCAGAAAAATGGAAAGACAACTTCCTTTAAATCTCAGTTACATTAGTTCAGTGTAAGCAGATGACAAGTTATTTCATACAATCTTATTTTTTTCCCCTATTTCAATGATCCACAAGTCTCCAGTTTTTTAAATCAGGACTTGTACTCTGAAACCCATTTGTTTTTATGCAACAGGAAATCCTCCGTTTGAATGTCATCTACTTCAGAAAGCTCTGGCTAAAGAAATTACAAACCTCTTCGTACTCAGAGTATAAAACACACATAAACAACAAAGATCACAACTGTGTAACCTAACCTTTCCCATTTAAGCCATATTGTTTAACAGCTCTGTTCATCATTTGTTTCCTAAACTAAATCTAAAGCCATAAATCAACTCAATAGAGGGCTGCATCCCACTAACGTACCAATGATAAATCAATAGCTACATTTCTGTGATACATTTTTGAATTTCTATCCACATTAAAATCACAAAAATCTAATAATAATTCTATATGAAGCTCATCCTTATACACACAAACAGATAGTCTGTCTTTGACAGCATGCCCATGATTCACGGGTGCCTGCATTACTACCTTCCATTACAAACAACACAGCTTGCTACTCTCCGCTTTAGAACATTCGTTACTTCAAACTGTTCACTGTATTTTCAAGTTTATTCCTCCCCAAACCAGGTCCTAAATTTCATCCTCCCTCTGTTTTAAAGTCTCTATTCCTATAGTTATACTTCCTTCAGTAGCTGACTATGCTCATTTCATCAAGTCACTTACAATCACAGTACACCATACTACTATGGTGTAGTAGCCTCCTCTCCCCTACTTATGTCACACAACTGCAGCAACAAGAAAATGAACACAGAGAACTCCTGTTTGTCTCATTTTCTAACTGAATACATCCCTTCTAATAAAGCTTGAAGCCTGCCAGAGGAACTGCAGTTGCACAAAACAGTTCATCATGATTTCACAAGACCTACTGAATGCCTTTTTTAATGCTTTATTTCTAGTGCTGAAAAACCTATAGCAAAATAGACAGTGCTCTGACAGTTCTAAGGCTAGGTTTTCTATGTTCTGTGAACTCACCAGTCTATCAAATATATGTCTGGAGTAAGACTGTATGATTTGAAATGAAGAAACAATTTAGGTAGATTTTCTTCAAAAAACACTTCAAAGGCTGCAAAGTATTTCAGCATCTGTAGAGATAGTAAAGCACATCATAAGCAAAATGTTATGTTTCATTGTAGAAGAATGTTTAGTTGTAAACCAACACAAACCCTACCAAGAACTGAGAATGTCAGCACAATGTGACTCCTTAGGATAAGTAAAATTATTAAATGTTTCTAGAAGAGAAATCAAAACATGAGAATGAGTTTTATGGATTAGTATCTGGTATTCTCAGTTTTGTAATCACAAGTTAAAGTTCTCCATTATTCAGTAGGACAAAAGGAAGTCATCAATAAAACAACTATTCTTCAAGTCAAAAGAACGTTACGGTTCAAAACTGGAAACTCTGTGCATACCATGCTGTGATCCACACGGAAAAAGGCCAGCTGGCATGGCTTGTTTAGAAGGTTAGCAAAGGCAATGAAAGCGTCTGCCTCTTCCAGGTTGAGAATGAGCACAGCAGCAATGAAGGACATCCCTTGTACCTTCAAGTGGGAAAAGCATCAGGCAAATATAGGTGAGTAGGTTCAGTACATCTTTGGAAATGGAAATATTTACTGTTTGCAATTTATCAAATACCATTGCATAACATTTCCAGATGAATAGAAACAACATGGATAAATTATTTTTATGCATGCAATCAATTTGATTTCAGCAGTTCAGACGCTCTGGGAGGTCTCATGACCACAAGTCCTCAGGATTTGAAATACAAGAAAGTTAAAACCACACAGGGTGAATGCAGAGCTCATGAGAGACAAAACCTGGCCTCAAGTTCATTGTTAAATTATGGGAAAAGCAGTCATGGAGAAAAACTTCACATATGGGACAGTTTAGACCCAGACAGATATGTTGGAATTGAGACAAAATTCTGTTTCAGAACAGTCAATACATGTCTCTCCACTTGCCAAACCGTATTTTTTCAAATATATAAAATTACTGCTGGTGGTTAGCTGCAATGCAAGTTTACATTTTTCCACCATTACTCTCCCAAAACACTTTAGCCTGCAATAAAAGTGAAGAGCATGATTCTTGTAGCTAAGTGATGATCTGAATACCCATTATGCTAACAATAATTTTACCAAATTCAATTGCAATCATCTTTATTCCACTGTCTCTAAACATTCATGCTGCCACCTCCTCATTAAAAAAAAGAATGCACTCGGCATTTTAACCAACTAGGGAAAAGAGTATTGATATGCATCGGAAATAGTCTATCAGCTTTTCATTTCTGGGGGATAAATAGGTGTGGAAATAAGATTACATTACATTTACTGCCATATTAACATTAAAAAAAAGTGATGAGAAATATTGAGACTAGCTGTATTTCTAATGAAAAAGAGAAGACTTATCCATGAAAAATTACTTATTTGCCTTTTGAAACTCTACCCTGGGAACAAGCAGTCTCAGAACCTGCAGAGTTTGTAATCTCACTTAAAAAATATGGGAGAGTCTCCAAAAATGAGGTCACAGATGACAGAATTCAGGCCTAAAAACATTTGAACATGAAAAACCGACTAGTTATTTATGCAGAGTCCCAAGCATATCTGATTTAGAGAGGAAGACACACCCTGTGCTAAATAATGCTTTGTTGCATGGATGTGACTTAAAACTTCTCAAGTGTTTTTGAGCCCCAAAGCATTAGAGCTTGTGAAAGATGTTCCTAGATACCCCCAGGAACAAAGAAGAAAAAAAATCCTTCTCTTAATTATTGGTCATTATTGAAATGCTTCTGTAAGCATTATTGAAAAGCTTCTGAGAGATGTTAGGTTTAGTTGGTTTGTTCAGGGGATTTTGACAGTTATTTTTTGGGGTTTTTTTTGCTTGTTTTTAAACAGAGTAATGTTCACTAAAAACTGTCTAATCTTCACTGAACTCAGAGGGAGTGATTATTCTGTGTCAGCAAGACACCAAGGAGGAGTTTCTGGATTTTAGGATGTGCACTAGTGAAGCAGGGAGTATCACTATGGAAATGGCAACAGTGGAAGCAACAGTAAGAACAGTGAAGTGCTAACTGGAAGTCCACTAACGTCTTATGGAGTTTTTTTCCTGTGGATACTCTGTCAGACCTATAATGCCTTGTGAACACATCCATTTAAAATTTTCCATGTGAGCCAGGTAATACACCCATCACTGACATTCAGTACATTTTCAGCTATTTCATTATCTCTAAGAACTACCACCATGGTGACTGCTAGGAAATAACTGCCAAAGTTTATTTAAGTGCTAGTAGCATAAAGTTTAGAAAACCTATTTACTTAATATACTTTAATACATGACATCTTAAGCTTATTTGCTATGTTATAAACATTTTCCATCAAATACTTACATATCCCACGTCTGGTCTGTAACATGTATATGCTCCTAAAACACTATGCAGGAGATCATGATAAGGACCACCCTAATAGGAGGAGAGAGTGGAAGAAGAAAAAAAAAATTATTTTCAAACCATATTAAAAATATAGGAAAGGAACAAGCTGATATTTTAAGATGCAAGTGAGCCAGTGAATTGTTGCTTTATTCACATCTAGAATAATACC
The DNA here is from genome assembly GCF_009650955.1 of Corvus moneduloides. Lineage (NCBI taxonomy): Eukaryota > Metazoa > Chordata > Aves > Passeriformes > Corvidae > Corvus > Corvus moneduloides. The sequence goes on from NC_045483.1 coordinate 16,573,390, forward strand.
ATTTTTTACTCCAAGCATTACCACAAATGCTTTCGAGATGTTAAAAGAAAAGTAACAACAAACCTATGAAATAATTCAGTGGAAATCAGTACATAATGGAAAATGAGGATATCTGGTACAGATCCAAGGTTGGTCTTTCCTTTTCAGAGACAATGGATATTTTAATACTTAGCAGCACAAGTTACCATATTACAATATTATCTGTTATTTTATATACATGCATGTGCACATATTATAGCTATATAAAAATCATAAAGCCTGAAATGGTGTACTAGAAAGCATCAAGACCTCTGTAGCAGTGAGAATATTCTCATTTCTGCCTGTAGTTTCATAATCATTAATAGGAATCTCCTATTAATGATTTTCAAGGAGAAAAAAACCTCTTATAGTCCATCATTAAGTCTCTACTTTATTCTCACTTAAAAACATTTAAGAAGTCCAAACAGCTCCTAAAAATATTCTGTATTTGACCAGTTGTATTTCTTTTCTTGTTTAACTATTCAGAATTCTAAAGTTGTCATAACTAAATTTAAAGGAATCTCACCTTCTGGAAAATATACAGGGATGGAAATGTGCGTGATATATCCAACTTAATTAGCTCCAGACTGGCCTCACGATCAGCAACAGATGCACCTGCATCTGCAAGCAAAACCAACACCTATTAAAGCTGATAAATTCTACAAACTTCAGAACAAAACTCCTGCAGGCACATAAAGATAAAGAAGGCAGCATTCATTCAAGAACCACCAGAAGAAATTCTGCTGACCCTTGAATAGGCCATAGGGACATGATACAAACACTAGTGATGATGTGGGGAAAAAGGTAGCACCTGGGGAAAAAGCTCTTTCAGAGGGCTTAAATCAGACAAGAGCCAACTGGAAAGCAGAAGATGACGATTTGATGAACAGGCTAAACAGAACCTGCTCTGCTGAAGCCTGGAAAGCAGCATTTCATTCCAGTCTTCCTAAAACTATGGTAGTTGGTCTTCCAGACTTTGATACCAAAGATTAGTTGTAAGCATTATCAGCTTGCTTGCTTTTCAGCCAGAGATGAAAATTCTATCACTCTCAAGTTTTCCCTTATTATTACATTTCCCAGGACATCCGGCACAATTAAAATAGCCCTTTCTCCCTTCATTCCCATCCAGAACTACTACCTTTCCAAGAGAAACGGATTACCTAAGCTTTCCCCCACAGACAGCCCACACCCCCCAACAACAGAACAAGGAAACGGCCACCCCACAGACCAAGAGGCATTACAAACATGTTTTCCAAGGATAAGCATATTTACAGTCATGTATACACAGAATTTTTTATAAATTGTTTGTCTCAAGACAACCTTCAAATGAATCACAGAGGTATCCCTATGGAAGAACCAAATAATTTACAGTCAAACTGGCTATGGCAAGTGCAAACAACTGAAGTAATGGAAAAGACACTATCACAGGGCAGCATTAAAAAAAATATTTATCAACAGCACAAGGAGTTAACCTTTATGACAAGGGTATATCCAACGTTAAAAACATCACTGATACTATTTTTCACAGAAAGAACATCCACAGGAGACAGCAAAACTGCATTCTACACACAAGAGTGCTAATATCTCCACTTCATAGATTTGGGAGGAAAGGCCACCTGGGCAGGCAAGGAAATAGAAGTGGGATCTGAAATGTGTCATGTTTCCTATTTTTCACCTCTCAGTTTCAGAACTAAAAAATAGAAGATTTTTGTTCTTTCCCATAATCGTGGAAGGGATAACAACTAAGGAGAAGCCATCTAAGGAGAGCTAAGCAAGAGCATGTACTGTAATGCAGTTTCCTATTTCTTCTTTTTGTATTTCATCTAACATTTTCATGAGAGCTGAATCTTGATATTTCAGAGGAAAACATTAATTTGAAAGTAGCACATGCACTACTTTAATGTGTCATTTATTGATACAGTAAGTACTGCCAAGCCCCTTACTCATTGACTTGTTGAAAGACAGCAAACATTTAAGTAGGGAATGACTTCGAGAATATTTAACAAATATTCCTAATGCTGCAATTGCAGAGGAACTTGTGAGACTTCCTGGGTTTGTAAAAGTGAATTGAGTTGTTGAGCACTCAGGAGATCTCACCTTCTGTGTCATTCTCAGAACTTGTCTCACTGAAGCTTTTCCATCGTTCCTTAGCTCTTGACAAGAAGATTTCATAAAGTTCTGCAAGAAAGCAAAACAAAACCAATAACCAAAAAGGAAGTAGTAAGAAAAGCACCCATCCAAGATAAAAGCATGCTAAGTATTCTTGACTCTGGTTACTTGGTTTCATCACTGAGGGCAGGAGAAGAATCTATTAGATGTTTACCACTATACACAGTTTTATAGTGTGGACTGTATTGTGCTTTCTGCTGAGGTGAACATGCTAATTATGACAGGGAGATCATGCCTTACATGATTCAGATTTCTATTTTTGTGAATAAAATGCTTACAATTAATCATTCATTAGTTATGAAATAAAGCAATTCCCCTTTTCACCCCCTTAAGAAAGCAAAGCTACAAATTCTCAATTTTAAACATAATTATTTTCTGGGGGGAAAGCACTACCTTAATTCTTTTAATACTAAATGTTTATGTAAGCAGGTTTTGAACCTTGTTTCCATAATTTATGATGCTACAATGTCTAATTGTAAAACACAAATGTTCCTAACCTTGCAAAATACATTTCTTCAGGAAAAATATACTCTGATTTATATTTTTTTAAACAAAACTGTACCTTTTTCTTTGAAAATAACCAACTTAATTTAGCATTAACATGTGATCTGTTAGGAACATACCAGGAGTGATGTTTAATTCGTTTCCCACAGCTAGACTCCAAACCTTCCCACGAACACTTGGGGGCAATCCCTGCCACCACAGCTCTCGAACTCTTCGGGTAGCACGCCTAATATATGGAAGCAGGGAGAAGAAAGAAAAGAAAAAAGGCACATATTGCACATCTTGTTTTCTAAAATCACTGGGCAATTTACAAGCAAAATAACATACTATTTACCAAATCAGTATTCAAGGATCTCTGTGTATGCTAAAGCCCCATTAAAAACCCCCAAACATTCAGCTCCCAGAAAGCACGTTTCATGTTGCTCTGTAATGACCTCACACTATATCATGGCAACAAAAACTGACTTCTTGACAACACAGAAAAGGAAAATAAGGTATGTGGGTCCTCAGTTTCCAGAGGAGAAACAAACCACGCTTGCCTCATTTACAAAATAGAACTTTACTTACATGCCTTCCCAGTTAGGTAGTATTTCATTGACCCAAATCACCATAGCACTAGCGATATTCTCTTCTTGCTTGAAACGCTCTCTCATTATTTTTTTCCTTTTATGTGCTTCTTTAATTTCTGTTAGGCATAACATGTTAATAATTCTGTATTAGTGCACACAAATTATTAGGCAAGTTTTTCAGCTATTACCCAAGTATTTGGGTGTCTAAAAGATCAAGGGTAAATTACAGTTGCACATACTATTTCTGTTGATTGTAGGTGTATTTCTCTGGACATTTTTTATTTTAATCTAAGTTGTTCAAATACAGTGATTTAGACAAGCAAAAATCAGTTTAGGAAACTCAGAGAATTCTCTTCTGCAGTACACAGGATGACTAAAAAGCAAGGACATCATCAGCGCTGTTTTTCCTCTCATGATTTTCATACCATATTCTATCTGAGCCTTATTTATTACTTAGACTAATCAGCAATATTTATAGATAATTTTATTATTTAAAAGTGCAATTCTACACCCATTTTAAAATTATTCAAATTTTACTGAAGCTTCCACCTAAAAGGATTCTGTATTTTCTTTTCTGGAAACAGGACCTAAAGACCTAAGACAAAGTCACAATGCTGAACAAGAGAACAATGTCCTGCCTTCTGTTAAAAAAGGATCATTTGTAGATTCCTCCTATTAAAAAGGCTAAAAGAAGGACAGAGCAGTGCTCTCCTGACATCACTTAGAACCACTGTGAAACTGCAAGACATTTTCTATTTAAGCATGCATTAGACACATCAAGAGAGTAAACATGTCCTCCCTGGTAAACAGATATGGCCGACCAGCTTAATCAAGTTTTTACTGAAGCTTTGGGTATGTAGCAACAGTTAATAAACCAGGGCACACACATGAAAACACTACACATGGCTGAACCTCCAAAGATGCTGTTAGTAAAGAACACAGACAACAGATCACAACTTAAAAGATACACATCACAAGAGCAGAGTGAAATGCATTGTCAAATGCCATGGATTTCTTATTACATCTTTCAAAGTAAGCTGCCATGAATCCATAGAGGATCAATCAGTTCAGAAGATTGTATCTCTGACAACAGCCCAAGTAAAACATGCAGCACAGGTTCTTAAAATAGCTTATTCCCTGAATACTAGGCACAAGACTACAAAAGTCCTTTCAACAACTATTCATAGATTGACACAGTACCAGATACTACAAATCTGTTTTTTAAATTAATTGTGTCTAGTGGGAGTAAAAAGGTTCACACAGGTACAGCTGATTGAAAAATAACCCCAAAGCTTTCATCTCTCTTCACATTGAAATTGATCTGAAATTCTTAAGAAACCAGATCTTTAAGCAGTCAGCTTTATTATACTTTGGCCCTTAGTGGCAACTGTAGCAACACAGCTTGAACAAAGAGTCCAAATATCCAGAAAGTTTCTAGGTGACCACATTATGTAAGTACCTTAAAAAAAAAAAAAAAAAAAAAAGGAAGTTTTTCCTTAAAAAAGTAAATGAAAGGTTAAGTTGCATTCTGAACCCAGCTACATTCATTGTAGCAGAATAACAATTTGGTAACTGAGTTCTGTTTTAAACTGCATGCCCCTATGCACCACAGAATAACCCAGATACTAAACAAGAGGCTCTTTAATGTATCTACTTGCCTACAAGCCAGGATTTACTTTATTTTTGCTGCAGAGTTGAGAGGAATTACAGTGATTATTGGCAGTTAACATACCTCGTTTTTTTGCTTCTGCCACCATCTCATCATATTCTTGTCGATGACGTAAAGCCTCCTCCACTGATTTGGCAGGAAGATTTCTGAAAACAAGTTGTTCCTGAATTCAATACACACAAATGACATTCTGGACCATTTCAGAACAGGTTTAAATTTGGTTTCTCTCTAAGGTGAATTCCGGGGTTGTCACACTGCCGGTGTTCCAGTGACAGCTGTAGAGAACTACTAGATGTTTGCTGCTCCTGTTTTTGGTTCTCCTAGAGCTTCCCCCAAAGTAAGGTTATTAAATTTGTTGAACACCTGGAATGATGCTCAAATGAAGTGACAAAAGGGAAATGCTGATATACCATATAGTTATTTATTCCAATGCATTTTTGCCCATGTGTATTTTAATCATTAAATATACCTGCCTGTTGATACTCCAGTTGTTCATATGAAATCTATGATGACATATTTTCAATAAAAGGTAAAGGTTTTTAATCACTGTAGTTAACCCTTTAAAACTCTCACAAAAGATGATAGGTTTCCCAAAGGAAGAAAGGCTAGATCACTACTGATGTCAGAGCTAAAGCTAAGGAAGCTTGGTGCAGTCTAAAAGTTCACCAGATAAAAATGTGGTTTTTTTTCAGCTGCATAATGATCCCCTAATTGCCAAACACACTTCCTCCTGACCAAGGAAACTCACTTCAAAGCAAATTAGAACACAGTGTTTGGTCTCAGCCTCTTACCCAATCTCTAGTCTACTTTGGTCCAAAATAAATAGAAAACAGTTTTATCACTTTAATATTAAAAAAGTTTTCTCTCTCCTCTCATACAAGCAGACAGAATCACTTATTAATATTGTCAATGAAAGTGAGTGCAGAATATATTTTCAAAGGCTAGACTGCAGCAAGACATTAGACGCTTGGGATAGCACTCCAATTTGAAACAAGTGTCATTTGCAAAAGTATATTTATCCTAGCTTGTGAATTGTAATACTATGAAAGTAAAGAAAAACATCAGCAATCCAGTTATTGCATATCTTACTCTCTACCATACAGTAAAAGAAATAATGCATTTATGAAAACAAATACTCATAGCAACCCATAATTCCATTCAGGATATTTCTGTCTTAGCACAGAATGAGCTTATATACCCCTAGAGAGAATACTGAAAGAAACACGAATATGTTCTATTTTCCATTTCCTAACTGGAAGTGATTAGAGCAAACATTTAACAGTGCCATCACAAGCTTTTTCATGGTGCAATTTGAAAGTGTTGCTCCATTTGTTTTCCTCAGCTTGCGTTCCTAGTCAGCAGGTCCTTTCTCTTTTCTTCAAATTGCTGAAGACTGTATAGCTGAAAATACTGACCAATTTATTACCCATTTTTCATTACTATTCTTATTTGTACTTAATGTGAGTTTTGTTACATCTTCACCTTCTGTTTCCTTGCCTTCAGGTGCACTTTTAGGCATTACCTACCTAATGTTTTTTTATTAAATTGATCAAGAAAATTACTGAAGACTTTGAGGATGCCCAGAGCATGGCCACAGACAGCTGTGATATACAGTAGATAACAGAATGGTGCCTCCATTACAGTGAGAAAGAATTCCTCATATAGACCGTGATACACTTAACAAATACTTCTGGAAGTATTTGTTAGGCTATTATGTGGGACAGAATAATCCAAAGATTCTTTCACACAAGATGTGTGAATTTTAGCTCATCAGAAATGTATCTAAAATTCAGTCATTCAGTTGCACAGCAGAATCATACTTACGCTGGTCGATCCTCCAGAATCAAAGCAGTAGTTGAAAGTGGTTCAAATTCAATATTTTTACGTCTTGCTGATGGGGGTGGAGGTTTATACATTCTTCCTGTCCGTGCTTCATATTCCTAAACAACATTATTGATAAAAATTAAGTTTCAACTTTCAGCCTCACTCCAAATTAGTAAGCACAGTATTACTTAATGCATAAATAATGTCATAGGAAATATTTTAACATTACTTAATAAGACAGCAAGCAGCAAACACTACAACTTGAAATTGCTGATAGCAACAGTGCAGCTTTCCAGGACTGCTAAGTAAAGATGAATGAGAAAGCAGTTTCTTGTATCAACTTAACCTTTGATCTATTCTAGTTCAATATTACAGCTGAGCATCCCAGGATCAGGTAGTAAAGAAATCTGCATAATCTTCCCAGCCTAGCTAGTGCACAAGTATATGAATATGTAAAGTTGACAAAAAAAACCCCCAGCACTAACAACAAAGACCACTAATCAAGAACATCTGTCTCTCCCAGTTTCTTCCTCCTGATTCTAGCCCCCTTCAAGATCCAGTACACCTCATGTTCCTGAGGCCTTTAGCAACACAATCACACCCACATTAACCAGAACCACCTACACTACACTCAGTGACAATATACCAGTATTTATCACTACAAGTCTGTTTCATGTAATTTCCTTTCTCCGAGGTTAACACATGCAATCTACTTAGAAAGAAATATTTAACTGCTTTCAATACACACAAGATTCTGAGGAAGAAAGAATTCTAACCCTTTTACCACAACAGCAACTCAACAAAACAGAAATATGACACAATATTTAGGAAAAAAGCTCAACGGAGCCAGATAAAAACCTCAAATCTCACATCCCCTTCTTTTTAGCCTCTGAAAATAAAAATGTGCTACCAAATTAATGGAATAATATGCATCAACACTATTCAGCACATACAAACAAGTACCTTGAACAATTGGACACAGGATTGGTAGAGTTCTGTTGTAATTCACACAAGCACAAGAAAAATCAAAAAAAATCCATGTTCACCATATGAATGAATACACATATTCTTAAGCCTAAATTATTTCATTCCACTTAAAAACAGAAACAACATCTGTACTCCTGTCATGCTGTATACCTCAGGACACTCCAGTACATTTGTAAATTAGGAATGTATCCTGTGATAACACCTCGAGATCAGCATCCAGCCTGCCATACAGTAGCAATGCCATCCCTCCTACTCTTGGTAGAAGTTCTGATTTACTTCCATATTCTCCTTTGTAACAAGAGCCACATAATCAAGTTCATTTAGTGGTCAGAGGTGAGAAAGCTCAAACATCAGCAACCTTTCCAACATCGCTACATATCTAACTTGTATGCAAATTTTTAAGAAAAAAAAAAGAAAAAAAACCACTGCAAGACGTACATCAGAAACAAAGCCACTTACCTTTTTTAATACAAGCAATACATGTGAACAATGCTAGTGCTTCCAGCTACCACCTGTGCTAAGAACTGATACACTATTTCCAAAGCAACAGAGAAAGAAAAAACCCAAAAATTAAAAATTCTTCAACAGAGATTTTCACAAAAGGCAGAACTCATCATCCAACTGTGTTTCTGAAAGTAAGTACACATCATGAACAGTTGGGTTTTGTAAATAGAGATCACATGGGCAGAGAAGGAAAACTATAAGTGTTACTAGAAAGAGTCAAAACAGAGACAAAAATAGCCTCAGGCTTAAACTATCATGGCTGCCCGTTCCCCAAACTGAAATACGTTCCAAAGTATCAGAACCTTCCAAAGGAAGAGGCTTTTTCCTCAAAAAGCCTGTGCTCTAGAAAACTTATTTGAAGATTAGATCCCACAATCATCAGATGTCTGGAGAACTTACGCAAATAAAGTATCAATTTTTTTTCTGGAATACTTTGTATGACTAGATGTAAAGAATCCAATATCCTTAATGGTGCATTTGATGCAGAATCTAAAAAGCTTGAGCTGACATTAAATTTCACTTTGAAAGATGTGAGCTAATACTCTCCCATAACAAGGTAAAATACAGTTTAAAGTCAAATGTTTTGTCACATGCTTAATATGCAGGGCATGTGCCAGAAGACAGAACAGTTGACAGCTAAGATTCAAGACTATGTAAAAACCTGTATATGTAAAAAAATTATTTTGGAAGTGTCACATGTATGGTTTCACAAACTTAAGAGAAGGTTATTTTTAAAAATCTTTATTGCAACGTACCAGGCATTTATTGAAAATTCCAGAACACTTCACAATTACAAAATAAAGAAAAGCAAATTTCAGCTTTAATATAAAGTAACACCAGTTATCTTCTTACTATGTCCGGAACTGCAGCCTCTTATCCACTGCCAATAATTAACCCAGTAACAAGCTGAAACCATGTTTTTTCTGGAAAACACTGTGACAATATACTTAAGAGTGCTTTGGTATGTGGAGGGACTTGCATTTCTGGTATTTATTCTTGCAGAGATATAGATAAGCCTATTAACCTACAGACAGGTAACCAGAGCTGGGAAAATGTCTTTTGCTTATAAACTGCATTTGTTTAAGAAGATAAAAATATCTCAAACAGTATCTTCTTAAAACAAAACAACAAAAATCCCACCCAAAAACGACAAACCCAACCCCAAAGAAATCCACCACCACAGCAAAGAACACCACAAAAATGCCCTGGTGTTCTAAGTGAAAAAAAAAAACCAAACCAAAACAAAAGCCACAGAGGTCTTTATTGCTTGCACCTTTTAGATATCTACACGGAAAACATGCAAATCTGAAGTTTCAGTCATCCTTCTGCTGAAGTACCATAAAGGACAGACCATTGAGAATAATTTTAGGCATCGCTAAACAGCACTGGATTGCTCTGTGTAACATTTATAAGTAACTGCTCATAGCCTCTTCTTCCAACACGTAAGCCAATGTCCTTACAGAAAGGAATTCCAGCTGCATTGCAGCATTCCAAAAGCATTAGGAGACCTGAAGTAGGGTATGCTTGTTGGGATAAAATATTCAGCTAAGTGTGAACACAGGGATTCAGTGTTAGAAGACAAACTTGAATCTACAGAGGCCAAACTATACAGCTGTAAAGGAATAAATACCAACCATAAAATTTAACATGAATCTGGAATTAAGTTTGATCTATTTATGATCCAGCAACAAAAGTTGAACTCCTGGGAAGGAGTGATAAAAGCCTTTGGTTACAAGGACTGTGGAAGTTCTCACAGTACCAATTATACAGACAAAACACCAAACATCCAATTATGTTTTAAGTATGCTGGAGGAGAAAGGCATCTGACATGTAGAGAATTTATGCAACTAAAGAACACAACACTGAATAAACTTCCCCTATCTTAAGGATTGCCTCTATTTAAAGTAGATGTCAAGGCATACTAATACTCCAGTTAAACATCCTGTGTATGACAGTTTCTTCTAACATGCTTTCTCCTCTCTAATGCTAAGCCTGATACTAAAACAGATTTTATTCAATCAACTGTGACTTCTGCTGACTAAAGAGAACAGGGATTGCCATATATTGTGCAAATGGTTTTAAACCTCTCTCCTCTCTACACACGTGACTGCAGCAGATGGGTCTATGAAACATCTATATGATTATTTTCAAGACATACAGCTAACTAGATATATCATCAGAAGGATTATATGCTGTCATTTGAATTAAGGTTGATCATCCAAGAATAGAAGCATTAATAGAATCACCTAGGAGTGCATCCATGTAAGAAGAATTTCTGCTAATGCATAATCTTACACCAGCATGCACGCTGCCTCCAGGTTAAATGTTAAAATTGCTGAGCTAGCACTGACTAGAAGGTGATTACAAACAAAGAAGTGTTTACAGCAAGAGTAGATGTCACTGAAAAATTCTGTGAGTCATAAACTAGACACTTTCCCAGAAATAAGAATTCCAGATGCTCTCAGGACAGGCAGAACAGTACATTCTTGCCTAATTTGCAGGTGAAATAGAAAGAATAAATATATTGATGGAGAAGAAAATACTAATCTTCACACAGTACAAAAGGACAACCAAACAGACACTTAAGAGTTTCTAGGACAATCTTCCAAAGTTAACACCATCCACCTTCAATTCTTTGTTTGCTGTATTTTTTCCTCAATTGGATATTTAATAAGGTGCATCAAGTTTCATCTTCTTTTGTTTATGAGAAGCCACCAGCCCTGGGCTCAATAAAGACATGCTGAGAGTGGCCAGGCCATGTAATGTGTACCACAGGCATCAGAATCAACCAGCAGTTACGTGACTGCTCTGTTTCACAGTTCCATAGAACAAAAAAGCCAATCTGTGCTATTCATGTTTAGCATAGAGTGCAGAATTACATAAAAAGTTTACAAAGTAATGGACATGTGCAATTTCAGAAGGATCCCAGACACAGCAAATAAATAATGTAAAATGTAACAAAAATTTCAATAGCGATGCTTTTCTAGGTTTCCAATTTCACATTGGAAATAGTGATTAAAAGCATCTGGAGTTCTGAAGTGCCACTGTTAATAGGTTGTGTGGCTTAGTGACAGAAAAAAGATTCTAATATATCAATTTTCAAATTTAATAAGGTGTTCAAAAATACTACACATCAGCCTTTCAACTTTCACCATTAAGTAATGAGGCACAGCAAACATAGAAGTAAATTACTGTCAAGCTCTGTGATTACCTATTTCTTGCTATTCAAGAACATGCAATATAAACAGTAAACAATAATACTCTATCACTTCAAGTTGTTAGTGAGATTCACATGTGAAACTTGTTTATTTTACTAATGGTTTTTAATGAGTTGATGGTTAGTGCCATAAAATATTCATGCTACTGTGAAAATGTGATGTTTGTTCTATTTCAATGAGTGCTACACAGTCCCATGCACGGCATCGAATACAACTAGAAAAAGTATATATTAAATTTCATACCCCTGCGTTTAATAGACTGAGAGCAGATATCGACGCAAGACTGCCAGAACTGTCATCCTAATAAGAAAAACAGAAGCAGAGCCTTAGTGAACAAATGAAGGAAAAGATCATTACAATACAGCAACATGCAAGCCAAAATTTAAATTCACATGTAGAGTATTTATCTTGTGTGTTTGAAAAAACACGGATGTGTCTGTCCCTCCTCCTTTTCCAGCTCTCGAAATAGACACATATACAAAGCCTTCCCACTCGCACAAGATCTGTACAGACATCGACTGGACTGTTTTTCTGGTTTAATTGATGTTTTATGTTTTCAGTACTCAGCACCTTTGCCCAAAGGGATGTTTTTTCCTTGGTGCTTCTCCAGGTGCATGACAAAAGGCAGTCCCTGATACACCCTGTGTCTCCCTAGTACACACTACTCACAGATATTAGTCTTACTTAACCACTAGCCTTGGAAGGTACACACTGTTGGAAAGGAAAAACAAAACATTGTCCCCTGCTTCCCCCTGCCATGTTATAATCAGTATTTCTAAACGGAAAGCTCAAAAGTGGGCTACACCTCAGCCTTAGTGGTGAGCTGGTGAGAACTGAGACGTATCTGTAAGGCTTTGAGAAACAGTCACTTCCATTAAAAGTAAGATTCTAAGCATCACTCAAGCAGCAAGGCAACCAGGTAAAAGCAAGCCCAGCTACAGAAGACCCTGTACAACCACGGCTCTGCAGATTTCCAATCAAAAGTCAAAGCTGGTTTTATAACAGAAGGATAAGCCAAGCTAAAAGATGGGGTGCAGGGGAGGTGACAAACACAGCCCACTGCTTTTAAGCATTGAATTATACCGCCTGGAAGAAGGAAAAATCAGATTTTTATCATGAATTCAACAAAATATATCTACAGTGTTCTGTACCATGCATACCCCAATAACAGAAATAATTTTAATGTCTTTCTTCTCCCTTGCCATACTATTTTTCCTTTCCAATACTGAAGTACCATGCCAGCCTTGGAAGGATAAGGTTTATATTAAAACAAACCAACAAAAAAACCCCACAACTCCACACTTTACAAAAATGTCCATGAAAGACAGCAGATTTACCACCTGAACCTATCCTTTTGGAATTTGATACAGACTGCCTAGATGATAATTTTGCTATCTCAGCACCTCAAACTCAGCAGCATGTCTGCTTAACCCACAAATGCTCAGTTCTTTAAGAGAAGAAAAAAATCCATGTACCATGCTTTGCTAAAGAAATTCAAAGGCCCCATAGACGGGGATGGATCCCATAAAGAGAATCCAGCAGACCAAAAAATAAAATATCATGTCCCACCAAATCAAAGCAAAATAAGTTCTATAATTTTATTACCTCAATTTATATTCTTTGTTTCCTCCAAATACAGCAACTGTCAGGAACAGAAATGAAAATACATACAATGCCTATGCTTTCTTTTTCAAGCCTTAGCAAACGAAAGGTTGCTTCAATACTCTTTGTAGTTGTCTTCAAAGACTTTGTTTTTTAAAAAAAACAGCAATCAGAAGAATTCACATCAGCAGACTCAATACCTCCATGTTATTTTCAAAACACTGATTCCCCATCCCGCCCCCCCCCCCCCCCCCCCCCCCCGTCCCGTGTCAAACTGGGAATGTCCTGGCAGTAAGAGCTGAACTGTACTTTACAGCCTTTATGCAAAACAAAAGAAAGCATTTGTCACTCTGAGGTCCTACCAGTTTCATTACCATTTACTGACAAGATAATCACTGATGAAATCTAAAACTCTGGGGAATGTCTTTGGTTTACCTCTAGAATAGATATTTTATTAACTACATGCAATTCTCAAATCGTGGGAAATTTCTTGACAATCTGAACTGCTACAGCATTTACAAAGAAAACCATCCCAGCCTCCTCACTGCTTCTGGTAGGACTAATTGTTATTCAGGTGTTACAGGTTCCTTGCAAGACCCAATACCCCCATTTATTATCTGTCCTTTTTCAAGGCAGCTTGTTACCAATGTGTTTCTACCCTGTATCTGGCAAACAGGCAGAAGTCTTGCCTTTCTCTTTTCTCCAGTAGTAGTTCAAGGTGAGCCAACATGACCTCTAAATAACAATCTACTTAAGAACCACTCCTGTGAAAAAGCATTTTACAACTTCTCTGAGAGAGTCGGTCCTTGGGTTTGTTTACAATTTTTACATTGTTTGTTTACACACATACACATTTTTATAAGCATTAAGAGCTTTGTGCACTTCTAAACTCTAACAACCAAGTTTGGAGGGAAGAGTTAATATTGCAAGCTAGAAGGTTTGAGTCATACAAAAACCGATTCAAAACACATCTGCTCCTCTGAAGAGAAGCCTCTGAAAACCCTTGTCCCTGGGAGACCACGGGAATTCTGCCGAACCAGTGACTGCAATTTCTCCATTAGATCTCAGACTGGAGATAACAACACTGGAAAAATACGCAAGTGAAGACACTAAAGTTTTTAGCCCTCAAGTATTTATTTTTTGTAAAGATTTCAGAGCTACCCCAGCACATTTTCAGAGGTTAGATGTAAAACAGTGACCCAGTCAAAGCTAGTATTTACAGGACTAAGATTAAAACCTTCCATTTTGCACACAAGGTGACAGCTATTGGAAAAGATGGCTTCACTTCTGAATAAGCAGTCATTTCTAAAATCACTGCAAGCTTTTAATGATGTGGCAGATTTAAGTAGAAAAGAAGCTTTTATTTTTCCACTTCATTTAAGGCTGCCACTGAGAGCAGCGTTATTAAAACTGCTGATAAAGCTAATTTGGTGTATATTTTACTTTTTTTTAATTTTGCAACGTGTAATTGCATATTTTGAGTTTACTTTAATTCAGGCATATTAGAAAAAAACCCCACCATACTAGGGTAATTTAAACAAATTAATAAAATTAATAAAATGTATGCATGCCTGCTTTAATAAAGTAAGCTAAACTTAATGACTTGATATTCAGAAAAAAATTTACCATAGATTAAAAGCTCTTTTCTTTAACCGTAAGCACAAAAACTGAAATTGAGCTTGCATTTTTAAACAGAACTTGGACTTTAGTCAATACATTCCAAAATGTTATATATCAGCCCACAAGTCTGTTTCTGCTTTAAATGCTTCTGCATTAAAGTATTTCAGCAGTCTAATTTAAAGCAGACTTCTGTACAGACTGAAAAGAATTTACCAAACTCATCATTAATGACAACATGCTTCTTATAATAGCTAGTTTTATTAGCTGCAGTTCGTGAAAAAAGGCACACTTCCTAAAACCATCAAATGTATTTGACATTTGCAGTCCTGGGGAGTTGTTTTCCCTTTTCAAAAAAACAGTGAAGGAAAGAAGCCCAGAGGAAGGAGATGTCCAGCAAAAGAGTTGGCCTCAATCACATCCTGCTTGGGCAGCTCTAAATCCAATGAGAGATGAGCATGCCAGCAGCTGCGAGCGGGGAGATGCAGCTGCCAAGAACTTTCAACCTCTGACCCAGTTTGAGCAAGCGCATCTCGCCCGAGGCAGCGCAGCTGCGGGGACCGTGCAGGCAAACCCCACAGGCTGCTGTGCCACAAAAACATTCATCATCTTCTACACGGGCTAAGAGGCTTGCAAAGAAATAATTTGCAATAATATTCATGAGGCAGTGTCTGAAGGCACAGCTGGCTGGCATCGTCATCTGAAAAATGTCTGAAACAGTATCCGCAATTAGGTTTCCAGATTTTCTTGGAGGTTATTCAAGATATTACAATCACTACCTGACTTCTCTGGAGAGGCACATGCAGCAGTGTCTAGTTGACAGACAGTGACTGGGAGCCACAAACATTCATTTAAATGTAATTAGCAATTTACTACATCATCCTTACCATAACAAAGAGAACAAAGGAGGCTTCCTTCAGCCGGGATGGAATAGGGGCACAGAAGCCCTACTAGTCTTTTGGCTGTAAATCTACAGTGATGCAATTTCTCAGTTTTACTAATATGAAAGTACTTCATGCTTCATGATATTGCCATAAAACTTCTATGTAAGTATTATCCTTATCCAAAAGACTTCCTCATCCTATTAATTGCAAAGTTTTTCCTGTTGTGAGTTAATTTTTCTTGCAACAGGGCTTCTTAAAATCTCATCTTCTACACGCAGGATGCTGACTCATTACTGAGTTTCCTTAATCAAGTGTTTATTTGCACCCTCCCAAAGCTGGCTACTGACATCAGCAGAGTGAAAGGACCATGTCCAACCATGAAAAATAATGTTCGGGAATGGCAAGATTTGTGGCTAACAATAGACTACCATAAACTCCCTCACAGGCAGCTTTCCTACTGCCTTGTAGTCTTACACCTAAAGTTCATTGTACAAAAGCTGGCTAACAAGAAGTAACCATGGTTCTGACCACAGAGAGCTAGAAAAATTGGGGGAAAATGTGGGGTTTCTGTTTCAGAACACATTTGATTCCTCCACTCTAATTTAGAAAGTCGAAGTGCAGCTTTTGAGACACACTCCATGCAGGTTATGAAGTAACCTGACAGGTTCACAGAACTGCATGTGAACAAAACATATTAAGCTTAAATCATATTTCTATTAGCTTCTTCAAGGCCTTATATTCTTTTCACTCAGATTTTCTGCCTAATGAGGAATTAGTCTAGAGACTACAGTCAGCCATTTGAAAGTGAAGATGCTATTCCCCACTGATCTTCAATAACCAAGTGTGCCTATATTCATTCTAACCCATCACCAACTTAGCAAATTTGAACATTTTTCAACGAAAGAAACCACTGGCTGTTCTTCAAAGGCATATGCACAAGGAACTATATAGTAAATTCTAAACACACGTGCAAGACATTTGA
The DNA here is from genome assembly GCF_009650955.1 of Corvus moneduloides. Classification (NCBI taxonomy): domain Eukaryota; kingdom Metazoa; phylum Chordata; class Aves; order Passeriformes; family Corvidae; genus Corvus; species Corvus moneduloides. Next base: position 16,589,937 of record NC_045483.1, read on the forward strand.
CGTATGCTAACTATGGAGACATAAGGGTCATTTCTCAGTTTAATATCCAATTTCCTTAGGTATGTAGCTCTAACTGTGTGCAGAGCATACTGTCAGGCTGGTTCCCCTTTGGTAACTGTGCCTCTTAGCTCATGAGGCTTTATCTAAAGACCATGCATGCTTTAGCCAAATAGAAAGCTAAAAATATTAGCCATTACTGATACTTTACTCAAGATCATGTAAATCCAGCAGTGAGTCTAATCTGGCAAACGTTATAGCACAAACCACATGACTAGGAGCAACTCAATCATGGTTAAAGATACATTGTTGTAATACATTTGCTTTTCTGACACTTTGGAGAAGTTAAAAAAAATGGGAACACTACAGTTTAAAACAAACACAATCACTGAGGGACAATGGAATAGGAAAGTAGGACAATTTCTTCAGATCATCATCTTCAACAGGTTTCCCAGGAAAGCTGTGAATGCCCCATCCCTGTCAGGTTGGATGGGGCTCTGAGCAACCTGGTCTATTAGAAGGTGCCTGCCCGTAGCAGGGAGAGTAGATCTCCCTTCCAACCCAAACCATTCTATTATAACATGGTCTCCAGAACAAATATCTTCATTACTAGAAAACAGTAAGCAGATGACAGGTTGCATTGTGCAGATTCTTCATTTCTCAGGATGGAAGAGACATCTGGATTTTACCACAGTATTTTCACAGCACAAGGCCAACAGCATCCACCTGCACACAAACTAAGAATGCTTGCCCTCTCCCACCCAAAGAGGAAAAACATTCAAAAAGAAAATTGTATTTGAAAATGTACAAGAAGCATTCAGTTTACTTCACAGTATAAACCATAGAATGATGTGGGTTGGAAGGGACCTTTAAAGGTCACGTAGTTTCAACAGACAAGACTGTACTTTCTGTAATTTCATCATTTTTTGCAACATTTTATTGAGTCACAAGTCCCACTGCATTGAATTCCTTCAAAAAGATTCTCTCGTTTTTCACTTTAGTTGCTCCCAAAACACCCTCTTTGCCATAAAGCTCTTTCAAGGAGATAACTGAACACTGCGTCATTCACAGCCATTTGCACCTGGCAAACACATCAGCTTATTTGGAATTCAAGAAAGGAGACAGAGAAAGCAGCTCTCAAGAGATTCAAGTTACTGTTTTAACCAACACAGGGGACATTCATATTTCTTATGTCAACTAATGTTTCAGCTTCAGGTTTGCATGCTAACATTACACCAAAGATACGTTACCAACTGCTCACCTGTGAAGACTGACATTTTAGTATTATTTTACCACAGACAGACTCCACAGGAACAAATATATGGAAGTGCAACTTTGTGACAGAGAATGGAAATCAGAGGTACCTTTGTGAAGAATCCCAGTAGCTCCAAAACAAGTTCAATATACAATATTATTTTGCAACAAAGTATCTTGAGTGAAATTAACACTTTAAATTTAAAAAGATGACTTGTTTCAGAATTCTAAGCAATTTGTCACAAGTTACCTACATAGGAAGTCTTCCAGGCAAGGACGACTATGTAAAAGTGAGCCAGACTGCAGCATACCATGTTAAATAAGACAAAAATTTATGGGAAATTAATACAAGTTCTAATGTCTTGACAAAAACAGGTTAAATTCTTTTTGAACATGTACCACCACCTTTTTGTAAGTACTTTTTGTAAGTACTGAGATGTACTGAAGAATGTACAAGCTAATCATAAAACACAAGATTCCTTAGTAATTACTATTATTTAAGCAAAGCCCCAAAAGAGTGCTCTCAGAGCACCCCATGGTCATACAACACCAATGTGGATATAACAGCAGAGAAATGCAGTGCCTGGGTGTCATTTTTACAATTTCCGTACCTAGAGTTGTGAGATGTTTACTCACCTGCTGGATAATTTTGGAATCTTTTGGAAGGTTTTCCCTGGGTGGGACTTTTCCAAACAACTTCCAACCAGGAGCACTTTGGACAGCAGGTTTGAGTTCCTTTGTCCTTTTAGTGAAAAAGTTTCTGAAAAGAGAGGAAGGTTTTCCTTTTGTTTATTATAAGCATATAAAAGTATATTGTGCCCACTAAAATTTCTTCAATTTCTCCACCAGTTTATCACTTGGATGAACTGTAGAGATTTACTGCTCAGAAAATGCATAGTGCGTTCTACTTTCAAATAATTAATTTGAAGTGGAGCATCTTTCATTACAGGTGCTTTGATGCTAATATTTGTACTTAACATTCAACCTTACCCCTAAACTACTTTATGCAGTATCAGAGCTTTTTTTAGTAATACCAGGCATTTCCTTAAATATAAACAGCACACAGCAGACTCTCAAACTTTAGTTTGGGGTTTGCTTTAAGTGTATCTTCCTAACTTATTGGGAGACTGAAACGAAAACAGCTGAAAAACGCTGTAGTTGAAGAGGTTTTTTTAAAATGGTGAATTATTACTTCTATCAATCTTCTCACCTTCAACTTTCATAGCATGGACTAGAAAACCAGGGAACAATCACACAGCTTCGGTTTGGCAGATAACCTTTAGCAGTGCCTATAGCAATTACACTCAAAGAGCAGATGACTGCACTGCTCTTACTTCTTAGAAAGCCAACCATCACAAGACCGTGTTAGTGACCACTTGTCAGATACTCAGCTGTACTATTTGACTCCAATCACAAGCTCCCACAGAGCATGTTATGTACGAGTGCTTTAAAAATGAAAGAAGTGTATTTATTCTGAATATTGGAAAGTTACTTTCCAGAAACTCATAACACAAAGGGATTAAAAGCTCAGTAGTCTGTAAGGTTATTTCTCAGGAAGCTTACCAGCTTACCTCAGAGAGCAGAATATGGAGCACTTTTAGTGGAAGATGTTTTTGTACAGTGTTAACTAGCTAACTTCACACTCTTCTTCTGGAAAGAGATCCCAGATTTCTTCACTTAAAGTATTTGCTGTATTTTAAAATATAATTCCTTTTCAAATTGGATGCAGTCACGTACACGCACAGCAAACAATCTGTTGGCTTTGCCCAGATAAAAGAAGAGTGATTCAACAACCACAGTCTGGATGATAAGTGCTCAGGGCTCTTAAATTCCAGTGCTGTCAGGGTTTCTAGCCAGGCAGCATAGTTTTACAATTAGGAACTGTTAGTGTTTTTAAGGCATTGTATGATCTTCAAATACAAGCTATCTTTTTAGTTCCCAGAATGTTTTTTGTTATTTGGGAAACAAGCAAATGCCTGTCAAAAATCCCTTCTGTACAAGTTTGCGTGAATGAACTCTACAGACTGCATATTTGGCATAGTTGAGGATCTAGCCACCAGCAAACTGGAGAGATGGAGAAGTAGATACTGATAGAGCATGGAAGCCTCCCAAAAACTGGTAAGCTCAAGATTGGTGGTCCTGTGGAATCCAGGAAAAATCAAGAAACCCAGAACACCAAGACTCTCTTCACTCCATCTGAGGCCACTGCTGCACACTACTATCATCATCATCAACAGCTTGTCAAAAAACAAACAAACAAACAAAAAAACTGCATTCAAGAAAACAGCAGTTGCTATAAGCAGACAGGGAGTACAGGACTACACATGCACACCTGATGAAAGAGAACACCATGAGAGATTTTTTTGGAATGCCCAGATGGAAGCTGTTGGTGCCTCAGTACACTGTGCCACTTCTGTGGAAGTCTCCCAGATGTTGTTCCAACCCAGTTACTGAGAAAGCACACTTGGGAATAATTGGTTGCATGGTTTGAATAGTTGTTTGTCATCAATGGAATCTAGTTGTTGCTATTAATAATAACTTAATTAACATGAGTTGTTCTAGTAAGCATTGGTTGTTAACCACACATGCCACAACTCTGTCCCCATCAGAGAAACTTGCAATATCTTAGTCCATCCCTGTGGAAGCGAAGTAAGCACTCAGAAACTCCAAGACAGTGATTTCTGATATAAAGCCTGGAAAGGAGGAACAGTGAAAAAGACATGCCTTTAAAAAATACTATCCTCAGTCAATCCCAGGACTGCACACCATTAGTGAAATGAACAGATCCACTCAGTAAGACCAAAAAAAGAGTGTGCTTACATAAATAACAAAGGCTCATTTCACAAGTACAAGACACCTTTCACAGTGTTTTACACTGTCTTCATGAGGGAAAGAAGAGCATTCAAAGAATCATCAACAAAACAAGACAGAAGTTTTCTAAAGACAACATGCCACTATGCACTACCCCACAGCCTTGCCCTTAAATCTGCAACTTCTGCAGCAGCTGTATTTGAACCTAACTAGGGAAGACCTTTACCCCCAAAAGCAGGTATGCAGGAAGGTGCATTCTGGAGTACCATTCTTGACTTCATGGGTAGCAATAACCATCCAGTCTCTGTACCTACTATGGAATACCACCAGGATTACTTGGCAGTTGAACTCCACTGCTTCTAGCACTTGTAGAAGCTGAAAGCTGCATTTAATATTGATGGCAACCTGTCACTGTATCAAAGCCAGTTTATTATTAACCAGGAAGCTGGTAGATTTTTAAAAGCAAAAAAATGTGTAAACATACAGAAGGTTTTAATTAATATTTCTATACAAAAGAATTAGGCATGCTCATAGCTTTTATAAGTTTTCGTTTTTATTTTTTTTTTAAACAAATAAAACATTAAAACAAACCTTCCAGAATGTAGTCTGGAAGGAAAGAAGTTTTATTGAGCACATATTCAATGAAGTCTGTTTCTTGTGAAGGCAGAAAGCTGGTAAAACTTTGTATCATGTCAGAATAAACTTCACATAGGAATTCTAATCCAAAAGAAACTAATGAGAGATTACAAATAAACTTTGCTGAAGATGAAAGGACACTTTTTAATACATTGTTTTGGCAGCTAACAGTATCACATTTGATGTGTTCTTGACAGCAGTAAAGCCTTACAAAAGCCCTGTTAAGGAACAGCATCTGTGAATGCTTACAAGTTGCATTCACTGAACTGCAGGAAGTGTACTACGTTTGATGTATTTTTTGCTGCTTAGAATATTCATGAGTTTCACTGGTCCTGGGAAGAGTCAACCATTGAAATGGCTGAAAAGTCAATAGCATTTTGGTAAAGAATCTCAAAATCCACGTGAAAACCTCAAAATTCCTTAAAAAAGAGCTTACACTTTAGACAATGCTTTCTGTTGCAAGGACCCATGGGATAGAAGTATTAAATTAGTTCATTGATTTAAGCTCTAGTTTGCAAAAGCCATGGGGCAAAGCTGCAAGGTTGTTTTTTTCCCCTGCTTCTTTTATATAACACATATTAACACTCTCAAATGACACACCAAAATGTTTCAGTAGGTGCCTTGAAGAGCTCAAAAATTAAATGAAGCACCACAGAATGAGAAGTCATTGGCACAGACCAAGACTTCTATTGCTAACATGGTTTGGGTTACACTAAACAAAAACCTGTGGGCTCTGATCACACAACTACAGTGCCTGTAACGACAGCTATGAGTGGTGGTTTTTCTCCTTGTTTTAACAGTGTTGCTTCAACTATTCTTGCCTGTGCCCACAGCAGTCTGGGCAAGTTTCACCATACTGGTGGTACAGTAATTAAAAAACGTTAACCATTTCTACAGGTGGCATTAACACTATGCTCAACTAATGAAATTGCTTATTTCCACTCCACTTTTGCTTTTAAAATCACATTTGTTGCTATTTAAGATAAATTACTGTAGTCTAAATGCAAATAGAATTAAGTGTCAGAAAGGGATAGGTGGAACTTGATATTTTAATGAATTTTTTTATTTACTTTGGGGTTTTGGCTTCCCCTCTCCCCCCCTCAAAAATCTCAACACAAAAAACTTTTTTCCAGTTTCCAAGCTAGCTATAGGTCAGTCCAAGAGGATGACAGATTTCCAAGATTTTGGGGAAAATATGACACAATTACTTCAAGCTTGACCTTAAATTTTATCCAAAACCAGACTGTGCCATATTTGCACAACAGCCACTCAAAGAAAGCTGAAGTGCTTTGAACAGCAGCAACCACGAACATCAGCAGGTAGGAAAGGCTCCAGGGTGGATATATCTCGAGCACTTTGCCTCTAGACATAATTGAGTCACCTCTCCACAAGACCAGGAGTCTTACAAGAATCTTTTGTTTGACCAAAAATGTCAAACTAATCTAGTTTCAAGCTAGATATCATTTTGCTACAGTTCTTTCAACAAAGATCACATATATGGATCTTCCCTTTGTACAACTCCACTGGGTGCCACAAACAGCAGGCTATCAGTATTCCACTGCTTTGTGTATCCCAGCTACTTAAGTAGCTTTCCTTCCCTGTCATTCGAACTCCACATTCAGGCTCAAGCTTCACCTATTCTGACGCTTTCAGCAATCTGTAGGCAGATTTCAGGTGTACAGGAAGGTTGGATCTTACACCTGAGCCTTTTAAGGCGAATATCAGTATAAAGCATACTAAAAATGAGCCTACCTTTCTCTAATTTATTTATCCTGCACTACAGAAAAATGGCAAAATTCAAGTGGTCTCAGAAGAGAGCATAAACCATGTGATCATCATTACTGTTACATATGAGGAAAGTATGCTTCCTTAAATTAATTAATTTAATTAATTAAATTCCTTAAATTAAATTTTCAACTTTAATTTGAAATGCTGCATCATGCTAGACAAAAAAAAAAAAAAAAAGAAAAAAGAAACAAAACACGAACAAAAAAACACCCCACCAAAAAAAAACCCAAACAAACAAAAAAACCCCAACCAACCAACCAACCCACCCCCCCACTAAACTATGGGCATCCCTGGAAAGCAAACATACAGTGCAGCACCAAAGAATCAATTTCTTTCTAAATAAAATATTCAGAATTTAGGGTTCTCTTACAAATAAGTTACTACTGTGTTTATATCTCAATGCTGAAAGGTAAACTACTATTCTCTGATTTCTTATCCTTACAACATAACTTTGAGCTTGTTCAAAATGTTTACTCACTAATTTACAAATAAAATAGCTCCAAAAAGAGACCTCAAGTTATACTAGCATAGTAAAAGTTACTTTTTTTAGATAAAAAAGCTAACTGTCAAAATATTTTTCTGACTTTTACTTTACATACAACAATCTGGTGTACTGTCACTTTCCATCATCAATCATTTCTTCTCATTGCATCCACCTTTCAAGAGCTTTGATAACAGGGAAGTTGTTATGCTGAGAAACAAGATTTGAAAGCCACGAGAACTGACAGAGGAAGTGAGGGCTGATTAGATTTTCCTTTTGATTAAGCACCTAGTACCTGTTAGTAAACACTGCATAAGACAACTGCATCGTTTTAAATCCAGGGAAGCAACACACAAACAGGAAGGAATCAGCATCCTATTAAGAACATGCTCACTCTATCATATATAATTTTTCCTCACAGAATCACAAAGGCTTAGAAGGAAGATCCAGCACAGAAGTAATGCTACAAATGAGCATCAAGTTGGACAAAAAAAACCAGTAAGCTTTCCCTGTGTTTTTAATGTAGTTACAAAAATGCAATTAAAAGCCCTGAAGTTAAATTTCTCTGCAATAACATTAAAAATCTACTGATTCCAATAAAACCTCAGAACTTGTAAAGGAATGAAGTAACAAAATCCATTAAAGATTGCATTTGTATTACAAAACAACTGATTTTGCATCTCCATAAAGAACAGAGTTCTGCTTGTGCACGCAATCTGCTCTTGCTCCACCCCATGCTAATTTTTTAATAAGCTTCATAGGCATAAAAACATAGGTCTATGTTTGAAACTTGTTGAAATTTGAGTTAGCTGAAAGACGAGCTGATAAAGAAATTACTTATTTACCCAATAATCTTCATCCAGAGAGCTGTATCAGCGAGGAGTTAGAAGAGGCATGTTCCAGGAATTGCTATAGATAGATTTCTACAGATAGAACACACTGAAATGAGTAGTTTTTACTTAAAACCATGCTTTTAGAACAAATTCTGAAGACCCCTACAAGCTTGCAATTCCATATTCTGTCACAACTATAGCCAAGTATTGGCTATCTCTTTACCATGCGCAAATCACAAAAGCTGCTTAAGAACACAACAGAATTTTTCTCCATACTCCAGCCTTGGCCATTCTGTTAAGGTCTTACGTGAAATAATTTGGAAATAACAGCAGATAAAAAACCATTGCTTTATTAAGCAGAATTAGCCCCTCTGCTTTAAACAAGACTTTTCAATAATTTACATGCAGAAACAATTGTAACTCAACTCTAAGTATAAATAATGAATCATTGAAAGGAAATTAAACCTTTTTGGTTAGCCACTTACAAAACCTGCAGAGCAACAGGCATTCTACATTTTTAATTTCAATAGCTTCAAGTATCAGCCCATTTTGATCCAACACATTTATGATTGCTCTCAGCACAAGTTTCTAAGTTCTGCCCTGTATTGGAAGAGATGTGACCCAATCAATTTTACAGTTCACATTTTCCACCATCGTGCTACAAGCAGCAGCTAGATACAAGCTTCTCTTTTAATTTTATTACCCCAACCACAGACTTGTTACAGGAGGTTTCTAGTTTTAGCACCTTCTAGAAGTAGAAGATCTCCTCTTTCTCTCTGCACCACAACAACCCAAAGAAGATCCCAAACCACCCTCTCCAATGGAACTCCAATGTTTGTAATACTCTAAACTTGCAGTCTGAAGTGCTATACAAGCAAGCTTTTGGCTCCTTCCTTCCCCCTCCCCCCCCCCCCAAAAAAAATTAAAATAAGGAAACAAAAAAATCCTACCCAGAACAACAACCACATTCAGCAAGACCAAGACAGTAGTATTTTTTTTTAATTAAATATGTTGTTTCCATTTATATTAGTGATCAACTAAAGCCTCAGCTATAATTAGGTATACCTGAAATTTAATGAACTGTCAAGGACTAGCTGCTAAGGATTGAGAGGCTGGGAAGGAGATGGCTTCTGGCGCCTTGGAGAGGACAGAAAGATTAACAGAACTATCATGGAACTGCACTGACAAGACTAAATTAAATCAACAAATCAACTCTCTTATCAAGTTCCTAGTGGATACCAGTCCCAAAGTGGCTTTACAAACTCTGCTGGCAAAACAGTTTTACTACAGGTACACAAACATTTGGGAATTTTTAAGAGTCGACAATGTTTAGCAGTATTACAGAATACTTCGTACAGAACACTTACTGAAAAACAGTATTTTACCAGACTACATTATACTCCTAACAAAGAGCTGTTGCACAGGTCAGCTTTACAAACAGCTCAAGCATTCAAAAACATACATAAACAAGCAGACACATAAGCAAGGTGACTGACAGGGTTAAATTTCAGAATGCTTTAATACAAATAAAGGAAGAGAATCAGCCTTTACTTTTCAGAGTGAAGTAGCAAAACAAAGCTTTATGCCAAACTGCTCTATCATCTTCATATTTGATCAGGCAGTTAAGAAGCTATTTTGACACTACACCAAACACTAGGGTCAATCTTCTCTAATAAAGATCAAATGTCACTTGCCCACAGCATCTAAAACAAAATCCTGCAAGAAGTGGAGAATTTTTACCAGCTGACTACAGATATTCTGTGTATCTATATATTCTGGTATTTTTTGTATGGCCAGGAATATCTACTCCAGCAAAGTCACAGCTAGTTAATGAGCAACATGCTCCAAGCAAAACAGTGCTAGAGGAACAAGATCCCTTCCTCCCACAAACCCACATAATGGGGAAGCCCATTTCTCCTCCTTGCACAAGTAATGTCCTACAATCCCTTCTGCTGTATCAATTCCAAGACCATACCTTAGAAGTCACAATCCAACTCACTAATCCCACAGAAAACCATCAGCTTTTTTTTTCACTCTCCAGCCTAATGAGCTACAACAGCTCACTGAGGATCATATAAATACCAGAAGCAGGGACGAAACATTTTCTTTGTTTCCTGACAATAGCAAATTCTTCAATCAGCTCACCAAGATAACTCACCAAGTACAACTTGATTAAACAAACTACCTGAAATTGTTCTAGCAGTGACTCACTTTCAGTTAAAGCAAAACTCACCGGTTTTATCAGGGCAGTCACTATGCCTATAGTTCAAATGTTTCTATACAATGTATACTTTCAAGAAAAAGGTGGTAAAGATTTCCAGACTTTGACATGGCCTACAAGTCTGTGAACTGTAAGTTCAAACACAGGGCAGAGTTTTATTTTGAAGACTGTCCCAGGGGTGATTGCTACTCTGACCAGCCTGGTTAAGCCTCAGTTAGTATTTTTCCCTTCTGGTGCCTGACAGAGTGCCTGTCAACTACGCAATTGCACAATGTAGCACTACAAGGTGTTACTGTAGTACTTTTACAGCCACTCAGTGCATCAGGTTTCTGCTGCAGCCAGCAATTCACAATATATTTCGTGTCATTGCTTCAGCGATCAGTTGCAGAAATACTGAAAACACAAGAATTCATTTTTGATCTGTTAGCTGATATGAGAATGCAGGGGCCTGATTTCATTCAATTTTGCCTGATAGCTTCTTAAAAAATGAGGAAGAAATTTTCTAATCTACCACTCCGCTACTTACAGAATTTGAGGAACAGCAAGCCATTTGCAAAACACAGTTTACAACAACAAAAAGCTAGAATAATAGAATCATTTAGGTTGGAAAAGACCTCTAAGATAATTGAGTCCAACCACTAACCCAGCACTGCCAGGATCACCACTAAACCCTGTCCCCAAGTGTCACACCTACATGACCTTTAAACATCTCCAGGGATGGTGGCTCAACTACTTCCCTGGGCAGCCTGTTCCAATGCTTGACTAGCCTTTCAGTGATGATGTTTTTCCTAATATCCAACCTAAACCTCCCTTGCCACAACTTGAGGCTGTTTCCTCTCATTCTATCACTTGATACCTGCAAAAAGATGCTGACGACACCCACCTCACTACGACCTCCTCTCAGGTATTTGTAGAGAGTGACAAGGTCTCCCTTCAGCCTCCTGTTCTCCAGACTAAACCACCCCACTTCCCTCAGCTACCTAAAGCAGATACTTGGTGCTTTGGAATCTCCACTGCTTCCCATCTCACAGATGCCAATCACACAAATACCTGTGATAGCTAGTGGACTGTTTGAGTTTTAAAGCATTCTGGCATCCAGCATACAAACTGCTACATTACTGCCCAGCAGCAAGACAGACAAGATCCTGCGTTAATGAATGCATTAGGCAACTGAAGCAATACAGATAGGACAGAGCTTTGCAAGGTCTGAGGCCTGACCAGAGTCAAGCTTAGATTGCCTATTCCTACAGCTGGCCTTCAGGAAGTTTTGACCAGCAGAATGTCCCAGGCAAGGAGAGCCAACAAGAAAGCTTTTACTATGCTACATGATCAAAAGATACTCTTTCACTTACCCAAGAGCACATTAAATAAAACTTCCCAATATAACAATGGAAACTGAACATAGCTTCTTCTTAATAAAGGCGTACCTTGGAGAAGGGAGAAAATTGGTAGGAAAGTACTCCTCTAGGCTACAGCTATTCTTTTCAGTCAGGCCATAACAAAGTAGGAAAGGAATTTAGAAGAACACCAGTCTGAGTGTTTAGCTCTCAGAAGTTCTAAAAGAATAAACTCATCTGCAACCATGAAAATTAGTCTTCTACTAATTGAAGTCATAAGTTCACACACACAACATCCACACTCTTCTTCAGACTGTTATTCCAATATCGAGTCAGAAGCAAAATGCTCTGCAGGTGGCTTGCACAGCTGACTGGTTTCTGAAAATACAGAGCCAAATTATCAGTCTCTTTTGCAGGCTCTCCTTGTGCTCAGACTTCATTCAAAAATCTGTAGGATTTTTATACTGGAGCTCTCTCAAACTCTGAGAGGTTTGACTGAACCTCGTAACAGGCTGCATGCAGTACGAGAGAGATGAAGCAGAAACCACGCTTCACTTCCTTAGAAAGCAATAATAAAGAGACAGATGCACACACAGAGGCTGAGAAGTTTAAAGCAATGACAACCACCCAGTGCAACAAACCTAGTCCCTTCCCAGGTGAACAACAAACAAGACCAATTATGAGAAAAAAAGGACAGACTATATATCATGATCATCTCAGTAGTTCCAAGAAATTGAAGAGAGAAGTAACAATTTTTACATCCATGTGAATGAAATGTGACCAAAAACTCTTAAACTTCTTTTTTATTCTTAAGCAATCAAGACAAAATAACCTAATGAATAATTGAACAGCCAAGAGAGCAAAAGCATAAAACGATCATTTTCTTAGAGGCCAGCTGTGATTTAAGTGACCTCCTTTGGTTGTTATTTCCCATGTAAAACATTCTCCTTTTAGTCATAGCCTATTCAGAAGAGATGTCCCATTCACTTTGTCACACTACTCTCAATATATTGAGTCTGTAAGAAATCCTGTGACCCCAAATAAGCAGAAGAGACCACGGAATGAAAAGGCCTTCTGCAAAATGAAGGGGCAGGGGAGAAGAGAAGATGCTTTCAGATTAAGTTTAAATGCCTCTGCAAAACACTCCTTAGCAAAACAAACTACAATTCCAACAGTTTGCTGCACACTAAGCAGCAATTTAGGCTGTTGGGCTTGAGAAAACCCACACAGCTCCCCACAAAAAAACTACAGCATTAGTTTAATGAGAACTTACTTCATGAAAACTCATATTAGGATTAAAAAACTCCTAGTGTAAATACATGTATCAATGTAGACTATAACACTGTCCATTACGCTGTCCACCACGGAGAACAGAAAAACTGCTGATAATACTTTAGGCATTATAGATTGATGAAGACTATACATATGGCTCTAAGGTTTTGGAAGTGACATCTATTCAGTCAGCTTTTTTTTCTAGAAGGGGTAGCTGAGGAAAGACTTGCTGCACACAGAAGTTGGAGCCACATGGCCTTCCAAAACCTATACAGAACTAAATCAGCATAACATTCTTCTGCTTGCACTCCTGAAATTCAACTTCGATTTGCTACTAGATATCCTAACCAAAATGATTCTATGGGTGCATAGCATCTTACCTATGATGAAACACCCACTGAAAGCCAGAAACTGGCCAACATGCCAACACAACTTCACAAAATAAATAATTCTTAGCAAACAGCGAAGAATCTACAGAGGAGCTTCTCAACTCGATAATATGAATGCCATTTCCTATTTATATCAAGTTATGTGTGTAACTCAGGAAAAAAAAATAGTTTCAAGTTACCCACAGATTTGGGTCCAGGTACTCTTGCTTACTTTCTCCAGTCATCTTTAATTCAAAGCTATTATATGTATCCATTTGTTCTCTTAGATTACAAGATCACTCAGAGAAAGCAAACATACTGCACCCAAAAACAGAACGGTGAAGGGTGCCCTCATGGTTTCTAGGGGGAAGATTTGTTGTATTCCCTTAATTCCTCTCTCTCTTTCCAATATATTGACAGTATATTTGTACTTTTTTTCCATTTGGTTTGTTTTAATTTGGACAATGCAAAAACAACACCAAAATCAAAAATAAAACACACAAGTTTTTTCAGCAAGTTCTGACCAAGATATAGGCACAAGCAATACCACAATAGAAGTTAAGCTCTGTGAAGTGACCCCATCAATCTGTTCTCTTATCTTTACATGAACGGAAGGTTTAGAAGATATGTCACAACTAAGACAGCTCATTCCCACTTGACTCATTTTTGATCAAAAGTCCACTAAACATATTTCTTCTCCATAGATGCACAGTACATCCCCTGTAGTTTCATGCTGATTTAAGTACGCAGAGCCTTTCTCGAAGAGAAACACTGACTCTGGTACTAAACCTTCACAAGGCACATCTAGGTAGATGTCTATGCAGTGCAAAGAGCTGCAAGCGCTACTTAGCAATACATTGAAATACAAACTTCAGAGCTGGAGACACTACCGTGCACTGAGTAACAACACTCAGTGAACCTCCCTGCAACCCTCCACAGTCTCTGCCAAGGACATTAGTAAAGGCAAGAAGATTAGCAGCTTTTGAAGAGCTACCTACTCGTGGAACCACAGGGCTGTGTTTACAATGAGGGAGACAAAGATGTGAGCTTCAGTGATTTCTTAGTGCTTTGTGCCTATAAATACTGACTTCTCCCAACTTTCCATCGTCTCCTCAAGTATTTTTCAAAACTTCTGGACAATAAACACAACCACTCTGGGCAATGAAGGAAGTATGAGACTAAAGACAGTTCCCATAAGAATATGTGTGCTACCTAGCCATACATGCTTATAACCCCTTACACCTATTTCTCACATCACATCCCAAAGACCTACAAGAAGTGGAAATGATGAATTAAGCTTGTTGTGAATCTTGTTAGGTGAATACTGGAAAAAAAGTATTTGGGGAAATGGTGCTCTACTACAAAAATACAAATATACAAATAATACAAATATAACAGTTGTCAACTTCGAATCCAGGAATAAGAAACTTTGCCAACTACCAGATACCTAGATTTGTCTAGCAAATACACAATTCAGAAAAGTATAATATCTATATGAGCTGGAAAAATGCGTGGTACCTACCTGCAGGACTATGAAGTAAAACTCATCTTTAAAAGAGGTTCAGAATCACCATGTCTTTATCTCAGCCCTGGATTACTTGCTACTGCTTGACCTTTTTGTATTACTGTTCTGCTCTGTCCCCCAGAGCAGCGCATGCAGAGCATACTGCAGTCAAGGTAATCATCATGGCTTTAATTCAACTATCCATGCAATGTTCCTGCTCACTGAACCATTGTGCACCCAATAGCAACCCACTGGGCCTACCCAAAAGTGATCCAATAACAGAGCATTGCCCTAGTAAGCTGCTAGGTAAGACCACAAACCATAAGAACAATGCCTGTATATGACTATATTATGAATCATACACAGGACTACAAAGCAGTGACAGGTGACTTTCAACAATCCATTTATTACTCTGACCAAAACAGTAGCACAGTGGAGACAAGTGACCACAGTCATGCAATTTTCCTTGCCATGGCACTCTGCTCCACATACTGATCTACTTCTGGCATCCCACTTCACATGTGGAGAGAAACAAGATGTAGAGCAGTTAAAAGTTGCTAGCATTGATTTGACAGGCTTAATGATTTGGCACAAATACAACTTGAGATCCCAGGGCGAAATATCATACCTAAGACTTACCTGAAAGAGAAAGTTTTAGTCACTAATGCAAACTTTCCTAGAATCTTAATTATTAATGATGATCTCAAGAGCACAGCCACTCTCCCTGTCACAGAGTTTGGATAAGATGCATCTGAAGACAGCTGCTTGCTTTTTCCCCGACCTGAGCTCATCAGTTTCATCTCCGGTTTAGTGAAATGACAACAGACAATTAACATGGATTATTTCAAAGAACTATGAAGCAGGTCAGCCTGGTAGCTGAAGAGCTGGTAACAAGCTGGAACAGCTGGAAACAGCAGCCTCCTAACCCAGATCTGTCTGATCAGACTGTTCAGTCATTGCAATTACAACAACAAAGCTGAAGGCAGTAGGACTTCGCCCTTGCCTTCTCTCTTTTTTTTATTAAGTAACTGCAAGAAATGTCCAGCTTTTGGAAGAATTTCCATATAATTATGGCTATTAGAAAAAAAACCAACGGGAGATACCAAATTTTAGACAGCTTGCAAACTCGACAAGAGAAAACATCCTACATAAGACAGTCCAGGCTGCTGGGCTACCTGTGTAGCACATCCAGAATCTTTTTTTTTTTTTTTTGGACATTGTGGGAGCAGCTACACACTCTGACAAAACACAAATGAGTTGTTCTCTCTCAGGTACACAGCCACTTGGTACAACTTAAATTTGGGGGAGCAACATCCTTTATGGCTCTGTGCTCACTCAAAAATACAAGCAACCTTCTCCTGAGAAGCTTCACAAGGAAGTAGAGTTGCTACAAACATTCAAACACAGGACAATTTTTATACCATTTCAGCCCTCATTACTGAGATCCTCTTTTTAAGAACTGCAGGATAACCCACTTACATTGGCAACTGAATGAATTTGAATGAATCTGGGCAGTTTAAAATAAAAGTAAGAAGTCTAAGCTTTTGAAATACTGGTTCAGAAGACAAGCACTAACTACTGAAAAAGTTAAAAAAGTTTTATTACCACTTTTCATAACAACGGATATTACCCACTCTAGTATTTATGTATCTAGTGACAAATCTATCAAGCAACACAAGTTTGAATTTGTTTTTAAAGAAAATCACTGAAAGTTTTCATTAATCAATCTCATTTCACCTGATGAGATTAAGTCAGCTGTAACTTTGGCTCTTCTATGGATGTATAGGCAGAGCTGAAGGTAAAGTCTCTGAAGCCAGTATTGCTCACCAGGCCAAATGCACCAGAGGCACAGCCAGCTGGACCAGTCACGGGCTGTGAAATAGCATTTGCTGAGAGCCACTCTTTCACTGAGGTGTCTGTACCATAGCTTTTGTCAGGATAGAAGCAATTAATTTTTTTCATGTATTACCTAAGCCTTTACTGAAAACAGTCAGTATCAATACATATATATTGACAACAACTACTACTGCACACCAAGTTCTAACTTTTCTATTGTCCTTGTTTTATCTGGGATAGGGTTTATTTCTTCTCAGTAGCTCGTACAGAGCTCTGTTTTGGATTCAGTACCAGAACAATGTTGATAACATTGATGTTGTGTTTGTTGCTAAGTTGTGCTTATCCTAAGTCAAGGACTTTGTGTCTCATGCTCTGCCAGTGAGGAAGTACACAAAAAGCTGGGAGGAAGCATAGCTGGGACAGGTGATACAAACCGGCCAAAAGGATTCCACACTATAAAAACTAATGCCCAGAATATAAACTGAGGGAGTTACCCAGAAGGGGCTGATCAGTGTGTGGGGACAGGGTCTAGCATCAATCAGTGGCTGATGAGCAATTATACTGTGCATCACTTGGGTTTTTCTTTATATTATCATTATTATTTTTTACTATGATAATTATATTTTACTTTGTTTAAATTAGTAAATTGTTCTTACCTCAACCTACAAATTTTACTTTTGCTTCTCCTCCAGGGAGGAGGAGCCAGGGGCGAAGGGGGTGGTAGGCAAGAAGCTGCATGGTGCTTAGTTGCCACCTGGAGTTAACCCATCTATGAGGAAAATGCTCCAGAATTTCAATCAGTTATCGCTTTGAGGCAAAAAGCAACAATATAAATGTTACTGGTCACTGTGCTCAAGTAGTGAGGCAAAAGGAAGGTAGTTTCACAGAATATTCTGACTTAGAAGGGACCCACAAGGATCATTGAGTCCAACTCTTTAACTGAATGGCCCAGACAAGGATTAAATCGACACCCCTGGCGTTATTAGCACCTGCTCCGACCAGCTGAGCTAATCTCATACAATATACTGCAGTTCACATAACACGGGGAAAAAGAAAAAAAGCATGGGAGGGAAGAACACTAATAGGGAATAGTAGGAATAGCAGAACATCTCTCAGTCCATCCTTGAAACGAAGTGGATGCACCAAACTTTCTCTTCAACTGCTACTATCCTTATCATCAAGAGTCCATCTCCTCCTTTCCTGAGAGTTGGCAGAGGGAGCCCGTTTTTCAGTTTGGGATCCCACTTTGAGATCAAACCTCTCCCATCTCAATTCTTCAGTTAATAGATTCATCTTATTCTGACATTTTAAAACATTTAGGGGCCTGCTGTTCTATCAGAGTGACTTGAACAATAACTATAACCCCTCAGTTTGGGAGAATAAAAACTGTTGGAAATTAAACTCCTCACTTCATACATGATAAAGGTAATATAGAATGTGCCATAAACTATTATAGTCCAGCTGCACCTCCTGTGTAGTATGCTGAAGAGTGAGTAATGTGACAAAGATCCTAGGCGACAAAGCTGGATAGCCCACAGCTTTTAGTTTTGTGCTAGAAACTTAAGAGAAGTCAATTCAAGCACAAAGCATAGTCCTTGAAGCTTTCCATAACACACTTTGAACTAAATAAGTAAACTCTATCTACATCGTCAACAAGTAGCAAAGGATTTATAACACTTCACAATTTCCACGGGGATTTGAAAGGAGTTTCCAATACCAACAACTTCCACCTTATTCTCCAAGCGGTTTAATCAGTACCACTGTGATCATTCAGACAATGAAATGCCCTGGTACGGGAAGCAAATTCCAGTTTGAAGTCCATGTAGTTGCAGCAGTAAAGGGTTCTTTATCATATTACTCCCACGTCCAAAGCCTCTGTCCTGCCCTAAAAGTATCTGCTTGCTGGCAAAAGAGCCTGTCAGGGCTGGAATCGCTCTTCGTGTGACCCACAGTAAGACCCTGCTGACCCGAGACACGCTCCTGCAGACCACTCGCGGCTGCCCGTGACCAGGTCCGGCAGACCTGCACCCCCCTCGCCCCAGGCTCTGCCGGGGGGGCCCTCACCGGCCCCGCCGCCGGCTTCTTTACCTGGTGAAGAACTCAGCGAAGGTGCTGCCGGCGCCGGCGATGCCCACCCGGTGCCGGGCCCTCTCCGCGGGCTCCTGCGGCGGCGGTGCCGCCTCGGCGAGCGCGGTCCCTCCGTGGGGCAGGTGCTCTGGGGCGCTGCGGCGGCGGCTCACCTCGTACGTGTTGCGGGAGTTCAGGTTCACGTCCGTGAAGCCGAGGGGCGCCGGGGGCAGGGCGGCGGGCTCCGCCCGGTCCCCGCAGGTCCGCGCGCCGAGGGCGGCCAGCGCCCGGCTGCCGGCGTCGCCCCCCGGGCTGCGGGGCGGCGAGGGGCTCTCGACCACGGCGCCCCCGCGCCGCTCAGCCTCGCTCCGCAGCCGGCAGCTCCTCAGCGGCTCTTCCAAGGCTGTTCCCAAGGGGACGCCTCCCGCCGGGCAGGGCGGGCAGGGGAGGAAGCCCCCGTTCTGCAGTTTCGCTTCCTCCTCCTCCGGCCCCGGCTCATCCCGTCCTGCCCGAGGGGGCGGCGGCGGCGGCTCCTGCGGCGGCAGCAGGAAGCCGACGTCCCCGTTGGTCATCCTCCCGCACGGGCCCACGGCACAGGCGGCCCCGTTCGCGGGCTTCTCCGGGCAGCGCTTCCCACCCGCCGCCGCGGCGGGGCCGAGCGCCGCCAGGTACCGCTGCAGCAGCCGCTCCTGCCCCGGCCCGCCGCCCCGCCGGCTCGAGCCCCGGCTCCCATCCCGCTCCCCGTCCTCCTCCTCCTCCGCCGCCTCCTCCTCCGCCGCCGCCGCGTCCTGCCGGCCCGCGGGAAGCACGGCTGCGCCGCCCGGAGCTCCGGCATCGTCCGGCCCCACCATTTGCCGCCGCGGAGCCCCGGGGGCGCGGCGGGGGCCGGGGCGCGCGCCTTCCTCCGCACCGGCGGCGCCGCGAGCGCTGGCAGCCGGCGCCGCTCTGCGCGTCGGGCAGCGGCCTCGGCGGGGGGGCGGGCGGGCCCGACACACGCAGGCGCGCGGCGCCGGCTCTTCCCCCCGGAAAGTCACCATAGAGAGGCCGGGCAGGAAGCGCCCGCCCGCTCGCTCGCTCGCGTTCGCGGCAGGGCCGCACCCAGAACCATAGAGATGGCACCCAGACAGGCTCTTCCCCGCCAGAGGCGCTATGGAGGCCGCGCCCCCGCCCCCCCGCTACCGTATTCCATCGAACGACTCGCGGCGCGCAGCATGTACCGCATTCCGCCGATATGCCGCGGCTGCTGAAAGCCCAGCCCGGCGGCCTCATCCCTCCGTCCCTCTGTCCCTGCCCCAGAGCCGCTCCTGCTGGGATTGTACGAGCTGTCCCGGCACGCCGCCGGCCGGGAGCCGGCGTACCTACTGCACACGCCCGCCCCGCCTGCGGAACCGGGGAGCCGGCCGCGGCACAGCCCGGGGAGGGCTGTCCCAGCCCTGGGAGCGGGGCGGGCTCCGAGGAGGGCGGCGGAGGGTCCGGGCAGCCCCGGCACCCGTGTCCCCGCGGGGACGGGCAGGGCAGGACAGCATCGCTTTTTGGAGTAGATAGGACCTACCTGAGCTTTGGGGGAAACGGGAAGGGAGAAAAGAGAAATGAGATCGACGCTTCGAAATCTTGGGGTGAATCCTCTCCTGAGCAAGCGATGGAGTGTCACAACTCCTCAGGTTAACGCTGGAGAGGTGGATGGAGGACATTTACAGAGGCAGGTCCTGTCAGCTCTGTTTCCCACCACATCTCTCAAATAAACCAAGTTATTACAGTCCCCTCTGCCCAGCAGGAGAGCCAGGGCACAAGTCACACGCAAAAGAAAAGGCAAAGGGGCTTCAAGTCCCCGGAAGAGCAGTAACAGCATAGGTCCCATGCTTGGTCTAGTAGGCTACCCCTCATCCAAGGCAAACACAAAAAGAGACACCTCAACCCAACAGATAACTTACATATTCCAACAGTAAATACAGTTCGTAGCAAGGGAAGTGCCATTCTTCTGGGAATCCTTGGCCAAAGAAATTCTCCATCTAATAAACCCACCTTCTAATGTGTTCCAGTGCGGTGGAGGGCCCTCCTTTTAAAGGCAGGCAAGTGGGGCATGCCCAGAGAGAGGCATCACCCACCACGGGGAAGAAACAGCCATCCTCTCTTTAGTTTTTTTTTCCTAAAAATTGTGAGCATTTTGGAAAGAAAGATTTAAACTGGGAATCTTCATCTAAATAAAAAGTTGATGCATTTTATTGTGTTATGACTTCTTGTTAGCACTTTGCAATAAAAAATCTTCTGAGCTTTGCTTGAGTTAAAAAAAAAGTGATTTTTTCTTGTCATCTTGTAACTGCACTTTTGAGGTCAGATGTGCAACACTGGTGTTCTACATGCAACCAGGAAGTCTGATCTCATCCCTTTTGATGTGACTAACTGGCAAATACTTGCGATCTCAAATCTGATTTGACTATCTTGATAGCAGGCATGCAGCCTCATCCACCTACAGCTGTGCCAGACAAGGGACCACTGATCTCAGCTGCTTGCAAAAATGCCCAGTAAATATTCCCAGAATTGCCTTTCCTTCGAATATGACAGTTGACCTGCTTGTTGGGAACACTTTGTAGGCTACTTTGGTCAAAAGAAACCATTAACAGAGAGGAACTAATTAAGCTTTTTGGTTAGATAAAGCTTTCTAGTTAAGGTTTTTTGCTGTAACTAAGATGGTAGGCTTTTTGTTCTCCACTGTGATCCGGGTCTTCTCAGACACGTGGAGGCTGATCACTCTGCCTGCAGAGTGAATGTACATCCTGGAGGCTCTCTACCTTTACCAGTGAGGATTTCAGGTTTAAGGAAACACTCAGATCCAGAGAGTGTCCGCGTTCACTTTCAACCAAGGGTTCATTGTTTACCTGGGATGCTCTATGGCAGTGTCACCTTTGAATATTCAGTGATTTCATTAATGCAGCAGCAGCAAAGCAGTACTAGATGTTAAACAAGCTAAGCAAAATGGAGACTGGCACTGAGGGTATAACGCAGGGCTGATTTATGGTGAACTGATTTCAGTCAGTGCAGAAGGGATAGTTGGTAATTATGCCAGGGATTCCAAAGAACAGCACATTGTATTGCACAAAATAAGACAATTTGGTTCATTGAATTTGCATTTATTTCCACCTCCAGGACTGCAGTGATTTAATCCCAGACCGCAACTAAGGCCCACACAGTCACTTGCTCAATCTCCCAGTGGGTTGGGGGAGTGTAAAAATGAGGAAATCCATAGGTAAAGACAGTTTAACAGATAAAGCAAAAGCTGTGCACACAAGCAAAACAAAGCAAGGAATTCATTCAGCACTTCCCATTGACAGGCAAGTGTTCATCTAGTTCAGCTCAGTCTGATTTGAATGAGCAAAAATGAGCAGCTAGTCTGCAGAACATCGTCAGCAATCCACAGGGAAGAAGTGGGACTAAATAGCAGATTATGAGTGAGGAAACTGTAATTTACAATTTTTTCCCAAAGACTGAGAAACAACACTAGTCTGTTAAAAAACCCAAACAACAAAATGTACAACTAATAAGCCAATGCCTATCACTAACTTCTCATTATCAAAAGAACAACATAACAAAGACTCAGATATTAGTCTAACTCTTATGCCAATCAATGCTGCTAACAGGAATACCCACTTAACAGGTACACCCAATAACCAATATGTAGCTGATGGTTTCTCAGAGCTGTTTCATTACTTCTGTAATTAAAATATGGAATGGCTTCCTCAAATCAATGTATAGGAAGAGCTGTGCCCTAGGGCTCCCAAACCCTCAGACGTTCTTCTATTTGCAATATAGTTGTGATTTCTGGCAGTTCACTCCCGAGGCTTTCACTTCTTTGGAAATGCTGCTTTGGAAAGAACATCTTGCACCCCACTAGTAGCAGTTTGCACTTTTAATACAAAGCCCTCTGGACAAGATCTCATCGCAGAGTGTAACTAACAATTAATTAAGTTATTTGACAGAATCCTGCACACTGAAAGTTTCTCCTTGGCACACTCCCAGTCCTGCTGCAGTCCTAGAATTAAATTACACTGCTTGTGGATCAAACATTTTGTACACCTGTATTAAGGCAATTCAGTCTGTATTACTTTGTTTGTGTATGTTTACACTTGTGGTGGTTCAAACAGTGCCAAAACCACCCTGAGCACTGCTGTGGGCTAAGCTGCACTTGCCATTGCTCTGTTAGGCACCAGGAGCCTTTCCAGGTTATTGACAGTCACTGGAAGACTCTCCTTTCATGTAACCTCCATGTTTCCCACTGCCAGACTGGGCTAATTAGATGACATACCTATATATAGACTTCTGTTTCCTTCTGGATATCACCATCAAAATACAGAAAAGCCAAAGACTGCAATGTATCCAAATATTCCTGGTTTAAATGTCACTATACCCATATGGACAGAGAGTTATCTGGAAATCACCCTTATCTGAAACCAGTTTAGAACAGAAACAAACAGAAATATTTATTACCACACCCAAAACTGATTTGTAAGCACACAGGTTCTTAACAGCGTAGAAGAAACAAATGAAAGCAATTTAAAATCCACTTCTGTTATGATCCGAAAGTCTTTTGCTTTCCTCTTTCTACCCAGTTAACCAATCAGACACTTACTTACCTGATCCACAGTCTCTGTCCATGCCTGCCAGAAACGCTGTGTTCACAGAGACTTTGAGTTTTCTCTTTCTTTTTGTACAAATTCACCCTTTGAGATGCACCAAAATGGGCAGAGAACAGACACAGATGAAGCAAAGGAACAAGTGTCAACACGTAACACAGGACCTTGTAT
This sequence comes from Corvus moneduloides, assembly GCF_009650955.1. Taxonomy (NCBI): domain Eukaryota; kingdom Metazoa; phylum Chordata; class Aves; order Passeriformes; family Corvidae; genus Corvus; species Corvus moneduloides. The sequence goes on from NC_045483.1 coordinate 16,613,141, forward strand.
TTCTCAGCCTGAGATCCTCACTTGCTCAGGCAGTAACCCTGTGTTGTTAGGGGAGACATATTTTTGGAAGGAAGTGAAAGAGAGGTCACTGTAATGAGGAGAAGACCTGAGCCCTCTTCTCCTTTCCCTGAGAACATTTTGGCCAGCTGTTCTCTACCTACCTCTTTTGGGTTTGTATAGGGGGTTTAGAGGACCAAGAACAATTATTCTCCTACATATTTCATCCACTGATCTTGAATCACATATATTCAGTTTCAACTCGTTTTGAAGGTTTTAAAAACTTTCTGGTTTTCAGGCAAGATAGCAGCATTATTCTTAGCCTACAGCAGTACCCATTTTTTGTGGGAGCTCATTCAGCTGCAGAGATTTTACTTTGCACTTTTCTTGCCAACATATATTGTCATGTGCAATGAGAGTGTTTACTTTTCTAAAGTTAATATGTTGTTGATAAAGATTTGTTAGTCCTCCCCTATGGTGATTACAACAAATTCCTGTCTCAGTCTTGTGCTGTTTGCTTACTTGTCATTAATACTAACAAAATCACTTCTATGGCCAATAAAGCAAAAGCAGGAAAAAAATGATTCTTGGGAATTTTCCTTTTAATTTTTTTTAGTCAAGTTATATTGCATTTATATTGTGAAATTAAAATTTTAAAATAATGTTGTAACACACATTGGGGGCTATGAGAACAGAATTCTGTCTTTGCATTCTCCAAACACATCCTCTTCACTTCATAAGGTAAGTTCACTTTAAATATTTAGGAATAATCTAGTTGATTTGATTTTAATCTGCCCTGAACCTACAGATGCCACGTATGAATATACAGCATGACTCTAAAATGCTGCCAAGACTGAGTATCAGATCCTGGGTGCTCTCAAATTCTGTCTGATAAATTCAGTGGCAAGAGAATTCCTGTAAGAAAAAAGTCCACTAAGATGAAACTTGAAAGAGTCTTTCCTCCTGAACTCAGTGAGAACTGAAAGGGGCTTAGGACTATTTGCACATGAAAACTTTTAATTGGATTTTATTATAAATTATTGTCTTGAGGTATGACCAGCATAGAATCTTTCAAACCTTTCATAGGAATTTGAAGAATTTGTCACAGAATGTACAAGACCAAAGGAGTGAACAGTTTTCAGTGACAATATTGGTGTGAATTGATCTTACTCATAGATCCAAAATTACCTATTTTTTTTTTGCATTACTGTCCTAGAAGTTCTGTTGGTTTCACAGCACATGAAGCTGAGAGATGCAGATACAGGACTAAATAGGTGGAAGCAAGAGCTGCCTACCTCTGTTTACTAAGCACTGCTTGTGAATGTTGAACCAGGTCCTAAATAATAGTAAAAAAATTTTATTCTTAAAAGAACAAGTATCCCTTATCTTGGGCAAACAGAATAAGAGGGAGTGGTTGGAAAGTTGGAAAGGGTAAGGTTCAATTTACTGCTGTGTGTTTAAGCTGCACTAAACTGGCAGACAGTCCCTCAGGAAATGCTGCAGCCAGGCACAGCCAGTAGGAGTAGGACTAATCACAGGCGGTGCAAAAGGGGAGAAACTTTTAAAGTATATTATTTATTAAGGGCATTTGTTAAGTATATATGCTAAGAAATGTTAGTCTATTTGTACAAACCAACATGCAACTTTTGGCACCATGGATGGACAGGAATGAGGGAAATGAGAAAAAAAAATGAAAAAGAAGAGGCATGTATTTACTACGCAGAAATATCACCTTCTAATTATGCAGTGTTGCATCCTACACATATCCTGAGCTATTTTCCAGACAGCACTGAGAGCTTGTGTTGTTGAGTTATTCTATAAAGCTTTATGTTATGCTCATCACTGAAGTGTCCCAATCCAACACTGCATCACGTAATGGCTGTAAATGCAGCTATTAGATGATGGCTGTGGCTGAATAACGTGACAGTAGAACACTTCTCATTTTTCAGTTCCAGGGGTATAACTTATTTTATCCTGACTCAGTCTTAAGAACCAATCATACATCCTGGCTCCTCTTCTCTGTGTAACCTTTTCCATAGATGGAGCACCAAGGAAGAATTGAAAGAGACCTGTCCCCAGTCTAAACAGTCTCATGGAAAGTACCTATCATGCAATCAAGCTATAGCCAGTGCAACTGATATTTGGCATGTTCTACCATGGGAAAGGAAGCCCTACAGATAAGGGCTTTTGTTTATCTCTTGTTTATCTCAAACAAAAATTTGTTCAGCTCTTACTAGAGAAGGAACGTGGAGCACTAGGTGGCAAGGTGTGTGAGCTGTTGGAACTTCTGGGGCAAAGATTATAATCAAGGGACTCCTGCAGGTTGGATTTGTTTCTGACCAGAGATAATTTCCAAGCAGTTATTCCTACCATGATCTTTACTGTGAGCATTTTCGATGTCCTTTACCAGCACTAAGTTTGGGGAAATCCAGATTAATTTTCAGATTAAGAAGAACTTGAATCGGAATCAATTTCCAAAGTAGTAAGTGTAGGCTGTGGAACCTTATCTGTTGTGCCTACATGTCTGTAAGTATCCTTGAGCATAAATGCCCAGTTACTTTACATGCTGTGGTCTAGCCATGAGCTTGCAGTAAGTGGGTAAGTTAGGCTTGCCAGCATGGGCTCATACCCTAACTTAGGTAATAGAAAATTTGTGTTGTCAAATGAGTGCGAGGAATTCAAAAATTGCTCTAAAATATGTGTTGGACAGATTATAGGGATGTGGAATCTTCAGAGAGAGAAGAGTGAATATGGGTTTTTTATCAAAAGGCTTTTATCTGCCTCCTGGCATCACTTCTGCCGTGCTTATATTCTGTGTACCGTATTCCGCTGCTAATCCTCAAACACAGGTTTTCCAAGCACCAAGCCTTACTAGTGACAGTGGCAGGATCTTCCCTTCAGGACAGAAACAATTGTGCATCATGCTCATGTAGTGTGACTGTGCAGTCCAACCAGGTCTGATAGGAGCTGCATGCATGCTTGTAACAAGATGTGAGACTGAAATGGTCCTTATGAAACACTGAAATTCAGTGCCTATCAAGTATCACATCTCCCAGATGCTAGAAAGGTTTCCAGCTTGCTCACAGGCTCTGTTTCACTAAATCTCTGAAATAAATGAACACAAAACAAAAAGCAATGTTGTGGCTTTCTGAAATTCTTTAAAGTCAAATCATGTTGATTAGAGATTAAATTTGACTTCTTAATTCTGAGTGCTGGGCACTGCCCCATGTAGACAGAAAATCCATTTGCAGCCTGTCCTTTAAAAATAATGCATATCATCTCTCATAAAACTATTTACACATTGTGGGGACATGGGCAAAAAATAAGGAAAACACACATTGATTTTCTAGTTTATTAAAATTCATATATTCTGAAGCAAACCAAAGACATCATTTGTCTGCTACGTTGGAAATGCGTCATCATAAGTGGAGACAAATTAATACTTCCTACAGGGATCTGAGTATGATTTGGAAATAGTTCTGCCACATCAGTTGGTAAGAGTGAATTTCAAAAATCTTTCATTCTTCAAGATCTGTGTGTGCCCTCTGTTGGAAACAAGGGGTGGATTGCATCTTTTAATCTTAATTTTAAAGCTAGTTTTATAAATGCAATAACAGTCAATGAGGCATTTGTATCTTAAAGTATACAGAGGTAGCATTTTGAAATGGTCAACACTTTATTATAGACTGATTTTCACATTATCTTGGTTACTCTAAACTAGATTAAACACTAGTCAAAATAATATAGGTACAGATTACTATAGCAATGCCATGTGTTTTGCATTTCTGTTTAGAAAACAAAATCAAAAAGGTCTTGTCTGTGATGTATCTCTGGAAAATGGCAGGCACTGTCATAAAATATCCAAGCAGCTGAACACATTTCTTTGTTAAATAAAGTGCAACTCAAAGAAAGCAAGGACTGAATTAAAACCATCTCTCTGCCTCCTAAACCACTGGGCTGTGTCAGGAGCCAACTCCATCCCAGCATTCCTGCAGAGAGATGTGTGCTGCTTTGCCTTGCAGAGATGCTCCACAGCTGCCAGAGAATGGTGCTCAAGATCAGGAGAGTTAAGAGCACTGTCACGTGGCTGTCTTGCAACTAAAGCTTCTGGTTTTACCTTCTAGATTTGGGACTGTACCTAAATGTCACAATGGGCATTTCATCCCTGCCTGAGTTGGCAAGGGTATCTGCTCTGAAGGTGAAAAATACTGTTCAGGCACTGGCACGCTCCCAGGAGGGCCCAATCTGGTGGGCCAGAGGGGATAAACTGCCGGCCCTGATCTCTCATCTGAGCTGCCTTGAGGGAGGCAGCTAACTAGAACTGAGCCAAGAGAGCTGATAAAAGATGGGCCTCTAAGAACACCAGAAGGGAAAAACCAAGAGGTTCACTTATGCTAGTTCTGAGGAAAAATAAAATAAATAAAATCAAGATAAAAGAAAGCAATGGAATGACCTTATCACTGAAAAGCAATATGCCAAAAACCCCAAGATGGCTAAATGATTGATGTCTACTCAAAGCTAAACCAAAGTGCAGTCCTTTTGAATTCTGGGATTCAGCTCCAAAATTGAATACTGAGAACAGCCCCAGGAACAGTAGAATATAGCAGAGAGAGAATAAGAAAGCAATTAGGAGGGTTGGTAAGGCTCTAAATGGCTCTGTGCATTTCCTGTATCACTAGAGGTTAAAGGGGATAATCAAAGAGGATTTGGGCAGTCCTGGGAAGGGGAGAGTTTTCTTCTCTGTGTCAGTTGTAAACTGGAAGACATGATGGGAAGAGAGCTACTCTTGCTCTAATTTTTTCAGTAATGAAAAGAAAGCATTCTCTCAAACTGAATAATATCTGTAAGATAAATCAGAGCAATCCTATAATTTTAAAAGTATAAGAGTCATCTTGTCTAGGTGGCATACCCAAGAACTCTGAAAGCACTTACACATTAAGTGGTTTGGTGCTAGAAAAAATATGCAGCTTTCATGTGAGACCTGAAGGGTCAAAATAGTGCAACTTCTCTTTATCTCTCTAGGAAATCAGTTCAGCTGCTTAGTGGTCCAGCCAGAAAAAGGGGGCATCTTCACTGTTGAGTACCCCTTGTGCTGTGATACCAACAAGTGTTGCAGGAAAGCCATTTACCTATAGTTTTTGTTGTCCTGATGCCCTTACATGAGAATCCCAAATGCAAATAGTGTCTCTCCAAATTAGGTCATAGAAAGCATCACAGCACCCCTCCAGACTGGAACACATAAGCTCTCAAACAGTAATGCTTGGCAAGGCTTTCCAAAAAGTGAATTTGGTATTTCTGGCCTTTCTATCTGGGAGAGAAGCCAGGCACTTTTCCCAGAAAAGTAATTTGGTTGGCTATTACATATTTTTTATTCATCCTTACTTAACTTTAAAGGTATTCCAAACTCATGAGCTGATTTGTTAAACATCTGATAGTGAAATCACTGAGAGAACCATATGTATATGAAAATATATATGAAGAGCTACAGAGTGGACTCTGTATTGGATGACAAATTCAAATCATTTCTGTTAAGTCTGAGCAGACTAAACATGCTTTTGATACTTAGCTGCCAATTTAGTTATTCTTCCCTTAACTTCTCTAGACAGTTTCTGAAACAATGAATTATTCATCAGCTTCCAGTTCACTCATACAGCTAATCCATATCTCTGTAATAAAATACTATTTTCAGCAGTAAATGCTGCATCCACTATACAAACAGATTAGCAGTGTCAGTATATTATCAAGTTCACAAAACTCACATGGCATTGAAAGCCTGAATATAATATAAAGAGCCAAGATTGTAAGAGTACAGACACGCATAGATGTACAAAAAGATCTTTAGCTATGCAGAGATGAATAGATGGATAGACAGATAATCATACTGGTTTCAGATGTAACATTATTGCCTTCAATGACATTTTTTTCCACGATGTTTAAAATCAGTCCCCAAAGGGACTTTAAAGTCACCACAGAGCTAATCACAAACCCCAGTTTAGTCTGATTCACATGCTATCAATGGCTTTTCAGACTGCAAGGAAGACAACCTTGCCACAGCATCATTTTACCAGTGCCTCAATACATTTTACACAGTGAGACCGCATATTAAAAACTGACACTACTTCATGAAGTTTATTATAATAATCCTTCCCCACTTGGACAAGATCTCAAAATTGAATTAACTATTTAATTAACCACTGTTGGTATTATATTCATTTGACAAAGCAGTAATAATGGCACTGGATCAACGTGGCTGCAACCGACAGCTGCTGAGTGAGAGCACATAACGTGGGTGGCACTTGGCACTACCCTGCATGGAGCCCCCAGGCACAGAGCAGACCCTGCCATTCACCTGCTGGAGGCTCATTCTCCCGAGCCAGCTGCAGCACCATGGCACAGGACATGACAACTGCAGTGCCCTTCCAGGGTGCACCTTGAGGCTTGGCTTGGATTATCATGTCCTGTTTGAGCATTGGGTTTTAACCTGCCTCTGTTGTCCAGCCAGCATGTCAGCGACCTAGACTGAGGCATGAGCTCCAAATGCACTCATAGTAATCCATTAAAGGCTCAATTTTAATTTCTGAATCAGTTCTCCTCTTAATCATAATCTGTGCTATGAAACATGTAAACGCTAAGTCTAGGATGAGATCACTTTACAAGGGGGAAGTAAGACAAGAAGAAAGAAAAGGGAAGGAGGAGATTGATTTTGGTTTCTTATATAAATCTCTTCTCGGAGGGAGGCAGATTTTAAATGCAGTGATTGCATTTAAAAAACATACAATATCAAGACATTATATACACAATGTCTTATGTATATTCTCTGGATAAGTTTATATTTTTCACAGATGGAACAAGCTTATAAATTTTCTTGAGTAAGGAGAAGTTGATTTATCCATTCCATCAGTATTTTTTTCCATTATTTTGCCCAGAACTTTCCTGTCCTATCCCAAATAAGATAAAATCAATAAATAGTTAAAATCAAAGTTTACAGCATTTGCAACTCACTTCACACACTAATTTTCACACAGTTTTGTGTTTTCCGCTGTGTTTTTCTTTCCTCCCTCTCCCATACACTTACACTTCACTCCTTCCTGCCCAATATAGGAATAAAAGCAGGGCAATGCTTCTATTTCTGTCTTTGCCACTGACTCATTGTATAGTTTCTTAAGCATTTACATCTTCCACTTGGATCCTCTGGTATCTAAGAAGATGAATGTGTCTGTTGATGGTTTCTTTACGGTAAGAGCACTCATCATGTCTGTCTCTGTGCAGATTCTATTGTGTTTAGTAAGAGTTGAGTCCACACTGCAACCTTCCTACTAGTGAAGGTATTAGTAGGGGTTCTGACTTCAATCTACATGCCTACTTTTATTACAACAATATGAAATTAACTTTTTTTTAGATTAATCGGTCATATTTTACTTCAGCCAACAGCCACAAAATTTTGAGGTAGAGCATTCACAGATATGCACACAAAATAGCATCATCACATACACCACATACACTCTCCTTTATAATGCATGCTAAAAAGGAGCTCTAGAGATATTCACAGAGCATAACGTGATCCTGGGAAGAGAAGATACACAGAGCTGTTTTAATATGGAGAATTCTGGCTACAGAGCCCTGCAGCACTACTGTCTGCTGAATATGCAAAGGCATTGCTTTTCCTTTTCAGTGCTGTATTGCCTTAGGTCCCTCTACTGTCCCACTTACAATCCTTCACAAATATATTCTGTCCTTTGGGGTCATTTTATTGATTGCTAAATAAATGTATCAAGTCAAATTAGCAAGTGTGTAGATAATTCTTACAAAGATTTAGCCTTCATTATTAGAATGAACACGAGAGATCTACTGTGGTTTGCAGATGTTGGCAAAATCCATGTAAGTGGAACTACAGATGGTTCCAAATAAGACAAGAGTGGAGTTAGTTCTTAACTCACAGCCTATGTTATTTTTACAGCTCTTACTGCTTTAACAAAGTAAATATTTAATTAGAGAAGATTCTAAAGCAGTTGTTTGAATTATGAGTTAGTCTTATAGATAAACACATTAACAAGAAGTGTATTCCAATTTTCAGTATCATAGCAGGAATAACACAGCGGGCTGCTTAATGAAGACTGTGATGTCCAAGGCACAAAGAAAATAGGATCTTAAAAAACAGGACCAAATGTTAACAATCTGTTATGAAATGGTACAATCCAACTAGTTTAGCTTAAATACCCTGATTTTTTTAACAGGGTAGGCTGCCAGCTATACTGCTCGAAATTTATTTTAAAAATTTCCACTCTCTCTATTAATTACCAGAAATGTCATAATAGTACAATGGAAATCAGATACTTACTGGCATGAAAATTATTTGTATTGGAACTAGTGGCTGGGGTAGTTTTAATTGGGAGGCAAAGAAATAAAAAAATAACTAATGTAAATATAAATACCTGTTTCCCATGTTAATTAATTACATTAATTGGTATTTTCTATTCACATCCCAAGCTCTTTTTTTCTCATGACAGGAATACCATATAAATTCTTTGGATATGAAGGATTATACCCTATTTGCATTAGGGTGCTTTATTGAGTATAGGCTGTGAATATGTGCTGTAAATATATACATTTGTATGACAATATGCATACTATTATAATAGCAAATAAAGACTGTTGAAATACATCAGAAGACACCTTTGGCTGAAAAATAAAGAGGCAGGGTTTGGGTTCTGTGAACAACTTTCTGCCAAAATGCAGCAGATCCAAACTAGAGATCTTAGGTTTCTGTGCTTTCCGTTTCATTACATAAAATTTCAAACCAAAAAATAAACGGCACAGTACTGTTTTGGTGAGAACAGGTTCAGACACCCAGCTCTGAGCGCATTCTCGGTGTACGTAAACCGACACGAAGCGACATCCTGCTCGCTAACAAAGCTGAGATGTGATCGCCGTCTCCAAGAGGAGACACTTGGAAAGCGCCAGGTCCTGCCTCGCCCGTGACACTTCGACACGTACAGGCTGAGGACTGGGAAAGGGCTCTTCCCAGGGGGATGCTGTGGGAAAGCTCCGTCCTCGCGCTTGGGAAGGGCGCTCGATCCCTTCCCGGTGGGCCCCCGCTCGGTCCGGCTGCGCGGGGGCCGCCGTGGCGGGCACACGGCACCGCCCGGAGCTGCCGCTGCTCTGTCCCGGCGCTGCCGCTGCTCTGTCCCGGCGCTGCGGGCGGAACGCGGCTCCCCCGCTGCCCCAGCCCGGCCCCGCTCCGCCGCCGAGCCGGGACGGGCCCTCCCTGCGGCCCCCGCGAGCGGCGGCGAGGCGGGAGGGGAGAGGCGGGGGCCGGGAGGCGAGGCCCCGGCAGCCGGCGGGTGAGTACCGGGGACAGCCCGAGCCGCCGCCCGTCGCCGCCGCGGGGGCCGCCGAGGGCGGCGGGCAGAGATGCCCCCGCTGGGGGCTGCTTCCACGGCCGCGGACGGCGCTGGCCGAGGGGGGTCCCGCCGCCGCCTCGGGCGCTGTCCCGCCGGTAAGAGCAGCCAGCGGGGCCCGGGGCAGCGGAGCCAGCCCTTGCGCCGGGGCAGCGCCCCCGATGGGGAGCGCGGCGGTGGGGGGCGGCCCGCGGGTGCTGCGGGCACTCACCGGGTGCCTGCTGGGCGCCCTGGTGCTGAGCACGCTGCTGGGCAATGCGCTGGTGTGCCTGGCCGTCCTGCGCTTCCGCCACCTGCGCAACAAGGTCACTAACTGGTTCGTGCTGTCACTGGCCATCTCGGACCTCTGCGTGGCCCTCCTGGTGATGCCCTGGAAGGCAGTCACTGAGGTGGCTGGAGGCTCCTGGCTCTTTGGCAGCCACTTTTGTGACACCTGGGTGGCCTTCGACATCATGTGCTCCACCACCTCCATCCTCCACCTCTGCATCATCAGCCTGGACCGGTACTGGGCCATCGCCAGCCCCTTTTGCTATGAGCGCAGGATGACGCGGCACCTTGCTTGTGCCATGATAGCCACGGCCTGGACTCTCTCCATCCTCATCTCCTTCATCCCGGTGCAGCTACACTGGCATAAAGCCATGGACAGAAGAGATCTAGGCTCCTGGCTACCTGGGACACCCCGCTGTGATGTCAGATTGAACCGCACTTATGCCATCACCTCCTCCCTTATCAGCTTCTACATCCCCGTGGCCGTAATGATCATCACCTATACCAGGATCTACAGAATTGCCCAGGCCCAGATCCGCCGTATCTCCACCCTTGAGAGAGCAGGGGGGCAGTGGCCAGCTCATGGCAAGGAGCCCACCTCCTCTTTGCGGAGTTCCTTGCACAAGGAGACCAAGGTGCTGCAGACCCTCTCTATCATAATGGGAGTCTTTGTTTGCTGCTGGCTGCCCTTCTTCCTGCTCAATTGTCTACTGCCTTTCTGCCAGCCCAACCTCGACGAAGACGCTGAAGGACAGCCACCCTGCGTTGGCCAAACCACCTTCAATGTCTTTATGTGGTTTGGCTGGGCCAACTCTTCAGTGAATCCAGTGATCTATGCTTTCAACGCAGACTTCAGGAGGGCTTTCAGCAACCTCTTGGGCTGCCGGTGCTGCTGTTGTGGCACACCCAGGTCCCCTGTGGAGAGGGTCAACTTTAGCAATGAGCTGGTTTCCTATCACCAAGACACCACCTGCCAGAAGGAAGGAGCTGTCCCAGTATCAGTACCTCCCGCTGCCATCACTGCCTGGGTGCAGCCCATGCCCCATGCCATAAGCCTCCAGGGGGAGGACAGCACTGAGGAGAAGTCTATGGAGAAGAGGGTTGTGACTTCTCAGACACAGACTGTGCCTGGCAGCAGCCCCAACAGTTGTCAGGTGCCAGCTATTTTGCAATTGGATTGAAAGGCAGAGCTATCCCTGGAAACTGTTGCCCCTGTACAGGAGTTGGTCAGTGTGAGAGACCCCATTGCCTTGTTTCAGAGGGACAAGTGATTAAATGCTTCTCACACGCTCAGCCAGCACAAAGGGAGAGTTCTCCCTGTCTCCATGCAAGCTACATCTGTCCCACAGCAACGAAAGTCCCATGCCAGAGGGATAGGAAAACACTGCTCTTACCACAGAGGGGTGATAGGCATATGAAGTCCATTCCAAAGGCACGTAGCAGCCAGACATTAACCTCTTCCCACAGCCACATTCACCCGTTATCTCACAGTCATTAGACATCTCCCATGCATTTGTTCACCCCCCACCCTGCAGTCAAACTTGAGGTATGCATTAAGAATAGTGAGATAATTAAAGTAAAAACAACTCATAATTCAGGCAGCCAATCCCTCCAGAAAGTAGAAATATAATGTGATCCACAAAAAAAGCGATGAGGTCATCTCTGTCAACCCATTTCTCTACTTACAGATATGAAGACCAACAAAAGGCAGAGCAAACAGGTGTTGGATGGCTTGCAGAAGAGAGAATACTAGGAAAACTTTATGATCATTTCACGTGTGTAAAAAGGTTCAGCAGACATTAAGGGAATACAGTGGCATCTCACTGTCCTCTGCTTCTCTGTCCACTATTTAAAAGTTCTTCATCTGACCATTTAATACACTGTGTTCCACTAACCACCATCCTTGCCCCATTTTTTTCTGTCCCTTGCCTATGGTTGATTTATCTCCAGAAGATGATGAAGATGCAACTGTCCAGAAGGAGACATGAAGAATGCGTACACTGCAAGAGTTTTCTTGGGCATTCAGTCTCACAGATTGCACAGATGATATTTTTCATAACGATGATATTTTTCATAACGATGATATTCTTCATAACAGTGATATTTTTCATAACAGCGAAAGGACAGCAGCAGGAAAGACAGACTCTCCTCCCAGTGAACCTGCTCCCTGTGATTTTTAAACCATGTGTAGTTCTTAAGTCCCCATCATTAATTCTTATGGGAAAATATACTCTTGCTATCCTGCTCTTTTCAGGAATGTGTCCTTGGAGAACACTTGGGTGTGACTGCAATCTGTTCTTCATGGGCTTCCCTGGCAGGACAAGTGGTAATGGGTTTAACTCTAAGAAAGACCAAGGCAAGAATTTGGAAAAACTTTCTAAGAATAATGATAATTAAGCACTGGAGTAGGTCATCTAGGTAAATTATGACATCTCTCTTAGTAAAATGACTGCAATCTTCTGTCAGATATGACAGTGACAATGTTGATCCTGTCTTGGGGCAAAGACCCAGAGTAATGGTCTCTTGAGATAATTTCTAGTTCTGCTTCACTATGACAACATGTCTCCTTAAGAAGCATTAAACTTGTTTGGTTGTGGGTTTTTTTGCATGCAATTATCCTTAGATGTTTTCTTGAAGGCAAGAAAGATACAGATAAGAACTTCAAGATGCCATTGGTATACTTCCATTCTCCTAGTGATTATCCATTTTTCTTAGCATTTAACAACTATCATTCAGCATGCTTAGTGCCTCCTCTGGAGAGCAACCCTGAAATAAACCTGGTGTTTCCTTACAAGAGATACAAGATATGTGGTTTTTTGTTTTGATTCCTGTAGATTACTTTCTATGTGATCATATATAAACTGTACATGGATTCAGATGTCAAAGATTCAATCAATTTGTGAGAGTATTTTCCTCAATACGTTTCTTTCTTCTTACACAAACCAGAAACACATAAAAATGTCAGAATCTAAATCCTTCAAAAAAGAACCCTTAAAATTTTATCCTCAAGGTCTAGAGACATCTTATCTCACCCTCTCCACACTAAAACTCGTCCTGGGGAGATACTGCCCTGAAGTGTGACTCCCCCACTGCCTGCCACTCTTCTGTTTCTGTTGCATGAGCTTCAGCTGGCTCCATCCCCCAGAGAGTGAACTGTCCCTGCCCACACACATCTTCCAGCTCATGGGCAGGCACTCTTCCAGCAGTCGAGGCCACACATGAAATTATTATTCACAGGTGAACTTTTTTCTTTTTTTAGAATGTGTACAGTCTCATTATTAGTGATAAAAGATGTTAATTAATGGAAGAGAAAGATTTCCCTTCTCACAAGTTTTGCCCTGCTATGTAGGCTGTCTCACCCAAGAATTAGGCTGGACTTCTTATTTAGAGTGATGGTGAAAACAGTGCAGGCAGAGCGAGTAGCAGAAATTAAGCAACGGATATGTTTGAATAATGTTTTTTCTTAAGAACAATCAAAAACGCATGGTAGCTTCAATCTATGAAACAATATTTGCATTAAGAATGGAAAAAGCTATTCGTGTCAGTGCTTGTGGCTATAGTTTAAATATGCTTCATTTATAGGTCAGATTGTACCTGAAAATAAATGTGGATTTTCCTGAAGAAAAACTCCTGGTCTTTACTGAAGCTTTTTAAAGTGACAACTTGAAATTGCTTTTTGTAAGTGATGTTGGAAACAATTGTTTGTTTCTAGCAGCTAATTGATAATGGTTATTACTGATGTGTAGATGACACATTACAGCTGTAAGGTCTGTTGCAGTAAGTGCAGTGTAATGTTCAAGACTGCAATAAATTACAGAAATTGCATATTATAAACTCTTTATTCTCATTTTCAGTAGCATATTACTGAAGGTACTTCATATGAAACTACACCACATAGCTGTTCAGACTACATATGCTGTTGCTGATTTAATAATATATAAATTTTGATATTTTATGTAATTTTATTTTACTAGACTGGGAAGCATTCTACAGACCACCCATTTCTGTGAATAGTAAATGAGCAAGACTTATTTCCCCCATAATTTTTTGTAATGATTAACTGTGATTTCTGACTGACATTTTTCTCATGACAGGGCAAGCTGCTGTGTTAGATTACACAAGATTCAATTAATATTGTTAGGTTCAAGTGTGATAAGAGATATTAAAATTATTACAATAAGCCAAGGTTTACTTCAGCAGAAGTTAAGAGGCAAAATTATTTTCTATTTACCCTATTGCACCCACCCAAAAGAAGTATCTTTCAAAGCAAAAATTTGGCAGCACTTTGTTATCTATTTCTGGGTCACAACTTTCTTGGCTTGGCAGAGCAAAATGAATCACAAACAACAAAGTTATTTTTTTAGGGAGATCTATGCCTATTCCTCAAACACACTTTTTATAACTCAGATCATCAAATCCACATATCACCTCACATATACTGTGGTGAATCCATAATGAATTTCACTGACTAAAAGCAGTTCATTTCCATGCCTAGTAGTATCACGTTTACAGTACCATTAATGTCACAGTGACCTAAAAAATAGCTTCTAAATAGCCTTGGTGTCAAAACAGTGCAACCTCACAGATACCTTATCGAAACACTCTTATTAGCCAGTGCCTAAACATCTGAATCAAACAGTTCTGTTCAGCAAAGTACATGTACTGGGCTTTACAATGTATACCAAATGCCTCTTCTGTTCAAATAATTCCCACTCCCTTTCCCTTCTGCCAGTCTACAAAGTTCTCAACCAGCTGCAGGTCCTGTTTTTTTATCATACAATTGAGATAAACACAAAATTCTTGTGGTCATGCAAAAGCTCAGCTAGCTGAGGTTATGGTTATGTGCAACTTTAACAAATGCAGAATCCAGTGGAAATATCAACATGAGGAAAACAAGATCATACTCCAATTGTTTGTATCGCACCTCCATTTTTTTTCTTATCCCTCTGATTAGTATCAGATGCCTTAACGTTTCAGTTAAACTTTCTGTGAGAAACAGCTGACCTAGGATGCAAAAAGAGAAACCTGTTACACAACTTGGTTGTCAGAAGCGTCTGTTGCTGCTTTGCTTTTGCCAAAATCATGCCTCTTGTGTTGGATTTCAGATGAGGCACCTACACACTCCATATTAAGCATATTTCAATCAGTTGAATATCAGTAACAATTCTTTTATGAAAAATTCTCTATTCTCCATAAACTGTTTTTTCCCCTGAACTTGGGAGGTTGAAGTGGCTTTCTGGATATTAACCACTATTGGTCCAGTCCCCCTGGATTCTGATGGACCTGAGTGGTTTCATCACTGTGGTTACAGACTCCACCACATAACTTCATCTCATTGAAATGGTTTGACTCACTTTGTGACACCTCTTGCCCTTTTTACTGTAAAGAGACACACAGTAGGATGCACCCCCTGGGCACAGGCTATTCCTCAGATTTCTAGTTCTCTTGAGAACCAATTTGCATTTGCACCAAAGAAAGGCACAAAGATGCTAAAGGGCTGACTTTTCTTCTAGCATATTTGGCTTGAAAAAACTTACTGTAGTCCTTATCTAGCATTGTTATTCCTTCCGAGTCCCTACTTGTGTCTGATCATTGAAGATATTTTAGGAAACCCAGGGTTTATGAATGCATTTCACATTTTTCTAAGTTAAGTAGCTACATGATAGGAAAACTGCCTATCAGTGGAACTACTGAGAGCAATAAATGGTTTGGACCTGTACCCAAGATTTTTCACATGTGCATAGTATGAAATGAATGAAGATGCCAGGGAAAATGTAGGTTTATCTTCATCAACCAGAGGAGAATTTCATCTTGAGACAGTTTTAGTTTAGTTTAGGTAGTGAGAAGACATTTGTGAAATTTGCAGAAACTGTTGCTAGGTTCCGTTTTTTCTTTAAAGAAAATTTTCATAGAGCTTTCTGCAGTTCAACATTTAAATAGGTTTTTAACTAATCAAATTCATCTTTGCTCCCACCCTCAGTGAGAACACATCACTTCATTTTACTCTTTTCATATTTAAATCTGAACTGGTCAAATGGAGCCTATGTACACTATTTAATGGGCTCACATCTTGTGATGACTTTTGCATGAAACACATGAGCAAGTTTTCTGAGCTTCTATTACAATCAGGGGAAATCTAGGCCAAAGACTCAAGCATATCTAGAGCAATTTACTGAATTAAGATACCTTCTTCAGGGTGAGAGGAAAAACTGGCTAGACTGACTAGCTGACAGGGAAAAAAGCCAGTGATGCAGGATAGTAAGATAAAGGGAATAACAAGATGCAGCGTACAAACAAACTAGTTGCAATTTTTTGCTGTTGGTAACAAAGCTGAATGAGTTAGAGATTTTAAATAAATGAGTGCATAAAATAATGCAGAATATAGAATATTTGCTAATGCCTAAGTCGATAATATAACCATCAAAGATAACATCGGGACAAATGTTCTTGGTACACGTTTGCTAGCAGAAGGAGATAAATACATAAAAGAGCTGAGTTTCAAGAGATCAAACTGGTAATTAGATATTGCCTCATGTTTTGGATTATAGCAGAATATCACTGCTGCCAAACTACATTGTGACAATAAATTAATGGATAGTGGTGATTAATAACCATAACTTCCACTCTAAGAATATTTATCCTGTAGTACCAGTGCATCCAAGCCATGAATTACAGTTTCACCAGACTGATACTTCCTTGGAGTGCTGCCAGCCTACAGTTTTTAAGCTCTTCAAGAGTTTAAAAACCCCAAACACCTGTTACCATCAAAAGTAGCATATAAAGCAGGTATTAGTGGGAACAATAGGATTTTGGGAATTTGGCAGTTCACTGCAGGCTTCTTTCAAAAAGGGGCTGGATTTTCACTGCGCTGCTGACAGCTTATGCTACTGAAGAAGTGCAACGTGGTTTGAAAGATGTTTGTTGTGGAAGCCATTTCCTTGAAGTGTGGTAAAAAGTTGCTATGATGATCCTCAGAGGCACCACCTCAGCACAGCTGGGGCTAGTCCAGGGACAGAGGAATAGAGATAAAACATAATGCCTTTTGTGCTGAGCTGATCTCCGACAATTCTAACTGATTTTATTTGCAGCACAGGTCACAACACCAGCTACTACCATCACTTTTGGGTCCAGATAATGCACAACAGTTGCTTATCTGAATATGCACTACATTTTAATTTTTTTAAAATAGACACAGCATTTTATTTTGCTTCTGAATAACACCCTTTGTGAATTTAAGCCTAACTTTCAGTGACAGGCAAGCTAGGCAGGCACAAAATTTGAATTGTAAATGCTTTGTTGAGCTTCAACTGTTGTTTAGTATGTCTTACTTTATAAAGCTGAAATGTGTAATTTTGGGGTGGCACAAGCTGAGCTCAAACAATGCCTGAAGTCATATGCTTCCAAATATATCTTTTCTCTTTAAGTGATGCTACAATATTCCTGCTCCCCTGCAGTCCAATCATGAGAGTCATTCCTGGGAAACACACTGACAGGAGATGAAGGAAATCTATATCAAATAAAAAATAAAAAAATAACCTTGGAGGTAGAATAGTACTACAGGGGAAAATTTTCACATAATTAAAGGCCATTGATTATTGATGCTAATATTTCTGCATTACTTAGAAAAATCATAATTTCCTTTCAAGAAATGCTCATTCCTGTCTCTGAGCCTCAGCTAGAAGAGCGTTTTCAATGAAACAGGCAGTTTTTAGCATTATATCCTGACTTACACTACTGGATTTAAGAGGCAGGAGACCCATCACTCTAGGCAAGGGTATCACACGTGGTAAGAAAGGAGAAAAGCCCTGCATAGCATATTGCTCCGGGAACAAAGACTCTATAACACCAGTCTAGTGATACAGGTTACCATGGTAAATACAAGAATTTCAGCACCCCCAAGGGGTTATCTGGGGAGAACTGGATGTGTTGAGCAGAAGGCGTCACTGTGCTTTTGATAGCCCTTGGGCTGAGCATCTAACACCATGCAATCTTGTATCACAAAACAGATTTTCCCTACATTTCAGTCTGCCTGCACACAAGCCCACTGCTCTATAGTGCCTGCTACCATGCATCTTCCCAGCACTGCAAGCAGTTCCCTCCCTGCCAGATACTGTGGTATTTGCCATGATTCTGTTACTGCCTGATCCAGTAATTCTACAGGTCTCATCACTATGCTCTTCTAATCAGTCAGGATATAGAAAAACTGTTTCCCTTTTCTAATTGAGCCTTTTAGGCCCAGAGAGACCAGGATGCAGAAAGGAGCAAGCAGCACTAACTGGCTAACAGAAGACACAAACCTGACCATGTTGGATGTGGAAACTCAGTAGTGTGGGCCTGGGTAGTGACAAGGCAAATGCAAACAAGCAAGAATATGATAGTCAACAGTCTAAAGTAATATTACATTCTTAGTTCTTCTTTTTTCAGGTTTTTTTTCTTTGATGTTTCTTTGTTATGGCGTGTGGTTTTTTATTTATTTGATATTTATGCAAAGTATAGTTCTACTTAAGAAACACAGTATCACACTCATTTGAATTTTGTAATACAAGAGTCACCAATCATACATTGTCAGTGTATACAAGGGCTTGTATAGCCTGTGTATTTCTGCCTCATAAAAATCACTAGAATTTATAGGCCAGGGCCAACTTCATTGTTTGCTTGTATCTAATATACCAGCATTCTCCCCACTATCTCGGAACTTTAGATAAAACCACAAGGTAAAAATAAACAGAATCCATAAAAAAATGGGGTTCCCTTAGAAAAATATCCACCTTTTAGGTACATGACATCTCTCACAATTATCTCTTTTGACATGTACTTTGTGCTGTAATAGCCTACATACCAGTTCACACCATGGAAAACCAATCTCCTGCCTTCAGCAGGCAGCAAAATAATTCAGTCTGAATAAACTGACTGTCCGGGCAAGTTAAATATCTGATCTTCCTCCCCTTTCAGGGGAGGTATTTTACTGTGGAGACATACAGAAAGCACTATGCATATTACATTTTTATCAATTACAAAAAAATGGACTATTTAAATTATTTTTTATGAAATAAACTTAAACATACCAGGAGAGTTTATTGTTATAAGTTTTATAAATTTGCCATTTAGGTTTTCTGGAATTAACTGGAATCTAGTAGTTCAGACCTTTTGTTCTAGAAATCTTTTTTTTTTAACTTGTATTCCAACATACAGCCTTTTTACTCAATTCACAAGACATTTAAAAGAACTCAGTCTTCTGTTTACAGCTTGGTTGTCAAATAATTGTGATTTGTTTCCTCATTAAAATCTCTACAAGTACATTGTCTTAATGAAACCCTCAAAATTTACATTTTCAGAATGTGAAGTTTCTTTGCATTTCATGAAAAGAAGAAAAGAAAGAAGCAATCTTACCCCTGTGAGTTAACTCAGTGATCTGTACATCCATACCCTATGTGGTGGATGGGGGTTCAGTTCATGCCTAGTACTAGGTTTTACATCCCCAGCCATCTGCTCTCCTCAGGCCCGCTGCTTCTTCAATAAAAACGTGCTCTCACACCATCTGATACAAGCATTCTCTGATAACATTTTAATAGATAATCTCCTGCATCACTTTAGCTCCCCACACCCTGCTGCTCTTTAGCTACTCTTGTCACTGAAATTATGAAATAAGCCTTTCCTGACATGCTGGTCACCTCCACCACACTGCAGCCAAGAAATAGTGTCAAGATGCATTTGTTGAGCTAATTTTAACACTTTACATTTCTAGAAATGTTCAGATTAAATGGGTTCCTCCAATCCTTCTGTCTGCGCCTAAAATAAGGGGACAAGAGCAATTCAAAAGGGAACTCATTTTCCTTCTCCAATACTTGCATGGGGTTTCAATTACATGTAGGTCTCTGTGCATGTTGCTACAATGAGGAAAGTATTTCCTGCTTCTTTAAGCCGACCATAGGATGACCAGCAATAAGTTCTATGAAAGGAAAGGGTCTTTTTGACATTCTAATGGAGTCCTCTGTTTAGTGCTAGCTGAAATAAATTCCTTCTGCAATTTTCTTCACTATTATTTTGAAAAAGCTTAAAGAATGGAAAAGGCAAAGCTGAAGTTCAGCCTTTCACAAGACTTAGTGTTTTGATCAGCTGATAGAAAAGCCTGAAGTTGTAGGGGCGTTCTTGCAGCTCCCATACCCGGCTCAACAAGGGGCATTATCAACACTGAGGTCAGTCCATTCATTACACAGTGAAGAATGAAGGTAGGAAATAGTGGTCATGTGGGTTCTCTGCTAATGGAGACAACAATGACTCTTTGACAAACATTTGAGAAGCAGAAATGGAAAAGCTTCCTAAGTTTGTTTATGAACATGAAGAATAAGCATGGCAACCTTTACATGGCTGATAAAGCAGCATCCTCACAGTGAAAAGCAGATTACAGAAGTAAACATTTAAGAGGTGGCATTTTAAATATGAAAAATTACATGCTTAGAAAAAATAGCATGTAGTTATGCATCTCTAGTCAGAAACACAGCAATGTGAGTTGGGAATATAGAAGTCAATTAAAGAAAGGAATACATACATGGTGCGAGGAACAAAGTGGTTCCTGTGGAGCAGAGGAACCACGACCAAAACTCAATTCCCTAAGATTTCCTGACCTGGGTGGAAACACAGCCTTGGAGAACACAAGGCAAATGACTCAGACCAGCTCGTGACAAAGCCTGTGGGGAATGCAAGACAGAAAAGATGGTGGAAATATATGTGGAATATTTTCTGTTAGAGCAAATGGATTAAGGAGAAAATGTATTCTGGGATGATTCTGAAGAACTGCAATGTCCTGGCTTCCAAAAGAGCATTCATCAGCAGCATGATCTGTTGACTGAAGGGTGGGATATGGATAATTTCATATGGCTAATTTCAAACCAATTCTGCAGCATAAGAAATTTATTTATAAATCTCCTGATCAGTACTACGCAGTTTCTTTAACTTTTCTGTCATTTTGCAATAAACTGTGTCTTCAACAAAAGTTTGGGTTGAATTTCAGTAACTCTCAATTGTCAGGGAAAGAAAGAAACAACACACAAACATGTCAAAAACCTGGATAAGGGCATCAGTCTGACTGTAGAGAAGTACTTAAACAGGATCTAGAAGGTAATTGAGAAGGTCAGTCTATCTCCCTGTAGACACATTAAATATGATGTTATTCTCTTGAGCCAGTACCAAGAAACTGGAAGATTGATAGCTCAAACAAGAAGGTTAAACACAGCTACGGTCTTGTGTATTTAAAGCAATTTCAGTTTATGAATCAAAAATATTGTTTACACTACCCACTTCTCTGAAAAAGAATTTATAATGACAGGGCTGGAAACTGTGACTACTTTCCACTTGTAAAGCAAAACTGTTTTGCAACCATTTACAGTTGTTGTTGCAATCCTAGAGGCTAGAATGAGAGAAATAAATAGTACTCTTCATAGTGAATGGAGTTTTTATAAAATAAAAATGGTTAATTCAACTGAATTTTTAAAGATCCAAATCCTGAAGTCAAAACCGTAACACAGTTTCCCGTGAAATATCTTCAAAGTCAGCAAAGTGGCCTATAAACAGCATATAGGTTTTTCAGTTCAGAGTTAAAACTTAACAGGATAATTTATTCATTGACTAGGGAAAAGTGTGATTAAGGCAATGATCTGAACTTCTGAAATAAAAAGATGCATAAGGAGATAGCTTTAATGAGTGATTCAATTTTTACCATTTGCCTTCTCAGTTCTTTTCTCTGATACGTTAACAAGCCGCTTGTTTAAATTTCCTCATCATAAATCAAGTTTTCAAGGTCTGTGATACTCTCATTGCTCTTTTACAGACTCAGTTCAGTTGATCTTTATCTTTTTTTGAAGAGTAATGCTTAAACTGGATACAATGCCTCACTCAAAGTCTGGCTTTAGGCCATGCCTTACTTCCTGTGTCTTATACCTGATATCCTTATTTATGTGTTTGCCTTTTTGCAATTGGATGACAACTGGTGTCTCACATTCAGCTTGTGGTTCACTGTAGCCTTTCATGCTTTCCTGCAGACGTTATTACTCCATCAGCATCCATCATCTTGGCTTTGTGCAGGTGTTTCAGACCAGTATCTTGCACTTGTCTCCACTGAACTGAATGCCATGCTTTAGACTGGTCCTATGAGTGTTCACGTTAACTTTGAATTCAGTTTAGAATCTAGATTGAAGCCAATATTACATCCAACATGGTACATCTGTAATTCCTTCCAGCTTAGTCTCATTGCAGCACTCACATAGCAAAGCACACTCTATTTCATTTGCTCGGACGGATAGGCCCCTTACCTCCCCAGGGATTTGTTTCAGGCTCTCTGCAGAGGCAAGGGAATTATCTCTGCCACAATGCACACTAATCACGTTTTCAAAGATAACTCCATAACCAGCTTCTTCTAGGACTATAAAGGTTATTCTAAAGTAGGGGGACAGGAGGGAAAGGGCAGTCAAAACCCAGCTACAGCAGTAATACAGACTAACTAGATTTAAACTGCAAAAACAGAACAAAAGGTTACAGTGATTTTAGTAATGTAAGAAAGATCTTCCCTCACACCGTATCCCCATCGAATCCAAGAGAGAAAATAGTAGCTTGCACAGGAAAATTCATATAAAAGCAATGAGCATCAAAGACTAACACCTGCTTTACCGCAAAAGAGGAGTCACAACCATGGAGAGAAATGTGTGTGTAAATATAGGTACCAAAAACAGGAGAACATGGCAAAGAATATTAAGGAAGATTAATTATTGTATGGGTAGGCTAGAGAAATCTCATTCTGGTTTATTTTCTTTCCTTAGTTCCTGAAGTGTAATGACTTGTATGAGATTCAAAGTAAATTGTCCAAAAAATATAACAGCAACATGCTCATTAAAACACACAGTAACATTTTCCTCCAAAGCTGATACACTTAGGATAATCTACTATAAAAATTATCTCAAACATAGTAGGCAACTCCATTTCACACTGCATAAATGGCAGCAAGAATGTGAAAAAGATCTCAGTGTAATAATACATAACAATTACAGGTGGTCAGAACTTAATTTGAAAGCAACTCCAAGGTTTGGTGGACTAATAATCTACGGCACATGACGTGCCTTGTGCTCACTGGAGCCATAGGTTTTAAAAGCCACAATGCAGTCCTTCATGATGCCTCAGCCTCATGAAGGACTCATGAACCCAAGAGCCCTCAGTCAGATGCCAAGATTCCTCCTACAGCCCAGGGGGAGTCCTCAGCACCCACGAAAGCAATGTACACAACGTGGCATCCTGAGAAAGGAGCCACACAGCTAACAGACCAGCCTTGTCCATCAAAGGTAGTTGTGTGTGTAACTCCAGGCCAGGAGGAGACATCAGCTTCCTCTTGAGATTCTTGGTTGTAAACCCTCTCCCATGGTTTGTTGCCTGAGGCATTTTATTTCCTTCGCATGGTCCTCTCTCTCTGCTGTTTCCCCCCGCAACCAACTAGGGAGAGCTCCAAGTATGCAATGCAGTTAGGAAGTGGGAGAGCTACCTGAAAATGTTCCCTCTCCCCTGAAGAATCAGAGATAGGACTCTGCATCCCACCTCTTCTCCAGCAGTTGTTCTCTCAGTCTCTGCAGAAGTCTTTCGTTTTTAGGACTTGCTGCACAGAAAGGCTGATACAGACTCATTTCTCTTTCTCCTCTGCTGAGTCATATCATAGAATATTTTGGGTTGGGAGGGATCATTAGAGATGTCCTAGTTCACCCTCCTTCAATGAGCAGGGACAACTTCAGCCAGAACAGGTTGCTCAGAGACTCATCCAAACTGGCTCAAATGTTTCCAGGAAAACATCGCCTCCCCAGGAAACCTGTTCCAGTGCCTCACCATGCTCACTGTAAAATACCCTTCCATAATTATATCTAGTCTAAATCTGCTGTCTTTTAGTTTCAATCAATTACCCCTTGTCCTATCACAACAGGCACTGCTAAAAGTTTGTCACCATCTTTCTTACAGGACTCCTTTAAGTACCAAAAAGGCTGCAATAAAGTTTCCCCAGAGCCTTCTTATCTCAGGCTGAACAACCCCAACTCTGTCTTTTCTCACAGAAGTGTTCCAGCCCTCTGACTATTTTAATGGCCCTCCTCTGGACCCACTCCAACAGGACCCTTTCTGTCCTGTGCTGGGACCCCAGAGCTGGGTGCAGTGTTCCAGGTGGGGTCTCGCAGAGCAGAGGGGCAGAATCCCCTCCCTCATTCTGCTGGCCACGCTGTTTTGGAGGCATCCCAGGACACATTTGGCTTTCTGAGCTGCCAGTGCACATTACTGGGACACGTCCAGCCTCTCCTCCATCAGCATCCCCAAGTCCTTCTGGGCAGGGCTGTTCTCAATCTGTTCATCCAATACGGCGAGGGCAGCACGGAGCTGCTGGTAACTTGGGGGCATGTCATTGTTGAGGGACAGGGTCAGAACAATAAGGAGTTTGGAACAGATGTGCAAAGTACTTCACCACCCATGAAACAGAAGCACATGTGGCTTTTGAGAGCCTAATTTTGAAAAGAGACTTCTGAAACTGATGTCTAATGTCCCATCTCCAAATGTGCAGTAACATAAAGGTTATGTCTATGTTCTCTTGAAAGGTCTGGCAGTTTTTTAAACACATCCTATAGAGAAAACTCTGACCACATTAAAAAAAAAAAAATTCCTAAATAATCCACACTGATATTCTACTTCCGGAAGTAGAATCCCTTTTAACTCCATCAATTGCAAAGGAAAATAAACAAATTGATACCCATCCACAAGGCGCACATCCATCGTCCCCGCGCCTCCGCAGGGACCCCGCACAGCCGCGCTGCCGCAGCCCAGCTCGGTTCCCAGACTCCCTCGCTACCTCGGAAGGGGGCCGGGGTTGCGGGATGGCTTTGTGGTACCGGCTTTGCGGTTTCCTCGAACAAAGCGCGAGTGTTTCGGGCAAGTCCCCGCGAGTCGGTGCCGTCGGGGCACAGCGCTCCCGGCGTGTCCCCGCGCTGTCCCCCCGCGGGCGGCGGCCGGGGAGGGGCGTCGGCGGGGGCAGCCCCCGAGCATTGATAACCCCCGTGCCGGGCCCGCCGCGGCAGCCGGGGAGCGCGAAGCCGCCGCACGCCTGTCCCCGCACCGCCACGCACCGCACAGCGCGCCGTGAGTGCCTCGGGACAGGGCGGAAAACACCGCGGTGCGTGCGGGAAGCCGGGTGCGGGGGGAAAGGACGGGGTTGCCCGTAGCGGGGTCTGATGCCGCTCGCAGCTGCGACGCCGCAGCCGGCGGGTGCGGGCTCCGGCTGCTGCTGTCCAGTTACGGCTTCCCGGCCGGGGTGGTCCCGGGGCAGAGCTGGGGGATGGACGGACACGATCTAAAAGCCCCGGGGGTTCCGAGCCTGGAGAGACGAGCCCGCTCCGCGCCCGGCTCGGGCTGGCGCGACCCCGGGGGCTGCGCTCCCGCCGGGGCACCGCCCGCCACGGTCCGTGTGTCCGCAGGGCGCGGAGGATGCGGCGGGAGGGCGGGCCCCGCACCGTGACGCGCCGTCGCTGAGGCACGCCGAGGATGAGGCTGC
This sequence comes from Corvus moneduloides, assembly GCF_009650955.1. Taxonomy (NCBI): domain Eukaryota; kingdom Metazoa; phylum Chordata; class Aves; order Passeriformes; family Corvidae; genus Corvus; species Corvus moneduloides. The sequence continues at coordinate 16,638,365 of NC_045483.1, forward strand.
CCCTGGCGCTGCTGGCCCTGGCCGCCCTGGGGGCCGCCGGCGGCGGCGCCGCGGATCAGGAGGCGGCGGAGGAGGCGCGGGCGGGGCGGTTCTCCACGCCGGAGCGGCACCGGTGCCGCTGGGAGCTGCGCTCGGCAGCGGGGGCCAGCGAGCTGCGGCTGAGCTGCCGGCCGGCGGGCGGCGGGGCTCCGCGGAGCTGCGCCTACCGCGGGGAGCCGCGGCGCTGCCCGGCCTTCGGCGCCCGCAGCCGGCAGTACTGGCGGCAGATCCTGTCCCGGCTGCGGCGGCGGCACCACCCCTGCGCCCCGGGAGCGCCGCTCAGCGCCCGCCTCTGCGGCCCGGGCCGGGCGCCGCCCGAGGCGCAGCTGCGCCTGCTGCCCGACGCCGGCCCGGCCACGCCGGCCCCCGCCCCGGAGCCCCCCGAGGAGCCGGGGCAGACCTACTGCGCCGAGCGGTGGCACTCGCTGTGCAGCTTCTTCGTCGGCTTCTGGGAGGGCTGAGCCGCCCCGGCCCGCGGGAAGGAGCGCGGCCGTCCGGCCCCCGCACCCGGACGCTCCTGGCCTCGCCTGCCCTCAGCCACCGCCGCCAATACCCCCGGACTCTGTCCGCTCTCTTCTTTTACTCCCCAATAAAGCGGTAACTATTTTGTGACAAGAACCTCGCCTAATTCTTTGTCTCGTCAAAGCCCGGTAACACCTGCAGCTCTGTAACAGTGTGTGACTGACCCGGGTGAGAGCACCTAGGCACAGCTCGTGCATTCAAGTACATTGTCGTTTTTCAGAGGACATAAATACGAAGACGGTTGTCCGCCCCGCCCCCCCCCCCCCCCCCCCCCCCCAAATCTGTTTCTATGAGCTTAAAGTTTAAAGTTACGCTGGAATCACCCAAGTAGAAAACCACACATTTATACCAGAATAAGAGACAACTGAGACCTCACTAAACAACAAGTCCTAGAAAATTTTTTCTTGCTGACAGAGTTTTCAGAAGCTATATGAACCAGCCCTGTCCTATTTCCCACAGAACAGTTGGTCAACTGTCTCCAAACAGGAGCTTGAACAGAGCTGGGTGAGAAGCCAGCTGCGAAAAGGAAGATTAAGAAACTAATAAGCATCTAGGTACACAAACTGGATTTAGGAGATGAATGATATTTCACCCAGCCCATGGCGTAGTGTTGAAGTAGGCAAGTTGTTTTACCAAGGAGAAAGAGGGGTTTGAGATGTTAAATACTTTACCCACACAAAATGGGGTACATTTTGGTAAGGAAAGCTGAAGTTTTCCTCAGCTGCCTGGGGTCCTACACAGCCCCAGACACCTACCCATGACCAGGAACAGTTGCAGACTCTTTCTGTACAGTTTTAAAGAGGGCTGTGAGAAAGCCACCAAGAAGTAATAAGGATCTGCCCAGTGGCTCTCACGAGGATCTGGACTGTTGCATGCAGCTCTTGGTGCCAAGGCAGTTTCATTTACAGCAAATAGCTGGATAATCCTCAGCAGCACTATGCAAAAAGCTCCATCATCACTGAGTGTGATTTGGATGACTATATTTTTTTTAAACGACTGCTTGCTTTTCCTTCATGTGTCTGTCACCCAAGCAGCCACAAAGTGGGCTGCTGGCCAGAGCATTGCACAGTACCTTGCAATAATGCTCAGCTTTGTTTTATTTCCATGGCCCCGGCATGGCAGCTTTGTGTAGTGCTGCTAGAGCTTGCATTTCTCACCATCAGATGCAAAGGTGGAACACCGTGGCAACCAAGCTGATTACCCACATCACTCTGCATTTAAAAACCCAACCAGGAGCTCTGAACAAATGGATTGTTTACCCAAGAGGGAGAAGAAAGAAGAGGATCCCTTGCTCTATGTTTAACCACAATATTCCCCTGAGTCTCCAAAATAGCTCAAAGTCTTCCTTTTAGCACCACTAACTAATGAAATACAACAACCCAAGAGACTATATTAATTGCATTTACTGTGGCTAATAACACCAATGCCTAGTGCTGAATAGCAAACATATACTCAGTTTTTCTACTGAAAAGCTGATCTGCACATCCCAAAGGCTGGAAAACCATTGTGAGACCCTCCAATCTGTTTTTAAGAGGGACGATCATAGCTTTTTGCTTCCTTTTTCAGCATTTTCATCCTCTCCCACGATTGGATAACAGCTGCCACCACAAGATAAGGCACCCAAAGCCAGAAATGCTTTGCAGTCAAGATCTTCACTTCCAACAGAAACTGTTCCTTTCTAGTCCTGTGGCAGCTCCACAGGATGTACATGTTATGCTGCCCACACCCACCCCCAGATTTATTTCAGACCCCCAAATCTGCCCCTGCACCCACCCTTTACCTCTGCTCTCCCACTGCAGTTCTAGCAGCCCTTCACCACTCTTCTGGTTCCTGTCATCCCATCCATCCCTCCTCGGTGCCTCCTGACTGTCCTCAGAAAGAAGAGGCAGTGTGGCCAACCTACCAGACCCAAACCCTCACTGTTTATCCTGTAGGCCTGATAAACTCCTTCCTCCCTGAAGAAGGTGGTTCTGGGCATAATTAACCTTTCCCACATGCAGCTGCTGCTGTGGTTGTCATCACAAGGGTGCTGCCAGCTGATATATCAGGACACTAGGTCTGTTTTTTAAGGAAAAGCATAAGCTACCTTAAAACAAAAACAAATTATTTACATTTTAGCTTTGGGAAATTGAATTCTGGGAGCTCTAACTCAGGAAGTTTTCAGAGGCAAAAAAAAAAAAAAAATTAAAAAAGCATTTTTTTGCCACGTTGCACACAGCATTGTTTTCTTTCCTCTGGCTGCTGAGCTCATCTCAGTATCAAGAGGTTCCAACAGAATCTCAAAAGCTGGCAATTCCATTTATTGATTTTCCTTTGGAGAGAAATCAATGATTCTGAATCTGGGCATGCAATTAATGTGTCTGGCTCTCTTTACACACAGAAAGCCCTTGATCCTGTTAAATAGCACTAATCTCTTTCATCAAGTTCTGATTTTGAAGGAAGAATTACAAGATGTTACTCTAATTTGCAAGGTGAAGGAAGGCAGTAAGCTGTCTGGCTGTGTGTAGCAATCCTTTTCTATAAAGTGACATCAAAAATTAATAAATGGAATAACTCTTTCATCACTGTCTGAGCAGAGCTTTTCCCAGGATGGGTCTGGAGTTGCAGACCCCAGACTTTGAGTGGTTCAGTCTTTAGTCTCAGCCCACACAACAGGAATTACTCTTTCCTGGGTTCTGCACTAGGTACTTCCTTCTGGAAAATGCTGATTTTCCCTCTCAGTCATGTCTTCAAAATTCCTCTGAATTCAGAGGTTCAACAAGTGAAAACTGCTCAGGCAGTCATAGTTCAGCCCTCAGCTCTACCAGCTGTACTTGTCTGTGTTTGCATATTTAATATTTCCACATATTATCATTTGACATTGATGTTTCCTACCTGAGTTTATGACCAACCTGTGCTGGGGCAGCCTGCAAAGGGATGCAATGTTTTTGGAGATTTGTGGTGCAATTTAAAAGCCATCAGACTATTAACAAATAAGAATAAGGAGGAGGCACAAAAAGAAAAAAAAAGAAAAAAATGAAAAAGAAAAAAAAAGCAACTATTCAAGTCGGAGCTGGTTGGATAACCGAACCTGAAATCTTTGGGAATTTCTCTTTAACCGCCTCTGACATATTTCAGGCCTCCCTTGTGCTGTGAGCCCTAAGATTTACTGTAAAGCCAAGCAGCACACAAGGTGAGTGAATGGCAGGCTTTGTCAATTTGCCGAACAACAAATCCCCTCCTTTGTAATAATCTGGATTTTTAAGAATTCCAAGCTCAGTTCATGAACACAGTTACATGAAAGAGGCTTTTAACCATACAGTTACAGAGTTTAGATTAACTCTCCCAGACCTCACACTCCTTCCTTATGTGGAAGGGATCTGTTAAGTACAAGTATGTATAAAATATCTACAGCTTTAGAAATAATTTCAGGGCTTAGCCTCATCCGGTCTGGGCTGTGCCTTGTGAAGTGTGGACAGTCTGCACTGCCTCTCAGAAGGCAGATATTTTGCTCAATTTATTTCAAGCCCTCAGCAGGTAAATGATGCACATTTCTTGGAGGGGGGAGGGCATGAGAGGGGAGGCAGGTGCAGCCCGAGCTCAGCCCACATCCCTGATGGCTGAATAGCGGCACAGCCCGAGCACCGGGCTCTGATGGGACCCGCTCCAGCCTTCCCTGGGCAGCCCCATCTCCCCCAGGCTCTCACGGCCCCAGCCAGCAGGGACAGACACTGAGGGCTGGCCCCCAGGGTCTCAGCACCCCAGGGAAATACACAGCATCTTCACTTACATAAATAAACAAACAAACAAATAAATGTGTATATATTAAAAAAACCCCAAAATATCTCTTTATAGATGTATTTCAGAGCTCTATCCTTGCTGCTGGCCCTTGCACCCTGGACAGGCACATGCATTTATTTAACAAGGGCTCTGCTGCCTGCTGGGGCACACACAGCACCATCCCACACCAGCACCTGGGCGTGCAGTTCACTCACTCATTTTACACCCACTCTAGAGCTGTTGCATCAGCCTGAGAAGCTTTTGTGTTAATCTATTAGAGGAAACCTAGGAATAATTGCTCCATATAAAGTAAGACTTTTTAGAACTAAGTTATAGTTAATTTTAGACTCTAACATGGCATTATTTTCTGTTTTGTTTGGCATAAAATGAGAAAATGTTTGATGGAAATGTCATGGCAAAACACAGAACTAACTAATATCTTATTACATGTTCACAAAGTACTAAAATACCTATTTAACAGAGGAAATCCGTAGGACAAAGTCTGGACCAATTATAGAGATCCAAATCCTAAAATGTTAAGTTCTATGTAATATCTACTTCAGTACACATTCTTAAGCTAATAAAAAATGTCTTAAAGCATCTTATTCTCCAGATTATTTACCCCTATTTAGTCTGACTACTGGACTCAGCAGATATTCTCTCATGAGTAAACGAAAGTCTTAGGTCCCAAAATGTCTATAGGGCTTGAATTATTGATTGAAAAAGAACAAAAAAATCCCACAGTAATTCCTTTTTTTCAGACTGCAGTTGTAACTAGAAAATACATGAGATGTATCATCCTCAGATGATACATGCATGAAAAGCAGGAGAGGAAAGTGTAGTGACTAACCTTTTAAAGCTGTGCTTCTTTTCAGATTAAAAAAGTACTGTGCACTTCCCAAAGTCACCATCCTTAGCAGCAGCATGATTTGCACTAACAGGAATAAATATAGCCTTAACTCCAAGTGTTTGCTGCTTCTTTTTTATTTTTAAGAGCAAAACCTTCCAAAATTATGAATAAATTTATCACTAGTATTCTTTTGATGGGAAAAGAGTAACAAGACAGCCACACAAGAGAGTATTATTTCATGTTAGTCGAGACAAGATGTTGAGGATTTAGAGCTGATCTTTTGTTTCTGCTCAAAGACAAATGGTATAAAATTTATATGCATGCTTCTGTCCTGACAGCAAAGGGCTTCAGCACGACTCTCGCTGAGAGCTAATGGCTCTTGGGGATGCTGCTCTCTGAAGTCCCTCGGCATGAAATGGTCTCTTGCAATTCATCTCCCGTTAATAGCAGCTCCAAGACTAGTCTTTTTTTTTTTTTGAGTTCTTTTATCCCTGGCTGAAGCTGCCTGTGTTCTCATTGGAGCCGAGAGGGTGTAGTGTGAAGGTTTTCTCCTCTCAGCTCTATTCTCTCGCAACCCTCAGCTGACGTCGGGACAAGCTGGAGGCCCTATGGCAAGCAGGGCCTGATGTCATCCCACCCAGCACGGGGCCAATGAACGCCTGCAGCCCCCGCCCTGCCACACATGGACACACCGACAGCATCTCAATGGCCTCGGGGCCCTTTGGAGCTTTATCGGGCCATGGCAAATGGCAGGTGCAACGGGACGGCTTCTTTCACTGCGCGTTCCTGAGCTGGGAACTTTGTGGTGCCGTGGTCATGTAGGACAACAGCAGCAGAAAACAAAAAGTAGTTTGGTTTAAAAAGGAGGTTTTTATAGACCTAAGGGAGATAAAGCTTCTATTTTCACTTCTGGGAGGTGAGGCCATGTGCAGGGGGCACCTATGGGGACAACACATGACTGGGACACCAAGCGGCTCCATCTGGCCCTTTCTGCCAGCACTAGGCTGGTGGGGAGAGCCCAAATCTCCTGGCATTGGTTGCCTTCCTCCTTTTAATGTGGCCATGTGGTAAACATGGCTTAGTAATGAAATAACATCACAAAATTAGGAGTATAGGCCTAATGCTACCACAATATAATCTGTCACATCTTGGTCTGCTTGTTACATAGGTCCTCCTCGCCTGCCATGGTGGTGCAGACGTTTCACTGCCTTCTTCATGCTCTTTGCTGCCTCAGGAGATCAGACTCTGATGCTCATGTATGTTTCCACCTCTCTAGTTCCTCTGCCCACAACCTGATGGAGTGGTGGGACTCTCAGAGATGCTAATTCCCTTCAAATTATTCAAACTAAGGTGCCAGTATGGAGTAGGCTTCTTGAGGGAAATTTGGAGCTAACCCCTGAATGAGGTTAATGAAAATATTTCCATCACACATCAGTTGCAGAAGTCATTTGCACTTGAGAGGAAGCACCAGTTAATTTTAAATCAGTGGAAGTGAGAGTAAAAAACTGGCATACGTAACTTGGAAAATTAGGCTGGAAAAGTCAATTTCCTGTAAATGGATAGCTCATTTATTTTTTATTGTTACAATCTAAGTAAGGAATAAGTATATATAAACACTCTTTGTAAATTTGAGACAGTGATTTATTGGATGCCCTCTCTTTTCTAGGCACTTTGGGAATCCTGTTCAGCACATGCTTGTGCCACTAACCCAGTTATCCCACACAGGCACCCCAAGGCTGGGGAACATTGCTGACGCCATCACCTTCAGCCAGCAGAAGGTGTCCTTGCAGCTGGAAAAGGCAGCCTTGTCCTTCTCCTTGTTTGCTGCTGCACATGTTGCTACATCAGTGCAAGTGTTTATGCAGCCACATCAGAAATGAGATCAGGGAGCCAGGCTGCTTTGAAGCATTCTGGGGCAGGAGTGGTTTCAGCTGGGTCAGAGCCCCCAGGTGCTCACATGACCTCGAGGGAAGGATGGCAGGGGAGCTGAAGTGGGAGCCAAAGACAGCCAAGCCTGGCTCTTCCAGTGACAGGACTATAATGGTGCACCTAAGATGCATTTTACATCCTTCATTATCACTTCTACCCACCCCAATGGCTAAGAGCCAGACTGGGGGCTTGAAGGGATGATGGTCACTCTTGGTGGCCGGTGCTCTTGTATGGAATCTTCCAGTGCTGGCCATGCTCTCGCCCCACCAGCTCTGCCATCCCACAGGGCCGCACCAGCCCTCTCTTCCTCCCCTGTTGTCAGCCTCGGCCTGGTGCTGCCTGGGGCTCAATGTCTCCAGCCAAGACCCTTCCCTGCCCCCCAGGAAGAGGCTTTGTCCTGTGCCACCACTCAGGCAGACCACTGGGAGCTTGTGAGGAGTGTGTGGCCATTGTCACTCAGCACACAAAGCAAACTGAAACCATCTCCAGTCCAGTGACAAGCACAAACAGTATTTTAGCAACACTGGATGATCACCATTGGAAAAAAAAAAAATCATGTTGTCTAAGTCTTGTGTGGGGAGGGGATGAAGGGACAGGGATTTAAGGCCAACAGAGTTTTCAGGTAAGTTTCTATTAATTAAACTAACCTTTCCAAGACCTTCAATAATTGCTTGAGGCTGTAGAAAGGTAGCTTCTGTCAGATCTTCTCTCTTTAACTCCTAGGGACAACTTTTGTGGACTCCCATAGAAAAGCATGATCACTCAACTTCGTGTGTGTCTGTGTGAGCTCACCCCAGGGAAGAGCATCCTTTCTTGAGTGAAACGGCTTTTACAACTACTGCTGCTCTTGAGTTGCACTAAGGTTGTAGCTGGAAGAAGTCAAAGCAAGAAGTATGATTTCTGCTGTGTTTGTTTAACCAACACAGCTGTGCCACTGCCAAGACTGGAAACGTGTAGGATATAAAGGGAGAAAGCCCCCACTGCCTCCCAATCTATTAAAATGAGCCACCAACACAATACTAATGTGGTAAGTCAGGGCAATATGCAAATGGCTGCATGTCCCAGAAACCCTAATCCTATCAAGAATGCAGAAGATGTTAATTTGACCATCTTTCACAGCTCATAAATCTATCTGTAGCAAAGCAAGGCTGCCAGATGTCATCCACTAGCACTTCTTTGAGGCTGGCAGTCTCCGCATAGATGCCCAATCATGCCTCAGTAAAGACCAATAAAGAGCATTGTTCATGTGGCCTGAGAGCAGCTTCTCACATTTTGCTACAATAGAGGAAAACAGTGGGAAATGTGAATGACTGATTGGCAGAACTGGTGGTCTTGGTTTGCCCTGCCTTCCACATAGGGAGCTGTAGATTTCACATGCATTTTTCATCAGCATGCAGATTAGTCTACCTTGTTCTCAATAGTTAGTGGTGTATGTTCCCCAACTTAATTTTTTGAATCCTAAACTATAAATACAAGCTGGACATCATTCCTTTTCTCTCAGGCAGATACTCCTTATTTATTTCAAACTACTTAAAAGAACAAGCAGCTTTATTATTACATGATCTTACTCCTAAGATTTAACATCGAGAGTAGAAACATTCTATTTCAAAGCAAGCAAAGGTCTGTAAATAAAATACCTCTAGAACTATATACTCATTTTATCCTTCTCAAATACAAGCTTTAAAATTACCAGTTGCAATTTTGCTTCTTTAATGCCAGCCAGAATTAATCTAATTTTCACAATGAGGGTGGTAAAACAGTGGCACAGGTTGCTCAGAGAGGTGGTAGATCCCCCATTCCTGGAAACATTCAAGTTGGACAGGGCTTCAAGCAACCTGATGTAGTTGAAGATGTCCTTGCTCATTGCAGGGGTTTGGACTAGATGAGCTTTAAGGATCCCTTCCTACCCAAACCATTCCAGGATTCTATGATAATTTACTTTTAAAAGGTGTATATTGAAAGCACCACAGCAGATATTTTTGTGTGAAGTTACCTGGGAGCAAGGTGGGTGAACCTTATTTTTATGAACTGAAATGCCTTTCAGCTTCTCAGTGGATATCATGACTATCACAGAACTCCATGTCAAATCACTTCATGACAGAGTTGGGCTAAAAAAAGAAATGAAACAAAATTATAAAGAATGATGCAGAGAAACAGGAATTTCCAGCAATAAAAATGACATGTGACTGTCTGCTATTACAGGTACAGACATCCCCATGGAAACTGCTGTTCATTTAAGATGTGTGCATTCCTGTCACAAGCCACCCACATAATTTGATTTTAGATCATGAACCTGCAGCCCCACACAACAGATTTCTCATGCTTCTTCAGATCAGACAGAGGGTGTAGAGAGGGGCAGGCTCTGAACCGAGAAGCTGAGGTGCTTAGTACTGGCAAATCTCTGCTCTCTGCAACAATGGAGAAGGTGCAAAAGGCAGCCAGTTAAATAAATAATTCTGATGGGTCTAAAGAGACAAAATGCTACAAAAAAGAAGAAACCTGAATAAAGTCAGTTTTAAAACTAAAGGACATAAGGAATTTGCTTGGGAAATCCTGGTTGCATTTTACTGTTAGAACTAGATATGACAGGGGATGATATATTGTGAATATGAGATAACTATTCTGCTTGATAATCTTAAAACACCAGTATTGCTAAATTATGGTATAAATATAGTGCTAAGTAATTTTTCTGAGACTAACAGAATTATGAGGCAAATGTGTGTTTACAGATATAATTCATTATACTAAAACTAGTAGGTCAGTGAGTCCAAACCCACTATTTTAACAGTATGTTAAATAGGTTAAAGATGCTGAACAACAAACTCCACAAAATCTGTATTCAGTCTGTAACAAAATCTGTAAATTCAGTCCAGTGAAGGAGACATATTAAGAACTATTTTGTAGTGTTTTTTTTAAAAAAAAGGAGAATATGTTATTTATTGATATTGCAATAAACCATCTGTAATACATAACAATGCATCCTATTATACAAGCAATAATAATTAAGCTATTAATTGTACAAAGTCACACCATTATTTGTTCTTCTTTACAAAAAACTAAACACAACTGAAACTTGATATATGAAATATTTAACTCATACATTTTGTTCAACTGCTTTACTGAAAAGCTAGTATTTCTGAGAGAGAGGAGGGAAGTCTCAGAAGACAGAGAGCAGGCATACCTAAAGCCATGAATTTAAGGATCATTTTGTAGAAGTCCTTGGCTCCTAAAATTTGTCATATGTACAAGGTTCTCATATCTCTTGCCAAGTATTGTTGTGATTTCAGTATTTCTGCTGGACTATGACCCCACAGCAGAAATTTTAAGTACATGTGGTACTTACAATAAATAAAACTATCCAAAACTTTAATGCATATCCCCGAATAAAACTATTTACAGTAAGTGAGAAATTTTCCTTTTAACTGAAATATTCCACTTAACTGCTCCAGTCTGAAATTACTATTTCTTTATCTTATAAATATCTGTTCTTTTTATTAGTGTTCTCAAATTTATAATTGACTAAGAACACTATTAATAGCAGTTGGTATTTCAGAAGTGCTTTGGAATATGGTCTAATACACAACTACATAAAAAAGCAGGTTTCCATATTTGTTGAATCCTATCCATAATGGGTTATTCCCATTAGAATTCCCCCTGGGACTTATATGTTCTGTGCTAGCATTGATGATTGCTTGAAATGAGCTAGCTCATCATTCTGCCTCTCCATCTCATTTTGAGTCTGATTATACAAATGGCAAGAGGCTTTTAAAGTTACTCAAAATGCTTACATGGCATATATATGTAGGATGTTGGATAGAAGGTTCACTGTAAGTTTATTTCAGAAATTCAGCAATCTGACACACTTAAGAGCAGCACATTTCTCTAATTTTGCCTCCTTATCAAGACCCTTGGTGCCTTTCACTCTAATTTAGCCTGGAATTTTTCAGACCTTGTGGTGTACTGCTGGCCAGATTTTCTCTGTTAATGCAGTTGCCACCATTCTGAGATGCTCAGTCAATTACACACACCCACACCCCTGCTCCCTCCTTTTTTTTAAACCTTTGTTTTCAAGATCTGTTCTGCACCTTTAGAAATCCAGCTTGTGTGCTAAATGGTTCTCCATGCAGAGATTTACTCCCAACAGAACATTTTCTTTTCTTATGACCTGTGTTTTTGCAGTTTCTAGTGCGCTTTCACATTCCTAATCTTTTGAAATAAGCTTTACCATTAGTCCATTTAGTTTGAAGTCAGATTTATTTCACTTTTTGATTATTGGCTTTAGAATCTTTGCATCAAATAACACCGTCTACACAATGTGTTTCAATGGCTTCATATTATTACTGGAACTATACTATCTGTAAAGTTGCACTTTTTAATGTATTTTTTTGATTATCTATAAATCTTTTAGTACCCAACTGCTAAGTAGGTTTTTTCCCTTAATACTAAATTAGACTTTATTTTATGAAAACAAGTGCTTTAATGAATACTTGTTATTCAAAGTAAAGCTCTTTAATTTCAAATCCAATTAGTTAATTTCACGTTTGCAATGCTTCAGTAAAATACTTTCAAACAGGGAACCACTATCAGACATTGGTCATCATATACAGGTTTATTTATTCAAAGATGGCACTTTTGGACTGCTTAATAGCTCACTATTATTAATTAAAACAATACTTAATGTAACTGCTGTCAGCTTCTACTTTGACTAATTCAATAATTAAAAGCTATTAGACACAATATCCTCATCAGACCGTTGGGTCATAAATATTATATACATAAATTGATTTACTGTTACTTGTTTTTGCAACAAAATCTCTTTCCTCCTTTCACAGGATCACAGAATCAAGTAGATTGGAAAAGACCTCCGAGACTGAGTCCAACCTACTTGCTTAATTTATTTACCTGCTTAATTTACTTACCAGCTTCTTTATCAGCCTAGAAAGAAATTCAACTTCTGTACACATCTATTGATCTATGATGCCCACAGAACCAAAAAACGGAACAAATTTCTTGTTGTGAAATAAGCTTGCAAACGCATTGCTGGCAAATGCTACCTTTTTGAAAAGCAACTGGACAACACAAAGGCAGACACCTCTAGCCCTGAAAAGGGCAACTAACTTCCAAGTCCATTTCCCAGGGTACCAGCTACTCTAGTCAATATTACTCCTTCCCCACATTTACCACCCCAGATCTGTACACAGTATTAGCAGCTGACATGAAGCTGCTTTTCCAGCTACAAAAGGCCTCTATCGCACATTCTTAGGCACTGGTGCATCTTCTTTTGCTCCTTAAACAATTTACAGTTATTTTAAATGTTAAGGTTTGCAAATACTACCACTATGATCTTTTGAAAACTCTTAATGGTTCTAACTTAAAAATTCTGCATGCGTTCCCCTGGCTGCACTTGTCAGGAGCCACTCCAATCACCTTTGCTACCGCCCAGGAAGACCCCAGCTGAAACCCTCATAAATGTACCAGTTTTATCAAGTTTGCAGATGGAGAGATGGATCTGACCTCCATTTCCTTTGAATGTTCTGGCTGCATTAAAATCCCCACCTTCCCATATACATCCTACCGCCATACAGAATCCAGGTGGATAATTTAATGTGGCATATTTTGTTCTTACACTGTCTACTGGGGGTTTTCAGCTCGTCTCTGATAATCAACGCTTCAAAACGAAAGGTCTGAAGAACTACTGTGCAGGGCATTTGCCTTTGGTATTTAAATCCTATTTCTTTTCTTGCACACACTTTTTCCCAGGTCTAACATTAATGTTTTGACTTGGCTGCAGCTTTCCCCTTCTAAAACATGTGTTTTTCTCAAGATGACCCCTTTTGAAATCCCTGTAATGTCTACACATCAGTGTTTGCTTTTTAAAGTCAAATTGGGAAGCTGATGTACCGTGATTATCTTGGCTCTTCCTAACAATTACATTTGTTCTTCCTACCATGCCTTTTCACTGCTTGTAGAATTTGCCTTTTTTTGCAGGTTATTATTTCTTCTATAAAGAACAATCTCTCACTTGCCAACCTTGCCCTTTTTAGAGCAGAACTTACTACCTTCAAACCAGTCATCTACATGCTTTTTCTTATTTTGTGTACTGTTCTGGCTGCCTGTAGCTTTTTCTGATCTAGTGAGCCACAGGAGAGGGAAGAAACCCCTTAATACTCTCAGAAGCACGATTGCTTATGCTTGCTGCACAGGGGCAAGAGGGACACACCTCCCCTTAGGCACTTGACTGTAGCACTTCCCTTGCTGGCAGCACCTCGACCTCCTACTGCAACTTAAGCACAGCTCCAAGAACCACAGAGGGGCAGACCTCAGTCAGTCTCACTGCCAGGACACCAAAGGCAAGAAAGCAGCCTTGGCTGCTTCAAATCAACACCAATCGAGCCTCTGTACCATTTTTTTTAAACTGGAATACAGAAGGAAAGCCACCCATGGAGCTGTTTCCAGTGAAAGAGAAAATCCATTGTACTTACTAAGTTCAGGAGATGGGCCAAAGAAGGGGAAATGGCTCCTAGGCTGCAGCACCCTCACTGGCAATGATGTTCTGCTGGAAAAGACACTTTTAAAACTTTTTTTTTCAGAGAGTGAGCAAGTGTGTGTGTACTCATAGATATACACACACAGAGCTAATGAGCAAGTCCAGGGTAGAAAAGACAGCGGCAACTCCTTTATACACAGTCATTTGCATTCAAAAGGAGTGCCAACATACCTCTTGAACACGCACTGTATGGATAATCCTAACTTTTTCAATTATATATGATAGAAGAGTGTGGATGAATTGTTTTTTGATTTCTAAGAACTAAAGTCTAACTTATGAGTAAATATTTTAAGCAAAGATCCTAATATTTTCAATTTGCTTAGTTGTACCACTTGTTTTCATACTAGTTACTTAACTAAGCAAAAACCAATCTAATGCAGAATGGAAAGTTAATGTTAATTTTTTACAGCCTAGATAGGAGGAATTTTCAGGAGCAATTTTATCAGAAGTTGTGTTCCCAAGACCCTTTAAAGATTTTCACTACCACTGATCTTACCAAACATTTGCTTTCCTGCCCTCTAGTGCTCATGTCTAAGTCTTCTATACAAACCTGGTTTTGGAAACCTACCACCATATAAATGGTCCTAGTGAAATAAAATTACTTACTTATTGCAACACTACTAGTGATCTAAACAGTTCCTTCTGTTGTTGCTCCTGTATCACACCAGTGCAGTTATCTGAAAGGTCAGACTCTTTAGGTTACTTTTCATTTTACAGAACCAATGTAAGCAAGTTTTCTGTCTCAGTTCTGGACCATATAATGGAGTTCTAAGTGCACAAATTGAAGCTTACTTCTGGGTTTATTACTAACACATTTTCACTCCTACCTATAGTTCTTAGTTAGCTGTATACCAAACTACAGGTTTCCACAGTATTTACAGATTTTCACCCACATTTAAAGCTCTTCTGTGTAATGCAATTAATTTTGCCTCCAGTGATGCAGTTACAGCATTGTGCATGCTTACATTTAAAACAATGGGTTAACACACTACATCTGTAATTACTCCCATGCTACCAGAAAACCAGTGAATTAAATTTATTTAGTGTTAAATGGATATGGAATGTCATACAGTACATGTAAAGACACTTCAAGATGGGTAAAGCAGAACTAATTGCACAAGGAATTAAAGGTTCACCTCAACAGTCAGTATTATCAAATCATTACAGCTTCCATCTTCAGAGTGCAAGGTATGTCATGCAAAAAAACAGCTCCAAAAATCCCCAAACAGACAAAACCAACATTGTGGTACCACTTAAAATGCTATCATACCACAATATTTTACAAGACATTAGGTGATCATTCATATAGAATGAAGCATTTTAGCAATAACAAAAAAGTTTTAAACATAATTAACAGATTTTGCATGAACACAAATTCCAGCATTACTATACCTAAGGAACAGGCAACATGCTGGGAGAAAGTACCTAAAAATCAAAGCCTTTTTTATTCATAGCCAATATTACTTTCTGCAAGAATTCTGCAATCTTATTATTCAGTTTCCTCACATAACTGGGTAAGGTTCAATACATTTTTACATAGAGCATAATCACATAACCACCACATCAGCAAGAGGATTTCATTATCTTGACCAGTTACTACATTTAAAATCATGGTAAGATAACATGCCCTGCAAACAAATTGTCTTCTGGGACAGTGTTCTGTATGTAGAAATATTAAACAACTAAAATATACTCCTACCCACTTTAACCCCAAGAAAATTATAATTTGTATTTACATATTTTTGAAATATGTAGGTAAAAACTGCAGATGGAAGAAAAGCAGAATACACACGAGAGCTATGACAGCGCTGGCTGAAAGGACGGGTGCAGTCAGGAACCCTGAGTGAGACCTGGACAGGGGCTGTACCTTTTGCACTCTTCCTCTGTCGAAGGCGCTTCACCAGGGCTACCAAAGGCAGCTGCTGCTGTGGCAGAGCTGCTCCTCCCCTCCCAGCTGGCTGAGCTGGGAGCAGAACCGTGCAGCCCAACCAGTTCCACTCAGCTGAAAGCAGACAAAACACACTCCTACACACCTGCTTCAACCACAGCTTGCATGTTAGCATGGAAGAGACACAGGAGATGACAGGATGGCTTTTAACATTTCCACCTTGCAATGCTCATATTCTGAGGGCACCAACAGGTAGACTGATCTACCAAAATAAGCATACAAAAAAGGCCAAGTTGTTTGCCCTCCTATTAGGAATAAACTATTTAACTTCCTGGCTTAAATGTAAGCAAGAGAAACTCAAGAAAGAACTTCTTGAGGTTAATTTTCCATCTACATTCAAAGAAAATAATTTACTAAAACTGTAACTTGCAAGGTCTACTAGCCTTGAAGTGAGGATACAGGTTTTAACTATACCTATAGTTAAATAAAAAACTTCAAAAGACATTTTACAGAAATAAAATATGCAACTCTAGGAAGTAGGTGGAAAACCACTTTAGTATTTGTATGGAACATTCTATTTTCATAGCCCATCATTCTCAGGAATGTGTATTTCATAAATAAAAATACAGAACAAAAATTCATGTATTCAATCTAAAGTTGGATACTTCTACACTTCTTCAGATAAAATTTGCTTTCTCCCTCACAATTAAGTGATAAAACCTGAAAAAAATTGACTTTTCAAATCTAACTTGCATGAGAAAACACAGATGAACAAACCAATATCTGGGAAGAACATTTTGTACAAGATTGCAGTTCTAAAACACTTATATTACAAAGCAATGTAAATAAATACCAGGCTAGTACAAAAGCTCTTATTTACAGTTTTACAAATGAAAACGTTTTCAGTGTAAATGCAGTGTTTTAAAGAACACAATATTAGTAAAATGAGTTCCTGTATAGACCATTACAATTTCTGCTAGATTTGAATGCAGTATTGTATAAAACCATTGTTTCAAGTTAATTTTTGTTTATAATTTAGTACAGCCAAACCCCAGTTTATGCCTGGAATGGTATCTGTTAAAGTGCTGAAAAAGAGGACATTTCTGCAATTTTAGAAAAACATACTGTACATTATTAAAGCTTTATCAAGTCAAAACTGATGTATTTTGTTCACATTTGCTACCACACCACCTGGGAATGGGAAATTTTTCAACAAAAACTTGTAAATTATTGGGATGGCAGCCACTGATATCTTCGCATCCAAAGCCTGATGGTTTCCCGCAAGTAACTCCTCTTAAGCTTCAGTGGTAGCTTCAGGTTTCATAATCTGGTAAGTAATCAAGTATTCTGGATAAGCCTGAAAGAGTGACACACACATTTTTTATTACTATTTCATTCTCTGGATAAGTTCAGAATGTTTGTTAGAGAGGAGAATAAATTATTTGTAGATACAAAAATGCTGCTAGCAAGGATTTTCTTGCTATTTTCTAAGCCCATGAGAGACTTTTCTCTCTCACAGAAGAGGTAGCAGAGTATGTAAACAACCAAACACCTGCAGCCTTGAAAAGTCTTGTTTATGGTATAGTAGAAAAATATTTTGACAATGGATGTTTTAGGATTTTAGCCAATCACCCCAAGGGGTGGCTGATCCTTTGTCCAATTAGACTATGAAGAAAAAAGTCTATAAAAGAGTTTGTAAAATAATTAAATAAATCAATCTTGCTGCACAATTCCTGCCTGCTGGATCTTCTCTCCTCCTCCCTACGGCTGCGGGACACGGGGATATACCCTAGGGTTGCAGTAATAATTACTGATGCCAAAGGAAAAAAGGGCAAAACATCAAAGGGGAAAATCTTGGACCATTCAGGAAACATGCATCCTTTCACCTGCAACCGCAGCAGGAGTTTGTTCTAAGACAAAAGCAAGCCCTAGCACCTCAAACCTAGGAAAAAACCCCCCCAGTGCATTACATGCCTTTGAAAAAGACAAAAGAGAGTCTGAAAAACCACCCCAAAAGCTTTTACCTGCTCTCCTCTGTAAATGACATATTCTGCCAATGCCAATCCATTTACACTGGGCCGCCCAGTCACTGAGTGATGTCCTGGGGGAGAATGAGCCATTTTCATAGCACTGAACTGCAGGAAGGACTTGCCCAATGTTACACGACAGAAGAGCAACTGCCTGTGTTGAAAGGAAAAAAGGACCATGAACACACAATGCTTATGACCTTGAACCTTGAAGCCACTTCAGTCAATCTTTGTGGTTCATAAAATTCTCAAGTTGTTTTGCCGAACAAAAGTTACAGTCACTTTGGAAAGCTCTTTAGCCCAAGGAAAGGGTTGGTAGTAACACGGAAAAATGTTTATCTTAGTTACTGAAAACAGCATACTTAACAATGGGCTCAGAGATTGCCACCACCTTTTCTTTATCTGTTATTTATTTTCATTTGTTTGGTTTTTTTAGAAAAAGTTTTCTATCCCCTCCTTCCATTAATCATCCTGACAACATAATTCACAAGTGTTCTAATGCTTGATTTGTATCTAACAGCCAAGTCAACATCAAGGCCAAGTGCAAAGTCCAGGTCAATGCAAAATACCTCAGATCAGCATTTGTCAGTTTGTTATGTTTTCACTATTACAAGACTCAACAAGGGCTCTTATTTCTGTACATATGTACCTACTGCAATGACAATAGAATCCTGACATTTTTATAGACTAATGTTATGTACCATTTTACTCTGCCAAAACTTCTGCTTTTCTTTCTCTTTGCAGAAAACAAACTAAAAACCCCTTCTTATTCAAAACTTTAGAAAACATGAAAAGGCTCTGACATCCTCTGTTAACTCTCAAAGATGATTCTCATTATTTGAGAATTCCAGAAAAGAATAAGCAACATGAAAAGCAGCAGAGACTCAAAGAAGGATACTGGAAGGATGACCTTATCCTTGTATACCAATGCAAAACAGTATGCATACAAACACAAGATATTCTTCTGGTTGAAATGACTGCCACCACCAAAACTGACTCCACGACCTATGAGTTTATTCTGAACTGACGGTGTTGGTAAGACGTAACAGGTGTTTATGTTGAAAAGTGGATTCAAGAACTTAATTAGTGGCAGAATCCCCAAATCCATATCTATTTCAGTGTTTGAAAAAGCAGTGATGTGGGGCTGACTGTTACAAAATACATCTGTCTCAAAGAAATACTGCATCTGAATATCTCTGAATTTCTCCTTTCTCTGTAACAGGCAACGAACTAAACTCTCATATTGTTCATCTTTCACATAAGCATCTAGCAGATCCTCTTCACTCTCTGGTTCCGTAAGTCTGATTTTTGTATTAAGGGCAAATATATGGTTCAATGCACTGAAGATGGTTGAAAATACTTTAGGACTTAAATGTCAAAGTTTCCTGAAAGTTTCTGTTAGGCCCAGAATACAGAGAAGGTCCAAGCAAATCTTTCTTCAGAAAGAGACTGCTGCATTGATAATCTAGGTCTATCAAAAGCAGAATCAGATTCTTTTGAGGTACTTACCTGTGGCAAACATAACAAGATCTATCTTTGTGAATTGGACATCCAGTGCCACCTCCAATTCCATACACATATTGATTGCTTTTGGAAGAATTTTCAGCAAAGTAAATCCCAGCTCCAAACATGCCACCTATATAGGCATGTCTCTCATCAAAGCCTTTGTGAATGATTGCATTCACAAATGGGGAGCCTAAGAGAAAGGAAGTAAAATATTGACAATACAGTACACAGATTTTTGTATGTGTCACAATCCAATAATTCGTTCCCACTGTGTTGGGAACTACGTAGCCTTCCTTATGAAGATGTTTTGTGAACTTTGCTCATCAGGATAAACTCTGTATTTGTGCATGGAAGAGCCTCCAACAGGCTTTAACTTGCTAATGGTAAATTATCTTTTCTGGATAAACCCAAGAAAACAACAAAAAAAATTCCACCCCAAAACAACCTATAACAGAATGAAGTTTGATCTTTAATCACTTTGGTCATACAGCTGATAAAACAGACTCAAGGAATAATTTCTTAAATGTTTTCTCTTACATCTTGGTCTCCCTTGGGGGAGAGACAAAGAGTTGCAAATTTCAGAAGAATGATACAGTACATTGTATCATTCCTTGTGAAATACAAAACGCAAGTAAAACCTAGAACCTACTTCCACTGAGGAAATTTACTTTGTTTGAGACAGTAGAAACCCTTCCATAAAGAGTGCTGCTGACGAAATAAGTTCATAAAGTGCATTTCAACATCTCACCATGAAACAACATCCTTTCATTAGCATGGTTATGATTCTCTTCAGAGACCTCTTTCCTCCTGTGAGTGTATCTTTCCCACAGTTTTTTGTTGCATACTTTCTGAATCTGAAATGGTCAAAAAGAAACTGAAAAATTCTGCTCACTTTACCAGATAGATGTATATCCTATAGCCACTATACTATAGTACACTTACGCTGCCACTTAAACAAGAATACTTTCCTTGGGACTCAATGAGACACAAATTGGCTTATCCTGCACAAGCTGATTGTTGTAGTATCACAAGTAAATAATAACTATATGCTTAAGAATCAGTCAATTTTACACAGCTCCTTGTTAATAATCCTTAAATGAAATACTCTCTAATTTAAATTTAGCAGGCTTAGTCAGAATTCTTCTTGATGACAAATCACTAGTAAAGAGATCAATCAGTTAATTAAGAAATGCCTTCCATGAAGACTTACACTTCTAAAAGAAAGTAAATTACAAAGCCCCTGCAGAGGTATGCTGGGCATTGCAAAGTCTAGTGCATGTAGGTTATGTAGGAATAGCACATCAATTCCACTGGGAAAACTGTAACTTCAGAATAAAACTTAGTAGTACTGACTTGCAAATCAAAATCTTTATGATATTAACAAAAATTACCATTACTACAGAGGGAAAAATACATAAATACAAACCAAAATTCCATTAGATTATTTAAACTTGTCTACTGGCTGTTTTTTTACGCTTGTCTGTCGCTAAATCAAGCCAAAGTAAGAGTTCAAAAGTTTTGCTTTCACTTCTTGTGGTTTTTTCCTGCCATTCTCCCTCAAAAGAAATCCTCTTCTGTTTCCTATAAAACCTTCTGCCTTTTTCTTCAAAAATTCTGCAGTTTTCTGTGAGATCCCTCTATGCCAATTTCTCATAAAATTTCTTGCCATTAACCCATAAGTAGCTTTTCCATAAAAAATTAGTCTTTGAATTTCCCTGGAAGACGATCTTTATCCCATGAACATCTCAGAATGGCACATCTTGTCACAATATAGAACTCAAACAAGTGTAGAACATTTTATGGATATTTTACTTTTAGACAAAACTCCAAAGGTGTAAAACCACTAGCCATAAAAAAACAACAGCCACCTTTAAGATGTTGTATCTATTGAAGACTCCACCAGCATGTCCTCCATCTCTGTGCTCTCGGACAGTACTCTGCATCTGAAGATTGAGAATTTAAGGAGGATTACATTCTTTCAGAACACATTCAACACATATCTCCTTTAGACAAGTCAAATAAGGAAAAGAACTAATTATGTATTAAAACAATTAAAAATTGTAAGAGGAACTTTTAGGCAATGACTGTATGTTAAGTAATGCCAGATTTTGTGGATGCATATGGTTTTTTGTTTAATGATTTTTTGTTTAATGTATTTTGACTGGTCCATGGTCTAGTTTTCAAACTGGAGAAGACTGTCACTAATCTCTTTACAATTGTGTTTCTTCAGAATTTTGCCTAGTGTGGTTACGACTCTTTTAAATCACTTCCTTTCAAACTGCGTATGACAGACAGGCAATCCATTGGTAGCACAGAATTTATATTACATTGAAGAGATTTGATATATAATAGAGGTTTTAAAAATAGTACAAGCAATAATAATATAAGTAAGAAAACAGCTACAGGCATCATGAACACAGATTATAAGTAATGCAGTCAAAGTTGGGAATCTGAAGTATCCTTATGCAAGCTTTTGTAAGCTTAGTGATGTTTACTGCACTGTTAAATTGTCTAGCAATACTTCTTTACCTACTTCTTTAGTAGCAATAGCAAAAATACTGAGAGACTACAAAGAATGGCATATACCTCTTCTTCTACTGACTGAAACTCCTTGTCTTCGGTGGAAAGGTCTATGAGAATAGTTCCACTACCGGAAGTATTTAGAGTCAGGTATGGGTTAAGTCCTGTGAATGTAATAAAACACAGCAACAGTGTCAGAAACTGCAATAATTTCTCTGATCTGTGGACACTGATCAATCCTTCTCTCATCAAGAATCATCATTTCAGATGCACTAACCCATTTGTCTGTGCTTAGCTCAGTATACTAATGCACACAACAGGGGAACTACTTGTAAGCACTTGTTTACTTCAGAGTTCATTTCAACTCTAGGCAGTGACACAGCGAGCAACCAGTTCCTGTACAGAGTCCACAACTACTGATGGCAAGGGCATCATGAAACAGGAAAAGCAACTTGAAGCACTAATTCAATAGGAGTATTTTTTCCATGGTCATGCAGAAAGAACTGACAAAAGAACTAAGTCTGTCAACCCAAAAGGCTTGAGCCTGGTATTGAAAGCCTAAAAGATACTGAATGTTTAAAGGAAACTTCTTAAATGAAGCATACTGAATTATGATGAATTCAGGACTCCCAGGACCGTGCTGGTATCAACAGTCCTACACAAATAAAGAGGCTTTAGCAGTAATTTTAATGTAAGCTAAAGCTGTTGAACAAAGCTGTTACGTTAATTTTGGTTCACTGAAAGCACGCCAACTCTATTTTTAAAGGAAAGTGTAAGAATTTCAACTGGCTTTCTGAGTGAGCAAAGACAGCATTCTGTAGCAGAACCCAATAGTACATAACAGGCCTGAACTCATCAACAGAATGTGCTCTGCTCTTCAGAGTGCTTTGATGAAGATAAACACTCCCTATCTCAAGGAGCTTATGAGCATTTTGCACTAGATTGACACTTCACCTAAGTAAACACAAAACAGTGACCACAGAGAAAAAATATAAATCAGAGAACTGAAAGGCAAGATTCACAGTAATTCACAGCATAAATAAAAGTACTCAAGTTTCAAGTCAGAAGACATTCTTAACATTTGAAGTGCCATTTTCTAGATCAGGTTTTATTACCAATTCTTTTTAATGAGATACAATTTGGAATAACATAAGTAATTTACAAAAACTGATTATGTAACGGCAGTATTATGTGATAATTTAAAAT
Source organism: Corvus moneduloides (assembly GCF_009650955.1). NCBI lineage: Eukaryota > Metazoa > Chordata > Aves > Passeriformes > Corvidae > Corvus > Corvus moneduloides. The sequence goes on from NC_045483.1 coordinate 16,661,158, forward strand.
GAGCATATACCTTGTTGTCCAGAAATAAGTCTTTCAACTCCTTTGATGATTTTATGCCTATGGCCATAAGCATTAATGCCAATTTCCTTCAATTCTTTGTGTCCCATTTCAACCAATACGTCCAATGTTATCTATAATGAAAGCAAGACCATGTTTTTTGTACTAGAACAACTGCCAATGACAGTGAAAATATACCTCACAACAGCTGTGAGAAAAAGCAAGTGTGAAAAGAATAGGAACATTAGAGGTTTCATATTTTACTTTCACTCAACTGCTTTCTTCAAACTTTTTGTCCTAAACCGACATGCTACAAACTACAATTTGTAACTTGCATTGTTTGCAGGGACCATGTTTCTAATTGAGAAATACTCTTCTAGATATATTCAAGTGAACACAAACAAGAACTGAAATTACTAATTAACACAGATTACTTATTTACTCTACCTTTTATACTGCTGAAAGGAAACACTGCTACAACTGTTAAACTGATACGAACATTACTGTTCCCATCTGTTTATATATACATATATTTTAACACACACTTATTTTGTATATCAGTTAAAAAATCCAGTTACAGTCCTTTCTTTTATTCCACTTGTTTTGACAGTCACTCATTTAAAATCTCTCTTATTACATTATACTAACCAGGCACTATTTATTCCATTGCTTTCTAGCCCTGAGTATCTGGAAATAAATATAACCACTTACCTGTTCTCTCTCAAATATGTCAATTAGATGTTCAAGGCCAAGGTTCCGCACGAACTGATTAATGCTAAAATCTACACCTGAAAATGGGTAAGAAGAAAAACTCACAATGAATTCATACCTGTATTACAAAATAAAGCATACACATCTCCCCCTGTCTGTGGCAAAAATGAGAGACAAAAATTCCTGGTCTGTTGCAGATGTGGATTAAATATCTGTATCACTACCCAGTAGCAATTTAACCTGCTCTTCTACCTCCCTAAGAGAAGTCTTTATGCTTCCACAAAACAAGCCACCCAGCTACCAGAAATGCAAGTTCCAACAGAAGTATATATTGACAACTAAAATATCACAGAAGTAACCCTTTTAAGATACCTGATCTAAGAACAACCTCTTAGAAATTAAAGTTTGTAGTAAAATACTGCTTGGTATGGAGCCAAATTTCATTTGACTTCTGTTTTAAAACACAATTCACATACTAGCTCTGTTCAGCAAAAAACATTTTAAAGGTTCTGTAAGGGGAAAACAGTAAAATCTTGTAGTATAAGACTTTTAGACTTCTGTTCCTAATTAATGGCATCATAAGGAACTGAAATACTGCATATATCAGAATAACTATATCAATGTATGGGAAACTTCACACTTTTGTATTCTTTTTACCGTATGTTAAGAAACGTCACTCACTCCTGAGAAAGCCTCACCTTCTTTTTTCTCCAGAACAGTAGCTCCCTCTGCACAGTTTGTACCAACAACAGATGGAAGTTCAGAAAAACTACCAGACAAGTTGTCAAGACTACTTGCAGCAGACAGACTGGATGGACTGGATGGAACAGAAGACAGGGAATCAGCTGCAGAACCTGCAGCCTGAGACACACTTATAACCTGAGGTTTGTAGCAAGTCGGTAAGGCAGAAGGAGGCATTGCTGCTGTCAGTAACGCACTGACATCGTCTGCCTAAGGAGCAGAAAACAACTCATTAGAACAGAGGAACACTTTTGCACAATGTTTTTTCCTAGAATGCACTATCATGATATTAGATTTCTTGAGTACACTCAAGAACAATATTGGGAAAACATGCATTTTACAATGCATCTTACAAACGGCCTTTTCTGGCAACAGCGTATGTGAAATTGTAAAATGTTTATACATAGAAGCTCTAAGAAGGTAAAAATTAAAGACTTCAGTATTTCTAAAAAAATTTAGGGACAGTTAAACAGAATTAATTTGCTGCAAAAAATGAACAGAAGCTTCTACTGGAAATCAGAATTTATGAAACAAAACAGTTATTCTGAATGTAGTTTTGGATTACATTATAATACTTGGAAATAACACAGCTGAAAACTTAACAGACAGTTTCTTAAAATGATGCTGCTACAAGGTCTGCTTACATTTTATTGTCACAATTTTTCTATCAGTCAAACTATAAGCACTGAATTAAAAGCATCAAATTATAATCATTAATTCATTTTGTTAGTGTTTTGAGGTCTTTTCCCCCCAACTCCATACTGAAATAAGATGCCTGAAGCAAGAAATTATTTAAAGCAGGTTTATAAAGATCTATTGACTTTCCTTGCCAGGCACATAAAAATACCACAGAAACAACAGTAATTTAAATTTTGCAGAAGTGGTTGTATTACTGGCTTTTTAAAGAACAGCTTTTAGATGAGCTGTCACAAATAGATAAGTACAGATTTCCCAAGAGAAGCCCTATCACTTACAGTGACCAGGTCCAATGGTGTTTGTCCTTCTTGGTTTTTCAGAGTAGGATCAGCTCCATGTGCCAGTAACAAGGCACAAAGCTGAGTCCTTCCTTTCTGGGCTGCTTCATGAAGAGGTGTGAAAGCCCATTTGTCCGTAGCATTCACACATGCATTATACTTTATAAGTAAAGCCGCTACGTCAACATGCTGGAAAAATAAAAACACCTGTTAAATTCCAATACCACAGTGTATTAAAATAATTAAGAACTATTACCGCTATTTCTGTGTAATCAGAGTAATTCTAAATTTTCTTAGAATGCATTTAATTATGATTTTAAAATGTATTAAAGCAAGGTGTTTTCTTCCTCACCTAAAACATACCAGCAAAAAGTTGAGTAAGATTTGTTCCCTTGTGAAAAAAAGACAGAGTAAAACATAATTCCAAATCCAGAGGGATCTGAAGGAAAAAAATGCCTGATTCTGAACTTCCAGTTTGGAAAGTACTCCAACTGTTTTGGTTAAAGACTTGATTCAAGGACAAAGATTCAGGAAAACCACAAAAACAACTGCTGTCTCAACAGCAGTCATATAAATGGAAGTGAGATCTTCCCGATAAAATCTGACTGTCACAGGTAAGGAAAGGCATTTTACAGAACACCTTTCAGCCTGCTGGCTTTCTAGGTGTTCACGGTCAGAAAACTCCATTTGTGATTTTACAAATTCATAACAGTCTTTACCTATAACATAAACTGTGATCAAATTATTCATTCTGTCTTAAAAATAAGATTAGATTATAACGCAATAGTAAAAGCATTCTACAGAGTATTGGCTCAAAATGCTGTCAATGAAATGTACCACTTTTTTTTTAATAAATAAAGTCTCAGAAAGTTTGAGATATTTACCCCATAAGATGCTGCATTATGCAGAGGAATCAAGCCTCCTTTATCCTGTGCATTCACATCTGCTCCATGCTGTAACAGGTACTCTGCAACCTCCAAATTATTGTAACCAGCTGGAGTTGCAGAAGGACAGAATAAACAGAATTAAAACACCACCCCCAACAGGCTGTAGAGAAGTAGTAATTCATTTAAATTACTTGAAAGTAAATTAAAATGTCAATCCACAGTGTAATACCTATTAAGGAGGACAGCGTTACCCTATTTAAGAGTATTTGGTTTTAAAACCTGTCAATAAACAACAGAAGATCCTTTCTGGCTAGAGAGAACAGGAAAATAATTAAACAGTTTGAAAAGCAACATAAGATTAACATGTGTAAGGTACTAATTTTTTAAAAGAGAAAGTACTGAATCCTCCAGCTTGAGGCTACACTCTAAACTTGTGTAGACATAGAAAGTTTGGCCACAGTAATTAATTAGTAACTGATCAAACTAGTTAATTAGAACACTAACCTGCTAAATGTAGTGGTGTTGAATGCCGTCCTTGCGTGTCCCGACAGTTGACATTGTCAGGTGAACAGAGCTTTTTTACTCGGGCCAAACAACCTTTCTTTGCAGCATCTAGGAGAGCTGCATCTCCTCTAAGTAGGTCTTGAATATCAGTATCACCATCTTTAACAAGATCTAGAGGAGTATTTCCATCCCTGTTTTTCTTTGTAGGGTCAGCTCCATGCTGTGCACATCAAAGACAGGTGGTAAGTGTGTCAGCAAAATAAACATGCCGCATCTTAGGCATCTAATGCCTTGTTGAGCAAATATTCTGACTCATATTGGAATCCTGCAGAGAGCCTTCCATTTACTGTGTGAGAAAGGACAACACAGGTGCTAAGAGTATCCCTTTTACTGAAAATATTTAACTACAATAATTCAGAAACCACACACTAATTTCTCGAAGAAGTCCATTTACATTTCAGAGTGAACAAGAAAAAAAAGGTAACCTCCCTCCAGCATATGTAATACCTGTAACAGGAGTTTGCAAATCTCATATTTTCCTTTTGCTGCAGCTTCATGCAAGGGAGTGAATTTCCACAAGTCAGCTACATTGACAACTGCACCATGTTTAACCAACAGTTCTGCAACTTCATAGTGACCGTATGAGCAGGCGTTATGCAAAGGGACAAGTCCTCTGGAAACAATTAAAAGAAGAGAAAAACTCTCTTTAGAAATAGGGCATTTTTTCACCAAGCAATATAACCTTAAAACACAATGCACCTTTGACAATCAAACCATAACAAAACCTTCCTTCCCCCCTCTCCCCCCCAGTCTAATATAGTAGGAATACTATTGTATATTGCAATATCTATTGCAGTAAAAACTTAAGCAGTGAGGCACTGAAGAGAAGTAAAAGCACAGGGCCAGAGAAATTCCTGATGCTCTAATCTTAAGTACTGCAAAATGCTTTTGGGTATTCTTAACATCTTCACTCTAACTAAACACTAACAGAAGTTCCCGTGAAAATAAAAAAATATCTGAAGAAAAACAGGATGCTTATCAGCTAACAATATTCAAAAGCTGATAGATAGGACCAATCACAATTGCCAAGAAAATACAATTTGAGCGTTTACCCCTTATCTTTTGCATGTACATCAGCTCCATGCTGAAGAAGATACTCCACAACAGATACTCTGTTATATCCAGCTGCAAAATGAAGTGGTGTAGACTGACGTCCTTCAATATCTCTGCAGTTCACACTCTGAACTGTACACAGCTTCTGTGAATTTCCCCAAACAAAATATATGTCACTACATATAGTGTTGACACCTCTAATTTAGTCATAGAATGTTGTTAACAACAACACATTAACACATTTAGTTTTGTATAACTGTTTTCAATAAAAATTATTTCATTTTTACAGATTTCACAGATTGTGTCCTAAGAAAGTAATTCCACCTGCTCCCAAATCCACACCTGTAATTTATTTATGCTTTTTATATAAGGCAAACATCTGGAGGTGATGAACATTGTATTTTGTAATCTGTAATAATTGTGTAATACACAGGTTTTAGGACAGATCACAACTCTAAAGCAGTCAGTGAAGGGCTGTTCAATTGTTTGCTTTGAGAAATTATACATTGAGATATAATTCTGTGCTAGTTTGGCTGCAGCGGAGTTAATTTTCTTCACAGTGGCTGGTATGTGGCTGTGTTTTAGATTAGTGCTGTTCACAGGGCTGATAATAGAGAGATGTGCTGTCATTGCTGAGCAGGGCTTACACAGAGCCAAGGCCTTTTAGTGCTGCCACACTGGTCAGGAGGCTGGGGGGAGACACAGCCAGGACAGGTGATCCCAACTGACCAAAGGGATATTCCAGAGCAGATGGCATCATGCTCAGTACATAAAATGGGGGAACAAGGAGGAAGGGGGGAACATTTCTAGTGATGGAGTTTGTCTTCCCAAGACACCGTTATCTGAGATGGGGCTCTGCTCTCCTGGGGATGGCTGAACACCAGCCTGCCCATGGGAAGCCATGAATTAATTCCTTGGTTTGCTTTGCTTGCGGGTGTGACTTTTGCTTTCTCTATTAAACAGCTTTTATCTCAACCCTTGAGTTTTCCAGCTTTTACTTTTCTGATTCTCTCCCGATCCTGCAGGGGGGTGAGCAAGCAGTTGTGTGGGGCTTGGTTGCTGGCTGGGATTAAACCATGACAAATTCCCTCTTATTTTTAAGGAGAGGTTTAACCTTACTTTGACAGTATCCACATCTCCAGCCTTTGCAGCCTCCAGCAACTGTCGATCTGCATCCGAATTACCTAATGGGATACCTTCTGCAAAATAAATGAGATTGCATGACAGGTAAGTGTAGGCAGTTGAAGAAATTTGTTAAGACAGGAAATAACGTGAATTTATTTAAGGGAAATCACTGAAATAAAGTTAACCCATTACCAACAAGTTTTGTCTCTGTTTACTATCTACAACTATAGCTGCCAGAGCTAGTAGTGTTTGTGAAGTTGACTTCAGCAATGTGCTTCCTGTATGTTTTGGAATATTGTGGAACCAACTAAGCCTTCTTATTTCAGTTTAAGAATTGGACTAGATCAAGTTTATGTATGTATATAATATCCAAAACTTACTCTTGAAAATCCATGTATATTGTTGCCTTCAATGGTACAATGGCCTTTTAACTCATAAATGCAAAGCAGACATTTTTTGTTTTAGAAACTCATTTTCTACTTTCAATATTCCCCTCACCCTATGTCAGGATTTTTATAAAGTTGTTCCAGGTGGCTATAGCCCAAAATCTTCATTGCTGATGATCTAGACAGTAAATGATATTATTAACTAGGGAGTAAAACACCACCTAGTACTACTGTCTTTTGTAGAACATTTTTTTTGGTTGACTAGTCTTCACTATTGACAGCACTTGAAACGGCAAGTAAAATGAAGCACCACAGTGGATCTTGAATAACTCAGCATACCTTGTAGTAGCTGTTGCACACTTTCAGTCCCCATTTGTAAGGCTGTAAAGCCCTGCAGAGACACGATGGAAGGATCACATCCAGAACTCAGCAGCAACCTGCATGTCTGAAGATGACCACAATGTGCTGCTCTATGAAGAGAGGTCTGGCCAAGATTATCTAATGCATTAACCTGAAAATAACACAGACAAGAAATATCACCATCAAGTTAGTATTAAAGATGTTTTCATTGCTGACTGGGAATATTTCACAAATAGTATTCTTACTTCAATAGAAAGAACATATTTAGTGTATTTCCAAAGGTGATGACATTTCAAACAGTAAAATTAAAACAAAAACAGTTCATAAAGTAGCCCCCTTTTAGAGGCATGCATATAATCCAGTGCATTTTTACCACAAACACGAGTAATCTATTATTTTGCTCCTGGCAGTACAAATCTTCAGTGCCAACATGGAGAACAGCTTTTACCTGCATTGGCTTATTGTGGTTTTTCAGACTGAGGACTTCCTATGTGTTGGGTCAGTCAAAGTGTATTCAACAACTTAAAACTCTGCACGCAAACCTTACTTTTATTCTCTACTCTTCCTCCGGGTTTTGGAAACTTCACAGCAGTCAGGCTATAATCAAATTTCCACGAGAGAAATTCAACTCCCAGTCCTGGAGGATTCAAGCACTACAGAGTCTCTCCTTTCCACGTTTTCTTTTTGTGGAAGTTTGAACTAATCACCGTATTATGACTTTACATTTTGTCTTCGCTGTAATTTTTTACTGCAACATCATGTAGTCTACCTGTCACACAGTTCAGTTTAGCTTCTTGCTGTTCATATATACCCCCTGCTCTTTTCCTCATGTATTTAATTACTCCTGCTGGACAATGAAGCACTGAACAAGACACTCTGAAAGTCTTCTGTTCACAGAGAGACTACATCTGCATTTCTTAAAAATAGGACCAAAACAATGATGATTCTATAATGTATAGAGCTGTACTGATGGATTGATGGCCCACAGCTGAGTCTATAAATCTAGAACCTTCCAAAACTAATTCTTTTAGAAAAGCCTGTCTACTCAGCTGTCCATTCTTATGGTATGAAAACCTGTACATGAATGTTAACAAAAGTATGATAGTCATACCTTAGCTTCATGTTTCACAACTACTTCAACAACATCATTATGAGCCTTTTCTGATGCCACATGCAGAGGAGTCAAGAAGCTAAAAAAAAGAGGAGTAATTCAAAATGTATTTTGCAAAATCTTCTAAACAAACACTTAGGAGTATTCATTTGTAACCACTCACTCTTTTGTTTTTTCATTGATATTGGCTCCTTTCCTCAGCAGCAATTCACATACTTGTTTCCTCTTAGGATATGGAGATGCAGCAGCACAGTGCTGTGAACATTAAAAAGTTTACAATTAACAACTAGCTAGCAATATCCAGGTTTTACTAGATGCTGATCAGCTGGCAGTTAAGAGCTGGTGGCATACAAAGACAACAGAAAAAAAACGCCAAAACATGTAGAAGCTTATTCATTTGGAAGACTCCACATGGGCTTTTGGATTTACTCTGGTATTTTCAAGAACTCCCCTTTCTAATAACTACTGGAAACCATCAAAACAAAGCTAACATACATAGCTCGCTGTTGCTTAAAATGAGACTATTCTACAAAACCTAGTCATTTAGATAACCTAAACAGGCCATTTATGTTAGTCTTAACATTAAGAACAAAATATTAATCAGTGTTATTTGCTTAACTAGACACTGGATATTCTAGGTTGGTCTGAATTACACCATTTGACACTAAAATTTTTATTGCTAAACTATTACCTAGTATGCTTAGGTTAGCCACAATATATGCAAAATCATTATAAATCCTGAGATATTACCAATGCTGTCTCATGTGTCTGAGGATGCTTGAAGTTCACTGTCTCCAAAGAAAGATGTTTCTTTATACGAGCTACATCTGATTCTCTTGCAGCCTGTAGCAGTGAGTGACCTTTGAATTCATCTTTGAAAACAAAGAAATACATAGCAGAGGGTTACACTCCTTGGCTTGAGAAGGATCAAGAGAATTGCTTCTTTCAGTTAGAAAAAAATATCCATTTTATTCAGCAGACCATGGAGCACACATTTCCAAGTCTGACTCAAACTTTTACATCATTTGACAGAACTTGTTAAGTCAAGTCAAAACACTACACAAGTTTTGCTTTGTTTCTAAACCAAAGCCAGAGACATCCAAACTGACTGCACAAGATCTATTTCACTCACCACTTTGTAGGTTCTACTGTTCACATATGTACCAACTCAAGTATAAATCTCTATTTTTGGAAAACCATTTCTAGATGCTAGCATGAAGCCTAGTGTAGTATTTACTGACAATTTTTGTAAATATCCCAGAAAGTTACTGTTTGACCACTCAAGGACACAATCTGAGGTCACTCTCTTCAACTCTAAGTTTGCTGGACACAAATCAATGCCCTTCATCAATTTCTTTGAACTCTCAGTGATTGTGGCACACTCAAATATATTCAGCATTCTAAACAGTTATTTTTTCTTCAAACAACTGTGGAATACAAATTATTATTTCAAAAATCTTGATGCAATGACAGGAACAAATATAGGAAATGAAAATGTATTGGCAAGGTCATGAGGGAAAACATGTATTTGGGGAAAAGCTACAAAACCCATCACAACCACTTGACTATAAACCTGGCAGTAAAATAATTTCAAATGCCTACATTCAGAAAATCTAGCAATTTCAAATTATAAACAGTGACATGTACTGCACAATATTGCACAATTACTTTTAAAGTGTAAGCATTTTCCTAATCTGGTTTTTGCCAGATCACTGTCTAGGGAACCTAATTACACATTACAAGCTGTAACTGTAGAACTGATCCCATTTTATACTTACATGCTAATCGTTCTTTTAATTGGGGTGTTGGAGCCAAATCAATGGTGCTTTTGTTGTGACAGTTCAACAGTGTTGGGTCAGCACCATAACTTAACAAAAGAGAACATACTTCCACCCTGTTCTTAGAAGCTGCTTCATGCAGAGGGGTGAATTGCCACAGATCCATTGCATTCACACATGCTCCATGCTTGAAAGGGAAAGGGGTAAAAAAAGATGCAATCAAAACCAGAACATTAGAAAAAGACTATGTTATTAGTTTTAATACAGTAGACTGTTAAAATAAAAATCAATGCTTATATGCAAACTGTTTCCAAGACATTCATTTTCAATCTAACACAACATTTCAGCACATTGTGGTTTTTAATCCTCTGGTGTCCCACAGGTACATTCAAAGAAGCCAAAGGCTGGCTGGCCAGTCTTTTCAGGCTTTTTTCAGAAAGGAAAGGAGCTCTGCTACAGGTCAAATCAGAGAAAGAGAAATATTCACATTCTCCAAATCACCTGTGAACAAGCTCTGGTTCTCTGCAGCTCTAGAAAATGTCTAGAGTGAACAGCTGTACTAAGATAAATACATGTTCTATGCATAACCCCCAAGATATGAGTGCCACAGTATCTAAAAGGAGATGGCCACTCAGCTTCAACTCAAAACATTTAAGTACAAGATTCTACAAGTAACACTCCTGGATGAGTAACGTATGTGTAACACTTTGATTGCACTTCAAGTTCAGTCTGTAAGCAAGTACATGCTCTTTCCCATTGCTCCTCTTAAAGCTGCATTGCTTTGCAAAAAGTAATTCAGAGTTCTCTGGAGCCAAAATCCAATATGGAATACAACTCTAGCTTAACAGTTAAGACACACAGTAGTGTGTAGGCAAAAGTTCATTTGTGGGGTTGTGTCCAGTACCACCATTGTAAAAATTTACTTTACAACTGGCCCCTGAAGTAAAAAAACCCATGACTACTTATACTTACTACAATAAAAGCTTATTTCAATAGGTTTTTTTTTTTACTTAATTTTTTGCTAAACAAATAGAAAGATACATGGAATTAGTGGGGGGCTGAAACATACAGAATAGAAGAAGAGCTATTCCCTGAGCAGCCAAATGTCTGGAGTTAGATAACAGAACACCCTCAGTTGTTATAATCTTGATTTGCTGTGGCAGCTGAGAACAGGCACAGCTCAAAACTTCTTTGGTGGAAAACATATTATTTTGCAGGCCACATCTTCAAGCCACTAGTTTAATGTGCATCATACTTATCTTCAAGATTAACATAAACCAGATAAACCACTCTGCTTTCCAAGAGTTCACTTATGTTAGGAAAATCGACAGGTTTCTCTTTCTTTTGGGTAAAGGCTAGAATTCAGGACCAGAACTGATGTTGTAAAGTTCATTTCCTCAAAAGACTGATTGCTCATTAATTTAAAAATATTTACTATCTTTACCAGTATTCTTTTTAAACACCTCTTATTGCTTTGTCTTCTAAAATATTCTTCTGCCAAACTCAAAATATCACTCAGCTTGTAGGGGTTTTTTCAGGGCCTTTTTTTTCGGGTGAGTGTAGAAAGACTGACATACACTGTACTTACTTGGTGGTATGAAAACATTGGACTTTGGAGCAGAGAGAGTTAAAAAACAAAGCACATTTATAAAGAAAAAGCTTCCTTGCAAGCAGAAGATTCTGTAGCTCCAGCTTAATAATCACTAACGTGTAGAGCAAAAGCAATTCATCACTGAGTTTTGTAAATCTAAGTACAAAATAAAAAAATATGCAACTTGTATTAGCCTATTATAAACTGTTCTTATTTAATAATATGCAATTTCATCTCTTCAAAGACCAACCTTTACTAGAAGCTCTGTTACTTCGTAATGACCATAGGAACAGGCATTGTGAAGTGGCACCAGATCTCTACACAGAAGAAAAAGGAGGATTATTACTTCAGCATATATTAATTTTATATATATTAATTTGAAATGCGTCTAACACATTGCAATTAGTACCTTGAACATTTTACAAAAACAACATGACAAATGTTCAAATGAAACTATGGAGAAATAAGAAGCTGAAGAAGAAACCAGAAAATCCCATCAGCATTTATCAGAACGGCAAACATCTAAAATAATCAGAAGATGAGAAGTGAATTGCATTGTCTCGCTGCAGATGGAATGGTTCCACTCAGACTTGGAACCCTAACCAGGAAGAACTATCTGCAGAAGATGTTCACGAGTGACCCTAATGATACCCTTTTTCACAAGAACAATGCTGTAGTATCTTCCCCTGTGAAAACTAATCAAGTTGCATTTTTGTCATGACACAAAGGTTAAAGGTGACAGTCTCAAGTTGGAAATTCTTAATGGTTAAAACAGTATTACTGCTCTTTACTTCATCTCAATTTTTAACAAATTCTGTTTATTCTGAACAAAGGGAAAAAGGAACCTACCCTTTATCCTTAGCATGTACATCAGCTCCATGCTGCAGTAAGAGCTGTACTATTTTTACACGGTTATACCCAGCTGCTAAATGCAATGGAGTAGACTGAAACGATAGAATGTAGAATAAATCAGTAACACAAAATCAAGATTGATTTTATATTTATTTTTTCACAACTTGTTAACAGTACTAAATTCTGAAGTCCTTCAAGACTTACAAGATTAAAAAAACCCCCAGAGTACTTGAATCAGACATTTGATGACTATGTTCATTGTTCACGAACTACTCTTGAAGTCAATATAAACACAAATCCAAATTTACTCCATCACTAATACAAAGGCCATTTTTGGTTTTTAGCCTACCATAGCTGTCAATACTTTCCAGGCACAAACTATGTCCTTGTGAAAGGGGAAGTAAGAAGGCCATCAGCAACAATGACTGTTACACTATGAAGAAGTCTCTCTGCCAATCAGTGAAGTAAGTTTAGAAATTATCAAGAGGGATTGTTATCCACATCTGTGAGTGGAGTAAGTGAGTGGGATGTGAGGAAAATTTCATCTCTTCTGAACTCTCACCCCTCCACAGAGCAGACAGATAACTGCTTTATGATCTTTTCTAGCAAACGCATTCAAGCATCAGCAGCACTAAGGGCAGAGCTACGAATTAGTGAGGAGAATTCTTATCCTCTGCATTTACAAACCCATCCACTGAACCAGATTTCTACAGTTACTAGAGGATGAGCCTCATAACCAGATGAGAAAATAGAGATGCATCAGTGTTTTGGAGATCCCAGTACCTTACCACAAAGCCTCAAAAAGGGAAGTAACTAGATCAAAACTTGGGTGAATTAGTACAAATGCTTAACAAGAAAAAGGATGCCAAAAAGTGATACTCAGTAACCTGAACCTTCTGAAGTAGGCTAGGGGGCTGAACCCAGAAGACTCAAAATTTTTCAAAATGGAGATTTGGAACATTTTTTATGTATTTCTTTACCGTTACTTACAGCAGTGAACAGCTTACTCCTGAAACAGGAGCAGTAACGTGCCTAAGGGTGCATGTCAAATAATGCGCCTGTTTCTCCCTGATAGGGAAAAAATCTGTGAAAAGGCCTCGCTTCTTTAGCACTGCAGATATGATAGTCAAGCAGAAGTTTCAATTGAAAAGGGTTTGTTTATTGCTCCTATATAGAATTACTCGCATAGTCCTTTTAAGATTAAAAGACAAACAAACAAAATCAGCTGGCTGCTAGAGAGGTGGACTCTTATTTTCCTGCATACAGTGAAGAAAACAGACTTTATGTTTAACATTTTTAAAATCTGGTCAAACAATAACTGTGGATCATGTAAGAGATAACTAATTTTAAATCAGGTTTTAAACAAAAATACCTTTCTGCCATCACTCGCATGACAGTTAACATTTAATGGTGTCAGAAGAGACATCATCTTTTCCTCATTTCCACTCCTGAAAAACAAGATATGAAAGAGCAGAAATATTCTTATCCCAATCTTTAGTACCTTATTCTGGTTTTGTATTTTTCACTGCTATAATGTTGAACAGACCTGAAGCAACACATTCCCCTCTGTATTGTCAGCATCAAAGGGAAAACAAAAATGCATTTATGCAACTACTTTCATAGCTTCATTCACAGAAAACAGCCAAAGCGTAGCATCTAGATGGAATGCAAGCTCCAAAGACTATATACCTATATATTAATGACATACACTTCTGCAAACATACTAATGCCAGTTATTTTCCAAACATACATACCTGGCACTTTCTAAGAGTTCATCCTTCTTGTATTCACCTAGAAGGCAAAAGGGCTTTCTTTAGCTGTCAAATAAATGTCTGTATGTGAAGTTCACCACTTATCATCCTCTTCTCAAGTTTTAGAGAATGTAAGTGCTAGAAGTACTTATACTCTTTTCAGTTGTTAAAGGGAGCTTTTAAAAAAGAGGAAGAGTGAGTTTTTACACAGGCAGGTATTGATAGGACAAGGGGAAATATGTTTAAACTAAAAGAGGAGATTTAGATTAAATGTTAGGAGGAAATTCTTTACTCAGAGGGTAGTGAGGCACTGGAACAGGCTGCCCAGAGAAGTTGTGGATGCCCTGGCCCTGGATGTGTTTAAGGCTATGTGTAGATGGGGTCTGGGCAACCTGGTCAAGTGAATGCTCCTGCCCATGACAGGGGGTTGTAACTACATGATCTTTAAGGTCCCTTCCAACCTAAGCCATTCTACAATTCTAAAAATTTGATAGGTCATTACTGAACTAGCACAATAAACTATCCAGAACACATGCCATGACTGAGATGATGAAAGCCATAAGGGAATTTCTATTTAGAATTATAAACCAGAGACAAGTTAAATTAGTATCAAAAAGACAAATGCTAAACTACTGTATTACATCAGTTCAACTTGTTACTAGTCACAAAGTAATTTCAAGATTATCAATTACCAGTCAGCACTGCTTTTGCAGATGTGTCTGCTAGATCCAAAGCTGTTCTTCCATCTGTGTTCCGGATGGTTGGTTCAGCACCATGCTGCAACAGTACTAAAAATGCCAAAGTTTTCCATGAGAAAGCAATTCTACAAGACAAGCCTTATGAGACATATCATTACTGTAATCTGCAACCAACAAAAAAACCCTCTGTTTACTCATCCTAACTTCCTTTCTCAAGTTTTCAATGTCAGAGTTCTGCAATGTCAGTATGTGACCAGTGTATCTGGTGAAACATGTCTAGACATATTTCAGAGAAAAAAGCAGAGCAGAAAGGGAACAATCACCAACTGACAAGAGGCAACCTCAGTTGAAATCTTGTGACTGCCCACCACAAAAACTCTGCAGCTATTTTCCATCAGCTCCAGAGCATGCTGCCCCAAATCCTCAAGTGACTAAGTCCTAACCTGTAGAAAGCAGTGGCAGGCTGTGCATGTTGAACTCGTATTCAGGCCAAACAGGCAATGTTATATGTACAGCTCTCTAGATGTGTTCCTTGAAGAAAACAACAGCAAACCATACCATCAAGAAATGTTTCTTGACCGTGTATCTAATTTTCTAACTCTTCCTTCAACAGTTCCTCATAAGAAATGTGTAAGTAAGGCAGGTAGTCAATATAATTGAAGTTTTCCCATCGTTAACTAATTTAACACAGCTGCTACAGATAAGAGAGAATGAATCCATCATTAAGATCACGTCTGTTCTGTCCACTGCACTGTGATCAGCAGCAGAAGGCAGCATAAGAGTCTAGGCTGAAATAGAAGAGAATTTAGCTCCATCATGTCACTCTAAAGCACTTTTCCCATGATGCCAATGTGAACCTTTAGAGGTAGGCAACTATAAAAAATAGATCCAAAAACTTGTAAGAGTGACATATGAATTGAAGTTTATGAAAGATGTTTACTTTTAACCCTTGTATCAGCCATAGCTCCATAGAGTGAAAATGGTTTTTAAAAGGTTCTTGATTTTTCACAGTGAAAACGAATGAGTCAGTCACAGGAAGAGTGGGAGAAAATTACCAATGCAGACATCTGTCTTCCCCTTAATGGCAGCTTCATGAAGGGGAGTGTAATTCCAATTATCTCGAGCATTAGGATCTGCACCGTGCCGCAAGAGCAGATTGACAACTTCAGCATGGCCAAAAGAGCAAGCGTTGTGAAGAGGAATAAGGCCTCCATCATCTCGTGCGTGGACATTGGCACCACTTTGAAGTAAATATTCAACTACGTCCTTCCGACCAAAACCTGGAAGATGAAAAGGGAGAAAAGACATCAGGGTGGGGTAAGAGAAATCCCTGCCCCACATATGCAGATTAAATCAATGAACTTAAATAACAGTAACCACTCCTAAGGACAATCACAACTGGCATGCTTTACTAAAGAAGCATTTACACACTAAGGATGTTTTTGAAACTCTTAAAAATTAGATTAAACTCAGTAGAAAAATACTATATTCAAGATTACTGAAACAATTAACATCTTGATAGGGCTCCCTCAAGTTTCAGTTGTATCTTGCATACTTATGTAATGGCAACTGAACTAGGTCATCAAACTGTATCTATATTTGCTCTACTATCTCCACATGAGGCCAGAACACTTTAGGATTTCTGCTTGTAGCCATTATACCCATCTGCTTATGTGCCAAAGGCCACCTCAAAGGTTCCAGGAATGTCTCTCTGGGTCTCAGCAATTCTTAGGACAGGTAAGAGCCCTATTTTAGTACATATTAGTCTTCTGCCAAGTACGTTCTGGGAAATAACTCATGTGTGCAGGACTTGCCCTTCCTTGCTTTAAATATCTGAGTTACAAACTCTTTCCCTGAACAGATCAAGATCTGGATGAAGTTTGAGCTTGCCCCTCAGAGGGAATAACCATACAGTTGCCAACACCACTGATATCTACATTGCATCAAATTTAAACTCTACTACAGATCACCCACAAATGCCCATGGTAGGTTTAAGTCCTTGCCGTAAGTCCATAACCTAGAAATTATGTATATTCTTGATAACCACACAGCATTTCAGTGACAAAGTCACCAAAGCATACAAGTGTCAGCATTTCGGTTATAACAGAATTTTCAGTTTTAGCTTAGCTGTGCCTGAAACTTTTCATAGCATGTTCTTCATTAAACCTGACTTCAGTAAATCCCTCTTCTAGAGCAAGAAGCACTTTCACTTTCTCCATCTGAAGCTCCAAAAACCCCCACTGCCATTATTAAGCAATTTCTGGATCCCACTTGCTAAGAGAAAATCTTGTAGACAAGCTTTACATGTCAGAGAGAGAGGCCAGGACAAGTATTCAGGAAAACCTTAGTTAAATTCAAACTTTACTCTTCTTCCCTCAAAAGTCTGGTAAGGAACCACCTTCACCCCAGATTTGTCATTATTGTAACAATCATTTTATATCAAACTTTTGAATCACAGAATGAACTTCAAGGTGTTTTCCCGTAACAGTCACAAGACAATACTGGTGATGTATTTCTTCAAAATCCAATACCAACAATACAAATTTTAGCTTACTAGCACCTTGGCTACGATAGAACCACAGACCCTACAGCAAACTCACTTTTGAGTCTCAACATGACACCCATCTTGCCTGTCCTAACAGGGAACAGGAGCTCAGCACACCTTGGGATGAGAACTGGATCAGACACATGGTCCATGAAAAACCAACTTACCTGCACAGGCACAGTAAGTCATATTCACTGACCATGCATGCTATTTCTGCTGCCAAAAAAAAATATCAGTAGCTATATTCATGCAGCCTTATTGTCTATATTGCATTACACACATCATGTTTCTCATTCTTAAATACATTCAGCTATTCTAACAAAATATTATAAGTACTGTTATTTTCTTGAATGTTTCCTGCCATTTGTCTTGCTTCTTCAAGCTTTCAAAAAATTCTGTTTCAGGTTTGAATGTATACTCAAAACTTAATTATTTTGAGAGTCTATTCAGAAGAGACTTTCACAAGTACCAGTCTTGCAAACACATAATCAAAACTGTGATTTGATGACAGTCTGCTTGGTATTTTCTTCTTTGAGTACCAAAAAATGTTTTCCAGGACTCCTGCAATTATGTTAGAAAAGTCTCTGATCAAATTCTTCATCCAGAAGTTACTTATCTGGTAGCTAAACCACTCATTCTTGTACAGAAGGCATTCCTATCCCTCACAGTATTGATGCATAGCCATATTTTTGCAGGTAAAATTCCTTAACAGGAATCAACATCATAACTGAAAATCAGCTGTAGTAAACCTTGTTATAGGCATAGAGAATTCCCTCAGATCCCTCTATTTAGTACAGAGCTTCAATCAGATACAATTCATGACCAATCCACAGCCTGTCTCTGAGCAAAGCCTGCATCCATTCCGAAAGTCCCTGAAGTACAGCAACACGCCCTCAACTACCTGTAGCTAATTTAATATTAATAAAATTAACTCATTTGTATCACACCAATTTTTGTAACTTCTCTCCAGCACTGAGTGCACAGCAGGGACTCCTTACTTCCTTGGGGAAGCATCTGTACAACAGGGCACCATATATGGAAGGAGAATTATTTTCCCATTACTTTCTACAGGATGCATGAGTACAGAGGAAGTGACCAAACGCCACAATGGTCTCTGCCTCTGCTGTTTTCCCTGAGAGTGGAAAGCAGGGACAGCCTTTGCCGACACAGGGAAGGCAGCCACTACCTACTCCAACAGTTCCTCTTTACCATTAGTTGGCTGCAGTAGAAACTATTTCAACACTTTAAAAAACTCCAACGTTGTCATTTTTAAGGGGTGGGGGTTTTCTCTGGCTCTTGAGTTTTTATCAAAAGACCACCTAAATAGGATCACAGCTTAAAGCTGTGCAAGGTAATGATCTTATCATCATGAACACTTTGTTTTTTATTGCAAAGAAGGGCTGGCTACTCAGAACCTTGAGCTGATACTCTTCTACCATCTGTGGACAGCTGAGCAGCTCACTGCATTTGTTCCCTGAAAAGTTACAATCTGTAGCTGACATTTCCCAATTATTAATTATAGTAGAAATGTGCAACTGTGTATAATTTTAAAAAAGTATTTATTTACAGTCACTGTGTGTCACAGTTGCTATTCAGCTACTTTTGATGGGATAAAAAGCTAACAGAAAAAATTGAGCTCAAGTTCTTCTCCCCTACCCTGGGTGTTCATATTTTTGATGAATTTGGAATTGCAGGAAGGGCATTTTGGTACCTGCCAAGTCCTTAAAACCTTGTGATACTTTGAAGTTTGACACATGCTGTGATGGAAAAGACTGATTTGAGGAAGTATATGCAGCTTATGATGGGAGAGGATGGAGTCTCTTTTATTGTGAAGGGTGGTGGGCTCTTGTCTGAAGCTTCAGGATACCTTAACTATCACACACACAGTTGTTGTGTACTAGCAAATCCAAAGAGCAACCTCCAGCAAAACTCCAATATGTATTACTTCTGATAATGACACATTCCTAGGGGAGAGCTTGAAGCTTAATTTTAGTATCTTTTACTTCAAAATCTACCTTTACAAACTGATACATGGAAAAAGAGGAATTTGGTTTATGTTTTCTAAAAAATTGTTAGGTAAGATCTGGGAAAAGACTCAAAAAAATAGAACCCAAGGTCAGACCCAGAATGCCACTAAAAAAGGAAAAAAAAGGACAATACAAAACATGATGTATTTCAGCTCCAAGTCCTCCATAAAAGAAGTCTCAAAAGTGAACGAAACTAGTCAGAGAAGTTTTGTAATGTATTTTCTAAGAACACCCAGACAACTAGGATAAACAATGCAGGAATACAACAGATTTTTTGTTTTACTTCCTGGAATGGGACTCCTTTAGAGTCAGAAGACAAAAGAAGTTAGTATTAGTCCAACTGTGAATAATAGGGGAAAGGCAAAATCAAACAAAACCAGTAAGCCCCAAGTCCAAGGACTCCTCATGTCCACCTTTCACACAGAGTCTATTGCAGGTGGTCTGACAACAGCAGAGTTCGACCTGACGTGGTAAAGAGAAATCACACAAGTGTTTTCTATCACATGTTAACCAGAAACCCAGCAACTCCTACAGGCCGGTGAGAGGAGCAATTAATTACTCTGTATCCCAAGAAGACTCGGGCATGGCAACAGTGTCTCCCACTTACACACCAACCTGCTTAACATTAGAAATCTCACAGCTACATGATCTTATTTATGGCTATACATTTTTAAAAGAAAAATCTTTCTACAGATCAGGAGTTCTTTAAAGTCAAGACAGATCACTCCAGAGAGATAAACTAGATCACTGTATTGAATGAGAAACATCTTAGCCAAAAATCCCCCCAAACTAACAAAAAGTAAATAAATAAAAACAGCCCCTCACTTCTCCAAAATGCTCTAAAACATATACAGTTGTTTAGAAGTTCAGAGTTTTTTAGTGGACAGGCAGGATCACTGCATATAAAAAAACAGGTACAGAAATTTTTTCCTCTGACAGGATACTTTAAGTTGTCTCCTGGGCTCTCTTGTCGGTCAAGCTTCTTGAATTTATGAAATACTGCTGTCCTGAGGAAGCTTTAAGAACTTAGACCTCTTAAGTCTGAGTCAAGATCTCTTAACATGAGGAAAGGACACCTTAAGCAGAAACCTTTTCCAAGACTAATAAAGAAAAAAACATCTTTGTTACTGTCCATATTGTTTAGCTGAAAAGAAGCTTCTGCCTTCTGCAGCCTGTCAGCCTTGGGGTCCTGCATCTAAGGCTGTAACCAAACCAAAACAACCAACATGAAAACAACAGTCACAGTCAGGTCTTTGTCTGAAAAGGTGGATACAATCTTCTGGCCTGTTGCCAGTGAAAGCAGTTGTCCTGTGACGTCAGTTGTTTGCTTACTTACGTCCTGAATTAACAAAGTCCATTTGTTAAAAGTAAGAATGCAAAAAGCTTAGAAACGGCGTTATCTGACAAGCACCTTCATGAATTCAATTCTAAAATTGCACAGGCCTGCTGAAATGCATGAGAACTGTACCTGGGACACGTGCCCCTGTCAGAGCTCACGTGTCACAACACGAACAGTATAAACCCCACTCCAGATGTGTCCTCAAAGCCAGCTGAGATTTGTTTTTTAAAAAAGGACAAAAAAAAAAAAAAAAGGGAATAGGAGAGCAGACGCAGCTGTACCGCTCGGCGACCCCCACCGCGTGAGCGACACCGATTCGGCCCCGGGGCCGGGCAGGGCCGCGGGGCGGGGGCGATGCTCAGGGGCCGGCGGAGCGCTCGGACCCCCGCGCTGCGCCCGGCCCGAGCGGCCCGGCCCGAGCGGCCCGGCCCTCCCCGCGGCCCGGCCCGGCGCGCCGGGGAGGCGGCGCTGCCCCCCGGCTCCCCCAGCCCCGGTACCTGCGGCGAAGTGCAGCGGGCTGGACTTCCTGCCCGCCGTGTCCCGGCTGTTCACGTTCTCGGGCCGCACCAGCCGCTTGACCCGCTCCACGTCCCCGTTCCTGCAGGCCTCGAACAGCTCCCGGGCCGGCTCGGCAGCCGCCGCGCCGCAGCCCGGCGCTTCAGCCAGAGCGGCCGCGCCGCCCGCGCACCTTCGCCCCGCCATGCCCGGGCCGGGCCCCCGCGCAGCCCCCGCCGCTCCTCACGGCCCGCGGGGCTCCGCACGCGCTGCCGGGCGGGCGCTGCGCCCGGCGGAGGGATCCGGGCACCGCCGGCCTCGTGCGCAGGCGCGCGCGGCGGGAGCCTCCCAGCGCCGGGCCTCGGTGCTGCGCCGCCATCCCGGAGCCATCCCGGAGCCATCCCGGCCCGGGGCCGGCACTGCTAGCTCCCAGCATGGACGCCTGCGGAGTTGCGGGGGAAGCGACATAGCTCACATCACACAGCCTGTCTTTATCTGCCCTCTGCTCCGTTGTAAGGGATGATGAGGAGCACAAAAAATACAGCACTAGCGATTCCTCCCAGAAGAACAAATGTGCCTTTGCTGCTTTCAGTAATTAAATGTAGATTAGGAGGTGAAGACTGTTCAGGGGTTTTTTTTCCCCCTGCAAAACGTGTAAGACTGCATTTTGGTGTTAAATGGATTCATGATCCTTAAACAGTTACTTACACAGCAAAATAACGTGACTCCAAGGAAGCTGAGTGCTTGCATAATAACTATGGAATGGAAATTATACAACATAAATGACATAGTCTTTATTAATCTCGAAAAATAGAGATCAAAAAATGCTGTTAGTTGACTTTGCCAATTCAGGGTTTTGGAAGAGAACGGAAAGTGTCCCCCTCCCTCTAGTAAGCCTAATTGGCTTTGATGGGGAAGCCTGAGCCCAGACAGGACCGACTAGAAGAGGATTCAGGTGATAATTCTGAAATGTGTTGTTTTCCACTCACACCATATTGAAACACTTAACTTTGGAAAAGGTAATTGAATAGGGTCAGTAGCTTCCTGTTGCAGAGGCAGAAATGAGTACCTCCAAATTCAATTGAATTTGCAGACTACTGTTACATTAGGAAATTAAATGACTTAAGTACAAGGAAAGAGATCTAGCATATTTGTACAGACTAGTCACTTCCATTCTGTCAAACATCCCTGTCCCTGAAACATGGCAGTTACATCCAAATTTTCTCTCCGTGGTCCATGCTAATGCCTAAACTGTGCCCAGGATTTTTTGGTGGGAGATATAAGCTGTGCCAAGCCGTCACCATGCAGTAGTGACAGATCAATGTCTGATGCTCGTGTCTGCGTCCTGTTCAGTTTAGTAATTTACACATGGCCACAGCAGCAGTGTGACAGAAGAATGCAGCCAGCACCGGGGCAGAAACCACATGCTTTGACAAACATGTGATGCCTCGGTCATGTGTGTTTTCTGTAATCCCACTGTTTTCTCTGTGTCTCCATTTAAATTTCAAGCTGTGCTCAGCAGGCAGGGAATAGCCAGGCTATGGCCAGAGTCCCATCCATACATAATTCATCCACTGCTTTGCATGGAGCTGTAATGTTCCCACATAAGCTGTCACCAAATGTGGCTCATGGGCCTGCAGCTCTCTCAGACCTTCCCGACTTCTCCAAAGTATGCATGATGAGAACTTCCCTCCCTACCTGCGGGCTCCACAGACTGAAAAAAAGACTTGCAATGCTGCCATTTGTATCTCTTATTATCACCACTAGCATAGCTGGAAAAACTATACAAGCTTTTGAGTTCATAAACCTTTCTCCAGGCCTACAGCAGAAGTAGCAAATGCATGAACTTGACTGCTCTCATTTCAAAACTGAAGAAGGGACTGTGTATCTAGAAGTCTGTGGAAATGTAAATACAAACACATCCTGCTCCTCAGGGCTTCTAAGTAGTTTTAAATCCAGAACAATATTTCACTGCTCATGCTGGAGCACAATTATAAAGAGCATTAGAGAAATAAACTCTAAATTCTCTCCACATCACTATACCCAAAAGATACTATTATTCTAAATTAGCTATAGCCTGATTTCCTTTTCCAGCATGTCTTCATGATAGATTGAGTGTGAAACTATGGCAGGTCTTTATGAATGGAACAATTAAAAAAATATACTGTAAGAGCAGGATTCAATTAGCCTTGAATTAAAGGAGTCTCATCATATTTTAGGACTGGTGTATTAATAGCTTTCACAGTGAATTTTGAGATTCACCACACATAAACCCCTCCCACTTTTTATCTTGTTTATATATTTATTTTATGAGAAAATAATCTGTTAAATCCCATATTTTTCTTCTGTCTTCTGTACAATAGCATGGTTAGAAAACCATAGCTGAAATATATGCCAAATCCCACCCAATTATAGGGACTTTTCTAGAGGCAGCAGGGGGTTTGTAACCCACCTGTTATTAACCCAGCCTGAGAGGCTCATCCATTAACAGCTCAGAAACGTTTCACTGTTATTCCTTTTAGAGTAATTTATGGTCTACCAGTGGCCTCTACCTTTGCAGTGCATTTATGCTGGTGGCATAACCTGACAAAACAGAAACATGAAGTATTTTTGGAAGTGTGCTCAGTTTGTTTAGAAACATGCTTGATTGGTCACTAGAGGGCAGGAAAGGAAAGGAAAGGAAATAAGAAGGAAAGAAAAAAAAGGAAAAAATGAGGGGAAAAAAGTAAAAAGAAGGAAAGAAAAAAAAGAAAAAAATGAGGGGAAAAAAGTAAAAAGAAGAAAAATAAAAATAAATAGAAAAAGAAAGTAAAAGAGGAACTGTTGGGTATGGAAACACTAAGGCAGCCTTAAAAAATAAATCCTTTTCCTTGGGACATTAAGGTTTACTTATGGGGAGAGACGTTCATGCCACTCTACAAGGCAGTCCAACAGATTTAGGATTTTTGGCTGTCAGCCCTTCATGTTATGAGGATTTTCCAGTTCTTTCTAATTGGTCCCTGCAGTGCTTTGCCTTGCTCTTGGAAGCAAAGTAAAATGCTAGAATAAATAGAACATATCAAGAGTTCAGAAATTTAGCTTGTTCCAAAAGGAGAATGATTTTAAATTTATTCCACTTGAAGTGTTTCCAGATGAGACTTGGAAAAAAAGCCCGAACCAGGGATAATTAATGTGTACATCAGGAAACAATAAAACATTCCTATTTAAAAAAGAGTATGTTTTGGAGAGAAACAGAAGCTATCTGTTGTTTATTACTAAATTTTTATAACTATAAATAGAAACTTTCTCAGTGCAAGCTACTTTTTCTAATTGAAAAGAGAGGCCGATCAATTTAAGAAATACAAGCTCACTGCAAAATCAAAGCAGTACAGGCTGTACATCAGCGAATATTTGTAATACTGGATCTTTAAAAAACTTTCTCCCTTCCTCTTCTTATTTCATCCATCAAGTACTTTAGCTATGTGTCTTAAACGAGCAGGAACTAGTTCTTTTTCTCTGCCTGTCACTCATCTGTAGTTAGTGGTGTTTTATATGTGCCACCTTTGTTTTACCAGCAGATGGAGGTAAAGTGGAATAATTATAAAATGTTGTTCTGGAATAAGAAAGGGATTTTAAAAAACCAAAAAAAGGAAAGGAGACATGGAGAGGGTGAAATGTTGAGAGACTGAGCTTTTCAGAGAATAGCAAACACAAAGCCAAGCGGCCCCCCTCTAGGAGATGGGGATACAGTGTGAGTTGTAAGCAAGCTGTTATGGCAGGCCATTTAGTTATCAAAATACTGTATCTGCATATGCAGCAACCAAGATAATTGTTCAGCAGCTTCATGACCAGCTGTGGCAACAGCAGTTAGAGAAGATTCTTTTTAGCAATAGGGAGAAGCTTGTGATCCAGACACCAGCAGCACAGATAAGTGTATGAGAGTTCATGGAAACTAGATGACACAGAAAAAAAAGCCTTTGGTCCAGGATGCCTGTGGTTTGTTTAAAGTTATTCCAGTTTTCTGTCAAAAACTGCTAGGCAGAAACATGTCTAGAGGGCTTAAAGGGAGCTCTTGTTTGTTTTTCTCTAGTGCCTGGAACATTCTGGGATGACAGAGAGCTTTTTTAAAAGCATGGACTCTTTGCATGCAAAGCAGAATTACATGGGGTGCCAGCATGGGAACGTGGCAGAGGCCTGGGAAGTTGCTATTTTTTATTAGGAGGAAAACACAAGCAGCAGAGGAGCAGTAGGGCCAAAGATCAGGATTGACTGGGGATGCCAGCAAAACAGATTACTCTGTGTCTCAAATAGGTATAATAATATGAAAACGCTAAAAGCAATTAAAGGCAAACTAGAGTATTTGTCCAATCATGAAATTAATTTTTTCTGAAGCCAATCAAAAGAAAAAAAAAATCGTGGGCTAATTAGGTTATAATCTGTGTAGAACTGACTGAGATAGTAATAAGGAAAGAGCAATTCTCTTGAAAAATCATCTTAAGGGAGAATATTTCAGAGGAGCAACCAACAACTAGCAAGAGACTCTCTGTGTATTTAAATTGCTGTTCAAGTGACATTTTATTATCAAATTTCACTTTTTTTTTCTGTCCCAATTAAAAGCAAAAAAATAAAAAGGTTTTGTGGAGGTTCAGACATCTTCACAATCTATCCTGGGCATTTAACAGAAGTGTCCAGGTCTTCCAAGTAATTGACAAAGCAGGCAGGTTTCTCAGTGTTGTACTCCTAATTGCCCTTTGAAGCACTGTACCTCTTTCCACTGATAGCATAAGAAGTCTCTACTTTTAATTTGGATACCTAAATTGGTTGCCTGTAGTATGTAAATACCATACAGAGCAGGCAGTGTGAAGGAAAGCAAAGAAGAAACTAAATGTAATATTTTTTTAAGAAAGCATTAGTGTGCTACTCCAAATAGTTGCACATAGATCGTCAAGTTGTTATTTCAGGACAGATCTTTGAGAGGCAATTTCTCAACAATTCAAATGATGGCTTCTTGGAACAGCTAGTTCCACAGTCCAGGCAAAAAATAGGGAAATGAACAGGCTATTCTTGACTTAAGCCTAAGAAAAACAGTTACTTCATTTAAGAAGTTCTTATGGTTTCACCATGAAGTAATAATTGTCAAATCCAGTTAATATTCAGTATTTCTGATGGAGGGCTCCTGCTGAAAAGTAGTCCATGGCAGTGATTCAGAAGAGGAATTGTGATGAGAAGAAGGAATGTCATTACAGTGGTATTAAAATCAGATCTAAAACCATTAAAATCCTAAGACTTCCTGAGAAGAATATATTTATGCAGATCTTTAACTGAGTTACAGAAAGTAGGAAACATGTTCAAATGGTTGTTGGAGTCAGACTCTAATGGTCACAAATTTTCAGTAAAAACCTATAAAAATAAATAAAAAAAAAAAAAGAGGATTACGAGAAGTGAACACAGTTATGTATATGTCCTACTAAGCATAAGTTATCAGGAGCTAAACCAACATTAAAGCTAGAAATTTCTCCTTAGGGAGAATTTTTCCCACACCTTAAAATTCATTATAACCAGTAATGTCTCAAAAAGAGTAGAGTACATTTTGTGAGGGATATTCTTTTATGAAAAAAGTGCTCCATTAGGACAATTCTTTTGTTCCTGCAAGCAAGGTTTAAAATCTCCATCCAAAGATATTTTTAACAGAAAAATCCCATAATACTCAAATATTTACCAGGTAAAGATATTTGCCTTCCTACCTGAATCCAGAGTAGACAGCCACACTGCATATAAGTGGCTAATCCTCACTTGAGAGACATCTATTTCATTAATTTGTTCCATGAGTCAATTGAATACAGAATCTCTTTATCAGACCTGAGATAAAAAAAAAAGCAACAGAACTGCTGGTTATACCTTAAAGTTAATGAAGAATTGGGTCTAAAAAAAGTTTAAAAACACCGAGTAGTCAGAAAGTTCTGAAACAATTGTACACTTGAACAGTCTTGAAAGCAAACTAAATTGCAAAAGTAAATTAACAGCCCTTAATCTGGCAACATTTTGAGACTCTGTGACATAGATCTCTATTTTTGTATGTATTACCTGACTAAATATGTGCAAGAAGAAGAATCTTGCACCAGTTTCACTGGTGCTTTACAAAAGGCTTATTGAATTTTACACTGGAGTTTATTCAAACATGTTAAAAGTAAAATGTCTTGAGCATCATTGCCACACACACACAGAACCCATGAGTAAAGCAATTTTTAAATAGAATAGTAAATTGGTTGGCTTTGTTTATTGTCAATATTATACATTTAAAGGATGGGAAAATATTAGCGAATTAAGTATTGTTGGTTTCCATCGTAGCTGAGTGACATAAATGCATGGGAACATACCATTCATTTATGTATATACACAGCCTTTCTCTGGATTTTGTGTTTTTTAGCAAGAGAAAGAAAATTTTAAGCACTTTATTCAGGTAGTTTATTCTGGGATTATTTCTGTGATCCACTTTTTTTTCTGGAATTATTATAAGCAACTGAGATGTTTCTTCTATACAGTTTATAGGAAGCCTTATAGCAATAATTTATATCTTTATTCGTCCATGGAAGATAATTTTTCCCATTCATTCCAGAAAATTACTGATTTTATTCTTGTATCAAAGATGCCTTGATTGTTGAAATGTTGTCTTATGGTCACTCTCAAGATCATGGGTACACAGTGATGTAATCTGACTGCCTAAAAATAATAAATGGTGCTTGTATTTCACTTGGGACTGTGATTATTTAGCATGGCACTGTGTACTTGGCCAGTACAGCCAATGCCTAATACCTGATAAATTCCTCATTAAATGGCAACTTTTTAAAGCGTATAGGGTAATTCTGTGTCATAAGGATTTTAGGAGCTATCTGGGAAATATATTTAAAAGTTTTCCTTTTTGTACTTTAGAGGTTACTGAATACATTTCTTTATAATTAAAAGGTAGGTCCTTTTTACTTTACATAATTATATAAATGCTATTACTGCTAAGGTGAAGTTATGCAAGATGTCATTTCAACAGCAAGGTTACTTGGGGTTAGAACTAAATATATCTCAGCTTCTGTCTCTCTGGAATTGTTCCACGAGTGTGAGTGGTCATCCTTCTCTCTTTCCTTTTCAATTCTTTGCCTCATCTGGCCAGGCCCTTTGGTCTTCAAGATGAGAAATATTTAACTGAGTCTCCTACCTCACTTTTCCAGAAAATGCCCAGTGGGAGCCTATTTTACTTCCAGATCTACCTCATGACTTGAACAACTTCAAGACTGGAAACAGAACAGATGAATGGAAGATTAGACTGGTGTGGAGAAGCAGGCATGATTAAGATCTTAAAACCCTGAAGACATTTGAAATGCTATCACTGCACACAATATGTGTGCACACAAATGAAGGTCCCATAGGCATCTAACAGTGAAATGGCTTTCTCACATTAGGTTACTAACCGGTTTTCTTCAGAAATAATTTCACTGATGGTCCTTTTTCTGCTGTCTAGACAGCTCATGGGGCAGAGCTACTGCTGTCTTCCTCAATACTGTCCTTGCATGGAAACTATTCAGTGTGGACCAGAACAGCCCTTGCAATTTGGATGACATAAGACCCAGATGTTCTTGTGGCCCTCTTAGCTTGTAAACAAAAGTCCTCTGCAACAGATAAACATGACACAACTTGGCCTAATTTGTATTTGATCCAAGATAAACGGTATTCCTTGGAAAAAAAAATATGGAATGCATGCTAGTTACTAGGGATCTTAAATTGTAGGCAAACATACTATCATTTGAGTCAGTTTGACACAACCAGCAAAGTCAGCCATGCATTCAGAAGGGTGCAGAGCACTGTAGAACTGATGACAGCACATGCACAAATGGCTCAGGGGTTTTCTTCTCTGCTCAGGCACTTTATAACTTTATAGTTAATAATGCTATTAGGAATATCGGTTTCCATTTTTATAGCTACATTGAGTGATCCAAAAACAGTCTGTGCTGCAGCAAAGATCTGAGAGGCCACAGTGCAAATTTACCAGAACAACTGATACATGCCTGTCTTCATTTTATCCAAGACAGAGCAATTACAAGTGAGAAAAAATCAGGAGGTATTAGGAATCCTCCAATTTAGCCAAAAGAGCTTTTAGCAAAACAAACTTGGAATAAAATAAAATTGTACTTTTTCTAAGCAATTCTCACTGGGCATCTACTCAGGTTATACAGAGAGGGCAGCTGTGGAAGGTTGGATTTACCTTATCAAGAGTGTGAAGTAGAAACTGTCCCTTGCATCTAACAGCACAGTAACATCATCTTCTAGGGGAGAATTGGTCTGCTTTTAGCAGAGATGTCATAGAGTCCTATAGATGTAGCCCACCTTGGCTAAGAGCTGAAGTAGTCATTTTTTCCCCATGTGGCCTAGTTCTGTCTAGCAATGTATTGGAATATTTGGAGTAGCCATGTTGACTTACATAGAGAGACCTGCTTATCGGAAGTTCAGTAACACACCTAAATGCTTTGCTAATTAAGCCAGTCAGCTGCCAGTCCCTTTAGGATAGGAGAAGAATCTGGAGGCTTTGCTTCTGCGCTGGCAGAAGAGAGGGAGAGAAAGAAATAAATCTACTATAGATTCCCTTATCTAACATTCCTTGGCACTGTATTATTTATTTGTGGACAGATTTATAATGTACTTTGATGCTGAGCTCATAAAATTCTTTAAAGGAATATTTAATAAGTCCCTGAAGACAAGAACCAGAAATCAGAAGACATTATGCTTCAGAATAGTAAGAAATGATTCATGCAACTTACATTGCTCAAAAAAGCTATGGGAAACCATACTGGTTAAATCTAAATTATGCATTAATGGCCACCCTGAGACCGCTCTCTAAAGCAACATCCTTGTCCAGCAGATGCTGACTTGGAAGCTTGGGTTAAGACATGATGTGAGCTGGTGTCTCACAGTGCACAGGGCCACTAATGCTGCAGGCTGTAAGGAACTTGTGAGGCAGCAGGATGGATGGAAGATGGGCAGGGAGTATGACACTGCTGTGTGGACTCCTGCAAAACAGCTATCTTGTCTTTTTTATCGAGGTAATTACCCAGTTGGGATGGTAGAAGAGTTCACTGTAGGTGTGGTAAGAGCTGATTCAAGGATGAAAGAGGAGTGAAGTCGAAGCAGATGTTCTGTGAAGTGATATTAGAACCACACGAATAGTTCTATTGGCAGAATGGAGTAGTCCTAGCCTTGCTATTAATATTAGTCTGATCAGAAATGTGTGAACTCTAAGCTATGTTCCCACACAGGCCAAGCTCACACTGTTACTCAAGATAGAGATCCGTATGTATGGACAGAAGTCAGCTTGGCACAGCACTGAAGCTCCTCCTTTAGGACAGCAGCCTGAAGAACCAGATTTAACCTTTAGTTACTGACTTACTTTGGAAATATACTTTATCTTGACAAAGAAACAAGGAATCCAAGATTGTGTGTTTGTGTTTTGAAATTGCCTGGTTACTGATTCTTTTTAATTTCTAAGTTACACTTTGTCCAAATACTTTAGACAGATTTATTGGCAGGGGTTTTTTTTTTTTTTTTTTTTTTTTTTTTTTTTTTTTTTTTTTTAATCAGGCAAACTGCCAGTGTCCGCTTTTAAACCCCTGCTTCTGCTCTAGCTGTTCCCAGCACAAATGGGAAAGCTTAGGTGACTTTATACTCTTTGGACAGGCATTCCAAATTCAAAATGTCACAAAGCTTGATAGAGCCCCTCTGTGTCTATATTGGGAGGAATTGTGTAAAGCAGCTGGATATGTGGTTATTGCGAGTAATGGCAAAGTCTGCTGCTCTTTTTAATTCTGATGCCAAGCACCCTGATAAATCTTAGAACATGGTACCATTTGGAAACCCTGCCTTCTGTCCATTGTTTAGGGAAAAAGAAGTTCAATGAAGAGAAACCACCATAAACATACGTGAATTATGTGTCAAGAAGTTTAAAACCAGAAATTTAAAATCAGTGAAAGACCTTGATTTTTCAGGCCAATATGGTGCTTTTTTAATGCTAAAAACTGCAATAGAAATATGGCTAGCAAATTAAATTATAATTCTGCACACAGGCTATTTTTGTACCCTTTTCTTTTGCAAAACACCACAGCACTTAAAATTACTAAATGAAACTATTTACATAAATGTTAACCAAGAATCCCAAACAATAAAAAACTCCATATAAAAAAAGTCTAAGAATTTTTTGAATTTTGGGAGGTCATGTGGAAATATTTTCACCAGTGTCTGACAATTATCTGCACCTTGTGGCTACTTAATAAGAAAAATTATATTCCTTCTCTTTTAGGAAAAAGTATGTTTGCAAAAAAAAAAAAAGCCCCAAACAATAATAACCTTTCCAGGGACTGGTCACAGAGAAAGACCTCCCATAATTTCTTGGTACCTTGACTAGTGTTCATTTCACATTCTATCTTTCAATTCAAGGATCTCTAAACAACTTCTTAACTAGCAAATTTTCTGTCAGCTATTGGAAGGTTTTAAGTTATCAAGTGATTAACAAGGAAAAATATGGAAGACATAATGGAATTTGTTTTTCTGTTTGAAGCTTAGCTTGAACTGGTTGTGTTGTGTACCAACGACAACTTGACAGGGGCATGGACATTCCAGGCTAAATTCAGAAGGAATTCAGGGCCACAGCGACCTGCAGGGATTTATTTGAATGTTCTTTTCATTTGCTATGTGCTTTTTATTATCTTATGTCAGTCTTCCAAGTTTATCTATATGAAACTAACAGACTCCTATTTTTAAGTTGCTTCTGAATATGGTGTAGACACTTTCCTTTAAATTGCATGTTAATAGTTGTGCATTTGTGCTGCCAAATTGGCACGTGTTTGCAGCAGACCAAGTGACATAGGAACCTTGTTTTTGCACCTGGTGTGTTAGCATACGGTAAGACTAAATCACTGATTGTGTGAGGCACCTCTTTGGAGCTCACAGGCTGCTCACCTTGTAAGCTGCCTCTCAGCTGCAACTGAGAACAAGAGTGCTCTTAGTCATTTTGCAGGACAAAGGAGTTCATCTTAAGTCCTGCTCTGTCTTCAGCAAACCCCTAACATGACCCTAAATTACTTACAAAGACTTACTGAATCAATTCTTGCCTGTCCTCTGTTAGCTACAAGTGAGAGGAGGCAAGGATGAATCTGATCTCTTCCCCTTGTGTCCTCTGGGCAAGGATGGCACATTGAATCCCCTATTATATTCCCTCAAGTGACCTGCCTTGCCTCAGTCCAGGGATGAGTTTTCCAGTGTGGAGAGTTTGTTGTGCAGATATGTGAGCCCAGCCCCAAGACTAGCACACGGAGCTGTTAGACACTCGTGATTAGCACAGCTCCTCTAACTGCAGGGACAAAAAAAAAGAGGTGGAAGGAGGAATAGGATGTCAGGAAAACGTGCCTCTTAAAATGTCATGTGTCATTTTAGCTGTCACCTTTACCTAAATTTTGTGCTGCATCACTTGAGGCACAAGTTGGAGGAAACAGTAAAGGAAGGGCAGTGGCCAACATCACCTTTGAATTAGAGACCTTGTGCTTAGCACTCTCAAGGACACTAAAAGTTTTTGGTTTTTTTTCTAATAACACCCAAGATCGAATTTCTATCAGAGTAATGATGTTTAGATAAACTCAAATGTGCCTACAAAACACTTGCCTGCAGTGAAAATACAGAATTTATGAAGACTTAAAATTTCCCTTCATATTTAGACAATGTATCTAAATTATTTTTTTCTTGGTTCTTTCTTGGCACATGTTACATTTAAACTATGACATATATGATGGGAGAAAAGGACCAATATGGACTGGCAGTGCTGCTTTCTGGGTCCCCTTTGAAGAAAGTATATGACCCCATAAAAATAAGGCTCTGTCATAGCCATTCCAGGACTCTGCCCAGAGACAGAAGAAAGCTTCTGAGATACAGAGCCTCTAGCCCAACTTTTTCCTAGCTTGACATCCATTTTTTTCCATCATGATTTCCTCCCGCTCTCTGCCTCCTACTCCAAGTTAAACCAAATTTAGTAGGTAATTCCAGACATTCCTATTCAAAAGTGTTGCCTGGCAGGATATCAGTGCCCTGTTTTTCAGATTAAAAAAGAGCAAGCAAACTAAGCATTTTCTCAGGATGTATGGTTGTATCTCTCTCACCCTGTCTAAATCCATGCACATGCTTTTTTCATCAGCCATCCTATCATCGGCCCTCTGAGCCAGGCTAGCAAAGGCAAATTTAAGGTGGTTGAGTAGGCAATTATCTGCAAGAGTGAAGTCTCAGTGAGTTATTGAATTCATCTACTCAGAAGAATTAGGAAGAAAACTGGGTTTAGATTTGATACTGTATATCAACAATGGAGACACAATACATTTTGGTAGTAATTAAAATACTGTGTGACATAGCAGCACCTCAAAGAGTTCTACGGTAGTTTGGCTCCAAGCTGTTGGCGTGTATAGAGTTTGGTTTATCTGTAAGTCATGTTTCCTTCCTGCTGTAAAATCTTGCTCTAATTCAGATCTTTGACCACCTAACTCTTTTGGTAAGGCATGGAAATATCATCATTCCACTGTTAAAATTACACCGATACGAATCTGCAGGGAAAGTAGGTTTGCTCAGCTGGTCTGCTGAGCCACTCCTTCTTCCATAAACAATACAGACAGATGAAGTAAATGTTAGGCAACACTTCATGAAACGGTAAGTTTTTTGTGGCATTTCTTTTCAGCATTACAACAGATTTGAGTTGGTTTTTGCCACTGGATCTGATTAAATTATGCTGGTACTGAAGTACAGAAACCCACAGATTCAAAGGAACCCCACGCTCTGTTAAATTTCTGCAAACTATTGTGGCTCTGGGGATGATGCACAGTGAAAGTATAATTGTCCCTAAACTTGGAACACATCCCACTGAATGTGTTTCTAAGCATCATCTTGCCCCATCACGAAAAGACTGGTAGGAGTTTCAAGTGGGAGTTCCCACCTTTGTTATTAGTTAGCATTGTAAGGGTTACTCACTGAGTGTGGTAACATTGTTCAGGGAAAGATCTTCAGGAGCATAATTACTCTTTCAAATTCATATGGATAAAGAAAGGAAATGATCCTAAGAACAGAGGACCTCAAAGAACCACGAAAGCAAGAGAATATATCTCTACTGACTTAGCTGAGAACGTATCATTAGAAATGTCAGCCAGAGAATCATGGCAGGGACTTTTTATATTTACATGGTAGATGTTATTCATGCTTCACACCAGTCTGATGTGCTTACACTGGAGTAGGTCTCATGCAGTTTCATTAGGAACAGCTGGTTTTTTATCAACTTTTCATCCAACTCTAATAGGTTTATACAATTTAAACAAAATAGAGATTAATGTCTTATTTTGCTGAAAATGGTAGAAAGAACATTTTGCTAACTTCAGTAAACTGATGTAAAAATAAAAACCATAAATGTCTGAGGCTAGGAAGCTTCCTGTCTTGGACAGAATGACTTTTTCCTGACAGAAGGATTAATTTGCCTTCATTTTTGTATATGGCTATCATAAAAACCAGGGCACAAGCATAAGCCTGGAATAAAAAGCTGTAGTATGCTATCGACTACATCACATGTTTTTAAAGTTCCATGTGCTGTTTGAAAACACAGAGGACAAAACAAATACTATATCACTTGCAAGACTTATAACAAGGGATGGTAGAAGTAGGACACACTGGAAGAGACATTAAATGATAATAACTCTAAAGGTGATCCAGATCTTTTGATTTAGAACAAGATCAATTACAGAAAGCATAGCCAAGCTCTTGTGCACAGCATCTAGACAGATGATTTGACAATACTGTAGAATATGTTTAGACTTGTGAAGCTTTAGGAGGTAGTATGTGAATCAGCATTCTTGGTATTTGGATGAACAGATAATGAATCATCACTTCTCTTCCTCTATCTGCACTTACACTGTGTTACATAAAAGGGCCAGGTATACTATTTTATTTTCTGGTATTACACCTGCAGGGCATGCATAACCTGATTTTGAAGCTAGCAACCCTGATAATAGGGTGTAATTTCTAAAAGAGAGACATTCCATTGACCAACACCCCATCCTGCTTTCAACATTGTTGTGCTATGAGTAGCAGAGAAGTTTCTCCTTAAATACCTTCTTCATGGGATATTCAAATGCAGACTGCATAAATTATGAATATGGCTATTATCTGGAGAAGCCAAATGTGTACTATATGATGGCGGTAATAAAATGAATGCATCATTTCTGTGCTACCTGTTTTATACAGAACTAGAGTTTATTCTCTTTCATGATCACTGCCCTGAGAAAAAAAGCTACCAATGGAGCAACTTTTCTTTCCCTTGCGGTACAGAGAGATTTTAAAAGTTAGTAATTTAAATGGGATGGAAAAAGATTTATTGTGTATTTTACTTCCCTCCATTCCCTCACTTGCTCCCAAAGGACAGAACCACAACTTCCTCTCCCATCACAGCCATTTGATATGGCCAGGCCGTGGGTTGGTGACAGCCAGCTCCTGTCCTATGAATAGACTGAAAAGTGCCTTGACTAGACTCTGTCTCTCTGAGCCTCTCCTGTTAGAGCTATGCATCTTTGCATACATAAATATACTGCAGAGAAATATAAGGGTGTGTAAAAAAAGATCAGGAACTTCAGGATGGGTTTTCCCTAACCTTGGAGAAGGACATGAATGCCATGCCACTGATGCCATGTGTTATTTTGTGTCCCATCTCACTCTCTGCAAAGGGATC
Source organism: Corvus moneduloides (assembly GCF_009650955.1). NCBI lineage: Eukaryota > Metazoa > Chordata > Aves > Passeriformes > Corvidae > Corvus > Corvus moneduloides. The sequence continues at coordinate 16,696,904 of NC_045483.1, forward strand.
CTTGATAGAACTACTTGATGAAGGCAAAGAGAAAGGTTGGCTTTGTTTTTAACATGTTTTTTAAATGTTATGTTTCCAAGAAACATTCTGTTGAACATTTGTTCCTTTAAACATTAGAACTTTGTTAAAAAGAAAAATTTCTAACTACCTCTGGGTTAAGAGAAGCTTTTTCCTTTCTCCTAGTTGGAATAAAAAGAGACTTCCTTTTCCTCCCCAACACATTCAGTGATTTCTCTTCAGATGAAAGCCGTCAACTCCTCATACCCTTAAAGTGTACATTATGACTAGGAAATGCAGGTCTGTCACCAAGGTGAGATCCCTGCCTTTGCAGCAGAGTGAAGAGTAGATGAAGTTAGTGCATGAGCTGTGTTTTTCTCAATGAACAAAGTCCATTCAGTTGCCTGGTTAACACAATTTGGTTAAAAAGAACTAGCCAGGAAGGATGTGTAGGGGTTAGGTTTGCATTTGAGCACCTTAAGTGCAGGGGAAGGTCACCAAGATGGTTAGTGGCCTGGAATGTGCTGCAGAAAGTGAGACTGAGGGAGATGACTTTGCTGAACTTGAAGAAAAAAAGTTAGAGTGGGTCAGAGTGCAGCCTCCCACTACCTAAGAGGGAACAGAAAGAAGATGGAGCCAGACTTTTCCTTGAGATGTACAGCAAAAGGAAAAGAGGCAGTGGTCACATGTTGCAGAAAAGGTATTCTAGACAGATAAACAGAAAAAAATTACAAGAGTGGTTAGCACTGCCACAGGTTCTCTAGAGAAGCTGTGGTCTCTCTGTCCTTGAAGGTATTAAAAGCTCAGCTGGACAAGCAACCTGAGCAGCCAGATCTAAGTTTGAAGCTAGTCCTGCTTTGAGGAGGAGACTGGATTATGTGACCTCAAAAGGCCCATTGCAACCTCCATTATTCTGCGACTGCAATTCTCCAGAGAAGCATGCAAGCTTATTCTCACCAATTAAAACCATTTTAAAGCTTGCAAAACTTACTGTAAGCATTATTGCATATATGGAGCAAGCACATTTTGACAGTAAACCATCTGTGTTCTGGGAAGCAGCATCTAAGAATAACACAAAGAAACCAATTTATTGCAAATATGTTATTTAGGCCACAAATCTTTCTACACTCAGCACCATAACTATTCCCCCTTCCACTGCAGGATGAAAGACAACTGATGATGTTACAGCACTTGGATTGAAGAGCTTCATTCTTTCCAGCAAATCTAAAATTGAAGTGAATGTATGCATGAAATCTGACCTCTGTGAAAGGGGGGAAATATACATTCATATACATATGTATGCTGCACCCAAAAAGGGATAACTAGGTCAGATCCTGGGAAACTCAGATTTTTTGTCTGAAGTGGTTAGAAATCAAACTAAATCTGAAATAGAAAAGATTCATTCATTCATCTCTTAGACCTATGACATAGGGGAGCTTTTTCCCCACATAGAAAATCCAAGAAAAACTTGGCACAGAATTTCAGTCTACTGATTTCCAAGCCCCATTCTTCCCTTGTGATACACAATACAAAAAGGACCTTGTCAGAGAACTTAAAATAAAGAAATGGATCATGTCTCTTGGGTGGCAGAACAAGAAAAACAGTGTTACTCAGACCCTTCGAGGGCTTCTAAACACTGTGTGAACATCTTGCAGCTGTTAGTTGGGCCACTGTCAGATATAGCAATGCCTATTCAGAATGAAGGTTTTATTCAACATAAATGTTATGGGAATGGAAATCATATTGAATAATCATGTGGCTCCTGCAAGTCTGTAGGGAACTGTGCACATGTGGATAAAAAAATCCCACTTTTCCTTGAGAGATTGCAAAGAACGAGAATACTTCCCACATAGCTGATGGAAGTGTCTGCTCAACCAACATTTGCCTGTTCACACAGCATTAAGCAAATTGCACAAAGCAGCATTTCACTTACTGTTTTCTTTGGAAAAGACTATTCAGTAGAGGTAATTCCTTCACCTGGGCCAAGGAAAAAAAAAAGAGAATAAACACTGATAATCTACACACAGCAACATGATTTATATTTATAAAATGTTTGGCCACAGATTATCAAGGTTCAACGATCTTGGGTGTGTGGTTAAAAATAAAGTTCACAAAAAATGGAGAAAAAGAATGTTGTAATATTGAAATACTGCATTTATTTCAGACATCTAGGAGAGCCTTTGTATTCTCAAAAGCGAAACTGGTCTGTATTTATAAGCCAAATTTACACTCATGTATAAAATATATGTATGTATTTTGTTTTCTGCACTCTTGTAAAAAACTCAATGGAAAGTTCAGGTTATTCCAAGAATGAATACCTACATTTATGCTCTTCCTTCTTTCAGTTTTCTTTCCCTTTTTACTCTGTGTTGCAGCAATTTATAAATAATGTGGCACTGTCTTTATTTCATCTTACTACATACTAGCTAAGCAATTATACTTCTAAAAGGCTGCATTTTGCATAAAATCAGTATAAGGAATTTTGCTCAAAATATCCTGAATCTAATATAATCACATTACATTAAACATTTGAGCAGCCTGAGATATATTTTCTTGCTTTTTCTATGTCCCTTGTTTCAGAAAGCAATGCACTGCTCTTCCACTATACATTTTCAAAGTGATGACTCATCTACAATTGACTAATCTATCATTAATCAGACTTAACAAGATTAGACATTTTAAATCAATTTCTAGCTTCTAATTCAGTTCAAAGGTTTCAGTTTCAAGGAATTGAAATGCCTTAAATTTAAATGTCTTTGAATTTAACCTTACAAAGTTCCAAGAGTGGCAGGAACTTGAACTACTGACTGAAATAGAGTGAGACCTAGACCCTCTACCAATGCCCGAAGAGTTAGACCCATGTCCTGTTGCTGTAAGAAAACATAAACCCCATCCATCTTTGTGTGTGCATTTGGCTGCATGTTGCTTGCCCCTCTCTAGGGGATGGTTGTGGCAGTATTGCAGTGGGGGCAGTGCAATATTTTTTCCCAGACTTTCTCTGATTTGCCTATTAACAAGTGACCACAATTTACAGGTATCTCAGTGAAGGGTTCCCAAAGGCTGGAGCATGTTAGATCTGGTTGAACACCCCCCCAATCATGAGAAATGGGCTAATAAAAATTCTAAAAATATCAAAAATTTATTTCTTCCTGTATGGACTGTGCCGGTGCTGAAGAAATCCCTAAAACAATAACAGAGTTTCCCAGGACTAGTTTCCTTGGTATATATTCCCAACCATTAGTAATTTTCAAAGTTCACCAAACGGTTTTGAGAAGCAAGTAAGGAATATAACCTTCTAGTAAGACTTAGTAAGACTTCTGCTCAGTGTATTTCATCAGGTAAATCATTAAAAGTAATTTTTAATTTTCAAAGGCTTACAGGCTCAACTGACTTTCTATGTACCTGAAAAATTACTATTTGCCTCATGGTCACAAGAAAGCAACCCAACTTCATAGATAATTCACATTTACAAAGATTAGTCTTAGTAGCAGAGAGCAAATACTGAACAGAACAGCTTGATGCAAGGAAAAAAAAGGCTGCTGTAAACCTTGTGTGACAGAATTGTCCCTATCTATTACACAGTTGTTCTTTAAATTTAATTATTTAAAGATCTGTCTCATTCACAGGTGCTGTGTGATGCTGCAGGAACAAAATATGTACCAGCCAAAATAAGGTGGACATTTTCTGTTTTCTAATAACCCCAGTATAGTGCCTCTGATCTAGTAATTCATTTTAGTTTCAAGCCCAAAACCAAATCAAAAGCTTCCCTGCTCAATTGCATACTGTTACTGCATTGAGCTAGCATTGCTCTCCCACCCAGCAAACAGCAAGAATTTCTCAAGAGATGCATTACTATGCTAGTGAAATTGAGATATTTTTTTTCTCTCTGGGCTTTTTAACCTATAAATGTGGTCATGACTTAACTTTGCTCTGAGGAAATATTTGCTTATCTTTGCTTCAAAAGGTTTTAATTAAATGGTAAAGGCTCCTCTTTCTATATCCTCCACCGCAATATATTTCCTTTCTTCCCTTCTGAAGCTGTGGGGGAGGATAGCAAAGAAGCAGAGCAACCTGAAAGTAATAAAGTCAGAATATACCACAAAACCCTTGCTTAATTACTCAGTTTCAGAACAGAGGCTGAAAAAAAGCAGTTCTTTCATTCTCATAAAATGACAAGGGTCAGCAAACAGATGACCAGAGCAGCCCATTTCGGTGTGATAGGTGACAGGAAGGCACAATCACTCATTATCTGTTCTCAGAACTGCTGATTGAAAGGCCTTGGTTAGTTCAGGTGAGATGAAGAATGTCAAGACCCAGAGGACCATCTGCATATAAAAGCATTCATTGTGGAGCTAATACTATATATTTGTCTTTGAATGGAACAGTGTGAACCCAATTGCCTGTTTGTCACCGAGCAACCTCAGTAAATGCCTTGCAAAGCGAGCTTGTGCCTTACATTACATCTGGACTATCTAGGCTGCAAACTGTGTTTAAAAACATACATTTAAGGTTTAGTGAAACTATGGTAGATATAATAAAACTGTGTTTTCTATAGATAATTTGTTGCAATTAACTTACTACATTTAATTTGCCACTTTTTCAGGAAAAGACAAAGATCTAGTCTGGGTGATAGATTTGGGTTTCCTTGTTACAGAAGCAGTTGGAGGTACGGCCCCCTATGATGGGGCTTGATTTTATAATCAGCTGTGCTTCTTCCAGTAATATATTTCTGCCATTGTGCACCTGCAAGTGTCAGAAAAGCTGATATGCCACAAAGTGCTGTCAAATGCACAGTAAGACAGTAATTTTTTTCCTCTGGTGTTCCCATTTTAGCAGCCCCATTTGAAAGGTAAGACAGACTGACAGATCTACATTTTAAGCTGCCAAACCAAAGTATCTGGAAACCTGAGTCCTCTATAAAAAGCACAGCTAGGGAACCATCACTGACAGGACAAACTGCTGTGCTAACTCAGATAACCCTGTCAGTTTGCCTCAATGCAGGGATGCCTCCTTGGATGAGGAAAGAGTTACTCTGGCTCTGCACAATGCTGTCTGCTTGTATTGGCAACTAGGAACTGGGACACCAGTCCATGGCCACGAATGTGCTCCAGATTACCAATTAGGCACAAAGTTACTGTATCCAGTCTATATTTACTGACTTGGGCAATGATCTGCCTGTGACCTCTCTGGATCTCACTACTGGTTTTTTTGCCAAAGGTATCACTTTAAACAATCTTTCATGATGTTTCCCAAGCTGGGCAAAACAGGTATTTTACACAGCAGGAGCAAAATATTTTATAGCACCAACAGTGCAATGAGCTACTACATAGCAACATAGAAATATGTGTAGCAAAGCCTTGAGATGACTCCTTTTTTACAGGTTTCAAGCAGCTCTTATTTAGTGCCTGCAGATAGTGTGATAGAGCAGCCCCAGCTGCTGCACATGACCCCTGATAACACAGCAGTATGTGTGGGAAGCTGCGTGGACAAAGATTCAAGTAGCACAGGGTCATAAAACTGCAGAGTTATTCACTCATTTTTTTATGATGGGTAAGTAGAAGACATTTGGTAAGTGCCAGCCATGTGACCAGTCCTCCATTATACCCATGGGGGATGTTTGGCCTGGCTTACTGCAGGTAGATGGCTGGGGCTGAAAGTATTTGTAGCTTCTCCAAAAGAAAAAGAAACCCCTTGCAACTAGTAAGGCTAGTAGCAAAGCTTCCAACACACAGATGCTGTTTTCTATCACTTTCCTTAGACAAACAATGAGAAAATATCATCTACCTTTGAGAGGGAGCCAGCAGTCACTAAAAGATAAGAGAAGGGAAAGGAGCAATGTGAGCAGCAGGGGCGCAACTTGAGAAGTGGAGGACCAGGGAAGGTCATCCTGAGTAACTGGCTCCAGGGAACAGAGCAGGACCTTCCAAAGCATTGTCTGCATTGCCAGTTACTGCTTCAGGCTTCATCTGGGTGACACTTAATGTCATGTACTGTCACAAAAGGCAGGAACTTCAGTCACCAAGGGGCAGAACTACGAAATTGAAGTGTTACTGTCCTGTGAATACTCTCATTATGCATTATGCCATGCATCTGTCAGCAGGGGCCTCTAGCCTTTCATGACTGTTTGTTCCCTCTGCTTGTATGTAGCTTGAATCCAAGATGGAAGTGTTCTTGTCATCATCTGCTATGGTCACACCCTATCTTCTCACACATAAGCAGCAGAGCTTGTAATTTCTTTTGCTCACAAATCAGGAACAGAAAAATCCTATACTGTCTGTTCATCACTGTTGATACATGTAGAGCACAGGACTTCCTGCTGTTCATTTGTATGTGGTCACTTCTACTGGTAAAAGCTGTGAACTCAGAAAATCACAGTTCACAGACCCCCTATCACATCTTGCAGGTTGACTGCAAGTCATCTACCGCTCTTGGGAAAGAGCAGCCGGGCAGCAAGAAGGTGACAGTGGAACTGTTGATCCACAGAAGACCCAGAGAGTCAGTTAGCAACCAGGACATGATCTTTGAAGAGCAGTAACTCAGGGATGGACCTTCTCTAGTAGGATTACTCACAGCCCGCAGAAGACAGCACACTGGCACCTGTGGGCTGTCCCCAGCCTCTGCAAGGGCTCGTCTAGCACAGGGCCTCTGGGAGGTGGGACACCAGCAGTGCCACAGTGTTGCTGCGGCTGATGCTGCGGGGGCTGCCTTCCACCAGTTTTTGTCCCTTTCTTCTAGTAAAAGGCAGTAGGTAAAATGTAGGACCTATAGCAGGGCCTGTCATCCTCAGACAGTGCACAGATCACCAGGTGTGGGAGGTGAAAAGCTATCAACACCATTCACATTAAAAGTTCAAAAATACTTTTTCACTGAGGACAAAGGCAGTTATATTCCAGGAATTCTGGCCCTGGCAGCATTACCTTACAACCTAGGGTCCCAACTCTTTTCCATCGAAGCTGAGAAGCCTATAATTTAACACGGGTTTTGTTCCACTTTTGTTCCATACTTTCTTTCCACTGGGCAAGGTCATTTAGCAGCGCCCTGAAGCAGCCCCACTTCGGCATGTGAAACATCTACCGCACACGGAAAGCCCGTGGAGCGAATCCCCGTTTGCTCCCTGGCTGCTGGAAGAGGCGCGTGCTACAGCGAGCCCCCCTCGTACCCGTGCGTGCCCCCAGCTGCTGCTGCCCTTCCCGAAGGACGAGAGAGCAGGGACACCTCCGGGCCCGGGCAAGGAAAGGGCCCCGGGGGCGTGTCCGCCCGGTCGGCGGCCGCAGCCCCCCCGAGCCGCCCGGCCGGGGCCGCCCCTTGGCCGCGGCCCGGCCCCATAAAGGCGGCGGCGCGGCGGGCGCGGCCCGGGAGCGGCGGCGGCCCCTGCACTGCAGCGCACCAGGTAAGCGCCGGCCGGCCCCGCCGCGCCCTGCCCGCGGCTGCTCCGGCTCTGGCCTGGGGTTTGCAGGTTTGGCTGTTCTTTGCCATTTCGGTGTTGGGTGGGTTTATTTTATTTTATTTTTTTTTTCTTTCACTGCAAAAGCTCGGGTCACCAAAGTTGCAGAGAGACCTTAGTTCTTTTCCTAATAAAGCAAAGGAAAAGTTGATTAATTTGATTCGAGTACTCCCCTCCTACTGCTTATTATGGTAAATATCTCCACAATAAAAAAAAGCAAGATGAGGCCAGCACAGCTTCTGCTTTATTTTTGGCAGGGCTCTGGAATACCAGTGAGAACCCTGGGAAGCAGAAAGCCATTTATTTAAGTGACAAAGCAAATGCCTTTCAGTGACTCAACAGAACTCTGCATTTCCAGCAAGGACTGCGTCCGTGTCAGCAGGGATGTGCTACAGTTGAAGCCCCTTTTTACAAATATTCAAGCTATCTGGCCTTGAGTGGGCTATGTCCTTGCATAGTATTTGTGATACCCATCATCTGAGAGGGAGGGTTATGAGTAACTTCACAAATAAAGCTGTAGCATTCTTACTGAATACTTGCAGTAGACTTTCAGCCTGGTCTTTGGGGATTATAAAAGGTTGTTTTTAAGCCAATTCTTGAAGCCTAATGAGGTGAAAAGATAGTATATCCCTCTCCTCCAACTTTTTTCCCCTGCTTCACTTAGCAGTTAACATTAACAGTGCAAAGAGCCCTATTACTTAGATCTGGGTTCATAGCTCGTAAAAAATACTTCTGAAGGTGCTTTGGTATTTTTATTCAACCAAACAAGCACCTAAAAAGATCATCTAATGGTTGTTCAGAGCCACAGAATGATGGTTCTGCATTGAGATACATAGAATCCCATTTGATGCTCTGACGGGGTAGGCAACTTGCTTAATATAGTGCTGTCTGTGGTGAGAGATGAAGCAGCTGATACAGCTTGTTGGAATTTTAAGACCTGACTCAGGGCCTCTAAGAGGGAAGTTCAAGTGGATGAGCACTTCCACTTTAACTGGATCTGTTTTACTTGGTACTAGAATGTTCTTTTTTGTATTTTCAAGAAAATATGTTCAATTAGCTGTCACTAAAATCTATTTCTCAGAGGTTTGGATAAAGACAGAAGAGTAGATTTGAAGTAGTTTAGGATTAGCAAGAAATGACTGACTAGTCTCACCCTGGTTCCTTAGGTAGAACTGTCAATTTTGATTTAGGCTGTATTGTTTAAAGCTGTGCAGAGGTGAGGCCATGAATAATTAAGACAATGGATGAAGCAAATATGCATTCTTGAGAAGCTTCTTATCTGATGTAATAAATGGTAACATCCTGTGTTTCTTCTCGGTTCAGAATGATACAGATCTTGGACCCGAGACCCTTACCCAGCTCCATCATGCCTGCGGATATGGCCGTGCGAATTTGCATAGCCCATTCTCCACCGCTGAAGAGCTTTCTCAGCCCCCTCGAGGACTGCCAAAGAAACAACTTTGTGAACAGACTCAAACCTCTCCGGCCGTGTCTTCATGTGAAACGTGACTCTGAAGCTCAGAAGAGCGACTGGAACCACTTGCCAGCCCGAGCCAAGAAGCACGTTGTGTTTGCAGACTCCAAGGGGCTGTCCCTGACAGTGATCCACACCTTCTCTGAGTTCCAAGAGCACCCTGAGTGGGATCTGCAGTTTGACCTCTTAGGCATTGAGGACATAACATCCGACTTAAAACTGCATGAGGAGAAAAACTTGATTCTGGGTTTCACTCAGCCCTCAGCTGACTACCTGGACTTCAGGAACCTTCTGCAGAAGAACCTGGTTTGCCTGGAGAGCTGCACCCTGCAAGAGAAGGTGCTGTCAGGCACTGTGAAAGTAAAAAATGTCAGCTTCGAAAAAAAGGTTCAGGTTCGTATTACTTTCGATACATGGAAGACCTACAAAGATGTTGAGTGTGTGTACATGAACAATGTTTACAGTGATTTTGAAAATGATACCTTCTCATTTACTATTGATTTTCCTCCTGCCATTCCCTCAGAAGAGAAGATAGAGTTTTGCATTTCTTACCAAAGTGGAGAACATACCTTCTGGGACAATAACCAGGGCCAGAATTACAAGATTGTACATGCAGAGTGGAAGCCTGATGGTGTTCAGATACCATCTGCCACAGAAGACTGTGTAGATCTTCAGACTACAAGGAGAGCACGAGAGAGAGAACCTGATCTGCTAGGCAGTCCAAGGCTGTCCAGTGGCCTCTTTCCCCAGTGGCACAGCTTGGGTCAGATTGAAAATTCATCACCATATTGGTGATCCACACTACCGAGGAAGCATCCTTCCCTTTGGCAACAGAACAGTGCTAGTTTTCTGGTTCACACACTGCATGGTGAAACCACCTGGCAGGTTTTGTTTGCTGTCTGAACAAACCCAAGTTCGTTAGTCTGTGGGACTTGTTAAACCATATTATGCTCCTGAAGTTCTTAGCCAAACCTTATCCTTGGAAGGAAAGAAGACCAAGGTGCAACTCGTGTATGCCACCTACTATAGGAATAGCTTGCCTGTATCTCAAATATATGCTGCTTTCTTCCTACTGTCAGCTCTCCTGGGTCACTAGGAGAGAGACTTGCAAAGTAGTATGGAAGGCAATGGTATCTCAGCAAGCCGTAGTAACTGTGTGTGAGAGTATGTGTGTGTGCACAGGGATGGTAACAGAATGTCACAACTCATTTTGTACCTATCAGGAGTGCAGTAGATGCTGTCAGGAGGCTTGCTGTGACCCTCTACATGCTTGTAGCAAAGGTAGGTAGGGATGCATGGCAAAGATTTGCAGCTTCAATACATGTTAAGAAACTTGGAGAGGATAATGGAAAAGTGGGAAAAGGGGAAGAGGTAGAGTGTGCTACATAACTTGAAGATGTGCAATGTTCTAATTACTTCTTTCCAAAGCTGTTTTTCTAAATCTCAGAGAAAGACCTATGGGATAAAAAGGAGGCTAAAGAAAATGATGGAAAGTGAGTAGTAGAAGTGACCACTGCTTTAAGAAGGCATCTCTGTCTTTACTGTCTTTGTGAAGCCTTGCATTTGATAACAAATGTAACCTTGACTTCACCATCCTACTTACTTTGCAGGCAGATGGTTGCCTTTCAATGTTAAAATAAAAACGTGCCTTTAAAATTTTTTTAAAGCCACCCTAATATGTCAAAAATAGGGTTAGGCAACAAAACAAAGCAATCTGTTAATTTCCTAGTCTGTAGTAGCATTAGGTGATTCCACTCATCACCTGATCTAATCTTAAGCATCTGATGGTTGAGTATCTTGCTCCTAATTGCAATGTTAGCCATGACTTTTCACAAGTAGCAGAGGCAAGGTCCTTCATATTGAAGACAGTGAATTAGCTGCACTTTGTGAGAGCTAATTTCTTTAAAAGAGTGGGGTTGTTACTAGTTTGTTCTAGACTGAATATAGGCTTGCACATAGAAAACTGTTGTGGTTTATTTTACCTCAGTTTTTGAAGTTTATTTTTTTTTAGACTTTAGTAAACTAATATATGTTTTGTATCTGTATGCCTATAATTTAGCTTTCTGAACTGTCAAACTCTAAATGTTGTCTGGGTTTCATGCAAGACTTATGTGAGAAATTGTCCAGTACATGCTCAGCAGGTGTGAATACTGGCACACCTTTTAACTATACAGAAATGGTGTTAACATCAAAATATAAATTACATTTTTGTCCATGGCTGAGCAGTATAATAGCCTGAGTGTGAAGCTACCTGCAGTGCAGCGAGATGTTAAGTACTAAGGTGAAATAAGCCTTCTCCACTAATTGCACTTTTCCTTGTGTAACCTTTGCTGTTATGTGTAAACTAGCCATTTTAAGAATAAATTTTATTTTGATACATCTGGTTCTCACTGTGTCAGCTCAATCTATCTATTTTCTCAACTTCTGTAAAACAAACTTAGTTGTGATACAAGGTACAAGCAGTTTGTTCTGTGCCATGGGATCTGCTAAAGCTGGCTGTGGTATGGCATCTCAGGTCAGAAGCTAGCATTACCCTGAAGATGAAATCCAAGCTCTTCACTAAATGAGAGATCCCCAAAACTATTCACCTTGCAAGTTGTATAATTTTAAAAAACACTTTATCTCACTAAATTTATCTCACTAAATTTAACCTGGAATATTTTGGTTTGACAGATTCTGCCAAGGATCTTCCTCTGCTGTGGGCAAGTCTGGCAGGAGTCCGTCTTAATCTGAAGGCCAGACTTACCTGCTGAGCTAAAGCATATGTGATGACTGGATGGGTGAATCTAGACAGCAGCTCTAAATGTTTTCTGGCTTGGTTTCACCTTAACTTGGCTGATTGTGATTGTGCCTCCTGCAGCTATGCTGCTGTTCAGGGCAGTGGGAGGTTGTACCCAGGAATCCACGAACTGCCATCAGTACCAGAGGATTCCTGGCAAAATAAAGCATCTGCTCTGAGCCAGCCATGCACCTCTGATGCAGCACCATGGCCCCAACCTCACAGGCACTGAGAATGGAGATAAGGGTGGGGGTGGTTTCCAAGGGCCCTCCGTCCCCTGGGGAGTGGGCAGAGGGCTTTGGTGCACCCCTGCTTCTCCTCCACAGCCATGGAGAGCTGCACAGAGGGGCATTTCTCAGGACATTATCTTACTGACCAGATGCAGTTTAATTCAGTCTGCTGCACACAGAGTCAAGGGTTTCCAGCAAGAAATCTAGCTTTAATTGTGAAAAAGCAATTCCCAAAAGGCAGAAGACATGAAGCTGACAGCAAGTTGCCGACCTGAGGAATTAATTTAGTGCTTCCACATGGCTGGACACAGAGCCCATCTACCAATCTCAGACTCAATTACTAAGTACACTGGGTCCTAGTGGGCAGGAACTCTTATGTACTGCACCACCAGGTCCCTGCTCTGGAACAAAGAAGTGAACTAAAGCGAGATTTGTAACTCAAATGGCTTGAAGGCTGCTCTGCCTCGATGTGAAATTTGGCTTCAACAAACCAGATGCAAGGCTACTGGGTAAAGCAGAAGCCTTCTAGCATGAGGAAAAGCAGCATTTCTTATCCTCCATCCAGGCTTTGTGACCAGCCAGCCCAAATGCCCTGCTCTTGACTGAGACATAAATCACTTAAAAATAACAGAAGACAGATTCCTTTGAGCAAGCCTTGTCTTTAAGCCAGCTGCTTTGCAAAGATGCCTTGCAAGGTCCTACTTGCCCAGCAGAGAGTCAATGTGGCACTGCAGTGTTGCTCAGCAGCTTCAAAGCCCTCCCTCAGCTGAAAGGGCAAAGGATTTCTTCCCTCTCCTTTCCCTACTAAAGCAACACAGTTTCACTCCTCGCTCTTTTAAAACAGCTCATGTTGTTTAATGCTAAAGTTCACATCCATCAAAAAGGTAACAGGCTCCTGGAGAAAGGTATTAGCAACACTTAAGGTATATTGAGAAAAAGACTAGTCTTACAAATCTTTTATCAAACACTGAGAAAAACATCATCATTGGAAAATTGTCTTGGCATCTTAGATGCTGACCTTTCAGACATATCTGTCCCAAAACCTGAAACAGATGTGGTCCCTGGAAAAAAAGCTTTCAACCTGTGACATCATCTCATTCTCTTAGGAAGTCACTTTTTCAGCTGCACTGTCAGTCTGTAATTCCACCACTAATGTGACAGCAGTGAATAACTGGATTCACTCTTACACTTCTGCAGTGTCTGACTTTCAGTTATAGCCTATGGGTGGCACAGCACTTACAGACTTTATTCTTCAAACATGAGTGTTTCAAGTTGGGTTCCTAATAGCTGTGCTCACTTTTGAGAAGCTAGATCTAATTTTGCCATGTAAAATTAAATTAAAATTTGCTGGTGTTTTTTATTAACAGAGATCTATCACCCTGGAAGATCAGTGTCTGAACATTTCCTGAGAACATAATTAGAATTTTCATGGGCAATTAGTGAATGTCTTTTTCTGTAGTTAAATATAGCTGAGCAAATTACCACAATTTATATGGTAAATCTGGTATATTAATGGTAATGTGGTAGATGTCACGGTATTAAATATGCATAAAGCAACAACTCCCATCTCTCTCAGACACTTCTGAGATTTAAAATGAAATGTAATCAAGAATAAAATATTTCAGTGAGGCCAAAATAAAAGAAAGCAAGAATGTGCTAAATCCTCTTGAGAGGTCTCTGCTCCTGTTTCAAGAACCACCTGTACTTCAGCCTTTCCTGGCTGGCATTCATGTAACCTATTCTTACAACCCTTCAGTGATGGTGGCTTCCAGTTATTCTTTCCTCATTTTAAGAGTCTCCTCAGGTCTTGGCCTGATTAAAATTAAGCTCCTAGCTTCTTGTTTTATTCTGCATAGGCAAAAGAAGAAACATCTATTTCTTTTTGCCATAGCCTGTAATGGCTTAAGAGTAAAGAACAGGTTTCTCTCCTCTCCCCACATGCCTTCTCTAGGCTATGTAACACTTCATTTCATTAAGATGAGTACTTTGTCTTTCCATCCTTGTTTGGAAATAACCTGTTAGAGCTTTGGATTTTCCTTAATGCAGAAATATCACTCTTGACTAGCTCTGGCAAAAGCCTCATTGTGTGGTCCTCAATATCACCACTGAAAAACTTAGCACAGCTCAGTATTCATTTTTTGTTGCTCAGCTGACTTCATCCATCTCATCCAGAAAGGCCTGGGGAATGTACAGCTCATTTCAGTGCTCAAGAGCCTGTCTGTGAAGCTTATGACAGCTGGGCAGATTGAATCACTGATGCACTTCACCAACCATTTACTCTAACGATGGCATTTCCTCCATTAAAAACACTTGTCTTTTTCCTGTTCTTCCTCCCTATATTGCAAACTGCTTCTAACACTCCAGCCTTTGTTTTACCTCTTTTCTGGAATAGTCATTAAGTCATTAAGTCATTAGCTTTCATTTCTTCTACCCTGAAGTGCAGCATTCTCTGCTCCAGTGACAAAATTCATGTGAGCTTGGTAGGACTGGTGCAGAGAAGGCCGACTGACATTTGTTTTTGCAGTGTTCACTGCAGGTGGCCTAGTGTTGATCTCGGTAAGTGCACCTTTCAAACAGTGGGGTAGAAAACACCAGGGTTAATTCTGGTAAGGCAAAGCCTGAACATGGCAGGTGGGGCTGCTCAGTCCCTGGTAACTGCAAGATACCCTTAGGTATTGCAGCCTGAACACACAGCTGTCGTGTACCTGTGTTATAGCCCCGGCGTTCTTTGAGCACAGGGGAAAAACAAGGCTGCTCAACAGCTAAAGACTTGGCTCTGTGACAGCAGGGACTGTCAGCAAGATTATGGTTACAATAAGCTAACAACCAGATTCAGGGGAAAGGAAGGACTATTGAAAAAGCAATCAAACATAGCATAGCAGAAACTATGTAAGGGTGCAATACAAAGAAATTGCTCTACAGTTTACTGTACTGTAAAAGAAATAAATGAGGAAGAATAAAATAAAAAGTATTTGCCTCAAAGGTGTTATTGGGGAAAAACCTCTGCTATCTCTTCATATTTCAGGTCACTGTAATATTTTATATGCTTTTGGACTTGCAGCATCTCAAACCTTACTCTAAGGAACAACATAAAAGCAGCTGTTGCTACAGACTTGCTGGCAGTGAGAGTGTCAGGGCAAATTCCCCTCGCTTGCAGAAATGGGAAAACAAAACAAAAACCTTCACACAGCAAAACTCCCGCTCTAAATAGTCCACTCATCCCTGAATCACACACGTGACTGTAGTTAAACATAAAGTCACATCTGTGAAATTGTTATACCAAAAGCAAGTATTTCAATTCTTTTTTTCAAAAAATGTCTCTTACTGATATCTCTTTGAGAAAACAACATTTTAACAGAGGAATTCAGAGTATGCAGCAAGTATCATTAACTGAAATCAGGGGCAGGTCAGGGTGAGGTGCTTTTTTTGTGTGGGTTCTTTTGATTTTGTTTGTCTGTGGTTTTTTAAGTGCTTTTCTTCACAAAGCTTTGTCTTTTTCTCCTGCCTTCTCACTCACAAACTCCCTCCAGTTTTCCTTGCCTGGAGCTAAATCAATATTGAATCAGGAGACAAATAAATTCTCAAAGCATGCAGCTGGCTTACTTTAGCCCAAAAGTGAATAGAATTTATAGAGATATACAAAGAAATGTCACGCGGTCTCAAACACAAACCCAAAATATACCAGCAAAGCAAAAAACCAAACAAGCAAAACCCCCAGTCCTTGTTCTCAATTTAAAGCTAATTACACACTGCAGGTCTATCAGGTGAGGTGTAAAGAATGTTATGGTACAGCACAGACATCTTTGACTTGGCTCTGAGCACCATACAAATCTACTGACCCTAGGAAAACAGATCAGTCCATAAATTCAGAGTTCAGCCACAACCATCACCAGCCACCCCTCTACCCATCAGAAACTCAGGCCACACAGTGATACAGCACAGAAACACACAGGAGCTGCAGAGTTGGAGTGGGAGAGTCAAAGCTGATTTTTGTGTTCAGGTGACACAGTCATATGTCAAATATTGATACCCTTCAAACTCTCCATCTAGCAAAGGCAAGTAATGGAAGACCTCCTAATATTTTCTGCTCAGCTTTATTGTTTTCTTGGAAGAGTCACACTCTTCCATAGTCCAAACCAGCTCGTGGTCTTTGTGTCTGTAACTATCACCTCAGCAGCTGCACCACCAAAAGCATTTAATTTGCTCTGCGTTGGGAATCAGGAAAAGTTAACTTCCCAACCACCCTCCCCAGCCCTTGAGTTTCTTTTCCTTTTTTTCCTATCAGGCTGTAAAATCCTCTTTTTCTTACCTGCCATAATGTTCTGAAAGACCATGGGTGTCTGAATTTCCAGACAATATCACTTTCAGAGGTCTGTCACCATCTTCCTTCAGGAAGGACACCAGGCAGGGTATAATCCCAGCACAAAGGAACCATCTGCTGGTGTGGAGATGACCCCAGAAACCGAAACAGTTTGAGTTAGGATCAGTCACAGCTCCAAAGGGCAAGAGCTAAAAGCCACTTCCTGTAGCAGGAGATGGAAATGATGCTTTCATGATAGGTGTTATTGCTGAAGCAAATCTCCTGCAAGCCTAGTATCATCCTGGGGTGGTGGGTAAGTGCTGCACTGGCAGCACCTGAGAAAAATGGGCATAGCAGGTGCTGCTTGTATGGCACACATGGTGGTTATTTGCTAAATAACAGAATTACATTCCTTCCCCTCCAAATCAAACCTTTATCATGCTGAAGAAAAACAAAAGGCATGTTTCACAGGCCCCTATCTCTGCATCCTAGGTGTACTGGGACCAGTTGCCCAACTTTGTGCATTGGACCATGGTGAAAACATGAAGTCAATCGCCAATGGAGAAGAAGCTGGGGCTGTGCTGAATGCAGTGCAGACCCTGCTGGAGTAACAGCTATGGTACAGAGCATCCCTATCATCTGGAAGAGAGCAATCAGGCAATACTCTCCATCAAAAGAGTCTGCTCCTCTATTGCAAAATCTGTGAGCAGCTGAATACTAAAGAACTCAACTCTGATGCTCATTTTAGCTAGTAATTAGAAAAAACCAGTATTTTTATTTTTGGTGAACTGCAAATGTCAATTATCGTATTATTATTCTCAAGGCCAGTTACATAAATAACATTGCATTTTATTCTATACAGTGAAAAATACGCTACCTCAAATATAAAATGTCATACAAATGCTACAAGTGTACATTCTGGGCATGTGCAAGTTAAGGTGTCATGTAGTTACAGCCTCAAGGAGCTGACTGACAGAGAAGGTTGTGCTGGATTTCTCCCCCTCATGCTTCAGTCATTACTCAGAAGAGGGAAAAAAAGAGGGATGAAAAGTGTTTCTGTGATGCCATCTTGCTAGCTGGTTATTAGAACTCCCATCTTACTCCTGCCAGCTCCAGGATAATGCCCAGGGCAGGGTCATGGTGGCCATGAAGTCGTGCACCCTTGTCTTTCTTGTCTCTTGTGGTAGTATGGGAAGGAATTACTTTCTGTCAGCATGGCAGTGATGAAGAATCACAGAATCAAAGAGAGGTGATCTGAATCACAGAATCACAAAGAGAAGTCACGTGTAGTCATTTTATATAATCAGTCACCTTTCCTGGACTAAAAGCTCCTTAGAGAAGGAAAATTTTACCATTTAGGACCTGTGGTTCAGAGGTAAGACTTCCTCAGCCACTGGTGAACATATTGCAATGCCTTTACAAGGAATAATTAGACAGAGATATACATTTATAGTTAATTATCATGTTAGGGCAGCAAGAGCAGAGTGAGTTCCAAATGCAAAATATTGCCCCCCCCCTCCCCCTTTCCATATAGATTATTTTAGCCCCTCTGGTGTTCGCTTATCCCTCTTGGGAGCCTTTTCAAAGACTTCTCAGCTCTGAGATTTAATGCTGGCATTGCTGACATGCAGAATTAAAAATGTAAAGCGTATTTACTACCTTCTGTTTTTAGATTAGCAATAGAGAAAATAGTCCTTGACCTGCACATAAAGCCAGAAGGGCCGAAGGGACACAGCTGCAGTGTGAGCAGAGTGAGGAGAAGAAAGCCCATTGCAGGGCAGCCCAGAGGGGTGGAGGCCTAAGTCCTTCTGGAGCTACAGGAGCAACTGTAGGAGAGGGAAGCTGTGGATAAAAGCCTTGTCAAATGCTCATTGCTGGCATGGCGACCTGTTGGAAGTGTTATTTCAGGAGACAAGAAAAGAGTGGTTCTGTCTATAGGCCAGGGAAAGGATTGGGTCACAGCTTTACTGATATCTGCAGTTGTTAGTGATGCAGTGGTTTGAGGAAAGAGTAAAAACTCATGATTTTCACTTGATGTCTCTGATGTACAAAGCTAAAAATCTTTAATTAAAACAATAAAGAGAATAAGAAGAGCATTTTTTCCACTCTTACTGGAACATGATTAACAGCTCTAGTGCTTGCTTTTTGCAGTGGCCTACAGATATTTTCCAGACACTCTTCTACCTATTTTCCAATTTGTCTTGTTTACTGAGCATTTTTTAAACCCTCAAGGCATAACTATTAGAGCAGTACTTACAAAAAAAGTATCTCATGACATTTTTGAAGGATTTTCTCAGACAACAGGGTTACCACACCACTCTTGTGTGACTAGAAACCAGAATAAATTCCTAGTATTTTAGCTTTATTTTATACTGTTCTTTTGGTAAATAGAGCAGTGTCATTCACAGGTACATGACCTGAGGCTTAGGTGCCAGAGGCTTATTTGCTACAGGTTTAAAATAATCTTGGGACAGTGGTGGGTTTTTTTCATCTATGGTTTCAATTTTTGTCAGAGCAATTTCTTGCCTTTCCTGCTCTGAGTCACAAGTTTGTGAGAACAGAAAGTAGCTCCTGAAGAAATTTATGTAAGGGTTTATTTGTGCACCTTTCTAGAGACAAATCTGCAGAGGTTTGGGATCCATTCTTTCCCAATTGAAGCTCTGGCCTCCCACTAATAACCTACGGTGTTACGATGAATTTGCTGGGTTTGTGACTACACTGGTGAGGGAGAAGTGTCAGTAGGGCAGTTCCTCTTAAGCTCATACCAGTCCTGCTGAAAGTGACTTCCACTCCTTATGTTCAAGCATCTTTTGTTCTCCAAAGGGCATTCCTTTTCAACACCATGAGCCCACATGATTTCTTGGACACTTTGGATTTCCCTTTGCATAATGGCGCAAATTAAGTGTCTCTGGCCTTCAATAAAATTGGGGTATGTGTGACTGCCTCTCAAACCGGCAAGGAGCACAAAAGTGAAAAAGGACAGATCGTGGACTGAAGTCCCTGGATATTTTCCACCATCCGGCCCTTGATGCTTGCCACAGCTCCTCTCTTCCCACGCCGGCTGCCAAGCAGAGCCCAGTCAGCTCCAGACACAGGGATAAGGGGAACGCTGAGTAGCTGAGGGCTGGGTTGCAGCTCAGTGCTTCCAGAGGAAATATTCCTCTGCTCTAAGGAGATGCTGAAATAGTTGTACTGCCAGCATCTGCTTCCTCTTAGACATCTATTTTACTCCTACATTTGACAGATGGACCAGTGATGGGGAGATGAGTACTGAGAGCCTCCAGCTAATTTCACTGATTTGGAAATATAACTGAGAAATACATACATTTTTATCCCTCACTTCTTTCACAGGCGTTCTACTCCATTCAGCAAGGCCAGGGCTACAAATCAAACTTAGATTTTGTTTAGCAAGGAGTGGAGTAGAAGATAGAGGTGTGGCTGATTGAAACCATGTCACCTGTTTTCATGTTTCTGCAGGCCTGAATATTTCAAAGACAATTAGCAAACATATTCTTGGTGCAAAGACTGCTTCTGAAGCAGAAGGAGCTATTTTTCAATTTCCAGCTGAATTTCCAACTCTATTCTGAACATTCAGTAAACAGTTAAGATTTTTCTTGGATAGCTCTCAGTTCTGTTGGCCAGGGGACACAATAATTCTGCTATTGTGCTTGCCCCTGTTCTTGGGCTTCCTGCAATTTTCCTGTCATACACCCTCAATTCCCAAACTTGCAGTGGAGCTATTCTCACCTCCTGCACTGCCTGAAATTCACAGGCTGTATGTGCTAGTGTGAGTCAGCAGTAATTACACTTCATCTGTAGGAAAGACAGTGGTGAAGGGGTTGGAGGTGATTCAGCAGAACACTTTATTGGCAACGTCACTCTGGAAATCACCACACCTGGGTCCTCAGGTTGAGGGCTTCACAATCACAGACCACTGTGTAAAAGACAGCCATCATAAAGGCTTTCTGCAGCAGTCTGAAATTTGCTATCCCATCATACTTAGACCACAAATGGAATCACTGTGGCAGGGCAGGGATAGCACCTAAGTGCTGTGAGAAATTTCACATTTATTCTCCGTGTCAAACGTTCTCTTGGTTCTCACAAAACACAGCACTGTAGTTAGAAATCATTTGAATCTGATGAGTCAGTGCACATAGTATTATTCTGGCACAACTGAGGCACTAGCAATTAAACCTTATTCTCCAGTAGTTCTGCCTTTTTAATCACTGCCAGTTCTCATGCGTTTCTGGCTTATTGGTTGCTTTGAAGGAACTGGAAGCAGACAGCTGATCAGGTATCACAGATGTGCCATACTGATGTCAGTCTAACTGCAGAGTTAAAATCTACTGTCTGATCAAAAATGATTTGATTTATAAAATGAATCCACCATGGGGTTATGGTGCCACATTCATTAAAACAAGAGCAAAACAGCATTGCATATCAGTATCATAAAAGGAACCAGCAGTTAACTGTGTGATTGGCTTAGTTAGTGTTTGTTATAAATTACAGTAATTAGCAGTGTAAACCAAAGTCGAAGTAATTTCTTCCAAAATGTAGCTATTTCTAATTTCTTTTTAGCACTGTATGGCTGGAAATAGCTCTTTATGAGGCTGAGGGTGAACCCTCACTAGACTGGGCTGCACAGATAGGCTGTTCTGTGGGACATGTTAGTCTGCATGGAGCTGGGGTGTGGCATCTTCCCTTCTGGTGTCCCCTTCCAAACAATTTCCTAGGAATTACATGATTCTTTGTAAAAGATGAATCAGTAAAGGGTCAACACAAGAACAAGAAACTCCTAGTTTGTGGCTTAAGGAATGCAACACAACATATTTCACCTATTTTGAAGCAATGACATGCTGTCCTCGCAGTGCATTATAAGGTCAAGGCAAGATAATCTTTCCTTATTTCCTAAATATGTGTAATACCCTGAACAGAGTTTGCAGATGTTAATAAAGACAGTATATTTTATGGATGTTCTAATTTTACAAAATCACATTTCATTATTTATTTAGTATAAAGATACTCTCCAAATATTCTCTTTAAGACTGATATTATTTTGAACACATCAGAACTGAAGTGCTGGGGTTTCAATGTAAACAGAAGAGACTGTCTGAAGGCCAAGTAGGGAAAGATGTGAGTGGAATGAGAGTGCTGTGGCCATGCGGGGAGGGGCGGGGGGTGGTTGGGTCACATTCGAGAGCAGATATGAAAGCTGCTAAGGCTATTACTGGATCTTAAACATGCAACAACTTTTCCCTAAATTCAGAACTGAGACTACCTGTGCTCTTCCTAAGGGGAAACAAGGCATTTCAGGAATAATTCTGTAAAAGCTACATGGTTATGGAAACCATTCAAGTTAGCCGATATGAAAGTGTGTCAAGTCTTGCTCCTCTCAATAACCTATTTTGCATTTTACTAAATTGTACTTCAAAATTTTCTCTTAAGTCACTGCTGCCGAATGCTTTGATGCTTTTGGTTTTCAGTCTTTTTCCTAAAAGCCTGAATTAAAACCTACACATCTCCTTTCAAGATTCCCATTTCTCTCAAATAAAAGAAACAGAAAGAGGGATATAAAGATACCAGAGAGAGACTTAGATTAAATGGAAGTGGGATTTTGGTAGCTTGGCTCATTTCCTCCCTCTTTGCCTCTCAGGGACTTAACCACGAATGGGTCCTTCTGGAAGCACAGTTACTGAGTTTCTGCTCAGCACTTTTCCTTCCTCCAGGACTCTGACAGCACTGCAGGCATCCAATGCTGTAAGGAGCATTCACAGGCATGGAGCCCGTCAATGCCATCATCACCAGTTTGGTGCTGGCTCTTCACTGAGACCACACGGAATGGAGGATAATTCAGACGGAAAATTTGCCTTGTGGAGCACAGACTGAGGGAGCTCCTGCAGCCACTGGTGTCTTACACCCTCATTGTTAGATTGTCCCTAACTACCTCAACTCCAGTAGAGGACATCCAGTTTGATTCCTTTTCAAACCCAAGAAAATAAATAAATATTTTCCAGGAGCACCTCCTACCCACGAGCTAATGTTCCCTTTGGAGTTAAGTGAAAATGCTTGGAAACAACATTTTCAGGGTATTTCACCATGCATTATAGACAAAAACCTGCCTTGCATATAATAATAAAAAAAAGGAATATATCATAACAGTCTACTGTTTAAAGTATTAGCTTGCCTTGCCCTGCCCTATGAACACTTAAGTATTTTTAAATTGCCATTGGATAAAATACACAAGCAATTCCTGAAGCTTTCCAGGGGGAATGTATTCCTCCACTTACCTGCAACAGGAGAAAAATGGAAGAATCTCTCTCTCAAATGCATACACAATTTGCCTTTTCCAGAAAAAAAACCAGAGCAAATTTCTTTATATGGTTTTGCAGAGTTTCTATACAGTTCTTAGCTGTGAAAAGTTACATTTTTTCCAAGCATGTATAGATTTGAGTATTTAACAATGGCTAGAAACAGCCAACACTGAAGCATGTGTCTAAGCTCTTGATAAATACCTTGTTTAAATGTAGTTGAGATGCCACAAAATGTTTTCCGTAATAGGAAATAAAACACAGTCATCTGTTCTAATTGCAGTGATGCTGATGTAGCAAAATACGTATTCATAAATTCACTTTATCAGAGAGTACCGTAAGGACATGACTACCACATTTCCAAGGAGATCCCACAAGAGATCACATTTAAACAACATTTCAGCTTCATTTTCAATGAACAGGATTTTCCTTTTAATTTAAAAATAAGACATCATCTGAAATGTACATACACTTACTCAAGCTGTGGATTAATGAGCCCCTGCCTCCAGCTGATGCCTCTATTATGGAGTTCATAACAGAAACTGTTTTATGCCCACCTCAAGCAGAGCTTCGCCTACTTTTGGTTAAAACTCTTCTTTTTAGAGAGCTGACAGCAAAGGTGAACACACTCAGAATGTTTTTATAGCTTCATTTACATATTTTTTATATCACAATTCTTTATCTAGGCTATCCCACCTCACCCTTTTTCTGAATAATTGGGCAGTGAGTATTACCCAGAACTGGGTAATGAAAAAGAAATGTCTCAGGAAAAGATTGTACCCCCAGTAGCTTCCTAGGGACTGGCAGACTCTTGGGCACCACAGCCACCTAAGTCTTCACAAACAGAGGGGGGAAAAGGGGGTCTGTGCCTTCTGCCAGGCCAGCCTATAGCACAAAGACTACTAAACCCCCAAAATATGCAGGGTCAGGTTGTGGGTTTAAAAGCATAGATATGAAGAACGTGAGAAGGACCCATAATTTTAACTTACTGCAGAGTCAGAAAACAGGTGCGTTTCTAGCCTTTAATCTTTGAGAAATGAAGTGTATGAGGCCTTATAGTCTGCCCTCTGGACTCTGTGTGCTTTTGGGATCTAGTAGTCATATCATATCTCTCAGATACTAAACTGGAACTAAACGAACCTTTAAAAAAAAAATAGAAGAGCAGTTTAAGAGGTGAGGAGAAATGCCAGAAGTGTCAGTGCTAGGCATCCTTTCCTATCCCCAGCCCACCAGCTCTGCTCAGTGGGAGGTTTTCCTTGCTGGAGCTGCATTAAAAACACTTTGTCCTGGACTTGATTTCCATGAGAAGTATTCCACATGCCCATGCCAGAGCTTGGCCCCAAGCTCACATTCCTACTGTCAGAAGGTACTCTTATGTTCCACACAACAACTTTATTTCAACCTCCAAACCACAGACAGTTTTAAACTAAAACAGGGTAGATTTAGACTAGATAAAAGGAAGAAATTTTTATGAGAGTGGTGAAATACTAGATCAGCTTCCAGAGAGGGGTGGTTGTCACTGTCCCCAGAAGTATTAAAAACATGCGTAGATGTGTTGCTAAGGGGCATGGTTTAGTTCTGGACTAGACAGTGTCAGGTTTATGGTTGGACTCAATGACCTTAATGGTCGTTTCCAACCTAAATGATTCTATGATTACTCTTGAAATCCACTGTAGACAGTGAGCCCTGATTGCTCCGTATGCTCCCCTCCCCTTCTAAAAAATTCCCCTGCATGTACCTCAGCTCAGCGCACACAAAACCAAACTCTTCCTTCACTCCTTTGGATGCCAGATAACCAAAAAAAGAAAGAATTCCAAAAACAGTGTATCTTTTAATAAGGGAGAGACTTCATGTGAAGGCAACATTCTATGCTATAAGAAACATTCATTCTCTCTACAGAAAATCAGGAAAGGACCAGTGAGACAGTAGCATTCAAGAAGCGCTTTTTACAACCCTGTGCTCACCTCGTCACTTCTTGACAAACATCTTTCTGGATAGTTCTCTGAAGAATTCATTATTCCACCCAGTGAGTTCAATGTATTCCATATTAAGCAGTTATATTTAGAAAAGTTGCAGTCAAGACCATATGATACCATCACTGAATTATGTGCACAGCAACAACAATGAGTAATAAAGTTAAAAAGCAGTAAGAGAGGTCTAGCAGATGGGCAAAACACCAAAATAAACATTCTGATAGAAACAGAGATTCAGCAAACCACCAAAACCAGCAGATTCTTGGGAGTTTGGCTTTATTTGGGTTAACTAGGTAAATTTGCTAAGAATGTTGTTATGCTATTATAATATTAAGGCACAGAGCATGGCCAAGGACAGTTGAACATAATCTGGATATCAGAGTATGAGGATATCAGAGAGAAAATGCAGAACATACTGTAGCTCAGTTGCACTTTGCCCCCATCACACAAACTTATAAATCCTTCTAGAAGAGCTGCCCTTTCCCACAATCCATGTCACTAAAATGAGATGCAGCAGTGGTATTTGTGTCCTCAGAGCCCTCAGCTACTGTTCCTCACATCATGCCTTCACATTTTGTATGAAATTTCTTTTATTTCAGGAAACTGGGCTCAAACTCAGGGAGAAAAGTACAATAATGCAAGTGTATAAAATACTGAGCCATCTTAATGGGACATGTAAATCTGGCAAATAACTTCTCATTAACAAGGTTTTGGCTCAACTGGGTTCTTGTTTCCTGCAACAGGATAGGAAATATTAGATTAATAATACTTTTGTAGAATTCATATAGTAACACTTTTGTATTGCGGAATGTGGTTTCATTATCACTGGGGAATCCAGCGCCATTCCAAGTAGTGGCTTGGGTGAAGATTCTGAAACTCAGCAACTCCCTTATTTCCCATATCTGAGAGCTTTGAACCTGCTCACAGATGGGTAACCTCTCCTTTTGATCAGAAAAAGACAGTCACAGGCTTTATTCTGTGATAATAAAAGATGATTTTTAAGCGGACAACCCTGCTGCACAATCCATTGCAACCTGAAAATCAAATGGACAGATTATGAGGAGCATGGTTTTCTTGTATACACAGCCTCTGTACAGAACTAACATTAAATTATATCTTTTTGTGCTAAGAAGATCTGAAAGCAGCCTCCAACTGCAATTATAACCTGTGGATGGCAGAACATATTTCCAGAGATAATCATCTGTTCTGGGCAGATAATGAGATTTACATGGCCTGAGACCAAGATTAAAGTTTAGCAACACTTAGAGAAATAATTTCTAGCATGATGATTTCTCAACAAGTCTAAATCAGTCCAGCTGTAAGGTGCATTTGCCCTGCCATCCTCCATCTCCTTTATGTTTCCTGCCTTCTGCTGGAGCTGTGGGACCAGACAGTGACAAGAGCAGGACACTGCAAAACAGAGCAGCAAACCAGGCTCTTTCTCAGCTGGGTTCAGTTTTCAGCAGACCAACGGGTTTGGTTACAGCAGTGCTTTTGAACCATGTGCAATCCCAGTACTTTCTTGACTGCTGTAAATGAATAAGCTGGTTTGTGCTGCAGCAGCAGCAGCTCACTGCTGGGAGCTGCAGTGTGCTCACCCTCCAGCCCTGCGTGGTCCCTGGTGCCCAGAGCTTGCAGCCTGGAGCTCTGCGCCCACCGAGGGACTCCCAGCCTTGGGCAGAAACCCTCTGCACAATTGGGAGCAGGGCTGAAGGAGCAGCCTGTTTGCTGCCAGCTGTAACCTCTGGGCCTGAGCAAAGTTTCTAATGTGAAAACTCACAATGAATAGAGTGTTATAAAAAATACGGCATGCAACTCATGTAAGTAGTTTCAATCAGAAACAAAAACTGAACACTGTACGAATGAGGAAATTTTGGTCACAGGAGACTGTAGAGCAGTTTTCTCAAATATGCATTTGTTGTCTATGGCTGTCTCAGTCTATCAATTCAACATTTTCTAAATTAGAAGGGATTTATATAAACAGAACATGGTCTCTAAGGTGCTGTTTATGGTCGGTCTGGTAGAAATATTTATGATCATTCTAAAATTAGTGTTTTTTCTAAAGTGTGCTTTTGTTTAATATTGCTCCCGACAGTTTCTATGGTACATATGCAGTTTTGTTTCTTATGAGAGAAACAGAGGCAACAGAAAACCCCACTGTAAATAGTGCTGCAGTGGTGGCTAATCAATGGAGGGTCGTTCTCAGCTGTGAGCTGTGGACTCTGCTGTGTGAGAAGAATTCCCTCCTACACACTTTTCCCCAGGGCACGCAATCCTTTTCCCACGTGCCCATGCAAACCTATCCATGCCACGCAGGAATATATATAGGAGCAGAGTGCTGGGAGGAAGTGCTGGAGCTGCTGCCTCCTGCAATAAAACACGTGTGATCACACGGAGTGCATCTGCTTACTCAGATCTGGTGTCAGAAAGATAATTCATGTCCTCTCTGCAGATATAAAAATAAACTGGGTTCAGGCTGAGTTCAACAATCTAAGGTTGCATATTAGCAGTTACCAGTCTTCCTGGGAGGTGAGGCATTTTGCAAGTTCCCACTAAGAGGAAAGCAACCAGATAAAAGCCTGGTGCATGATGAGGGGCATGGTGCTCACACTGACGTGACTCATACTCATTGGTCGTGACTTCAGTGGGTTTTTCTGAGCCATGACTACAGCATCTTTTAGCAGGATTTCCTTGAGTCACTGGCCTGTCTATTATAGATCTATAGATCTGTGGAACCTGAGCAAGTTTACAGAATAGACTGCTCCTATTCATGTACGGCATTATGAATTGTAAAGTGCAACTGTGGGTAGACTGTCAACTCATTTCTATCTTAATCTCTCTTTCAAATAACAAAGCTGTATTAATAAATTGTAACCATCTTATTGCCAGATCTTGCAAGTAAATTCTGCTCCTAGTATAAAATCACCAAATAAGAACAATAAATGACTGAAAATTGTTATGAACTTCCAAGTCCCTCACCAAATTCAGTCATCCAAACAGTGTCCCTTCTTCCTCTGCCTTTTTCCATTCCCACTCTTCTCCCTTGTTACACAGCTAGGAACATGGATTTCAGAGCAAGAGTTAAGCAAGTTTGCTGTGGTCCTCCACTTGAACCACTTCAGCAAATCTCAAACACATAAAAAATTTTAATTCATTTATGACAATTTACCAGGAAGATGGAAAACTGGCAAACTGTAAAGAGGAAAACCCACTGCTACAATTCAGTCTGCATGAGCTGACAAGATGAATGATTAATGTACTTTTACAAATGGGGATGAACTTGTCCAAAATGGAAGAAGCTAGGCAGTGGTCACTGAAAGGGAAAGAAATGGATTCTAAACAGAATTTGAGATCACAGGGAATAATTAACTGAGCATTGTACTATTGCTGATAAATATCTGATAGTTGTGGTGAGAAGTAAAGAAGAATGAGCCAGACTCTTCTCTACAGTGACAGGACTGTGACAGGACCAGAGGCAATGGGCAAAACCTGAAATACAGGAAATTCCCCTTAAACATAAGAAAACACTTTTTCACTGGGGGGGAGTGAAACACTGGGACAGGTTACCCAGAGAGATTTTGAAGTGTCCACCCTCAAAGATATTCAAAGCTGGACCAGGCAGAGCCCTGGACACCAGCCCTGGCTGCAGCTGCTCTGAGCAGAGGACTTGGACTTGACAAATTCCAGAGGTCCCTGCCAACATCCACCTCTTGTGATTCTTCAGTGCCTACATGAAGATCAGAAATATGATAATAGAAGGACCAGAAACTTATCCATGGGACAAGACTGAAGAACTAGGAGCTGATAATAAATGCTTTCAGTAATCTGCAAAGATTTGATCATTGATTTGCTGTAGCAATTTGCTATTGTGGACAATCCATCAATATCAACTTTAAAATAAAATTAGACTTTATTCTAAATATAGTGATGGGACAAGGGGCAATGACTTTAAACTGAAAGAGGGTCTTTTAGTTAATGGTCTATTCTATATAAAGGATATTCTTATACTTCATAAAAATACATTCCTGAATGGGAGCTATGTTCCAGTGAATTTAAGTATCTTGGTGCATCTTTCAGCTCATGATTTTCATTACATTCTTTTGGCCTCAGAAAATGGAAAGAATGCAAAATACATTTTTTTGCATAGCATTGTCACCATGTAGGAAAATCCTACAGTGAGAAGACCAGTGGATATGCTTTTTGAACATGACAAATGTATTTTTAAATAAATAAAAATACCTTTGAAAGAGAAAATACAGCACAAGAGAGCCTGTACAAGCAATATTTCTCCCTGGGTTGCCCTTTAGGATTGGTCTTCACAGGGAGAAAGTATTGGTGCATCTCTTAGGCTGTGGTTTTAAAAAGTTTTTAAGAAGGAATCTCCTAAAGCACAACTGTAACCATGATGCCCAACTTCAGTAATACTTGTAAATTTGTGGAAAATGTGCCTACTTCCTTCTGAGTACAGAGGATGATCAGGTGTCATGGGCACAGAACTGGAGCTCACAAAGATCTTTTGTATTTCATGCTAGCTCAGAACAGGGCAGCACATGCACCTGAGCAGCACAACTTCCAGCTCAGTGTGTCACTGGCACAGCTGCCAGTGCCTGCAGTCTGTGGCACATGAACAGAGTGCCTTAAGAGCCTGCTTCGGTCCAAATATTTATCTTGCAGATACCACACTGATTGGGTCTGTGCAGCCTCTTTGTCCAGCTATAGTGTGGTGCAAAGGTTCAGGTTACAGCACCCACTTTGTTGCATGTCCAGCTTCTATGAAAAGCAGAATATCCTTCCCATCCCTCCCTCTGACTCTGTCAATTTTCAGAAGTGAAGGTGGTACAGCTTGTCAGCATCTTCTGTGGGATGGCTGTGTAGTGACAGCCCAGACTCCATACTGGCATGAGACAGACCAAGAGAGAGCTGGGGGCTGTTTTTCACAGCCTTCTGTCGGGCAGCCAGACCAAATCCTTTCAGACACAAAGAGGGCATTTTCAGAATAACTAATGTTCAGTCAGTGACAAGATAAAGACAAAGTGATGTGCTTCAGAAAATTGATGCTCAGGAAGGAAGATTGGAGACATCAGGGAAAGAAGATTCTCAGCTTTACAGAGCCACGTTAAGTATGTGCTAAATCTTTTCAAAAAGAAAAGAAGTAAAAGTTGGCTAAAACCACCAAGTATGTTTGACCTTTCTTTCCTATAAGCAGAATCTTAGAGTTGACCTGAGGCTTCCCTCATGAGAAAAGAATAAAAAAGATCTTGCTCCCTCTGGTATGCTACTCCTTTCTAGAGATGGGGAAGATGCTGTTTGTAATCTGCATGATTCCAGCATTTCACCCCAATCAATGTGGCCACAGACCTGCCCATGAGATGGGACTGCATAGCAGATCCACCCCCCGCAGAAGCAAAGCTGTGCATTGCCAATGCCTTGGAGCACTCTGGAACAGACCTTTGAGTCCATGAGAATCAGGGCTCAAAAATGCCCAAGGCATCTCACCAGCCTTTCCCTCTACTTTCAACTTAGCTTTCCTTAACAGAAAACCAAACGAAGATACCACATACACACAAAGAGAAATGTAAAGAACATTTCCTGCGGTTACAACTGCATTGAGTCCCAGATCCCCTTCTCCGCACCCCCAGACTCCCCAGCCCCCAAGCAAAAGTAACTGGAGAGGCTGCAGCAGCCCTGGTGCAAGAGTGCAGGAAGGGCACAACTCGCTCTCTCACATGAGCAAATTTCTAAATACCCACTGTGAATAAAATAAATAGCAACATTATTTTCTGGGACTGGTGCTTTGTTTATGTGATTCACCCACAGAGTTCATTTTGTAACAGAAGTGCAAATAAGCACTGCCATTTCTTTTTTAATCTGAATCTGATGACTGGCAGAGTCTGTACCAGTTTCCTGGGCTGCTGAACAGTGGGTCACCTGCCCAGCACGGAGTTAAAAGAGTACCTCACAACTTGTACAAAATAATTGTTGTTGGTATTCTTTTAAAAATTTTCCTTCCTTCAAGGAGAAGAGCAGAGAGGAGATGAAAAAGAAAAAGAATTGCTAACTTATAACATTTGCTGATACTTTAAAATGCTCCAGCATCTTACAATCCATTAAAAACTAAACCATTCAAATTTTTTACTAAAAAAGTTGCATTTAAGCCCCAGGGGAGATGAAATTTTTTAATCAGTCTCAGTTAGTGTTCAGTAATGTGCAGATGTCTAAAAATATGTATTTACCAATCAGAGGTTACCCAAGTTTAATAGATCAGACAGAAAATGTAATGTCTGTTAAAATTTAACAGTTATCTTCCAGCTTGTGTGGCTGCAGACTCCAAAGCCATGGCCAGAATCAAGTAGGAGTTCTCTGTGGGACTCACCTGATTTGAGCATGGTTAGAGGGCAACCTTTGAAGGACTGCCAATACAAATGATCCTTCCTGATAACATCTGCCTTGAGCATGATGAAATGGCTCTTGGATCCAATTCACTAAACAATTCTGTCCTCTCTGAGCACCTTTCAAGTTAAAAAAAAAAAACCCACAAAACCCACAAACAAAACCCCCACGAAATTTCAATGGAAGTTTACTCTAATGATAAGTCTAGATTAGACCTAAAATGGGATTGCCCAAGCACTTTTTATGTTTTACTAAAGATATTTACTCTATAGTGAAGCTAATTAATAAATATCTGATGGGCTGATTTGGACATTTCATGATGGGACTGAACAATCAACAGCGGAGTCTTTTCTCAGATTGCTTGTGCTGCCAAAATCAGATCTCTGCCTCAGCTCTCCTAAGATGAATTTAAAGCAATGAAGGTTGTTTGCAAAAAGTTAGATTTGCTTGCTGGAGCTGGCATGTAAAGGCACTGGTATTCTCATTCCCTCTTTGCCTTCCTTTCCCCAATATAGTAGTACCATTTTTTAGTACGCAGCTTATGCTGAAAGTACCACAGAGCCCAGATGTGGACAGCTACAACTGTGCAATAGAGAATTTTAGTCCACACTGAGCTTCAAAAGTCTTGTTTAGGTAGTACTTCGACAAATGGGAGCCTGAATGTGCACTGTACATACCTTTCTTTGCATCTGGGAAGGTGAAGGGAAACTCTAGGTACAGTTTTTGGTCCATTTTTCTCAGTGTAGTTTCTTCCAATATGCAGATTTGAGAAGGTTTTGTCTGGAAGCACAGTATAACCATTTATCTTCATTTGTAGCAGGATTTCCTAAACTTCTGAAGGCTGATCCTCCTGCTTCAGGAAAGGGAACAAGGTCCTGGCACTTGGCAGTTTTCCTGTGTGCCCTGCGTGGTTCCTCCCCATCCCCATTCTGACCCACTTTAGATGACCCTGAGGCATGTCACCATTGCCTTGGCTTTGTTTTTACAAAAACACCACCTCAGATTGTCCTTTCAAAAAATAACCCCCCTGACAATTTCTCTTTAATGCCAGTATTTTAAGAGGTTACTCGTTGCGACTTTGAATGTCAGTATTCACCCCATCTATAAACTTCATGTATGACCTGGATCACTCCTGCTATCCTATTAGCAAAGTATTATCACATTTAAATCCAATTATCACTAATTCAAAAGAAAGTCAGCAGTGAAAGCTCTTCCAAGGTTTTAGAGGCTGGAGATAAGTGCCACTGGTTCAACTTTA
The DNA here is from genome assembly GCF_009650955.1 of Corvus moneduloides. Taxonomy (NCBI): domain Eukaryota; kingdom Metazoa; phylum Chordata; class Aves; order Passeriformes; family Corvidae; genus Corvus; species Corvus moneduloides. The sequence continues at coordinate 16,729,057 of NC_045483.1, forward strand.
TGTTTGTTTATTTTTTATAATTAGGTGCTGACTTTATTCCTAGGACTGAGAGGATGAACTCGTCTAGCTCAGGCACAGGGTCCCTAGGCATCACCAAAATGTTACAGGGATCTCTGAAGCCCTGCAGCAAATTTCAGACTCTGTGTTGGATATGCCATGGAGCAAACTTCCAGCAGAATGAAGAACCTCTGCTTTCAGTAAAACTAACAGCCACCACCAAGCTGTGTTAGCACACACACAGTGCTTCAATTCCATCTGCCTGGTTCAGAAGCATGTGTAAACTTGGATTTTAGGATATGACACTTAAAGAACTAATGTAGGCATGTAAGGAGGTGGTAATGAAGCTGTAAGCTTTTGTTGTGACCTCTGCAGCAGAAAGCAGAGATAACTTGTCTGGTTATAGGAGAAATGCAACTCCTGACAAAATCCTGTGCCATATATGAACTACATGAAATGGCTCTCAAATGTGAGATCCTTCTTTTTCTTAATCTATTTTGGAACACGTTCTCCCACTAATATCTTCCATAAACACACAGGAAAACTCTGCTGCAGCACAATAAGCCATTTCTTGGCTCTGTGCTTTTTGTATTTCAACACACTTTCCTGGATTCGGCTCTCAGCTAAAAGAGATGTGTTATTTCTGCATTTAGCAAACAAAAATGTAAATACTCCGCAGTTTAATGAACTAAAACCATGTCATGAACTAGAGGCCTTCCCTTTTTCTCCTGCCTCCCCAAGCAAGCTTTTCAACTGGCCTTTAAGCAAGTTTTTAAACTTCTTTAAAAGCAATATTGCTGAAAAATTGAATCACAGTAGCTTTCATTCTATCTTCATATCTACTAACTATTAAATATGGAAATACCTTGGGAGTCGTTATCTGACAGGCAGTCCTATTGTCATTTCAGCCCCCTAAGAATATTTTAAGTTTTTTTTCAATCTAACAACAGTAAAAAAAAAAAGTGAACAGATTTTGTTTAGGAAAAATATTTTTATGTTGCTTAAAACATTCATAGCAAGTGTAGGAAAAGATACAATCCTCCCAGCTGATCTATTAGAATTATTTTGCAATGAGCCATGAGGTAAGGTGCTAGAATTTTCCAGAAAGATGGTATGTGGACCAATAGGTTCACTTTCTGGATAAGAAAACACAAACTCTCCTTCAAAAAGCCAAAGTGATGCCTGGTGTTGCAGACAGCCCCATTCATGTGATCCAACCACACAGGTTTCGTCCACTGACACTGGAACCAAAGCCAACTCTGGGTAGTTACAATAAACAATAAATTTTCAATTAAGTTTCAGCAATGAACATTTCTATCCCAGAGCTACACAGCTGTGATACAAACTCAGACACAGAGAGGGTCCACAGCATCACAAACACAAAACACAGACACTAAGAGTGATACTGCTCTTCCAAGTGCAGACCTTCCATGCAGCCCTGAAGTTTGAAGGGCTCCAGTCAGAATCTCCCTGTTGACTCTGAATTAGACTGGAGCTGTTAGTGCTCCTGGTTAAGTGTTTGCCATCTGAAAGCAGGCACCTCACTCAATTCTTCCTGAAGTGTTAGGAATAGGAAAGTTGTATGAAGTGTTTTTGTTTCAGTGGCCAAAATCCTCATTCTGCGTAATCAGTATGGCTAGAAATTACAGTAATGTTCCAGTAGTGGATTAATGTAGCTCTGACTGGGATTAATTGAATGTGTCGAAAAGATAAAACGTTGATAAGGTTTATGTTCTCTAAAGAAACTGTTTTGTATATTTATTGTGAAGTAAATATATATTGCTGAAAGAAAGGAAAGCACCAAATGTTCGGCCATTTCAGGCAAAGAAAAGCCAGCTAGGAGTACCTATGCCATATCTTTGGTATCAAAGTACCCTCATTTTCAGCAGCTCCCTCTGATTTGAGGCTGAGCCAACCTACGTTCACATTGCTTCTGGTTCACAATGTCTCTCTCTCTTTCCCCTCATCCCCAAGGGTATGGAAAGCAGAGAAATCTGGTGCAAATTATCAACACAGATGAGCTCCTGGCTAAGCAGGGATGGACTCTTTCCTGGCCACAGCTTTTTCCTATTGAAGCAGCATCTGGATTTTTTTCCCAAACATCCCTGACCCTGCCTGCCCTTTGCTGCCTTTTCCAGCATTGTTTTCTGGTTCTGTTAAATCCTTATTAGGGAATTTTGTCACTACAAAGAGGGAATTTCGTGGTGCCAATGTTCCTAACAGCTGCGCCAGGCCTACAGCAAGTGGGATGCCAAACAGTGCAGACCTGACTGCACCTCACCAGTTGCTGAAGAGCAGGAAGGCCTGTTGTGGTAAGGAAGTGGTGGCAGACAAAAGGCAACTTGGTAAAAAGGAACAAGAGGAGCACTCTGGAAGCCTAGCACCTTGCTTTGACCCAGGAATAACAGAAGTTGAGGCTGGCTGCAAGTTTGTGTTATTATTATGCTGTCTCTCATCGACTCAGGACGTTATCCTATTTCCCTCTGCAAAGCTTCCCATGAAGAAACAAAACAGTCCTGAGATAATGCTGGTTTGTAGCAAAAAACAACCATCATGTATAGAGACAGGCTGCACTTTCTTACTGTACAAACCAGAAGTCATTAGCACAGAGATGTGTGTCCCAGCTTCCAGACTTACTCTGCCAATGCAATGCTAATAGTCCTGGAGACTACTGTCCTGGGGAAAACTTTCTTTGGAAATATGAACAACCTTCTGCTTAAATATGGTACAGAATTCAGTAAATAATTATTCCATGCATAAATGAAGTCTGATGCTTATTTAATAACACTTTTTAAGAACCTGAATATGGATCAGTCTTGGGGGAAAGTGATCAAGAACAACATACTTCTTGTGAGGGAAGGTGGGCTGCTCTAATACTTTGCAGCATAATTCTTTATTGATGCTATCAGCTTTCAACAACTGACTACAAGTCGTGGGTTTAGCACTCCTTAAGCATAAAAGCATCAATGCCACACAAGAAATCGCAAAGGATGCCCAGAAACACAAATTTCTTAGGCTGTAACAACGTAACTGGGAGGAGGCTAAGCTAGATGCAGAGAAACGTGAACCAACCATATAAAGGCAAAGAAAATCTGTTGTAATCACTGGCTGAGTTAAATCCGTACTTGTGAGAAATGTGTCAACTCAGCCAACAGAAGCTGGCAGCCAAGTGTGTGCAGCTAGTTTTTCCAAAGGAAGGCCAAAGTAAAACTGGAGTGTGTTTATTCTGGCATCAAGACAGTCTCATATCCCAGCTAAAATCTCAGCCATGTTTGTTCTATGTTCAGCATTATCTTAATTCTACTCAGTGTATTATTATTCCTTTCAGATACATAGACATTCTTGAAACAAATAGTAACCTCCATCCAGAGGTAATATTTTTGGGGAAGGTTAGTTCTGATGAGGTTACCTGACCAGTCACCAAGCAACAAGGCACTGTCTGCTGTCCTTCAGTATCAGGAGCTTTTATAAAACATTGCTCTCACTTTTTCATAGGAAAAAACTGAAGCCTAGGGAGATTATCTATACTGTAGGGTCAATATTTACCAGCAGTGTTGTAGTCTCATTTGAGAAAATTGACAACATTTGTTTTCAAGCCAGAGCAGTAACAAAGCACACCAATGTTTGCAAAAGTCTTGTCAGACACAAACTATGCAGCTCAGGGAACAAGTTGGCTCTACTAAACTCGAAAGCAAAACAATCACATTTACTTTATCAGAGAGAGGTCTGTGGCTGCCTCCATTTATGCAGGCGTTTTCTGGAGGAGTTGTCTGGGAGCTGCACTGAGATGGGAAGAGCATCACCGGAGCCTTGGAAAAAGCTATGGAGAGTGAGTGGAATATTGCTGTGGTTGGGATGGGATCCTGGGAAAGGGACACGATCTACCAAAGGTGGGTGGGTACTGCTGTGTGCAGGCTGTGGACAGTGGAGGTGACACCTGCCCCAGGAGCTGAGGGTCTGCTCACCAGATAAAGAGGAGCTGGGCAGGTCTGAGGGATGCTGGTGAGGCTGCCTAAACCCAGGTGAACATGAGCTGTGGTCACACCAGGAGCTGCTTGGTGCCCCCAGCCTTGACCAGGACTGCTCCTGCACCTCCTGGCTGGCAGGGAGGGATAGTGTGGAGCCACCAAGCTCTGCCCAGAGCCAGGTTCTATGTCCAATATGTCTTGTCTGCTCCCCATGCCCTGCAGGGCTGCACCTGGGTGCCAGCTGCTGCCTGCCGTGGGTCACACAAAAGCCCTGATACAGAGCCAGGTGCTCTGCACAAAAGCCCTTTCCAGATCTCTGGAGCTTCAGGGGAGTTCCTTCATCACAAAACCCATTCATTGTCCATCAAATCACTTGCATTTACTCACCAAGGTGTATGACTGCCTGTGAGAAGAAAAAAAAGAACAGGAAAAATATAAAAAACCCCCTAAAAACTGCTTTATGGAAAAATCTCATAGAATACAAAAATGAAGCCTGAGTTTTATAGAAAGAGTCCCACAGAAATTATAATGTGACGTCTACAGAATTTTATCAAGAATTATTACTTGTTCTTTTCATCTAAACCTGTATTCCTGCTAGAGATTTCTGCAGCAAGCCTGAAAAGTCCACTTATAAAGCAATACATTATCATTTGGACCTTACATAAAGATTTCCAGAGAAATTATTCCTTCTGCAAATCAATTTCATATTAGAACAAGAGTTCACCTTTAACATTCATTATTATTGTTCTAACCGAACATTTTTATAAAACATTCTTTTGCTACCTTGCACATGCACTTCAGTGAAGTACTGCAAGATAGGAAAGATAATTACCTTTGTATCTTATTGGATGGTTACCCATTAAACACACCTGTAATGGGAATGCACGTTGTTATCTAAGTTCCCACAAACATATTTATCTCTCATAGCAGGAAATGAGTTACATTCGGAGCTAGATTTGTATCTTTATTCATAGAATGCCAGCTGTGATGAAACTATTAGAGCCATTAGTAAGCAACTGTCAGTCCCAATATACCAGTGGATGCCACAGCCTGCTATTCCTAGGTGGGAATTCAATAGCCTGCCAGGTTGACATAACCACGTACAGCATCCGGCTGCTGGAAAGGACTTTGGCACCTCAGTGGTTCACAAGAGACTCATCTCCCAGAGCAGGCAGACACACAAAATGTATCAGAGACTGAGGTTAAAATATGACATAATTTTGTAAATTGTATTAACCAGACTCATCATGCATGTATCAGCTTTGAATTTAATCTCAGCATTAGCTGGCTATTCCCCAGAGGTACCTTGCCAAGAAGATGTACTTTCCTTACTTTCCTATTTGATTTTTATACTACTAATCCTAAGCAAACTTGAAAAAGCAGAACAGTGGTTAAATCCCCCTCTGGTTTTGCAGAAAGTTTGTGGAAGTTGGAAAAGGGCTTAGGAAAGGATAATTTACCAACAGATACATAGCTTTCAGATCAGATTTAGCAACATGGCCAGTCTTACGGAAACAGGACAGGCCTTGCTACTGAAATCCTTGCAGAGTTATTGCTGCATCCATGACCCTACAATTTGTATGAGATGCTGCCTCTTGGCACCAGCTGCTCAAGATGCTGACGCTGTGTCCTCAGCAGTAAACTGGCACCAGGGGGGTGAGCAGGCTCCTACGATGTGCTGTGGCTCATGTGGCAGGTGAAGCATTTCCATTTGGTAGTCTGTTCTTTTTGGTTTTGTTTTTTCATTTTGTTTTCCTGCCACCCGACAGATGAGTTGGCTTTTGTAATCTTCTGAATCATGTGATCACTCGTTGTCTTACTGAACTGGTAACAACACAGGACTTGGGAATGCACAGGGGAAGAAAAGGGTACTTTACCTTGTCTGCCATTTCCCTTCTCATCCGTCTGTTCATGCTCCGAAGTCTGACTACAGCAGAAAAGTGTGTGATCCTTGGGGAGTGGGCTCAGCCAAATGCGCTTTGCTCATGGAGGCTCAGAGGCAGTTGCTGGCACAGACAAGGCCTAATGCAAACCTAAATTCGCAAAGTCAGAAATTTTAGGTAAAAAGAACGTAAACTCTGGTTTCTTCCGCTTCATTCCCCATCCCTTTGCAAGCTGCTGTGGTAACCTTTAAGAGAAGTGTCTCCAATGAGACATGACAGTGAGAGTATTGGAAAGGCGCTTCAAGAACCATCCAAAATAGTGCTTTTGCTTGCCTGAAGCATGCCTGTGATTGTCAACTCACGTTAACACACTACTCCCAGAGCCTTGTTACTGAGAGGCTGATAGCCTTGGTACAAGAAATTGTTCCTTCAGCTGCAAATCCAGTCCAGCTCACAAACAGGCTTTGGCTCCATCCCGGAGCAGCAATGTTGGGTTACCTCTGTCCCCCCCCCCCAGTTGTTACCAGAAGACTTGAAAGAGCACAAACAAGGGAAATTACCACCTCAAAATCAGCAATTTCACACTTGAATGAGAGAGAGTTCACCTTTAACAAAGCTAAATTAAATAAAGGTAAATTAAATTATTGTTCCATTTGAACAGTTTTACAATACTGTGAGACTGGGACTGAAGGCACAGCCCTCTGTCAGGAGAAAGCTCTTGCTGATGAACCCGACCACCAGCGGGTCCAGAGCCCACAAACCCAGCTTTAGAGAGTGAGTGCCAGACACCAGGTTACTCTACTATAAGTAGTTTGACGTCCACAATGCACAAATCCAATGTACAAATCCCAGCATCAAGTGGAAGTTCTACTGTGCTTCAAGAAAGCATTATTATATTTAAAAGGTATGGGATATTAGGCGGTCAATGGGAATTAGATAAAGAAAACATTTAAAAATGGTTAAAAAATTTATAATGCAAGACTGGATATGTTTCTGCAGATGAAATACTTTCAGGGGTTTTTAAGAACAGATTTTTTTTTTTTTTTTTTTACATTTTAAACTGTCAACACTCTTCTGAGCAAACACTCCATTCACACTGAAGTGAGGATTTATGTGGAGATAAAGCCTTAGGGGCAGATTCTTAGTGTGAACTTGATTCTAGTGTGAACTTGCACCTTTATGATGGAGGATGGCTCTGCTTGTTTGAATAGATGTCCTTCTGCTACTGCTGTGAATCACTGCTCTTAGTGCTGACAATACACATGACTCCAGCAAGCTCTCCACATGAACTCCATGCCAACCTATCAACAGCATTTCTTGCCTTGGACTGAGTCAAAATTCTTCAACAAGTTTAGAGGACAACTGGCAAACACCTCATCTCCTATTGAAACAGAGGGAAAAAAAAGCAACAGATCAAGTGATTAGTGGACAAACACGCAACTATTTCAGAATAAATGAAAAAAAACCAGTTAGACTGGAAAAGTAGTCTTTTTTTGTTGTTGTCTTGGAAGTATTTCCAAAATATGATTTTGATGAAGTTAAAGGTGATGAGTTATACAAGCCCATGTTGAGACACCAATAAAAACACGTACCTGCAGAAACCGCAAAAGTTAAACATGCTGGACAATTATTTACTTCATTCATTCAGCCTCATCATTCCAAACTAAACATTCAAAAATGGTCAACAGTTTTGGAAGAGCGTGTTTGTAAGGAAGGCACCGCCTGCAGAACAGTGCCAGGTCTGTTGGCATACTCAGGGCAACCGCACACCAGTGATGCGGAGTTCTGGAAGGGAATGGAATTGTCAAACGCACCCCAGGGAATTTCATCTAGAGCCAGGGGAGTTATACTGGAATGTGAGTAGGCACAGTTAAGCCCAAACACAGAATTGGAGCAGCTAATTCATGGTACTGTTAATTCTTAAGTTAATAGGATGCATGTAAAAATGTTTAAATATATGCTGCATAAATACCCATGGGAAACAGACACAGAAGTGCTCATGCTGTTTTTTTTTTTCTTCGTAGCATATTCAGAACCACAGTGTTCCTGCAGCTGATTATGGTCCCTCCCTCAGACTGGAGAGTTACTGGTCCATTTCAATCTATTTTCTTTGTCTTGACCAAAATCACTTCATTAAAAAATGAGAGGTTCCTTGGAAAATATGCATAATATTCAGTGCAATAGTACTTCAAGGCAGAAGGGAAAACCTACAGGAATGCTATTTACCTGAAAACAAACACCTCCTCAATTAAAACTGAAAGTATTTGTGTTTCAAGGGTATTATAAGAAGTAACTTAATAATAGGGCAATTTAGGAATATACAGAGGGGCTAACAGCTTTATGTGGTTTTGGTGTGCTTTATGCTTTATATAAACATTCACAAAACATCCAAGTTTGAAAAAGGGGAGAAATATTAGAAAGTAAAGACTGAAATATGCCTTTTCATTGTGCAGATTACAAGTCTATGCACAAAGTTATGATTTCCATAAATAAGGAAAGAACGAAGAAGTTTGGGGAATGTATTTTGTAAACCACCAAGTATATAAATAGTTGTATTAAAGTCTTTGCCAATCAAGTTGTCAAATGGAAATTTCTACAGTCAAAACTTGAGTTCTGTAATGACAGCATTTTTACAAGTTGGCAAGTAAGGGATTCATCCAAAGCCTTCTGAAATCAGTGAACATTTTCATGGGCTTGAATAAGTACTTTAACAGGATATGCTCCATAATGCAAATGACACAGTATTCTCAACACCTATCTCTGCAAAACTGCTTGAAGCTTTATAATCAAAGTGGATTGTTTTCAGCTTAGAATTTTTCAGCATATTAAAAAATCAAAGCCTCATTGAGGCTCTAAATGCGTATTTTTCAAAACAGTATTTTTCAAGACTTTCTGTATTTCTTTTGCCTATATGAAAAAAAAAACCCAGCTAATGAGTAGAACAGAGAACCAAAAGTCATGAAATCCAGGCTGGGTTCAAACCTAAGCATGATTTTGTGCAAAATAGCCTATTATTCAGTGATGGAGATAGTTTTAAAGTGCCATAGGAATGGTCTCCTCCAGCACATGAAAAGCAAAGGTTTTTCTACTAACAAAATCTGCAAAAACCAATTAAACTTATTCTTTCTTCAATTATCTGCAATCCAGCAGAGAGTTTTGCAGAACAAATGGCCTAGAAAGCATTCATGAGTTTTCACTGGCTGGTATGGCTCCTGCAAATACCCACTAAGAAATTGCATTTACAAATATCTCCATATGTTATAGAATTGGAAATTTTAGGATGCCTTAAATCTCACTTGTTCATACAGAATTACTATCAAGTGTGGGATGTGGACTTGAATATTAAAAAGTAAAAGTAAGAATTGGTGATAAGATCTCTTTCTCTCACATAATAAACTGGCATGAGGAAATAAATCCCACACCTGATGTGAAGGGCAAATGAGTGTGGGACCCAGAGGTTCCCTGCCTGCTCCACTTAGTGATTATTGAGCTCAAAGCCTGACCCAACACCAGTGCACCCCAGAAAGAAGGCAGTTACTCCAGAGAAAATAATCCTTTCAGGCTTGTTCAAAGGTTTATGAAGGTTTGAAGGCTAAATGCAGCCCAAAGACTGTAGTGCTGATATTAGGATAAAACATGTAATTTTCAGAGTTCAGTAATAAGGAAAGAAGTTAGTGCTATGTAATAACTGGACGATTTTTCCATGATGGCTTTCAAAGTATTCTCTGTATTTTCAGCCAATAAGGTATTTCTGGCTCTGGTTATTTTTGCACATTGCTCAGGCAAATTGCACACTGAGACATGAAGAAGAATGGTAATTTAGTTGTTAGACTTACCACACTTCCCAGAATGCTTTGCCATTAACAGTCCCTTTTGTCCATGGTTCACACCTGCCTTGTAAGTAGGAGGGAGGGTTTCAGGCATGACTCCTGAGCATGATTAGTATTTTGGTTTAGCTAACAAACCATAAGATTCACAGGAAATAAAGATTTTTATCAAATCATACAAACATAGAATGGCTTGGGCTGAAAAGGACCTTAAAAATCATCTAGTTCCTAATCCTTTGCCATGGGCAGGGACACCTTCCACTAGAGCAGGTTACTCATAACCCCATTTAGCCCAGTCTTGGACATCTCCAGGGATGGGGAGTCCACACCCTCGCTGGCCATCCTGTTCCAGTGCCTCACCACCTTCACGGTAAAGAACTTCTCCCCGGTATCTAATCTAACCTTCCCTCCTTCAGCTTAAGGCCATTTCCTCTTGTCCTATCACTTCATACCTTTGTCAAAGGTCCCTCTCCAGCTCCCTTGAGGTACTGGAAAGTGCTGCAAGGTCTTCCTGGCGACTCCTCTTCTCCAGGCTGAACAGCCCCCTACTCTCTCAGCCTGTCTTCATAGGAGAGGTGCTCCAGACTTGGGATCAACCTAGTGGCCCTTCTCTGGACTCACTCCAACAGGTCAATGTCTTTCTTGTGTTGGGAGCCTCAGACCCGCACAAAGTACTCCAGATGGGGTCCCAAGATAAATCAAAATAAAAGTGCAGTTGGGGCTATTTTATTTTCCTGAGGCGAGGAAGTAGAAGGCCATGGTTCCCACTGAAGCAGAAGTGAAGCCTTTATTCCACTGGGAGATGATTAACAAGAGCAAGTGCAGAAGTTAAAAGCTCATGCAGCACTCACGATGGTGGGAGAACCCTGCCCTGCTCTCTCTGAATGACTCAGTGTGCTCACCTAGAGGAGGAGACGCCCAGCCTTCCTCTGCCTGATTCAAACCACAGATTTAGGAACTCAGGGGTTACGGACAACAAAGATTCAAGTCCTGCCTTCAGAAGACTGGAATGCCAATTCCCCCCATCATTGATAAATGCTCTGACCATCTGAGTGTCGAATGGGACAGACAGAAAAGCATGACACCTTCCTCACTTTGTAAATCAAGTATTTCTCCCCACAAAGTTCATCAGCTGAAATTAGCCATTAAATTTTATCAGCAATTGTCGATCAAATGAAAACCTCTGGTAGGTTTTCTGAATGCACAAGAGACAATTACTATAGGTTTGAATAGCTGCAAGTAAGCAAAAGCCTGTAGCTGTATTTTATGCATGCTCAATTTATAAAATGTAGTTTCTGATGTATATTGTTTATATATCTGTATTTATCTTACTGCAAAAATCAGACACCTTTGCTACAAAAGTAAGTCATTAGTGAAATAAGCACTTAAACTATTGGCTAGAGGTAATACTGAAGGTCAGGAGCAGTTACAAAGTAGGACATTGCCCTGGAGTTACCTCAGCTTTTAATTTCCTTCAGCCATAGCCAGCCTGTGCTCTGCTTATGGGCAGTCTGGGAACCCCACCAATAAAACCACTGAAACAAAACAAATCCAAAAAGCCTGCCCTTTCATACACAAAAAAATGAACAAATCTGCTTTCTTTACATGCAAGTTGCCAACGTGGTTTGGTATTTTCTGTGGTTGTCTCTTCACATTCTGCCTATGCTAAAATAGTGAGGGAGATGGGAAAGCTGTTACCCAGGGTTGTAAGTTATAATGGACATATAACGCCCAGCATGTACCATATGTTAAGGTAATATGACACTACTTTATTTAACTGCTTTGGACTAGTAGTAGTCAATAATTGTGATGAAGCTCTGATCTAAACAGTAAATTTCCATTTTTTTTTTATGTCACTGCTTTTAGGTTTGATTAGCTATGTGAAAAATTCTTTGCTATTACCAGTAAAAAGCTCTAAGATGGTGTTTGGTGCAGATGTTTTGTCTTTAACCTGCAATAATTGAGACAGATGAAGCAATGATATCAATGTTGCACATTTCCAAAACTGTCTTGTTTTAAAAAACCCAAGAAAAGTCACCAACCACTCGTTTGACAACTTGGTAGTAGTACCTGATCTATCCAAAACACAAGCATCTCCTGCTTCCTGGTTTTCTCATCTAACCCTCAACCTGAAAAGAAACTGGGGTTCAAAATGAGTGAAGTAATTGCAGAGATACTTATATGAACTTAATTAGGGAAGAATGCTAATGGCAGAAATTTAGCACTCCAGGGTTTTGCATTTAGGGTATTTTACAGGAGAGCTCTCTGGCAACATAAAACACAACACGAGCAAGTGAAACCTAAAAAAGGCAGATAAATTGTGGCTTGCTTTTCATAATTATTTTCTTCAAAATAAATTACTAGTATTTGACCTACTAATCCTATCAATTTGTTAACAAGCCTGTATTTCAAATTTATTTGCTCACCTCCGCTTATCAATTTCTACCAAAACCCATTTGAAAAAGATTGAGAAATCATGAATGGAACACAGAGCCGAGATACCCAGTGAGCTTCAGCTGGGATCTAGCCTGCATTAACTGGGTGACACAAACAAGTGGCAATGACTTCAAAGTAAAAACTGGGAAGCATTCAGAGCTGAAGGGAAGGGCTGCAGCTGGCTTGCTGCACTGCCAAGCCCTGCTGCAGCCTCTGTGCTGGCTCAGCAAACAAGGTCTCCCACCAGCACTGATCTGGCTGGCTCACAAACAGGTCCCTCTAGACAGACTTGAGATAGATTCTGTTAAACTCTTTAGCTTTCTACATATTGTTGAAAAGGGTGGGATTTCATATCCCATGTCCAAGACAAGCCTTGGCTTCTTTCTCACCTCCTAAGTGGGGCTCAATTCTGACAATCAAAGCATGAGAATGCCATCACAAATAGAAATTACGTAAGCATGGGCTATGACAAGATCAGCAGGGAAAAAAGCAAACATCCCCAAGGTAATTCAAATAATAAGCTAGTGGCAACAAAAAGGAACAGCAGATTTAGTTACAATGACTGATCTGAAGCTCGCAGTGTTATCCCTCAGGGATTTTTGTTCCAGGATATCTTCAATATGTAGCTTCTGCCTAGCTCCTCAAAAATGAGAGAAGCAGCACAGCAATTCTCTCCACTTCCCCCTGCCACCACCTTGAACCACTGTTTTTAATCAGCCTTTCTTTTCTTCTCTGAAGAGGCAGAGATATATTTAAAAGTTGCACCCTACAGACAAAAGTCATTATCTTTTTGCAGCAGCTACCTATGTATCCTTCCTTAATATTAGACTCACTTTGATTTATGAAAATGTGCTGCAAATAGAGGATTGACACTGCGTGTAGCTAGGATAAGGACAGACAAGTCAAATAATTAATGAGTGCAAGTGACAACTCAGTTCTAAAATGCCTGTTAAATTCCCCTAAGTTACTCTGTGTCTTGAGAAAATACAAAATAAAACCTGGTATCTAGTGAAGAAAAAGAAACGAAACCCCTAGAAAAAATGGTCACAAATAACCAAAGGGGTGATTTTATAATCTAGGGAGATTCAAAGTGAAAGCTTCTATTTCTTTATCATTCTACAATTACATACCTACTGTATTATGAATGACAGTAGATCTTGAACATGGTGAAGGGCAGCAGAACTATACAAGTAATGCAGATTGTTGCTGTAAGTAATGACAGGAGAAATTAAACAAGGATTGGTTGTGCTGCATGAAAGTAGCAATTTCATCTTCCCAGTACACCTACAAGTATGAAAATGCTAACTGAATGTATGATTAAGCATAGCAGCCATGCTTATGTCATATAGAATTAATAAGCCCTAACAATAAAACCAGCAACACATTAACTAAGAAATTCAAGGAAAAAAGATAAACTGAGAATACCTTTGCACCATAAAATGGAAAAGTCTCGATGCATCAAGGTGCCCTGAAGACAGGGAAGAGAAACACAGAAAGCTCATTTTTTCTTTTGAGCAATGATGTGAAAAACAATGGAAGCAATTACACCTTCAGATTCCCAGCTGCAGTGTACCCACTGCCAACAGTTACAAATGAAAACCACACACAACTACAGCTACCACATGCGGATGAAAGCAAAGAGATAGAAAAATTCCAACGCTATCATTTTCATGTAAAAACTTACTCCTAACACATTTCCCATGTTTTTGTGACATGCCTACAGCAGTTTATGCAAAAACAACCAGGGAATGAGGAACAGAAGACACAGCTGTTGATGTTGCCTCAACACCTTTGATTATAGGATGGTGTTTAACGTTTAAAATCCCATATAGGAAAATAAATGTCTTCTAAACTAATTTAATTGAGATTTTAGTTCTGTGCCTGAGACTTCTTGGCCAACATTATAGCCTGTTGAAGAAATTGGCTTCGCTTTTTGGAATGAAGAATTAAAGGGTGTTAAATTTGTCAGTGTAAGAAATGTATTAAAACATCCCCTGTAAGGATGTGAAACCCATCACCAGCAGAAACTGGGCCAGCATGGGCAAGGAGATGATCAATAGGATGAAAGCAAACGTCCCCCTGGTAATTCAAACACAGCTTGGTTGTAATACCCCAGGAGATTTCAGCCCCTATCTGGCAACTAACAAAGCAATTATTAACTTGGAATCCTTTTCACATATTTACAGGAACTTCCAGCAGCAGAAGCTACTGGAAAGAGAGTTTTCACCTTCCAGAATGTGCTATTTGATGTAACAGCTTAATGCATTTCAACCAATATGCAGAAATATGATATTGAATAGATCCTGAATCCTAAAGCAAAGCCACCCAAACCAAAACAGAATGAGCTTCTTTATAAGCAACAGGAACAAATGTCTGTTATTACTTTAAAACTTTCAGTTTGAATGAATACCGACTGCTTTCAGTGCTTGGGAGAGCTTTTCTTCCATGGTAAAAATTGCCAGAAAAGTCAGAATTTCAAAAGAAAAGTGATGAAGAACACTTTATTGATATCAGTACAATTAGACAATGCAATAAGCACTACACAGCAGTACATGTAGGAAAATACTACTGTTTACTCAAATTTTAGCTTTATCTAACATAGCTATTGAATTAAAGAAAATAATTTCAGTTCTTAAACTCTCTAAAATATTGTACCCTAGAAAAATTAAACCTCACCATCTAAGGAAATAAAATTAGGTTTCTCCAACTAAAAAGCAATTCCATCAAAATGCTCTCTTAACAAAGTAAATTTCTCCTATTCTGCTACTGCGTTCATCTATGTTTTACACAGACCACATTTATCTGATATGATTAAATAACTTTTCTATTAAAATATGTTAAAGAATTAATATTATGCATTTAATATCACAAAACATGTCTTGTCAGGGTGTTCAAGTATCTGAGCAGGATACTTCTCCATCTTGGCATGTAGGAAGATTTGGGAAAAGATCCCTCTTTAAAGCAGATGAGCAAGATGACAAAATTAAGTTCCTTCTTTGCTCAGTGTGGCACATTACTCCTAATCAAGGCCAACTATTAAAACTCCCAAGCAGTACAGATGCTGCCACCACAGTCTTTGGAAACCAGGAGTGTGAGGTTACATACATTTACCAGAAGACAACCAAACCCAAGACCCACATGTTTGAGTTTAAACCCCATGGCTTTCAAAAATGACTGTGCTTTAGCTACTTTATATCCAGCTGGATTGATTTTCCAGAGGACAAAACACAGTTCTTGATGTCCACAGTATTGCTACTGACACAAAACAAATAGCAAAAGAAATTAATGTTCTAGCTCTCTGCTAGAGCAGAGATGGAATGTACACTGAGTAAACTCACCCATTGATAAGATGTTTGAATTACATACACATAGCTACAAATAGCTCTGTTCTGGTAATGCCAGTGGAGGCTAGATTGTTATTATCCATCGAACAGAAGCAGCCAGAGATCCTGGTGTGAAGATAACTAACAACTCTGAGAGAACAGATTAATCTCTCCTGGTTAATAAGAAATCATGTTATAGAACTAAAGCAGAAAATAAATAAGAAGCCCTTAAATTAAACCTGAACACCATATATCTACAGAATCTAGGACGACTCTCATGGGAAGAAAATACTGCACCAAAAAGTAAAAGTCTATTCATCACTCACTGCAAGTACCAAATCATTAAACTGATGTCAGAAAGAAAAGTGGTAAATGAAGCCTTGATGTAGTAGAATACAAAACACACGACATTCATTGATATATCCTATTATTATGCATATAGTTATTAACTCTAGTAGTGCAGAATAGTCCAGAACTTAGTTTGCCCAACTTATGTGAACTTCTCCCACTCTTCCAGGGTCTAATGAGCAACTACTTCACCAGATTATCAGAACAAATTTCTCCATCTTCCTTGATCTGTTGTATTTTACATAAAGCCATTGGGGTTTAAAGAATTCAGGAAGAACTTAATTAACAATTTGAAAGGTGCAGATCGCTAGGGGCCATTTTTGCTCATTAATTTAACAACAAAACCTACTTCACTATTAATTAGAACATTTCTAACACAAGTGAAACAGCTGTGTCAGTCCAGGCCATCTTGTTATTATTTTCTTATACACTATGAATATTTAAAAGTGCAAGGAATTTCAGTAACACATATACCAGTACAGACCCTGAAGTAAAAAAATAAATTAGAAATAGACTGAAAAGTTACTTGACCCAAACAAATTTATTGGAAGAGAACTAGGTGCTCTAGAAGGAAAAACACATTATTGTCTGACAGTCAGGACATGAAAACAGAGGCTTTGAGGGACCTTTAAGATATTTTAATTTTTTCAAGAAGGAGTTCTGAAAGCATATTAAATACCACAGCTATGAAGATTAACAGTGGGTATAATATTTGCTTCTGGAGCAAGTCAACCAGTACCAACACCAACTATAACTACAGAGAAGGAATCTCACCACTTTTGGCCAAAAAATCAAACATTCTAAGCCCCAGCACCAGCCATTCGATCCCTGGCTGAAACAGGACAAGGCAAGCCAGGCTTGCTAAGCTCTTTCCAAATATCAGTCTTGAGGCTGTTGACTGGTCAGAGATCAGCTAGAATCAATCTCCTCTCTGAGGTTTTGCCAGAGTCTTTTACTGGTCTCAAAAACACATTACGGAACTCTTCATGGAAAGAAAAGACACTTTCAAACCCCAGCACTAGTTCCAAGAAGCTGCTTCTCCTTTCTCCATATTTGTTTGCTAAAAACCAATTTATATTTGCTGACTTTGCAAATCCGCAATTATTTGTGATATACATTTATAAGGTATGACTTTTTTCTTCATTATGTGCATTTATAATATCTACTGTTAGTTAAGAGGAACGTCTGACCTCTCATTAAACTGTTTCAGTCTTCATCTTTGCTGCCATCTGTAGGTAACTTGAGTGGTACAAAGGTAACAGTTCTGTGATCAGGACCTGTGATGAAAGCACAATGGTCTTGTTACCTGTCCCTTCTGATTTTAATGTTCAAATTAGGCAGAAAAAAAAGAAAGATAAAACATACAACAGCTTGTGGCTTTGCCTCTTCTTGCACCTCCAAGTAATCTTGTAACCGAGGTAGTAAACAAAATAAGGAAAATTAAGTTAGAATCACAGAATTATAGAATGGCTTGGGCTGGAAGGGGCCTTAAAGATCTTGTGGTTCCAAGCCCCCTGCCATTGGCAGGGATGCCATTCACTAGATCAGGTTCCTCAGGGCTCCATCCAGCCTGGCCTTGAACACTTCCAGGGATGGCGCATCCACAACTTCTCTGGACAACCTGTTCTGGTGCTTCACCATCTGTCCACTAAGAAAGAACTTCTTCCTAACATCTCATCTAAAACTGCCCTCTTTCAGTTTAAAACCATTTCTTACTATCTGCCCATATCAAAAGTCCCTCTCCCTCCTTTTTATGGGCCCCCTTAAGGTACTGGCAGGCTGCAATGACGAGTCCCCAGAGCCTTCTCTTCTCCCCGTGGAACAACCCCAGTTGTTGGATCCATGAGGAGGATCCACGCTATTTTACAGCATTATTACACCATGGGATACACCAGAACATCTGTAATTTTGACTGTAAATATGAAATATAAGTCTTGGTGTATGTCTGGTTGTTGAAACTTAGTTTCTTTTCAGTGAGCCATGCAATGTTTTAGCGGAACAGTTATGGTACAGAGAACTTTTCAAAAGAAAAATAAACCAAAAGCAGAGAGGTTGATCATAATTTTAAACCCATTATGACCAGTTTTGAAAATCTGAAATCATACAAGTGAGGTCAGCAATTGAATTATTTGATTTAATGACTGGACAATTTTGATACATAAAAATAGATACTTAGTAATGAACAAGTTTGTACAAACCAGATTTCTTTTGTACAGTACAAAACAATGATGAAGATAAAAAAAGATTTGCTAGGTTACAGGGCAAGACACAGGAACAACAAAACATCATTGAATAAAAGTTTTAAAATTATCAGAGGCTTATTTCATAAATACAGTGCAATGCTTTCATTTAACAAATACAAAATTTACTATTTATCAACATCAGGAAATATATAAAATGTCTTTGAATGACAATCTGATTTAAAAACTGATGCAAATACAATAGCATTTTTAGAATTCTGAGGTAATATTACACATTATCTCAAAAAAAGCTCCAATAAATAAAACTAAACAAAGGCAAAGTGCAATTCAGTGAAAATGAGAAAAGATAAAGCTTTTATTTTAACAATAGTAGAGAAATAGTTATTAAAAGTGGGCTTAAGCCTTAAAAAAATACTTTGGCTAATTTGCCATGTTTTCAGATAAACTGTATAGCTATTTATTCATAAGCCAACCTTTTATGAATCCAATTCTACAGAGAGAGGAATGGGGGTAGGTGTTTGCTTCCAGGTTTCTTACTTACATCCATATTCAGCTGTTAGAAATTTAACATTGCTTGCAGCTATCTAGTTCATCCAGTGCAACACGGAAAGCTTAATTTATTTCTTAACACCTGAAATCCTGCAAGTTAAGATTTATTTTAAAATCTCCATTTGGGACATACAATGTAAAAATGCAGAATTTTTCAGCACTGCTTTTAACACTCTTTGTGCTAACCTAGTATAGTTCCAGGCTAAAGTCAATGGAAATTTTATTATTTGTATCAAGAACAGCACAACGAATAAAGTGCCAAATATTCTAAAATATCCTAATATTTATCTCTGCCTTTAAAATCAGTAAAATCACCAGTAACTTTTCTAGGAGAAAGGAAAAAATAAAATTTACACTTAGTTATTGAAGAATATCCACAACAGCTTTGAAAGCATGAATTAGGCAGATTAATTTGTAAATCTGTTGATTGTATGTAAATAATACAGAGAGAGAAAAGAAGACTAATATAGTATTTGAGAACAGACACTACAAGATATTTATGCATCCATGCCCCAGCAGAAGTCAATGGGGAAAGCTGACAAATTAGATGCCTAAGTGTCTCAAATGATCTGGGCCTTATTCAGCTGAAAGAAAAATCTACAGAACACACAGTAGCTATGCATATTTAAAAATACAATACTGCATGCTCATAAATTCTTTCCATTTAATGAATAAAACCCAGACTTACAATTATTTCAGTATTTTAGAACCATTTCTTCCCCAGCTGCTAATTTACTAACTCAGAGCAGACATACCAAGAACTCTTTTCACGTAGTTTGTGCAGTGAAAAACACAAAACATTGTTTTTAAATGCTGGTCTCCAAGTTAATGAAAGTTGAAATATTTTTCTGCAATGTTATTGTACTCACTTTTGTCAGAGCTTATTTACGACTTTCAGCAAAGTTGCTGCAAAAAATAATAGCATGATACACTATATCAGTTTTCCATGTGTTGTGGATATAATTCTCTTCCTAAAGCATTTCACCAGATGCGGAATTTATTTTAAATATCTAGTTTTGTTTACTATAATGCTACAGTAGATCTGGCTAGTTTGCTATTAAGAATGAACACACAAGTTCCTTAATACCTGTAGCTTGAACTTGAATCCCCTCAAGCTGAAAAAATACCTTTTAACTCCCTTGTACAGTCAAGTGTAAAAGCTGAATATACAACATCTAAAACCTCTTATTCATAAAAAATAATTTTATAGCAGTAAATGGCACTATCAAAACCCTATTTCTTCACAGGCAGTTATTTACATACTTCTTAGACAGCTGGTTTCACTGAGAATGAAAACCAGAATAATAAAACTACATACATTTTATAAAGACTAAAATTCCTATTTGCCTTTGTGAAAAAAATGGCTACATGCTGATGTTATTTTTTTTTCTATTATTAATGTTAATTGAAAACAATCTACCACTGGGATTAACTAAGAGAAATATTCTGTATATTATCTCCCAGTGAGATACCTTGATGTAAAGGAATTATGATTAATGATAAAGTGCTATTAAGAAAAACCTAAAACTTGGGAATTGTCTTAGTTGGGTTTTGTTTTTCAAACAGACGAGCATTTGTACAAAGAAAGCTACTTTCTGTGACAAAGCAAGCAGTAGATGTATTGCCATTCAAGAAAAAACATACACTTCATATTTAATAAAAAAAATTTAACTAAATGAGAAAACTGGCACAGTATCAAGAGACATAAAAATGAAAAGCTTAAAGGCACAATCAGAAGAGAGTGAATGCTACATAAAAATGCTGTTCTTGGAGTATTTAATCTTATTCTAGACCAAACCCCTCTGCATTTGAAATGCCAATGATCAGCTTTTGCTTCAGTTCCTTCTTGTTCTTGTAAGGAGGGAGACAAAGCTGGTTGAAGCAGGTATGGGCCACAGGTAACCTAAAATAATTTAAAAAATACCCAACAAAACACATTTTAATAATGCAATAGAACCAGAACACTGCCAATTGCCTACACATTTTCAGTTAATTATTTTTTAAGTAGGAAATCCTGTAAAAGGAACATTTATCCTAATGGTGGTTCAAGTTCTGTTGAATGCAAGTAACACCACTGCTGGTCATAAGTACCTAAGGTGAACTTGTTTGCCTGCAACTCCCTCCCCCATCTTAATTTTTTTTTCAAGTTGGAAACATTCCCTTCTGGATTATGGAAACTCCAGGTACTACATGACTTCTCTAAACACAAAATCTGGGTGTAGTCAGAATCCACAACATGGAAAAGGAAGCTGGGTCCTGCAGTAGGTACAGACACACCTAGAAGAACCACAGTTACATATCTGTGAGGATACAGAATACAGCCTGGTAGAACACATCTTTACAGACCTAAGTGGGGAGCTCTGAAGAAATGATGAAATGCTGGAAAAACAACAGTTCACAAATTCTGGTCTCAGCTATACCAACACTTTCAGTTCCAAGTTTCTCCTGAGAAAGAGCTTGAATATACGTATTGCAGGTAGGACTAAGGAATGCCTGACTGAAACACTGGAAACTTTATTTCTCCCCAGAATAGCTTAAGTTGATGAACCACAGGTGATAAAAAGCTACAGGAACTCCTTGCCCTTTAAATTCTCAAGTGACTTGGAGGACACACACGGATATAGTCAAGGATATAGACTTCGCCCCTCAAGTAATCTGCTGTAGGAGGAGACAGGAGAAAGACAACGAGCTGAAGCTCAACCTGACATTTGGAAAACACACTGAAAAATGTATTAAATCTGGACACACCTATTTTATTATGTGACTCAAAAGCCCTCTAGATCTCTTTTAATTTAATCCCTCAGTCTTTTGAATGACCCCAACTTGGCCTTCGATCATTGGCAAACACTCTCAAAAGGGGGTGGAACCCCCAAGTCTTGAAACCCAAGCTACTTTCCCCTCCCTGCCCTTTAAATGATCAGCAAAGATCTGTTAATTGGACTGGAGTCTTGGCTTCAGAAAGTTGAGAAGCTTTTATTAATTTGACAATTTTTATTGCTATTAAATTCTTTGATCCTATTGTGTGAGCAGTATGATGATGGTGTCTACATTCATTCCTGTGCAGGCAGTCTGACAGCAACAATTATCTTGCAAAACACAGACCCTACAGCCGTTTAAAATGCACACTATTTCAAAACACATTTTCTCATTTTTAAGAAAAAGAACAATTTACAGAAGAAACATAAAGAGTGATTCAATGTTGACTGATTTTTTCTTCATTTTTCATCTGATCTTCATGTTCCTTTAATGTTACTGGAACCAGTCATTAGCTCATTGAGAAAAGCATTAGAAATACCTCAGTAATGAGATAAATTCAATTTAAAAAAACCTCAAAATGTATTATGTTTATGCATTTAGATCAGCTCTTCACAGAAAACCCAGCAAAATTCAGACTTTGAAAAATATAGTTCCATTTAAGTATTTTGATTACTCTAAATGTTTGAGAAATCTAGATAAAGCCAGTAATTACTGCTTCACAGTGAGCTTCAGAGCAGCAAGTTTTTCCATACAGTTTTCAAATCGCTTAAACTTTCTCCAGTCTTAAGAAGAAAAATACTAATAGGAAAGTGTATCCCAAGTAAATTCAACACAAAATAAAACGCTGCCAGAAGCATATGAACTTGGTATGAACAAATTAATCACAATGAAATTGCAAGACTGCTTTGCTCCTGTATCTTCTGAGCACCTTCTGTATCAGCCACTCACCAGAGGCTCTAAAGAATGCTGCACACCCTCACAGCCACACGCTGAAATTCTTATTTAGACCATCAAGACAGAATGCAAGCATTTTCTGCAACTGCAGAGGTTGTGATAAATAATGCCATCAAACGCAACAAATTCAGAAAAATTCACGGTAGTTCAAGGTATATTTTCATTAGGTCAGCTGCCATGTTGGGAATGATTAAATACACAATTTATTTGAATTGAAAACATGTAAATAATCACTATAAATAATTACTGTCCTCAAATGTAAACATTGACTGGAAAAACAACTTTTAAATCTATGCAATCAATAAATGGGTATACTTGAAGGCAAACTAAAGGAGTCCATGCAGTTTCTTCCTTGCACTGCTTTACCAAAATCTGAATATCAATCTAATATCGATATCCAACTGAGACGGACAAAAACTCTCTAACAGTTTAGAGTTAGAAAGTGTATGTTTATTTGGCGCCAGGCACTGCGTGGGATAGCTCCCTAAGATGCAGGGCCCTGATCCAAGCAAACACAATACCTTTTATTTCCAAACATTATGAATATCCAAAACACAAATGCATATTCATAACATTAACACCTCCCATTCTCCGCTTTGTACGGAAATGAGCTTACATGTCATTAAGCGTGCGTAGTGTGTGCTCTGAATTGAGTCAGTGGTCTTGAATTGGGTCAGTGGTCTTGAAAAGATGAAGTAACTCATCTTCCTCAGTTTGACCTTTTCGCCTCTCTGAACTTTAACAATCCTAGTTACTTTAGTGACCTCTAAGTTTCCTCCTGTGTGACTTTTGAACGGGTTCCCACCAAGGGAGGAAATTGGTGATTGTCCTTGTTCCCTACACCAACTTATCAATGTTTCTATTCCTCATTCTAAGCACAGCTAAGCAAACATATAAATGACAGGTCATCAGTTATTTGGTAATCAGTTACTAACATCTTAAACCCATTTCAGGTCCAGCTCTCTTAACTCTAGCTGGGCCCAAATTCCATCCTATTCTAACTAATTTCAACACAGCTAGACTGTAACTAAAATCTTTATGTTTCTTCTAAATCTATGTTTCAGCACATTAGTTTACTCTTCTTTAAAAAGACATTCAAGAGCAATAAGGACTCTTGGGAAACAGGTTAATGAAAAAAAATTTAAAAATCCAAAACATTACTTACCAATTAGTGGATGTTTCACTCTTTGAAATCTTGAAATTCAGATCAGCCATTCCTCCCACAGGTACTCTATCACTTCCTGTAGCAAAATGTAGCAGCTTCTTTTGAAGGTCTAGAGAAAATCCAAGTACTACATCCCAGAAGTATCTATGCTCAGGGCAGAGGGAGAAGAAAATGTTGAAAGATGCAACATAGTAAAAAAATAGTATGAAGATGATAATAAAACCACAAGTTCTACATGATAAATATCACTTACCAATAATTTAATTAATATATAGGACATCAGTAGTACCCCAATATACAAGGTTAAATTCCCAACAAATTGACAAGTACAATGTTTTATTAATTTTGGAATGATGTCTTGCCAAAAGATGCCTCAAGCCACTTATCTATAAAAATATAAATGCCTTCTACTCACTAATATAAATGTCCTTAGTATCAAAGAGAATTGGGCAAAAAAAGTATTTTTAGAAGATTGGATAATAAAAATACTGAGATTTCATATGCAGGATTTGGAGCTTTTCTTTTCAAACTACTCTACTTCAATGTGCTCATAATCTTTTAAGGATATTCAGTAAACACATACCATTAAGGATCTAATTCTTCCTACTTATGATAATTTAGTAGTGTCCTTGTGTTACTTGGAAATAGGTTTCTAAAACTTCAGTCATTCTCAGATTACCCTTGAAGAGATTACTGCTGGAAGTCTAACATTCCATGATGTTTTAAACTCGGTAATTAGAATAAAAACCCAGGCCTACCGTATAGTAAGATCAGTTTTTTGGTAGCCCTCATACTGGGTACTTCGCTGTAAAGCAGACATATCCAGTTCAGGACTGCCACAGACAAGAATTTCAACCTCCTCTGGACGAAGTAACTGCCATAAATCAAGGAAAAAAAGTTTAATTTTTTTAAAAAGATGAGAAATTATGCTACTAGATTAAGATTACATTTTTATTTTGTCATTATAGAAAAATTAACAGAATATCATTCATTTTAAGTCTCTAACTTGGATACACACTGATTACAGAAAGATTAATCCCTCAGCACTTTGAAGAATCTCTTACTGCTGTATATAGTAGAAAGCTTAATTACAGGATAACACAATATTTCAGCATATTTTGCTCTTCACTTCTTCATCATTCTTACAATTATTACACTGACTTGCCTGTCATCTGATCAGACTACAAATGGGTTAGGAAGAAAATTAAGTTTGTACATCTGGAATCCAGAGGGAGGGTCTTGATGTCAATTTTGATTTCAACTTCCACTTCATTGACAAGTCCTAGTGTGGGTAGCTGAGCAGCAGAGGCTGACAGGACTTGACTCTCAGTTGTACACACTGCTGTGCAAAGTGAATCCTTATAACAATAAACCATGTTTAATACCCACTAAACTTACACCTGCAGAACCTACTTATTCATTTACTACCCCTTCATCAAGCTGCATGGACGCATGTCATGGCATTTCAATGGAATCTCACTGTCCTTCCAGAACCTTCCCTGTGGTTGGGCAAAACTTGCTTTGCTGCCAGGTGTCACTGGAATTTAGAAAATACCAGGCAAATTGAAACTGCCTCTTCTTTCTCAGTGCAGAAGGGATGCTGTAAATTACAAAATCATTCCAACAGCCAAACAGGACTGAAAGTAGAAGAATGTTTAATCTCAGCTTTACTGAGTGTTCTTCCAGCAAAAAGCAATAGATGTTTTCAGAGGAGTCACTCAGGAGCCCTCAGACACAGTTGTTTTGCAGTTCCTAAATGTAGGGAATACAAAGAAACCTTGTAAACATTCACAGGAGAGCCTGTGAAGTGTCTGTGAATACATAGTAATAAACCTGTCTTCTGGAGCTTTATCTCTTTGCAATAAAACACTACAGAGAGCAGTTGATTACCTGATTCATTTCTTCTACTTATGTTGGACTAATCAAGTCTGTTGATCAATCAAGACTCTTTCCAAGTCTTAAAATCATCCAGTGCAATTTGTTTTAATTTAGTTAAGTCATTGTCAAATACTTGAAATAGAAGTGAAGAGTTATGTTTCACTTTACTCTTACCAGTAATGCATATGAAGCACAGACACTATGAAATCCATAATAGAAAGCTGCAAATTGTTTGTAGATTGATTTATTGAGAAGAAAATCAACATAGAGCTGCACATATTCTAAAAAAAAAAAAAAAATTGTTACATGATAATAATTTTAATCGATCACCTGTTCTGCTTTCCAAAATTGTAGTGAATTATGAAAAATGAATGCATTTAATTTTAGATACCATTAAATTGGTAGGCATACCAGAAAGAACTACAGCCATTTCATTTTCACACTTCATTAATGAAAACCTAGGCTTATAGAAAGGAGAAAAAGGACAAACTTAAATCTGCAAAGTATGTGTAGTTAATATACACCGAAGTACCTTTCCTATTCCGATTTGTGACTGGAATTTTATCTCCATTTGGCTTTAAGTTGTAAGATTTTATAACACCAAATTCTTCCTGAAAAACCTACAGAAAAAGAGGAGTCAAGGTCAGCACTGGAAAATGAACTCCTACACTTACAAACAACAAAGCTTGTATGAAGTCATGTATTTCCTCTCTCTCTTCAGCAAATGCTGCAATTCTGAGAGTTGTGAGGTTTTTACAAGTTAAATATTATAATTTTCAACACATTGCTCAGAAAATTAGTATTCAAAGAATATCAACCCTGTTTCATAGTGGCATGTCAAACTGACCTGCAGTCTCTGGAGCCATGGAGTTTTTCATACAAAAGAACAGTATAGGAACAGCAAATACAATTAAGAAGGTATTTGTTCTGATGTAGTTCACCTAGGAGCTAAGTACCACCAATATGAAATTTCATTAACTAGTATGTGTGCTCTGAAATGAAGAGTAACTGAAAAAGGCTTCCTTGACTGAAATAGCAGTTACAACACAGAGGTCAGGCAAAACTGTAAAAACAGGCTACTGCTGAAGTGAGATTTCCTGGACAAAATGCATAAAATAACCAAGTAAGCTTTGACTATCTTCTGCATTAGACAGAAAAGGGATTGTCTTGCAGCCAGATGAATTTCACAAGCCTGCTCATTGATTGCAAGGTGGTGGTGTCAAGGAGAGCAAAGAGCTGGAAATGCACCAGCAGCTGGCCAAGTGACCCTGGCCGTGAGCACTGGGATCCACCCATGCTGCCAGGGAACAACAGCTCAGAGTCTCATTGCGGAGCCAGAGATCCTGGGCAGCGCTGCCCCTGGAGCAAGCTCTGATCTCCGTGCAGTTATATTCCAAACCATCAGCAATCACACAGCAATGAGCCACTCCACTGCCATTTTAACACTGGGAAAAATCACGGAATGAGGTTGAGAAGCACTTATGGTTGGTGCACTTAATGACCTGAAAGGTTGAGTAAAAATCCTCTTCGACATTGCCTTCATAGGATAGAAGTTCACTTAGTCCATGCGCCAATTCCTGCAATACAAAAAAAAACTTGTTAGTAAATCTAAAAAACTAAGTGATGCACTTTGCAAACATGTGCCAGAAGCATTGTTTTATACAGAAAGTATCTTGGAAAAAGCTGTACATTTAAACTGCATGCTATGCTAGAAAACATTGAGATTTTCTGTTTTCAGCAGAAGAAAAGGAGACTTTATCAGCCTGTGCTGAAAAAAAAAGCTGTTTTCAAATAGTTCATAACTCAAGCATTAAATATAAATAAATCAGGTTTTATATCAATAATTTCTTCTCTTAAAAAATGTAATACTTACAGGCATAATCTGAAACAGGTCATCTAATGTGACACCACAGATGCCTACAAGTGTGTTATGATCACAGGGAACAATGGGAGGACTCAATAATTTCTTGTAACAGCAAGGTGGGAAACGAATATCCAAGGTGATGCTGTTATATACAGCAAGTCCCATAAGCTATATATGTCAAATGTTAAGGGCAAATCTGACACATCCTTATTATAGTTAGGATTTTTGCAGCTTGGAAAAAATATTCTAAGAGTCATGCTCCACAAAGAGAAGGAATGGAAATTATTTAATTTTTTCTGGACTGACAATTTTAAACGCAGTTTTGCATTACGGTTAAGCAGTGGTTAACATGGTTCAAATGATGCACATTGACAGAATGCTTGAGAATCTTCTTCATAATAGTCTATACAAGAATATCTACAATAATTTTTCCCAAAGTATTGTTATGAAAACAGAGAAAGATAAATATGTATTTTTTCAGTGAGAGCTCAAAAAAGCACTATTTCTTTTAAGTAAATATAAAAGCATTAAGAAAAACCTGCACTGGTACTACAGCTCATCCCTTAGCACATTTAAGTGGATCCCATGAAACAAATTTGAAACTATCCCAATTCAACTACTCACAAGAATAGAATAGTTCTGTTAGAAGAGACTTACAACCATCACCTGATCCAACTGCAATCAGTAAAGGGACACTACTTCCTCACCTCAGTGGAGTTATAAGCATATACTACCATAAATCATTTGTCTTAGGTTTTCATATACAGGCACAATAGAAAACCTAGAAAATAAACTTGTGCTAAAAATAGCATGTGGCTTCCATTTTGTAATAAAATAGGCAAAAGCCACATACTGCTCAATGGGGACTTAAATTAAGTATTATTTCACACAGGCACATTAATGTTTACTGAAAGAAACTGAAGAGGCTTAAGTACATAAAAAATTACAACTTATACACAAAGAAGTTGCATGTTTAACGTCGATTTAGCATTTTCTGACTGTGAAATGTACCACATACCCACACACCACCATTTTCTTCCTATTTTTAGTTCTTGCTTGAACAATATTCAAAAAAATACATTTTAAATGGAACACAGGAGTATATATAACCTTTGAAGGAGCTCTAGCCAGTGCCTTATTTCCTCCCCACACCAGCTCATTGAATGGCTGTCGTTCGGAACATTCTAGCGGACAGAAAAGGATACGGCTCCAACCAGACGGAATTCCGAGTAGTTATCGCATTTAAAGCTGCTGAACCAATGGCAGTGCGAGTCCTTGTGGTAGGTGAACATGCCTGCACAATGGCAACGTGGCCCTTAAAAAGCCTGAGCTTTGTAAGAAGTCGTACAAAGCCTCACCTTTCTTACCCATGCACCCTTAGAAGTGCTCCTCAGAGTGCCCACATCTCCATGCTTGTTCCCAGGACCCTACTCCCACCACGGCAGGAGTCTGCAGGAAGATGCTTGGGAGGGAGCACCAAGGGCAGTGCCAAGCCTGAAGCAAGCAAGTGGGCTCAAGCCCACCAGCCCTGCTGGGTGCTGGTGCAACACATTCTTCAGGGCCTCCAGTTGTGGATATTCTCCACTGTCTGTACAGTCTGTTTCTTCATTGCACTCCAGCATCTGTACTGCCATAAACATTAACTGTCTAACCAAAAATTTACTTACTGCAATGTAAACCCACTTATTTCCTCCTTTCCTTCCTAGGTCAGTAGCAAATGACAATCCCTAAAAATGCTGGCATGAATCCCATGATACAAATACTGTAAGCTTTACCTTCTTGGAACAGAAAACTGTAAATGGTTTATGTTATACACACACTACCAGCAAAGGGGTATGTTTCATATTTTCTATCAAAAAATTATACCAGAAAAGTTAAAAAAGCCCCAAACTACATGTACCCTAAAAAAGCCACTCATGGGTCTAAATGACAAGCTAGATCCTACTCAAATCATGAGTATAGACGAGTTTGACTGCTATTTGCGTCAGATACAGAACATTCTGTTTTAAAGAGTGGCAGAAAGTAAAATCCTACATAATGAAAGCAGATAACAGCTCTGAAATGCCTAGGAAGTATTGCTCAGAGAAGCAAGACACACTCCACACAAGCGTGCCTCTAATGCAGAAGTAATTGGGATAAAACGTGATGGACTGTTTCAGTTTGTTGGGATTGAATGGGCCAAGTTTATTATTGTTGCCATGGTCTGTACAAACCAAAGCAAGGAATACTTCTAAGCACATCTTGCATGCAACAGCTCACTGCATCCCTGTTTGAAGATAAAGTTGGTGAAAAATATTTAAATGAAAAAAAATAAAGTCCTTTTGATATAAAAAAAACAAAGACTGAAAATCCAACTTGTTTCAGGGACATCTAGTTCTTATGACAAATTACAGACAAAGAACTGCCTTCATGATTTTCCCCCCACTCTCCTGAGCAATTTATCTTTTGAATTCCAGCTCAAAAAGGTGCTCATCACAAAAGGTTTGGACACTGCCATTACCAGAAACAACAGAACAGCTGCATGTAAGGCAGAGCAAGGTTCACACACTAAAAGATTATAGGGATGCTGGAACAAAGTAGGTTTTGAATCCCATTTATTAATTGTCCACACCAAGATAAAGAAAGCATTGCAAAACACACAAGCAGGCGCTGAGTTAATTAAGAATTTTTAAATTCCACAGCTAAATCTGAAGAATCAGTTAACCTGGAAAGGGCAAGAACAGTGACATTTTCCCTTCCAAGCTTCTGACATGTTATTTGCATCTTCAACATTAAAGACAGCAGAGGATACAGTCCCTTTCCAAGGGACAAGAATATTTCTGAACTCCTCCCACACTTGGCTGATAGTCGTAACAATGAAAGAATTTACACTTTAAAGTAAGGAAGCCTGCCAGAGATAGTGAAAAAATATATTACTCTGAATGTTTCCAAACTCATCAGTTACCAAGCTCTGCTGACAGCATTTTTACTAACAGAACTGTCAAACTTACAGAACGCTTTCTGCAGGATAAATTGTTTCCTATTAAGGTTGCTATCACCAACGTCATGTCTCGACACAGACCCCTTTTTACTACAAAAAGGGTACAGGCAAATAACAATCTCAGCAGATACGATGACATATTTATGACTTAAAATTCTGTACCTTTAGAAGTAGTCCTATAAACAACAAAGGACCATGATTTTAAGGCACATGAACACTTCCAGGCAAAGACAGGCAAGCTCTTGCATTCTACCAATGATTTTCAGGTGTTATGCTCAAGTCCCTGGAAATCAATTTAAAAGCCATCCTGGTCACACTTCAACCCACTAAGTCATCAGTAATGTATCCACGCCCAAAGGAAAGCTCATTAGAGTGGTGAATAAAACTCACCCAGATCCATCTACATCACTGTAACACAAGTGGATGGAACTGCTTGTTTATGACTGCTCATTCAGGTCTTACAATCTCCTACTTAACCAAAAAGTCTTATTTTTTTTTTCCCTTGGGCATGACATGTCATTACAGGCTCACAGGTCCTGGTAACAGCAGAGGGAGGCTTTTTCATTCAGGCTCACACCTGCCAATACTGTCTCTGCTCCTAACTGAAAGACTTTTCTTTCCTGAGATTATTTCAGACCCCTTTAAGAATACTGGCCACACAGATACCACAAACAGACGATATGATGACAACGATTCAAATAAAAGCTAACCTCTACCTATCCTAATCACAGAAACAGTACCAGAACTTGCAGGCACTCTCAGTGCAACTATCAGCACCAAAAAAACCCCATGGATATATGGGAGACCAAGGTCAGCAGTTTGCCAGAACTGACCAAAGTAACAGTGTCCAGCTGCAGCTACTTACAAAAACCAGGAAAACTCCCTAAACTAGCAGTATGAAGACAACTGAGGGCAGAAAGAGAAAATGCAGCATGTGAAGAAATAGTGAAGGATGGTAGATGATAAACCAATACATTTGGCCTTATCTCCACTTGAATATTTGCTAAACCATTGTGCTGGTTTAGGCTGAGATAATTTCCTTCGTAGCTGATAGCTAGTACAAGGCTATGTTTTGGATTTGTGCTGAAAACAGTGTTTATAATGCAAAGACTTTTCTATTACTGCTGAGCAGTGCTTACACAAGAGTCTGAACAAATTTTCACATTGTACTTAAGAATATTTATGAGGACTCACCATAATCTGGGTGAAAAATCTGCCGAATCAGAAGAAGAAACCATTCTTTTGTCAGGCCACCCATATCAAGACCAGCTTCTCCTACAAATGTGACTTTTAACTTCTTTTTCAGATCTGCCTTCTTCCTTGCTAGCTATTGTGAAATAGGTAGGGAAGAAGAAAAAGGAGATTTAACATATTGTCACTACTTCTAGCCATGGAGAACACACCTCAGCCTCTATTCTACTGCTCTTGCTTTGCCTAAACTATTAATTTGCATAGTTTTCTACTAATAGGTCAAAACTATATTAAAACAATGACTGAATTGCCGAAGCAAGACAATTATGACTACTTGACACCACCAACTACTTTGCACCTGGTGTCACTCTCTGGGCTTGAAAAGAAGTTAGGTGGTGTACAAATAGACTTAACAAGCAATTAGATGCAATGAATTGAGTCTGTCTGGAATATTTCAGACCTGTATAATTTTTTACCTTTTACAGAAGATGTGCTACCAGGAAGAAATGACAAATTTAAAAAGTAATTAGACATAATTTGGAAATATTTAGAAATAAGGGAATAAGATAAACTTTCAATATTTGAACACCATTTGGTTCTGTGTAAGATTCCTGCCAGCAAGTATCAGCTGCTTTATAAAACTGTTTTTCAGACAATGGTGACAAGCTCTTTTCATTGCTTTTTCCTAAGAGACAGCATTTCACCACAAAAAACCTGCAAATAATTAGATTACAGCCTTTTACAATTAGCAGTGATCTTTCAGACTGAGTCCCCATACAAGTTTTCTTTAAAACATTAATTACTGTCCAGCTCCAGAGCAAATGTTTAAACCAGTCAAGAGTACGCTTGTGATAAAATAATCTCCATGTTGCTAGCAGCTCCAGTAAATTCCTATTACACAAATTTTGTAACTATAGGTATTGGTGTTACTTGAAACAAGCTATTTATTATCTGAAGTGATTTTTCATTGCAAATTATTTTTTAAAATTTGAAATAAAAGTAAGACATCTTCCCTCTCCACATGCCATTCCCCATAATTTTGAGAATATGAATCTATAATATGTTCTTACTCATCTCTGAGATGGGTAGAAGAAAGCACCAGAAATAAACAGGAGAATATTTTGACTATAAAAACTTCTGAAATTGCTCTTGGTTATTTTAGTGTGGTAAAAAGCCTACAATGCCTGAGAGAAAGCAATACTACCAATCATATTTCTTCATAGGAGAAAAGGCCAAAATAGACGGGTTTTAATATAGGAGAATAAAGCTTAAACTTATATTTTCTGACATGAGTAATCATAATTTGTGTGATGTTGTTTTCACTACCTGGACTTATTCTTCAGTATCATCAGGCTGTTCTCAATGTTGAGAAAGAGACAGAACTAAATTTCATTAAATAATGTTAATGAGCAAGGTTCAGTGGATACTGAACAATTGCCTAGTTTAATGGAAACACCTGTTTTATTTCTAAAAAAGGAAAAATTACATTCAAGAATGTGACAAATTAGTTAAAATCAAGTTAAGAATTTAAGAAAAGAAAGCCTAAAATTACTCTTACAGGATAGAGAAGGAAAAGAATAAAAAATTCCAAGAATTAGAACAGAACAACCTCATTAGTGATTAGTCACATCCTATTCATGCTGCTTCATGGACTCAAGTCCTACATAATCTGATAATTGTGCACTGTATTTTTAACACAAAAATTACTAACACAAATACAGACCATGTGCAGAGTATGCATATTTGTTATGGGCTTAGCTATGGAGCAGTATGAGCATAGGAAACGAATTTCAAAATGTCTAGCCCAATCTGTCCTGCAGCACTGCAATTTTGACAGTAATGAAGTTCTTTTTATTTAGTATTATGTAGTGGTATTCCCAATCTCTTAGTGAAAAAGATTTAAATATGACTTACTGAATTGAAATCTAAGTTCAATAGCCACTCTGCAGCAACACACAGTTTAATTATATTTTTTTGTTACCTCATCAAGTGAATCACTGACAAGGTGTGTCCTCCTCACTTTCACATTTAGGAATAACATATTCATGTCAGGCTTCTGTCTTCGAGAGACTTTATCCACAAGGCTTTGCTATTTGAATGAGAAGGAAACATTACACATGCAGTATCTTCATTTCAAAAAAAGGTGTCACACTTGTTAACTGTAAAAACTTCTCAGTATTGTGCATTAAAGACATTTCCCTAACATTGTAACTGTTTCAGTATCTTCTAGGAGATGGAGAGAAATTTCTTTCCTACTGCAGATACCATTTACACTATGTTTGAACTAACTTACTGGGAGCTTTAACAAGAAGGTGGCAATTGTGCAACAATTTTTTTTACTTCCCAAATTGTTAAAAATATACCTATAAGATTCTAGAAAGTGGCTTGTGCTTTAATTAGCTCTTCACAAGGCATATCCAGCAAGACCAGAATGCACAGGTGGGGGTGCTGCCACACAGAGCACTGAGGCAAAGAGTATCACCTGTCACCTGTAGAAAATTAGCACTGAGGGAGGCAGACAACGCCTCTTTCCAAACTGAAGAGGCTGCCCAGAAGCAGTACCTCTTCCATGACCTGAAAGTATACAGCTGAATCTTGGTCTTCCATGACAACACACCTTCAAAGAATAAAATACAAAACAGTCCAAAATTTTCACAGAATTTTTCTTCCTTAATCATCTTGTTAACTTAACATGCTAGCATGTTATGCTGGTTTCTCAAAAGAGGAAAAAAAGTAAGTCAATTACTCTTTCTCTACAACACTGCTATCTATAAGGATCCTGAAACTAAGTACACAAAAAAAAAAAAATACTGAGAGAACCCAGCATGGACATTTGTAGACTATTCATAGTAAAATGGTTTAAGTTCTTTTTCAGGGTAGTCAGAAATTCTAGAAGTTGTAATGACAGGTCATGTGTAATATCAGTCTGACAAATACTTGTGGTGGGGATGAGACACAGACATTTATCACTGAGGGACTTACCCGTGCAATACTTATCATTTGTTGTTCTGAGTCTCTTTGAATAATAACTTTTTTTGCTGCTATAGAAATAATAAATGGGTATTGACAGAAAGAAAACCTAACAAGAGAAAAGAAGATGAAATATTTTCTTTTTAGCATCTAGCATATTATTTTCATTTTAAGAATACAGGAGTGAATTATCATTCATAACTAATCCCTCCACTGACAATAATTTGCAAATAGCTGCTTTTTTTTCACTTTGTTTATAGAGAGAATTGATTCAGTAGAACAAACTGTTATTTGCAAGTACTGCTAGAAACTGAAATTAATAATACTTATCTTTTGTCATTTGGGTTTTGTGTGGTTTGTTTTGTTTAGTTGGTTTTTTCCTTCTCAAGAAGACTATCAGGTATCAGACAGAAGCGTAGCCTGAAATACCTGATTCAGTGGAGCAAATTATGGTCTCCAAGTTTTCCCCAACCGCTGCTAGAGGCAAGGAAAATGCCTATGAATGTATTGGAGGCTAAAATATGTCTTTAGTAAGACACAGTTAGAAGTCTATGCCAGTAATTAATAAACTTACTTTATTATCATTCATATTTTACGTATTTTCTCCAGTTTGAAAAGACAGAATGAGATTTATTCCAGTCAATCTCACATCCACGCAGTAGCAAGTAAATATTAGCTATATTTTTCAATAAAATACATTATTTAATGTGGATCTCCATACACATAAACAGTATGCATATCATATATACAGACACTATCCATCCACTATATTTAATATAGATATACTAGACACAGTGCTTTGAAGTACTACTCAAACAAGAAACATGCAGTTATTCCTCTTACCTGTGAGAATTCCCATAGCATTGCCAGTTATGATATTCTTCCATAAGATCAATATGATCAAGCGTAGAATTATAGAAATCCGTATATGAAATAATAGGAGGGCTAATCAGACTATTTGCAGCATCTAAAAAGAACACAGAAGTCTTTTAAAACAATGCCTGGATTCAGCATATCTCATTTCTCGGCATCACGAGCACCAGTGATCTCAGAAACTTTAAGCCAAGTCTAAAATAATACTGAAAAATTAATAACCTAGCTACAGAACTCAAGTCTTAACTACAGAATTACAGCTACAACGTAACCCCACAGGACATCACATTAATTGCTGTAGAAAACAGTAAATCCCTAGTTCTGCCCATTTATGATAAGGGAGCATCAGTTTGATTCTAGCTTCCTAACTGACATACACTCAATTAAGGTCTCATGGATAAAGGATACTATGTTCTGCTGAAATTGATGAAAAAAGCAGTTTGATAAATGAAAGTGTTTAAGAAATCCATATCATTTCAAGCAGCTATGGCTAGAAAATCTACATTTTTTCCAGTATACCATCTAGACCTGCACAAAAATTAAGTAGTTGACCAAAGGAAGAAAGCCAATTCACATTTAAGCTATCTCATTATACAATGACATTCACATAATGTCAAATGGCCAGTAAGTTCTCTATTAACACTCCAGCATACTTTAATTTTGGTCTGTCAGACACAAAGTAGTGTCTTTTCATCTACTAAACAGCTCTTTTTCCAGAATTAAGGAGCTAGTAACTCTTTCATAGATGATTATAAAACATGTCTCTTGTTTTAGATAATTTAGCTTGTGCACCTAACTCTGCAGGATTGTGCAGAATACTTTTAAGTAAAAGTCTTAAGTTGACAGTGAAAAAATTTTAATTCCAATTTTAATTTTCATTTCTGGTTTTGTCTTCTCCTAAAAAGGAGAAAGAAAGTGCTCTAATCACCATTTGGCAGCAGTTGAGAAGGTTTACATTTGCAGTAGTCAAATTTGCTGTGCTCTATGTTGAGCCAAGCAGGGATTTATACTTTTTTTAAGATGTAGTTTTGGATGTAAGAGGCACATGCATTGCCTAACTTTCTTTAGATGCTAAATAGTTCCGTGGGGGTAGGTGAATTACAGAGGAAATTCTGGCAGCTCCACATTTAAGAGTTTCTTTTATAAATCTACGGGAAGCCTTAACCATTGGTCACTTGTGTAGATTTGTCTGAATGATCGATGTCGCTGTTGTACCAGGGACGGTGAGAATAACGACACAGAGTTAAGTCCGAAAGAAGAGAACCCTTTACGAACTTACAGACTCATTTATATATCTTGGTTCACTAGAACGGCATAAGATTATTGGTCCCTTGATCAACCACCTCCCAGAATGACTGGTTAAGACTCTACAACACCCATTTCAAAACATTTTCTCCAATGTACCATAACAATACTGCATAACAAGCTTGCAAGTGTTAGATAAAGTCTTGGTTTACAAAAACCCAAACTGTTTTCAGCTAGCCTGCGTGAGAAAGCAGGACTTTCACAAAATACTCAGAAAGCTGGAGAGTTTCTCGGCTTCTAGCTTTTCAGTATCCACAGATCTTCAGTTGCTGTCACAGGAAAACTGTGCACAGCAATGAGCCTCTACTGGAAAGAGAGTAGGAAGATTTACAACAGAAGACTCTGTTGCTTACTACTCTTTAGCCTTTTATTGTAGTTTATACTATGCCACAATCATTGTTAGTCTCCCCCAGAAGAGGAGCAGTAAAAACTATCCTCTCCCAATATGTGTGTGTCTGTATAAAACAAACCTTATATACACACACAAATATACATATATAAACATATAGATGCATACAGAGTTCAAGCAAAATACCTACTAAATAAAGCCAGGACTTTTGTTGCTGATGGAATCCACCAGGTACATTTCACCATAGGTGGAAACTCTTCAGGTTTTGCAGGAAACAGCCGTAAAGAAATAAATTGCAGTAACCTATCCACCATCTGCTTGAACCTCTTCTGTGAAATCCTAAAACAAACATGCTGCACTTAGTCTCTTGTGATTACTGTCTACACTAGAGTTTGTTAACAGATTTCAAAGCAACAGAATCATTATCTGTTCTTGACTTTAAGTAAACAAACAAAAAATCCTTATCTATTTCACTCCACACTCTGAATACTAAGGAATTCTGATTTGAGATACTTGGTCCTTTTACATAAAAAAGTGGCATATGCTTCATATGCTTGTGCCAGGTGCACATTTTAAATTACGTGCTGCACCAGTTCCATAATAGCACAACAATACACATATATGTGTAGGCAGGTTAAAATAGCCTATGCTAAACAAGAGCATTCCTATTTTAATGGCTTCCATTTCTAATAAATGCTTTAAGACTAAAAGCATATGTCTATTGCATCCTTAACCAAAAGTGGACACCTTATTTGCAAATGCAGTTCAAATGAAATAATATTTTACCACAATTTTAAGCATATCTGGACATAGGGAAGGGGAGGGAAATTGAATTACCACTCTTGCAGAGAAGAAAATCCTTAATTAAGATTTCCTAGGAGATATGGAAATTGTGAATATGGCCAAACTTTTTTTTACCTCAAACTAACTTTTTGCACAGTCAGTACATGGAAGGCAATCTTAGGGGCTGGTCTTCGGGCAGTTATCCCCGTAACTTGGTGTTATTAGAGTTTTTTTGGGAGGTGTTATTAGAGTTATTTCAATTAATTACAAATCTAATGCCCTAACCACACTCTCACCACCTCTATCACACTCGGAAGCAAGGACTCTAGTTCCTTTGTGGTTTCTGTACAATGTAGTAACATTACAGTATCTTTTGCAAGTTATGCAAGATAAAACTTAATTTAAAAAAAAGATCATAAAGATGTTTGTTTTAATAATACCACATAAAAATATAACTAAAAATTTACACACAAGTTATTTTGCACGTGTTATCAAAAAATAACTCTGATAAGTTATTTGTGATTAAGGCTGCTTCTTATGAATATAATAATTTTTATACATTATATACATTTTGCATCTATAAATCAGTATCACTTAGTGGACTATGTCCATATGTATTTGAAAGCAACAAAAACAATCTCTTTAGTCAATTAAATCAACTTTCATATAATTTATAAAACAGTCAACATCAATGGAAATACAGTAACAATCGTAATCCTAGAAATGGAATTTGTCATGTGGGGTTTTTGGTTTTTTTTTTTTTACTTTTTAGACCAGTGCACTAGGAAATGATGGTCAGCTTCTGTTAAGGCTGCTATCTGTCTTAGCAAGTGAGCATAGATGACATAAGTAGAAGTGTTACTAAATTGAGGATTCTGAAAAAGATTAAAAAAAGTGTTAGGTTAATAAACTGCATAAAGGGAAAAAAGTCATTAGGATCTTTTCTTATGTTTGTAGTTGCCAGTACAATTACACATGAAAGTAATTCACAAAATAGCTGTGACAGTGGTAAAACTATGGGGAAAAAACAACTCACAACTTCTAGCCAAATAAAAAATACCCAACTGCTATACTGTAAAAGTATGATTTTTTTTTTTCCCCCAAAAGAAAGCCCACTGGTAGCCCAAAGGCAGTACTCAATATTCTGGATTAATTTTTACATTGTAACAAAAACTACACTCCTCTGAGTGAGGTGCTTTTCATATCAGTAATACGAATTCTTATAGCTCCTCTCTATCCCACATCAATCCAAACTAATTTTCCCTCTATTCCATGTGTTCACACATTCCCACGTTTCAGCAGGAGATACTCTTTTTAATTCACAGCTAGTATACCACCCCAGAGAAGAAAACTATTGTCTTGATAAATTAAATTGCCATTTGATATTCTCAAATAACAGCAGAAACTGCTTCTTGTGTCCAGAGGTGTTAGCTATCTACACCAGCAAAATGTAAAGGGGAAATCTGCTACAAATGCAAGCCATCTATAGCAGCAACGGTAAAAGGTGACCACAGGCAGAAATCAGACAATGTAGTCAGATAGAATGGAGAAAGTCAGCCAGGTAGATTGGATAAAATGCAACACTGGAGAAAGTTACAGCAATATCCGAAAGCACATATACTAAAACTTTCAGAGTTACAGCATCCTAATAAAGCAAATCTGGGAATGAGGATGACATAAAAACAAGTAAGTAGGTAAAATATTTATTCTTTCAACCCAGAAAATAAGAGGAAACAATTACTTGTCTATTAGTGCATAATTTTAATCTATGCAACTTTCCCCATCAACTGTCTTCCCTTAAGCTCCCATTCCCGTCATGCATTACACTTTTCCCGTATTTTAATACATTCTTACAACAGTAAATTGGATGTGAAGTATCTCAGCTATACAAACTTGTTTGCACAGTATACTGGTTTATAGATTATACGTTAAGCACACAGGTACTTACATGAAAATACGGTGTTTTTCTTACCTGTAGAAGTATACAATATGCTCTAAGATCATCTTTTGTTCGTGGCCTATGAACAAATGAAATAATGAACAGAACCATATGTATCCATAATTTACAGACATTAAGAGTCATGAAATCATGGATAACTTTATTTTGCTTTGCCAATATATATAGAATACCATGTTTAAGAATCTTCACTGCTCTCAAAAACAGAAAAGGCCATTTACAGATTCTGACAATTGTCTAAAGGCAGCAGGCTATTTATCATCATGTTTAAAAACATGAGAGAAGGCCAAAAAAAGGTCAGAACTGAAGAGTCAGAGATGTTCCACAGAGGGAATTCCACATTATTTTCTATCTCGAGTGACACCAGAGTTGTTTATTTGCCCTTCTTCAGTATGTCCTGCAAGAATTCTCCATACACTTCTACCACTGCAGCCTCTGCACTTCTTTGTGTTTATCGAGGTTTTTGCATAACCACAAGCACATCCAGCAACAGCACAAAAAGCAGCATAAGTTGGAGACAAGGGTAGCCAAGACCTGGGTCACATGTGAGTCACAACAAGCCACTGTCTCTTGCTATACCTTTTTATGAATTACATTATGCATTCTCACTTCTATTTCTTCATGCTAAGACGTCACCTCCACGGAAACTTCCTGCTTTTGGGCTATCTCCTTCTGCATCCTGCACTGTTCTTTCTATGGTGCTGCCACACATGAACACTATTGTGAAGCAAACTGTCGATAGGGATTTGTCCTAGTTGCTGTGGGGGGTAGGTAACGAGTGTTAAGTTCTACCCTAGTTAAATTCCTTAATTCATCTTGCAGTTAAGATGTCCAAAGAAATGCCCTGGCAACAAGTGGCTGAGATTTGGAGAAGGAATGTATGGCTGGGTATGGATCTGCCTCTCAGAGGTTAAACGTCAGCTTACAGAGTTCAAGATGTATTTCAGCAGATTTGTCAAAAGGGATTAAGTTCTTATGTATCAAATAAGTTGCATCACAACATTTTCTTTCTTTGTCTAAAACAATAAAGACAAAACGTATAGCAGATTGAAGTACTGGCACAGCACTGATGCAAACATTTATTATAATTACCCTGTCCATTCTTGTAGTAGACCATTAATTATTCCTTTTAGGACTGACTTCTGAATATCTTGAGGCTATCAAAAAAGGAGAGGAAAAATCATATCTGAAGTAACTATACATATTCAATACCAGATTTTGTACAAACAAGCAAGTTTTCTTTGCTTGCATTTCAAGACAGCTAAGAAATCTTTTGTGTTATGATGCTGAGCTCCTAAATATCTTCCTCACAGATATACTAGCTGAGGTCTGGGGTTGTGCCAATGGTGCCTTTCAACACTTAAACCAACTTAAAAACTCTAAAGTATGATTTCTAAATTACTCCTGTCCTTTGTATACTAGGCACAGGGCCTACTTTTTTACTATCCCCATCCTCACATTTTCTTTATTTCCCCCCATGCAGTGTCCCATCACAGCCATGTCATATCTTTAAGATATGTGGTCTTTAAGAACTACCACAATATAAACTATGCTTTACTAGTAAGAAAAATTTCCTCCTCTTTTACTAGAGCAGCTGTCATGATTCTGCAGTACTTCTCATGGGATCATTTAAAGTATGTTTTGAGAGATTCTTCAGAAACTGTGCCTATCTGGGAAAAACTTTTGATATAAATGGTATAAAACATGAATTCTTTTCTTCTACTTACAGTATTTAATAAGGCATCATAGACAACATTCACAAATTTTGCATCGATTCCAGAGTCCTCAATGGTATTAAATGGAGAATTGGTATCTTTCTGTAAGTTAGATAATAATGAAGCATTTTGAATATTTTATAGCTATCTTTGAAAATATAAGTTTAACAGCAAGCTTAGGAAAACACATTCAGATAGAAGTATTTTCATTATCAAAACATAAGAATGTAAGTTTCTTTAATTAGTATGTTAAAGATGGAGCAAAACAATAGTAATCCTACACATACTTATATAGTCATTC
This sequence comes from Corvus moneduloides, assembly GCF_009650955.1. Classification (NCBI taxonomy): domain Eukaryota; kingdom Metazoa; phylum Chordata; class Aves; order Passeriformes; family Corvidae; genus Corvus; species Corvus moneduloides. The sequence continues at coordinate 16,770,631 of NC_045483.1, forward strand.
TATTTTTAAAATGTAAGAGGGTTTCAAATAATGAATTACATTGAATTTTCATCTTTCACATTTGTTGTTGATCCATTATCAGACAAAGGCAACAAAATTTTAAGCATTCAATATTTGTTAAATAACAAAAAGCCATGGGTTAGGCCCTACCATCCATATCAAATATCATAAGCACATTTTGCTCTGTAATAGGCAGGAAATAATAATTTAGCATGAACTCGGAAACATAAATATAACTATTCCCTAGGAAAACCAAGTATGCCATCATAACACATGAACAGCTATAACAGAGCCCATATCACACCTTTTTTTAGGGATAGGGAATTTCTGTTTCCAGATTTGCCTGGGCCCCCGCATTAGCTTGGAGGTTTTAAAACTGTAATTTGTGTAGAAAGTACCTACACAGTCACAGTGTCACAAAAAAACCTACATACTGCAATTTTAAAGCTCCACAAACTCCAAATACAATTGCTTAAACTGGAATCAATAAATCAATGCAATAACAGATTGTCTACAAAAGGCAGGTGAGGTCATGAAAAAATGGTCTTAGTGGTCTTGAATACCTGTCTGCAAGTCTTTAAATGATATTTTTGTAAACATTTTGAAGATACAAAGCACTGTAATTACTAAACAGCATTAGGAATTATTTTCTACCTTAAATGCAGCATTTATCTCCAAGAAAGAATCAAAAGTTGTAGAATAAAAATTATGTACAGCTTTCCAATCTCCCGATGCCTTCGACTTTTCCATATCATCCCTAGAGAAAATGTAATCAAATACTGGTAATGGTTTGATCTTTCCAGCCACTTAGACTTTAAAATGCACTGTAACTTTAAGCTTTTCTCACTAAGCACACTTAGAAGACAGACAAGTATAATATCCGTAGCTTTCTAACATCTTCCTTGTCATTTAAAAATCATGGTACTGTAAGAGAACAAAAGCATAGTTTGTGTTTGATACACCTGAGCAATGTCTTCTATTCAAAATGCTAATTCACAGTGTCACAGTTCAGTATGTTAGGACAAATAATCAGCAGAACAGAACAGAATTAAGCTGCAGCTACACTGACATGATGAAGTTTCTCAGAGTAATTTTAAGTATGAAGGCTCCTAAACTACTCAAATTCACTAGAATTTCTACAAAATTTTACTTCTTTAAAAATTTTTCGAATAGAATTTAATCTTAGGCACATGACAAGGTAGTTACTGGTGACAGTCAGCATGGCTTCACTAAGGGCAAATTTGGTGGCTTTCTACCAGTAGGGTTACAGTGGATCTTGGAAGGTGGATGATGGAAGAATGATATCATCTACCTGGACTTGTGCAAGGCCTTCCCCTGAAAGCTGCTTCCTCCTGCTTTGCTGCAGGCTGTGAAAGAGATCCTCAGCATGGGGAAACCCAAACCCAGCTCAGTGCAGGGAGCAGCTGCCAGATCCAACTGAGAAGCACCTAGCCCTGCCTGGAGGTTGGCAATCGTGGGAGAGGGGAAATGGAGAGGTGGTAGGGGCTCACAGCTGGGGATTCAAAGGAGCAGGACAAGGGCTAATGGCTTCAACCTGCAGGGGGGTTGATTTAAATTAGATATAAGGAAGCAGTTTTTCACAATGAGAGTGGTGAAACACTGCCACAGGTTGTCCAGAGGCAGTGGTCAATAGATCCAAAAATCTGAATACGGAAAAAAAATTCAGCTCTTCAGAGCACCTGAGTATGAGCAAAGGATCACCTCTTTGCAAATTTTCCTTTATACCCTCTTTCCTTTCCCACCAAATATACACTGAATAATCAAAAAGCACTCCTTTTCCTCACTGGAAGCACAAAATTTCAAATGTGGAAGAGAGAAATAATTCCCATTATAACCAAAACATCTAAGACTGCAAGGGATTTGCTAGCCTACAATAAGCCATACGTATTTTTTTTCCAAAACTAAACAATCACTGCATTTCTAATTCTAATTCTGAAGTACATGTTTTGCCATTTTCTGTGTGGAACAACATTTCAAGCTAGAAAAAATATTTTGATAGTTTTCACAGTAACAGCGTTACCAATCCCACCATCATAGCCAAAATAACTCCTTGTCAGTCTTACTGAAACTGTTTCCTCATTTGAGATTAACAAAATCAAATGCATGAATTAGGTCAAAATGAAAAGAATTCCAAAGAAAGGAAGAAAATACACCTCTAGGAACACCAGTATAACTTACTGAAAGTCTTTCACAGTTTTGGTTCGAATTGGAAGGGAAGGTTCAGGAGGAAATGGTGCTTTCAGTTCTTGGGGTAACGTGTCTATAGACATGCGCTGCTTTTGCCTTACATCGAGGCAAAGAGGTGGTAGGTCTCTCCCTTAAAAGAAAGGCAAAGAAGAATAAATACAATGCATCTAATACAAATATATAGGTACCAGGGAAAAAAGAAAACTCACACTGTTTGATTCTAGTTCTTTAAAAAAGTATTCTTCTCTTACCATGTGCACATGCAGACATGGTGGAAAATTTGGCTAACTGATAAAAATAGCAGTGTTGCCCGTTATTGTATTTACAATATAGATTGTAAATATTTAATATACAAACTGCAACACTGGTGCTCCTTACAGCTAAGAAAAATCTCACGCACAACCACGCCAAAGTGCAACTGTCATACAAGGACAAGACTTCAGTCTGTTTTTCTACACTGTGATATATAATTTTAACTAGAGCTGACTGTGGATCATCTACAGCTTCCTTAAAGAATCTCTCCAAAAAACTAAATGGGAAAGGCAAATTTTTTTTGTCTTACAGAGAATTGTGGTGAAACAGAATCTTTGAACACTTCTCAATAAATTTGGCTGCCTATTCTAGTACAACTGGCAGTGCTTTGCCAAAGTCTTTCTATTCTACTCCTTACTTTCTATTTGATCTGAGACTGTTTGATCAGATTACAGTGGCAAGACTTGGCAACAGCGCAGTTACTGTGAGAGGAGAGATGGGGCTGCCTCTGCATCCAACACAGCTCCAAAACACACCCAACCATGGGCCAAAGCTGAGCCCAGCAGTGACACTGGTAGCACCCCTGTGACAATATATTTAGGAAAGGGTAAAAAAAACCTGCACAGCAGCTGAGAGAGAGGAAGGATTAAAAAAAAAAAAAAAAGGAAAAAAAAAAAAGAAAGAAACTACCCTACACACACCCACGTGAGTGGAAAAGAAGGAGAAGGAGGAGGTGCTCCAGGGTCTGGAGCAAAGATTCCCCTGCAGCCAGTCAAGAGTCCTTGCCTGATCAGGCTGCTGGCAGAATTGGCAAGAAGTTGAGACTGGGAATAAGGGAAGGTGTGGTAAGCAGGGAAAGGCAAGGTGTTTTGAGTTTTGTTTAACTGGCAATAAATTAATATCCTCAATTCTGCCTATGGCAATAATTGGGAAGTGGACTCCCAGTCTTTATCTCAACCCATGAGCTTTTTCAACTTATTTTCTCCCAGTCCTGTTGAAGAGGGGAAGCCACAGAGCAGCTTGGTGGGTGTCAGGCAGTCAGCCAAGGTAAACCCACCCAAAACATGAAAAAAAATTTTCCCTTGCATTTCCAACACGCTTTTTACCGACAGCGTCTCCATAAATATCCTCAAAGCGCTCTTGTAGTCTGATTTATACTGGTCATCTTTAAAAGCATTTATATGAATTGTGACATATGTTTGGGATAAAATACACTAAATAAAAGTGTCCTCAAAATTCAAACATACTTAATGAAAACCCTCTATGAAGGATTTTCTAAGACCCCTCTAAGCCTTTTCAAAGATTTTTTTTTTAAATTAACTAAACATCAAAGTAGTATCACTACTCCACTGCCTACTCCATTTATCACAGCAGGCAAACAGATGCTAAAAAAATCCCATGAATCCAAAAGCAGATTCTTTTCACTCATGCTCATGACAGAGACACTCTCCCTGTGACTTAACTCAGCCACCATTCATGAGATAACAGATCAGACCAGCCCTCAATCCTCTGAGAATGGCATCGATTACAGATATGGAACCTTGCCATTCTCACAGCTGGAATTTAAACTATTTTAAGGGAAGAGTAGTAACTGAAAAAAACCAAAGCTGGCACACAGATAATAAATTAATTCAAGCCAAGGTGCCAAACAGTCCATCCAAGCAAATGTTCTCTTAATGCACATCACTCTCTGAAAGCAGGATGGACTGATTTTAAAGAATCTAAGAATTTGCCTTATTTTTATACTCTGAGAGTAACAAGCTTTTTGATTTAACTCTCATTCTGTCTTCTCAATTTTAAATGGATTAAACATTGAGTTATAATCAACTGAATACACTGAAATGAGGAAAATATTCTTTCTACTTCTGTAGAAGAGACATCTGCTGGCAGATGCTGCTTCTCACTTCAGTAAATTGAGGCTGCAGGTGCTACGCTGGTAACTTGCACCCTGTCAGCAATGCAGTTTTCTTTGAAATATAGGCAGTTTGATTTAGATATACTAAAATTGGTTTTAATAATATCTTTAACACACATGGCCAACTTCAGTATGCTTTGTCATCATTCAAGTTTATTAGTACATAGATTTATTTGCTCTTCTGCCAGTAAAGAATACTAACTAAGATCCATCACCTGAGTTTCATTGAGTAGAAATGGGAAAATTTATGTATTGAGTTGATAAACAGCAATAACACAATATTACAAGACAAGAAAAACCAACAGTTTCTGGCCTCTTGCCCAGTTACATCAAGTAAAAAAATTCAGCAATTCATGACTGCTTAAGGAATGACCAAAAACTTTGGTGAAGAAAATCTCGTTGATACAAAGCAGAATTGAGTAGTCCAGGGAAGGTCAGGGTAAATGAATACTGCAGCTATTTTCGTGGTGACCAACATAGCTGCTGGCAGATGAAAATCTTCAAGGCAGATAAGGCAAAGAAAGTTGTATTTGCAACATTAGAAAAGAACTAGACCAATCTATTTAATACATAAATTTCATACCAGATCATTGTTACATTAGAAGACTCATTATATGTGGCAGCTATATAGCACACAAAGTAGACACTATGTAGTCCCCCTACTTTTCATGCTGTATTTACCAGCATTAGCTTTTCCACACCTTTGTTTTCAATGTAATTAATGTTCTTTGAACTTGAACCTGAAGTATTACCAGTATATGCACATATATATATCTACACGTGTTCAGAGATAGCACGTGTATAGATCATCTGCAAAACACCAACCAAGCATTATTCCTGAATGCCAGATTAGCAAAAGCAGCATTTTTAACTGATAAATTTGTTTCAATTGTTAATGTCTCCACAGAATACACATACCACCTCAAATATTTTGAATTCACCTTTGACTGTTATTAAAAATATTCTGGTTTTATACAGGCAGGTTACTCTGATCCTGAAACTACCAGAGCATCTGCTCAATTTAACACACTGAGCTCTATTTCAAGAATATATACTTGACTATAATAAATATTGCCATGCATTAGTGCGGTGAAAATTAACAACTAAGTACTTATGAGGCAATAATTACAACTGGGACAGCATTATTCGCAGCAAAACTCAGGGCACTTCAGGAGAGTGGTGTTTAAAGTTTATCATCCTAGCCAGATACCAAAAAAAAAGGAGGGGGGTCAGGGGAGAAGCAGATTTCTGGTATGTTATGCAGCAGGGGGAGAATTCTTTACCGGCCATCTCCAGCCCCTGTGGTTTCCTTTGTGTAGTACACAGTGATTTGAACTAAGCACAAATCCTGTCTGAGGTATCATTCAAACCTTTTTTGTTTCAATGATTGCCCTTGTTTTGGAAGTAGAAAGCACCTCTTTATTCCATAACAAAAACTGCTAAAAAAAAAAGAAATCTTGCACTGACTTTTAGTTTTTCAATATAGCTAGCACTAATAAAAGATTATTTTAGTAAGAATCTAGTGCTGCAAGTTATAAGCCACCTTTTTCTGCACAACTTTGACAATACTTGTCAATAGTTTTGTTTCAAACTGACAATACAGAGATCTCTCAGTGCAGTCTCTTCCTTGCCTCAAATTGTGCTATTAAAGACTTCATGAACCACAGCACATAAGCCTAAAGGGAACTTGCTCAGAGACAAGATCAACACAAACCTGACAAATGTTTGTACAGCCTTTTATGAAAAGTTCCAAATTACTGAAATTCCATATCCTAGCCCAAAAACCTACTAAAAATTCCAGGTCTAACCACAACATCATCTTATGATGTTGTGGTTAGACCTGGAAGGCTTCATGATTCTAGCCTGCCATATTGAATGCAGAGCTCCACTTTCTAGCTCTTCATCAAGTATTGTTACATCATCATAGCACAACCACCTTCCTTCTCACCTATAATGCTCTTCAGAACTTACCAGTTGTTGCCTGTGCATTTTATTTTGTGCCATCACTGGCCTTCATCTTCACTGAAAAACAGCAACTGTCTCCCTGAAAAGCCTTATGCTTGCCTCACTCCTGACATCATTCAGATGGCAATAAAAAATTTTCTTCAAAGTTCTGACAATTTCTGGAGGCACTGCCTGATTGCAGCTAGACAGAATATCTGCAGATAGACAACCGAATCAGTACCTTTCTCTAAAACTTCAAATAGTTATTTCATCCTCCAGGTCTATTTGTTTTTTTCTTATCCAACTTTTCTCTATGACACAACCTCTACTGACGGCTATGGGCTATCATACATATCACTGCCTGTACAACGTACAACACAGTGTAATTTAATGAAATCTAGATTTCTAGATTTTCTGGCCCTACCACAATACAAATACTGGCAGAAATTTGAGCACCTTCTAAACTTGGGAACTAAGTAACACAGGTCTTTGTTTTTCTTACCGTTTTTGATGTTGGGTAAAACAAGTCGCGTAGGCGAATTTCTGTTTCCGATGCCTTCCTTCTTTTGGTTGATAGTTGTGATGAAATTGCTGAAAGTGGAAAACTGATTTTTGGCTCCTTCCTCCAACCCCTGTAATTAAGACAACAGTATGCTCTAAAGGGCCAACACATTACTGCTAGAGTAATCTTACCAGTGAGGTATTACAGAGAATTCTTAAATAACTTTTATCTTGAAATCAGACTGGTAATAACTAAATAAGACATAAATAATGATCCTGCAAGTTTGTTTCAAATTGATTCAGGAGAGGTACCATAAAATTCCTTTCCATTGCATTAAAAACCTCAAGTATTAATTTGCAGGATATGAAGATATCCTTGGATTACTGTGAGGAAAACACAACACAATGAGAATGCTGTCAATGATATTCTAACTTTCTGTATCCTAATATCTATCTACTTTTATCTTCCTCACTACATCCAGCTCAGTTTAAACACATGAAAGTGTCACATACTCCTTTTTCCAAATAGCCCCAATATATTGAAGTAGTTTAGACAAATTTCCCAAGACTTGAAATGTGGGGCCAAAAATTCTAACCTGTTAAAAAATGTAAATACTGTTTAAATTTTAATAATAATTAAATACTACTAAGTAAAGTAAATAATACTAAATTTACGACTACTGGGTAAAACTCACTAGTGATTCAAAATGGTCAGCATCTCCTGCCACTGAAAAAAGGCTGACCAACAAACATTTGTTGACAAAGTGCTGAAAGACATCCTGCTTAAGCACCTGTCTGTACATGCTGTCACCAAGGAGCCTGCACAAGTCTCTGCTAGGAAGTGTTGAGCCCTAATGTGTTTCAACAGCAAACAGAAGTGAAATTACACATCAGACTTTCAAAGGATTGTGCCAATTAGTCTGTTTGGCTAATCAGCACCAGGTGCTATTAGATATAGTTATTTACTACAGAATTTGCAAAGCATAGGTGGGGTTCAGAGGCTTGCCCAGATGACAGAAGTCTCACGACGAATATTTTAATTTTCATCTCAGCTCCAAGTCACCAACTGATACCAGGAAAAGGTAGATCAACTCAAAAAAATATACACACTCTTCCTGCACATCACGATTTGCAACCTCACAGTAACCTAAACACTCACTTTCTTGATATCTGGCATCTGTGCTCTCAGTTAGAAATATGTTTCTGCACAAATCAAAGCTTTAATTCAGCAAATGAGAATGCACATTCTAGAATAATTAAAGCAATATCCTATCAAAATTTTTGAACCAGTACATTTCCCTTTCCCTTTAAGGGACAAAGACATGCAGCCAAAGTTCTAAGGAAAACACTTCACTTCCACCACAACATCCTGAAATACCACCAGAAGAGTAATAACACAACCCATAAACCTACCACACCGCAGTGTACACAAGCTGGTACACTGCCAGGAATTTTAAATAACTGTGGCACATACAGCTATTTTTCTGTGGCTTATAACTCATTAAATTATAAATTTGAACAATCAGCAGGACTTCTGGCTTTCAAAAAAAATCAAATTTCAATTTCTAAAATTGGTATTTTTAACTAATTTCACTTTCTAGTTCTACACTCCCTATATGCAACAAACATTCCAAAATAAAATGTAATTACCAGTGTAATTTTCAGATTAATATTTCCTTTTAGTCTATAACCTTTGAAATATCATTAAGATGATTCTTAAAAATCACCTGGCACATGATTGGAGAAGAACAGACCCTGGACAAACATTCGTAACTGAAAAAGGACTTTTAAAGAAACCCAGGTGTGAGGCTAATCTGCTCTGTCATAAAATGTGTGCTCTAGGCAGAAAAGCTCTGAAGCACAGACTAGTCTAATTATGATTATTAGGGAATAGATAGCAGAGAAAATTGAGAAAAGGAGTTTTTATTAAATAAATTATTGTGCCAGCCTTTTTGACTGACTTAGCTTTCTAGGTTTTCCTCCAGCCATGCCACTGAAATACCATGGGTGAACATTTTTAAAAAAACTTCCTTCTTAATGCCACCTCCCTCAGCAGTGATCATAAAGAACAAAAATTCCATCTCCTCTTTAACTCCATCATCCTGTTTCAACAATATTAGACAAACACATGGACAAAGGCTTTACTGGAAGGCCCTGGAGGAATACTGGGAAACTTCATGCTCATTAATGAGAAACGCTGACAACTCCTGAGGGAGTAATCTAGGGCAAGTGCACAGCACCATGTCATACTCAAAAATTTTGTAGGAGGTCACTGAGCTTTTAGAGCCTAAGATTTCACAAACTCACTGCCATCAGAAAACTGAACATCTACAGTCCCCCTCCCACCCACCATAAGGAATGAATATGCTTAAAGGGAGTAAGTGGATCAAAGTAATCTTTAGTTCTGTTTTAAGAGCATATTAATAACCCACAACTCTGCTGGCTTCTTAGTGGAAGTTCTCCAAAACATTAAGCCCTCCATAAGACTGGAAAGGTACTAGCATTTATAAAACTGTATTTTTCATTATTGAAGTTAGACGCAATGGTGAAAGCAAGTCAAAATGTTTACAAAGAGCACATACAGACTGCTTTGTCGGAAGATACAAAAGACTATCTAGAAGAGTTTCTTGAAAATCCTATGTTAGCCCTAACATTGCTTACTCAAGGCCCTTATGTACCTGGCAAGCAAAGACTAGTGAGGATGAAAATATTTTCTTCCCTGTCCAAAAACACACAGAGTACACTCAGATCACCAAAAGGCAACTGAAATTGCAACAGCCTGAACAAGAAGCAGGATTTTCCCTTCCATCTGTAGCTTGAAAGGTGTAACTTTGGACTGGTTTTCCTTTACAGATGTCTCTATTTGTTCCTATTCATTAGGGAGCAAATTATTTAGCTTTCCCCAAGTTTCCTTCCAGAATCTGAATGCTGACACCCAGACTATCACCCCTTTGGAAATGCCCATGACATCTGCCCACAAAACTTCCTCTCTCCGTGTAACATGCTACTGAACCCCATATAAGGCTCTTGGTAAATTCAAACCCCGCCCTGCAGTTGACAAACAACCACACGCAGCCAGGTCTGAGCTCCTCTGTAGCAGCTCCATTTAGACAGCTTCTGCCTGTGGGCGACAGTTCAGAGGTACATGATGGATGTCCAGCTACAAAGAATTCCAGATTCTTTAAGGCAGCTGGAATTCTACATGGCCGTGCAGGGGCAAACATTTTTAATTAGCTGAGCTAAGCCTGACATGTTTTAGGCCAGCACTTGCATCTTTATTCTAAGGGACTGACATTTGCCATTCAAAGTCTAAGGTGGAGATATTCAAAGGTAAAAATAACTCCTGGGCACTCGTCCATTACTCCCACCACACTGGTATTTGAATCACAAGAATGAACATATTCTTGCACATTCTGACAGATTTACAAAGCTGAAAGTCTTTCAGAAGATTGGAAGGTTTAGGCAAAACACAAAATTGGCAGAATTGCTCCAAGGAGTTTGCACACAATTACTTAATTTAACACCACAATTATTTCCTGACAGTCATAAGTGTTATATGCTCAATCTTTTCAATTAAATTTAAATAAATGATAATTGAAATGATAATTTTTTGTAGGTCAGATGCTTATCAGAACTGCTGAACTAAAATCTCCTAAGCGTGTTACTACAGGATTAGTTAACATTTTTGTTCTGTTGTTGGACTGAAGTAACTTACCACAAGTTCTAATGTTAAGCTATGTATGATATCCAACTCATGCCTGGAAAAATTTGTGTTTTGTAATATTGTATGGTCAGCAGAAGAAAAGCACAACTCTGGTAAAATTAAAAACCTGAAGAAAGGTTTCTGAAATTAAGTTATTCTGGCAAATACCCTTTCCCCATTTTTTTCCTGCATTAACTCATTCATCATTTCATCAAAATGTTCTGTCATCTTTGCTTCAACACAAAGTAAAAACCGGAAAAGATTTTTTAAAGAAAAAGCTAAAAATACAGAAGTATTTCCCAGCTACCTCTTTTGCCATTAAGTGCATTAGAGCTGAAAACCTCCACCCCCGAGAACCCTTAATGAACATTCACGATGCTGCAAACCCTCAGTCATGACTAACCCGACAGAGCAGACCGTTGTAAAATGTTAACTATAAGCGGATGGAGAATTTATAGCTTCATTATGTCATTGCTTACAGATGCACTTGTTATTTTTAAGAAACTTGAATGAAAGCCTCTCAGCGGAAAGGAACATGAAAGAAAATGAGGATGATGCTTCCCCCCTTCCCTTTCCCCTCCCAAATAAAGCGGCAAACACGGCAAACGAACATGGAGTGGCACAGGCGGGCCCGCGGGCGGCTGCCCGGGCACTGACGGGACCTACCCCGGCAGCTGCCGTGGACGCCGACGGGATGGGCGGCAATTTCTCTCTCTCCTCTTCCTTTTCTTTTTCCTTCTCCCCTTCTTCCTCTTCTTCCTCCTCCTCGCCGCCCTCCTCGGCTGACGGGGCCGCGGCGCTGCCCTGGCTCAGCTCCGCGCCCGGCGGATGCCCCTCGCCGGGGCCGGGGGGCAGTTCGGCGGCAGCCGGCGAGCTCTGCAGCGACATGGTCCCGCTCCCGGCCGCCTCTCTGCTCGCGGCAGCCTCTCAGTGCCCAGACCCCGCGCCTCCTCTTCTCCTCCCTCCGAGGAGCCCCCGCGGGCACCCTCAGCTCCTCCGCTCGGCGCGGGGCCGCCGCGGCACTGCAGCAGCCGTGCTGCTCCCGGGCGCCCAGACACCCCCGCGCGGCGGGGCGGAGCGCAGCGCAGCCCGGCCGCCCCCGCCGCGGCCCCGGCGCGCAGGGGGAGCGCGGGACGCGGCGCAGCCGAGGCGCCGCCGGAGCCGCTGCCCGGGAGCCCCTCGGCCGCCGCGCCACCTACAGACCGCGGGCAGCAGCAGGGGCCGCCGCCATGCTGTTTATAGGCGGCTCATGGAAACGCGCCTGGCGACCGGGGCGCGGCGCGGGGAGAGCGGAGGACACGGCGGCGGAAACTCCGCGGCGCAGGAACCGGCGCGGGGCTGCGGCTGGGGCTGGCCGCGCGCAGCCGCCCTGGCAAGGGGTGCCGGGCCCGGTGTGGGGCACTGACGGGACCCGAGAGTGGTGACGAGGAAATAGACGAGTAATAAATGTAAACATAAATATATCTATAAATATACAGCTGGGTGAAGGGCCCTCGGGGCGGATACCGCTAGGCATGCCCGCGCCCCCGTCACGCCGGGTGGTGCTCCTCCCGCCCAGGCCGTGCTGTCAGTGGCACCTCTCACACCGCCCTGTCGCCCCAGGGCACATCCCTCGCCGCTTCAGGTCACGCTCCAACGAGAGAACACAAAAAATCATCGAATCTTTAAAGCTGAAAAAGCCCTTCGAGATGATGAAGTCCAACCTTAGACAAAATAACACCGTGCCCACTACACCATGTCGTGGAGTCAAAACCTTATTGCGAAGGACTGCACCGTATCGCGAAGAATGAATATGTGAGTGCGGTGCTGTCTCTGATGGCAAAGCCCGAGCGGTGCCAGGGGTGTGCAGGGGTGGGTCCTGGCCCTCCGTTTGTGCCCGTCTCGGAGAGCCTGAGGCGGTACCCACTGTCAGACCCTCAGTGCAGCTCCGTGGCTGTGCTGGAGCTTTGCTGCAAGTATGTGAAGAAAAACCATCTTCAGAAGAGGTGCTGTGTTGAACTGGTTGCAATACAACATCTAGACCAGATTGTAACACATACTGGCTGTGAGGTACTGTCCTGCCACCTGGCTGGGTATGTGCAGCTGCAGGAGCTTGGTGCGTGAGAGGGGGACAATGTTGTGTACCCCAACCTACATCCAATTTAAGTTCTTCAAACCACTAGCTGCCAGACAAAACAAGTTTCCTTCTGAGCACTCTAATTTTGTGTCTGAAGAAGAGTTTCTCTCCCAGCTTTAGGAACAGAGTGTGAATAGCATTATGGACCACTTGCAACAAATCTTCAAAATTCTTTTTCAGATGGAGGAAAACCATGTGATGTTTTTTCTGAGCATTGGCACTACGCAAGTAGCTCCTGTAGGAGCTGTGGGAAAGATTTGTGTAAGAGTCATAAAAGCAAAGGCACAATGGATACTGCAGTGTTAATCTAACACACTCAAAAAGGCTTTTCCTTTCTGAAGAAACTGGCAGACCTGGAGGTTTTTTAGGTTTCATTAAGAAATGGCTTTGTCTCCTTACGAAATTAAATATGCGATCTGGTTTTCCAAGAAGTTCACTCTCCTCACTGTGCTTACTTCCCAGTGGCTTTCAGCAGTTTGCCTGAATAAGTGGCCTGTTTCACTTAAACAAAGCCCCCCAAACACTCATTCATCTTTTCCCTTTCCATGCCAAGAAATAACATAATGATAGTAATTTCAACAGCTTCAGTACAAGCAGCTTTACACCCAGTGGCAGTCCCCAGCTAGAAATAATTGGCACAACTCTTTTGTGGAGCTGTGCCAGCTTGAAACATGGAAGGATTTGCTCCCTTGAGCCTGCAAAGAGAGATGAAATAAAGAATTAATTATATGTAGAAAGGCAATTATAGAAACAAATTCATATTTTTTTCAGTTCCATTGAGCTATAAAGGCCTGATTTTTGACAGTGTCAGAAACACTGAAATAGTTTTCTGCCGAGGTTATCTCACAAAAAGCTAATTCAAAATCAAAGACATCAACTTCTATTGTCCATGCTTTCCTGTGCTATTTGAAGTGCTCTATTGAACTAAACGAATTCAGGTGAATATTTTGACTCATGACAACTATGAAAATAAGCACAAGAAAAATTTCTTCCTATTTTTGTCAGAAAGCAAAATGACCGTCTACTGAAGGAGAAGCAAACAGATTTCCCTACTTCTGAGGAATGTAGCTAGCATGCATCTGGTGCCCAGGGTTTGAAACTAAAAGTACTTCAAGATCATTCATAGATCCACAAGGCAGTCAAAGGTATAACTACAGCTGGGAAAGACATTCTAAATTGGCTTTCAGTTTTCTATTGTGGATGGATGCTAGCTGGGAGCAGCAGTGCTGTATATAATGAGGCAATGCATGTAGACCCTGTAGTAATTTGTTGCCAAAGTGATGAACTGGGGTAGTGGGCAATGGAGCAGTCAGAAAACAGGATAAAGACATTCTAGCAGTAAAGATTGGTGGGATACACAACATACACAATTTTCAAAACTAAACAGAAGTATGCAACTGCCATTTTACAGACTTCATGAATTTGTTGGACAGATAGCCTGGGAACCTTGACAAGGGGCCAAACACACTCAATGCCTGTATTTCAAAGGACGCTTTCCTTGATTTTTTTTACATCTCTTCTAAGCTGCTTAAAAATCTTAAATCAAATGGTGCCAGCTACTTCACCATATCTTTTGGTGAAAGGGGCAAAGGTAAATTTCAACCGAAAACTGATGCTAATGCCCAAGTACATGCTGCCTGGGTCTACAGTTCTTGCTGTTCCTGGAGGAGTTTGCAGTCTCATTTGACCCCCTGCTGGCACACCACACTGCTGGCTCTGATAAACATATGCACACTGCAATAATACCCTTGAATAACTGTGTGGGGAACACAGCAGGATGATTTTCTCGTATTCATGGAAGAACAGTCCTGCCTTAGCAGGATGTTGACCCTTTCAACTGGAATAAGACCTTCTTGACACCTTATTTTAAAAAGCTTCACAAATATATCTTTTCTATCCAAGGAGTTTGAGTTGTCAGAAGGGGAAAAGTCATTGGCACATCTCTGTGCAATGACGTGGCCAGGCACAGACCGCTGCTAGGAATGACAGATGGAACCAAACCAAATGCTAACATTTGTTCACAAATGATTAGTAAATGCTTACAAGTAATAGATACACTCACACAGACTGGCATTTGGGAGTGATACACAAATGTAAAAAATAAAAAGGGCTAAATTCCCTGCCTAGTATCATCATGGCAAATATTGATTGGATCTCACATGTTTCTCTGCAGTCAGAAGTCAAATTCAGCTATAGCCAAATCGCCCCTGGTTTAATTCAGTAATGTTAGGGGATAGGTTTGGGCTGTTACAGGGTTTTCCCTGGTCCTCAAATGGTTTACTAGTGTTTGCAGTCAAATGGTGCCAAACATCTCCAGTGCAAACTGGTATTTCAGGAATCGAAGCAATGCGTGACCTTCAGGAAAGGTAGGCTGAATTTTCCCATTCAGTTGCTGAGGTACTCCCATCACACATCTGTACTGTGTCTCTCTTATGGAGTAGTACTCCTTCTTTCTCTTCATACCTTTTGAAGGTCTCATACACTTCCCAGTACAAAATACGTGAGCCATTTAACAGGTGTGTGCTTTGTGAGATGGACCCTGAGTGGGCATAAGGGGAAGCACAGAATGGCTGAAACATTAAAAGAGGAAGCAAAGGCTGGAGACAGCCCATTTCCTCTCTATGGGAGTAGGAGAGAAAGAAATGGTTGGGAGTTTTCCAACACAACAGGTTTTCAGCAAAACATTCTGTTTCAACAGAAAGACCTGATTCATTGAAATGGAAATGTTTTACAAAGAACCATCTTTCTCAGTGACCTTTTAGCAGAACTCAGACAAGACGCCACCAAAATCCACCTATTACTCCACCGACTCAGTTGGAGAGCTCACCATACTTGCCATGTGAATCACAAAAATTAGAGACAGCGTAGCTTCTGGACTCCCTGGCCTGCTAACTCCCTGTGGTACCCTCCTGTGCCACCTGCCCACATCATCCTTTAGGGAAGATGAAAGTTCGTGTCTGCTCACAAGTTATGACTGTTCGGAGAGTGCACAACCTCAGAGCTTGTAAGGGATGACCCCAGTCTTGTCCAACCTCTGCTATTTGCAGCCACCTGTTTCCCATGAAGTTGGACTAAGGTATACATTTAAAGAATTTTGTCCAAAAGAGTCCAAATGATTGTGAATCCATCTGCCATTGCTAACGAGCTAGTCCATTTAGATTTATTATTCTTGCTGCAAATTTGAAAATGTGTCAGCCTTGAGCTTGGCTGACTCTTCTAGTCATCATGTGCCTTCATTTGCAAGAGAGAAAAGCTCCTTCTATTCCAGAAGCACATATGCAAGGTGCACTCAAACCCTCCTGAGCTAAGTCCACGTTATTTCCCTTGTGACTAACATTAGATGAACTAATGTATAGCTCTCGCTTACCCTTTGGCCATCCTCCAGTACTTGAAAAGTCTCCTTTAAAAAAAAGTTTATAAATATTTATAAAAAAATGGTGCAAAGAACTCAGATAATCTTCTGAGGCACTTACATGCAAGTTGGTTTGTCTTGGCAGACAATTATATCTTTCTCTTTGGCAAATGGTAAACTTTTGATTGAAGGTACATCACCAGATGGGATGCATCCAGCTTGGGCATTCCTAGTACAGAGAAGAAAGAGGTAATCAGAAGTTCTGTCTTGTCTGCATCATTATGCTTTCACTTTGGGTTCCTTGTCATCACTGACTGGTGCAGTACAACAGCTGTACCAGCCAACTGAAAAAGGCTTAGGCACTCTGGCACCTAAGCTATACATGATCTTCTAGGTTAGTTATTAACTCATTTTTGTCTGCCTGAATAAGGTGAATATTATATTACCTCCTGCCATCGAACAGGGTCTTTGGGTTGAAAGAAATCATTAGCCTCTGTTTTAGAAATGCAATGGCTTTTTCAGAGTGAGCTTATCTGTGTTAACGCAGTTTATGCAAACACTGGAAGAAAGATATGGAGAGAGAAAAACTCACCAAATGAAGAGCATTCACTTAGTGAGCTCTCAACTTCACTAAGGTTTCCATTTCTTCTATCCAGAAAGCTGGTGTTGGTTATTCAATCTAAATTTCAGTTAATTTCGCTTGTACAGAATATAACAGTAGCATAGCCTTCCTCAAGGTATAGCAAGGGACAGACATTAAGGTCGGGAGATAACTCACTACCTTTGTCATGTCTGATCTGGAATTTATTTTTAAATGAGATAGAGGCAGATATTAGGCACAGAATTTTATCCAATTTCTCTTCAAATTGGAAATAAGAAACAAACATGCCATGCTACAGAAGTTTCAAATGAGGAAGCAGTAATAATGCTTAATTCAGAAAGTAGCTTCTGTACCTTTTGTCATGTGACGTCTAAAATGGTAAAATACTGTTAGAATTAACATTTGCTTAGCATGGCTTTGCAAATATCCGCTTACTTAGTCATTAACAATCAAGTCCGATTTCTTAAAAAGACAGCGTTCTTGAACTGAAGTGACAGCGAGAGATACAATTTAAATAATTTCAAGATGCTCATCCTCTTTAGCTAGGAGGAACTGGAGGAACAGAGGGTGCTGGGGAGCGAACGGAGGGTGCCGGTGGAGGCGGCAGTAGCCGGGGCTGCAGCTCCCTCCAGCGCCGGCACAGCGGCTTTTCCAGGGAAGAGGGCTGGCCTCGCTGAGCAAGCATCGCGCTCCGGGTTCCTGGCGTTTGGAAATTACTTATTAGCTCACAGACATGTTTGGCGTGGTAGAAATACCTCGATTTCGAGCTTTAATGAAAATAAATATGGGATAAGATCATGTACACAGTGATTTGCATGAGTATCCTTGAAACCGTTAGGTCAATTGGCATAGACGATATTAACCCCATATGTTGGTTTGGGCAGGATTAAGAGCTGGATGCTTGCAGACTGTCAAGAATTTCACATTTTTAATGCATCATGTGGTATTTCCTTTGTAATGTCTAAGTGGGATGCATACAGTGCCTGCTTCTTCAAGTATTTGGTTAGCTAACTCTAATTGCCTTTCCTATTAATGGCTAACTTCTACAAACAGGAGAGATGTCTAAATTTGTGGAGGTCTTGAATCTCCTAAGGAAGAAAGGCTTCTGGCACACATGATGGTGGCTAGAATCAGAGGGCTGGGGCAGATTCTGCCCTCCCACTGAATGGTGCGGTCCTTGCCAATGAATCTGCAATCTTCCTGCCATGCTTCTCAGGCTGGTCTGTAAGATAAATCACCTCTGCTTGTCAACTATGGTTACAAACCTAGGGGAACCCCAAGTGAATGGGGGGCCTCTATAAGTGTTAGTGGTGCTGTTCCTGCAGCAGAACAAGCCCTGAGGACAGTCCTCCCAAAATCTGGTCCCTCATGTGCTGCTGGAGTCTGTTTGGATCCACCTGCAGAATTGCAGCACAGGCACTGATGTGCCCCAGCTCAGCACCTGGCCAAGCAGAACCCATTGGGTGCTATGTCAGCCTGGCTTTCCTAGGCTCAGCCTTCCCTCTTCAATGGCTGCTTTACTTTCCCATCTTCCCTGCTCAGGGCAAGCTGTGTGAGAAAGCCAGTTGTTTCTAAAAGTATACGAGGGCTCTCTCTCCTGTCTCCTGTAAACACCATCAGTTTCAAACCCAACTCTTTCACAAGATTTTCTTAACTTTCCCCCACTGCTGTCAGTTGCAAATGTCCCATTAGGCACTGCTATAGGCCCACTGGCTGCTTTTCAGCAACTTGCCTGGAGTAGCTATGAGAGTAGAGACAAGGAACACCATGCAGTGCTATGGCAGCCACAGACCAAAATCACAGCAGGGAGAGAACTCCCAACAAGACCCCAGCTGTTCTGTAGTGTCACTACAGGCCCATCACACATACAGACTGAAATGTTCATACCTCTGAGGAGTACACCTGAGGTTTCACAGCAGATTTGAGGGAAGGCAGCAGCTTCAGGACATTTCTTCAGTCAATGTCGGCTCAGACACAAGAAGCTCCCTGTGTGCCAGCAGAGGCAGCAAGTGACACAACTCATGATTATACAGAAGCACAAGAATTGCTTATGGGTGAGTGCCAAGGGCATCCCTCTACTGTGCAATGTGGATGCCACTCAAACACCCGGCACCACTGGCACGTGGCTACAGACAGCACTCAGTGCATGTTGCAGAAGTGCATTCACCAAGGGCCTTTAAAAAAAAAGCACAAATGTAAGTGAATAAGATCAAGATGTGTTTTATGGATATTGTCTAGCTTCTTTTACATAAATAATCATACTCACTCAAAACTTGTTCCTTCCTAAACAGTGTCTATTCTAGTAAAACCTCCTTGTCCAACAAAATAGCACAAAAACTCCACAGTTTGTGTGGGATAAAAGGAGTGATGCAAACACAACTAATGTAATGGTGACTAAATTTACTTAATAAATGAACAAATAATGCTGTTTTGTTTCTCTCCCCTCCAGAGGAAATGTGCACCAAGTGGTTAATAATCCCATCTTCTGTCCTTACCCCACACAGTATCCCTGTATTAAAAAAACTCCACCACAGTGCTTGACTCTAGGGGCAGAAACTTTATAAAAGCAAAGAACTGGTCTAGATAATAGGGTTCATATATCTGACTTTCTCCCAAATTATCTTTTAAGAAATTTTTTCCCTTTAAATTTTTCCTGCACTTGTTCTCCTTAAAAAAAATAAATATTTTAATGGCTTTTTTTTTACAAATACCTTCATCTTCAGTGAAGTTCCTGAGACACACAGTAAGGCAGTAGAGAATCCTGGAGTTACAAAACACTATTCTAATATAAATAAGAGATAATAAAACAAACAGCTGGACCAGTTCCCTGTATAAATTATAATGATTCTTGAAAACACGCTGGAGCAAGGGAAGGACTCCTCTCCCTGAGAAGCAGCAGAAATAATGTGTGATGAACTGACCATAACGCCCATTCTCTGATTGCCCTGCTCCACCACTGGGGAGGAGGTAGAGCTGGGGGAAGGTGTTTTGAAGGTCGTGTTTTATTTCTCATTATCCTGCTGTGGTTCTGTTAGTAATAAATTCAGTTAGTATGTCTAATTTGCATCTGTTTTGCCCATGATGGTGTTTGGTGAGTGATCTCTCTCTGTCCTTCTCTCGACCCAGGAACCCTTTGTTATGTTTTCTCTCCCCTGTCCAGCTGTGGAGAGGAGTCATAGAGAGGCTTTGGTGGGTGTCTGGCACCCAGCCAGGGTCAACCCAATACACACAGTCTCCTACATTTTCAGTTGATAGTGCAGAATTTACTGTTACTGGGTATAAAGGTGCCTGATTTGCTGGAGAGCATTGCAGGAGCACAGGCTCCTTCCCAAGACAGTGGTGACAAATTATAACATCATTTGTGTTTATCCAAGTAGTTCTATTTATAATAACCTTTCAGGTGACCTAATTGTACACTGGGTAAAACAAGCCTAAAGAAGATAGAAACTAATCTTTCAGAATATGAAGTAGTGTACTATATAAATACTGCAGCTTAGCTAGTGTCTGTTTTGAATGTCAGTTAGGATCAGGTAGTGTTTATATGCTCCTGAGATTTAGCAGTTTTTGTTCAGGATTTCTCAAATTTGCATCAAGCTGAAACTTGGCATGTAAGCTGTCAGCACAGATGCTAGATTTATTCCAAAAATAGAGTAAGTTGAAGCTTTTAAAGGTGTCAAGTGGCTTATTTATGCAGTGGTTGCAGATCCTTTAGTTTTCTCTCTCTTTTAACTATACAAAATCTTACTCTGTCACCTTCCTCCGGCATTACTCCCTTCTCCAGCATTACAGTCCTGAACAGTGAGGAATAAGAAGGTAAGTAATCACATTAGAGTGGTAATCCAAAGATGGTGTGCCCTGGAAACAGGTGTAAATAATGGTAATTTTTGGTGAAGCAGAACTGTCCTCATGGAGTCACCATAAAGAAAAATAATTGGGAAAACATCTGAAATGCTACCCAAAATGCTAACATATTGCTTGATAGCACAGTGAAAAGGCAGGCAAAATCCCCAGCACTGGGAAGGTTTTCTAACAATCCCATTTAGACAAGGAAGGACCTTCTTTCAGGGATCACTGAAACCTCCTCCTCCAGGAATCATTGCAGGGTACAGCTCTACCTCCACTATGGTATTTATTGAGTATGTGCATTAAAGTCTAAGGCATAACGACTCAGAAAACTTGTAGTAGTATGGATCACTTATGTTCAGTGATCTACAGCACTGAGTGGTAACAAACTGCCCCTCATAGAGCAAATCAACCCAAATATATATAACCACAAGTGGACTCCTTTGCTCTATTTTGTGCAGCCAGAGAATGCCCTCTGCCATAAACTAAGCTCTGGTAGACTAGAAAACAAAACTAGGAGATTGTGAAACACAGGAGCTTTCTTGCAGAATGTCCTGCCAACAGCTTCAGGAGATGGCAGGTCAATGTAAACATGACATACACCCTGTCCTCTTTCCTTTTAAGTACCCTGAAAGACAGGATGGGGAAGGTAAAGCCAGGGAGGGCCTGTCTAGTCAGAGGTCTTGCAGTCAGAGATCCATCTGCAGCACGAGTTTCCATTTGTAACAAGTGGAGGCAATATCCAATTATTTGCAATCATGTTGATATATAAAAACCTCTCATATTATGATATGTAGGTTTTTGTTAATTTTGTCAGTTTTAAGAATACTTACAGGTTGCAAGGACTGTGATTAGGTTTCAGCTGAACTTAGTCATTTAACACAATCTTCAAATTCATAGCTGTATTTTTTTCCAGTGAGCAATTTACTCTTCGTAAAAGCACTTGTGCCAGTACAAGCTAGTGTGCATGACTTCTTTATTCTATTCTTCGTGGGGAGGCATCCCCCATCTATTTAAAAAACAAAGAGAAGTTGTCACAATGGTTGCAGAAAAATGTTTTTAAATTTAGACCCTTTCATTCCACTGCATCAAACAAGATCCAAATATGAATAAAGACCTGTCACAAGATTATAAGCTTGAAACATTTGCTCATACATAGTACATATTCAATACTCAGTAATTTTATTTTCTCTGAGAAATGATAGAATTTCAACACTCACTGGCTATACCTCTTTTTGGAGGTCTTCAGCAGTAATTTCTCTTCTAAAATCTACTCCATAGAATGTTCAGCTGTATCAAAATAATAGATGAAACCATATCAAGCTCTATTTAGTGGCCAAGATTTGCACACCTGCAATACTCACGATATGTAAACATTTTAGTCTCTCCTCTCAGAATGAAGCAATGTGAAAAACCTGAGCTAATTTATTTGGGCTTTAGACAGCTGTGGATGAGAACTAGTTTCTGGTCAGGATTTGAAATCATGCCAGCGGGAGCTTACTCTTAAACAGATGCTCCAGAATTTTATTAGGAAGGTCACATATCTCACGCCGTCATTTGGTAGGAACCTGGTCAGAAGTCTCTTCTCCTCCCGCTACAGCTGCCCCTGTGAAATAGCAAACATGTTTTCTGATCATTGTGTACTCTGTGAATTATTTCTCTAAAAGCTTATTTACAGAAAACTCAGGGTCCATATTCTTAACTCTAAAAACATGGAGGTTGAACCAAATCATGCTTGTTAAAAATCCTATAACCCTTAGTGTGGTAAAATTCTGAATTTTTTTAGTAATTTCAAAATGTTAAAATAATTTTACAGATTAAAAAAATAAAAAGCCCCAAACCCACAAGGGTTTGGTTTTGAAAAAATAGATATAAAAATTTAGAGATTGTATTTTTCCCTAGTGGGCATAAAAATGAGACGACCCAGAAATATACAGGCAGAAGAATGCATGGAACATGCTTTGTCTAGATGCTTTTTTTGTCTCTTAAGCCTCCATGAACATCAGGTCTCATTGCAATGTTTCCCCTCAGGAAACATCATGGTTTATGCCAGAGATTTCTATCTCTCAAGAGTTTCCTCTGTACCTATCTTCAAGTGAGACAAATGGAAGGTGGATATTTTTGGTGGGTTGCTCGTGCTGTTGATAGTCAGTAATACCTGGAGTTTCATGAATGCTTTCTGTTCTGGTTTGAAAGAAACTGTCCACCCTTTTCCACCCTACAGCTACCTGCTGGCATCCTACCTTCCCCTGTGTTTGCAGGAGCATATTTTGTGGTCATGTGGGGCGCTGGTTGTGCTTAAACCCAGGAAAAACTCAGAAAGGTTGGTACATCATCTGTGAAAAGACGGTGAGGGCCAGGAGCGGGGTCTGGGCTCAGCAGTGGCTCAGACTGAAGGTCGGGCACCAGCTCCAAGGCTGGAACTCACCACACTGAAGTAAGTGCTGTGCAGGAAAGGGTGACTAAATCAACCCCTGGGAGAGATTCCAACAGGGCACCCCTGGGATTCAGAGCCCAAGTTCACCGCTGGTGTCTGGCTGCCTACACATGCACAGAAGAGGAATGTGCATGCAGGTTGTATTTTGCAAGAACTGCCCGAAAAAGGTGTAGTGAATATTTTTTGCTCGTGGTGTGATTTGACACATGACATGCCACAGCAACCTTCCAGGGCACAGAATGTGATCCCAGTATGTATCTGATATAATTAAGGATGTATGACTTAAGTACCAGCTCATGGCTGTGGCCTGAAGTGATACCATTGGACTGAGATACAGCATTGTGGTTTCGTTTCCCATCTAGGGAATTGTAATGTGTGCTAAAAATACTGTTGGGCACATGGAAATGCAGAGTGTTATCGTGTGCAGAGGGGGACATGGAATGTTGGTCCCAGTAGAAGTCACCACAGAAGAGGGAAAATGGACATTTTAAGGAAGCCTTCTTGTGTTGCCAGCAAGATAAGCTGGGGCTGGGTTGACATTCTTTATCCCTCTCTCCACTCTGTCCCTTGCGGGATGAGGAATGATCTGTTTAGAAGTGAGTCATAGCTAAATAAAACATGCATAGGTAATCATTTGCACCATATTAGGCATCAATTTTCCCCCACACATTGTATCTATGTAGCTACTGGAGATCTTGTTTTCTTCCCTGTGTTTTTTCATGGGAAGATGCATTTATTTTTAAGCTGTATTTAAAGTCACTCATCTCTAGGGAAAAATGGGATACTTGACAGGAAGGGACCTAATCTTCTCTCCAAAGCTACTCTGTGCCCAGGCTCTGCCATCCCAACTCTGGGTGGCACACCATGACTGTGGTTTAAGAGAGCATCCAGGAGAGAAGACTTGTTCTGACAATCTTTTTAGAAAAAGTATCCAAGATCCTGTATGAAGTTATGGTTACAGACAGCAGCATCTGCTGAATTATTTAAATTGATACCTCCAGGTTCTACAATCATAGAATCAGAAAAGGGGGAGCAGAGAAATGTACACACTGAGTTACTTGTGAAGGACAATAAGGTAATAAAATATTCTGGATAAATACCAAATTAACCAAAGTGATTAAATTTCAGCCTTAGAGAGCTGTAGAGCCAACTCCTGCCTATTTTACCCATATGAGTAGTTTCATTAACAACAATCTGCTTCTTAGTAAATTGCCAGTTATAATAAAAACAAATAACTTGTTCTTTTGTGTCTCTGCCGCTATGCATTTTAATAATTCCAGACATACTCATTAAAACTAGTGCTTTTATACTCACATGTTGTAAAATACTCTTGCATTACTGTTAAATCACTCCATCTCCCTTTTCTGTCTGAGCATCAATATAGCAACAGAAGAGGCAGAGGAAAATAAATACCTCCAGAACAGGTGCAAGAGCAAGATGATGCATCTGTCTGCTCACTCTGCCCACAGGAGCAATGTGGCACCTCGGAGCCATGAGCACGGATCCAGAAAGTGGCACTGAGTGAATTCCATGCCAAAATGTTGACAACATCTGATATGTACAAGAGGGCCACTGAGTGCACAGAACTGTGTGTCCAGCAGAACATAACACCATACAAACACCACTGGGGTTAGATTTGCACACAGTAATTATTTATTTGCTATAAAACCAGATGAGCCTTATAATTGCATCTAAAAGGTGTGCTCCCAAAATTAACAATCCAAAACCTGTATGAAGATAAAGGTTTCATCACCTTTATAGTTAATTTGAAAAAGTTGCTCTCCATTTGCTTATGCTATAGGTACTAATTTTAATAAAGTACAGAGTGACATCTATGTAGGGGGTTTTAATTATTTTTTACTTTGTCACACTTTTATGTTTATAATAACTGTATACTATGAGGACAAAGAGGTGACAGAGCACCAAGTTTGCTTTAAAAGTGTTATTTGTTCTTTTATATTATTCATGAAGTACTTAAGGCTGTTCAGGAGAAAAATGATGTTTAATATGCACATGTGCAATACTTAGTCTGCAAAAACAAGTTGGCAGACATTTGCATGGAGCTGTTGGTAACATGTCTTTCCTAAACAATGGTACATTTAGGAATCTGTTGGCAGTTTTTTATTCTGCCCATGAGGAGTGACACCCCAAAAGACTCATTTTGTGCCCATTCTTCTCAGGAGCATTACTGAGAGGGCAACTGGCTCAGCACTGCAACAACTTTGGAGGGACAGGTTTCACTTTACTGACCCTGTGAATGGGGAAAACTGTGGTAAAATAATATGAATTTGGATTTCTGTCCACACTTCCAAGAGCTACAGTTCAGAAGCTAGCAGAGTTCTCTACAGACATTATTCTTCCCTATTTCTGGAGTCCCTGAATCTGTCATGCTCAGTGTTGTTCAGAGCTGGAATAGAAGGGCCCAAAGACAGCTGACAATCTGTGTGTGATACAACAGATGATACAACTCATGATAAATGAGTGCTAATAGATAGAAATAAGGAAATAACTCTGTTATGGGCTGCTCAGCCATTTGAAGAATTGATATGCAGGGAAGGTGAGAGAGGGTAAAACTTACTGTTTTCTAGAAAAAATATTGTTTCCAAATAGAAGGACTTTGCTCAGTGTCTTTTTCCAGTCTAGTTGAAGATTCATCTTAACACTGATGGGTTTCTAATGAGTTTGAAGCACTACCTCTTAAACTATGAGCACTTTTGATGAATGATTGTGGAACCCTGTTGGATGGCTACAAAGTTGTGACCTCTGGGTTAAGGAGGGTCCACTTAACCTTAGGGATCTGTCCTGTGGTTGAACGTGGTCCCACCAGAGTTCAGCATTGCAGTGGTACTCTGCAGACAGAAATCCAGCATCTCTGGCTCTCTTGTAGATTTATCAAGAGAATAAAACAGAGACCAGTCTGCCGCCAGTGTCCACAGGCAAACGCATTTCAAGCAGGAAAAAAAAAAAATCACTTGAGTCTTTGTACTGCACCAAGGATAACACAGTCCCAACCCAAACAAGTAAGAATTATTATTGGTAACAGACAGCTGGAAACACAGGTCAAGGACAGAAGATGTCCCTGCCTCAGTAGTTTTCCATTTGCTCGTGATGGAAAGGTCTCCAGTGACCACCTGACTGTTCTCCTGGCTTGTTGTAGTCTCGTGGGCAAAGCACTAACTGTGATGAACTCGCAGTTCCTGTGAGCGCAGCTCACATGGTAGGTCAGACTCCAGACTCCCAGTCTGTGGGTGAAACTCCTCTGATGGCATTTCCTTTAAAGCTGTAGCATTATGCACTTTATTCTCTGCTGCATAAGCTTGGGCCCATTTAATCTAAGGCATCCTCCTTAAAATTGGTTGGCGTAGTGGAGTTTCTGCGTACAGATGATTGAAAAAAGAGAGAATTGAGTGATAGGAAGTGAAGCCAAACTACAAGTGGTGTGAACCTTGTTTTCGAAGTAGAACTAAATGTATGTGATATAATTTAAAATGAAATATATATATATAAAATGTTTCATTTCAGTAAGAAGAAATGCTGAAAATCTTTTTTACTACCAAGCAGATGTGGATGACATTGGCTGGCAACACAGTAGTGCAATGGGAATTTTTTCAAACATTGCCACAGTACATGCTTTTTTTTCCTATTGAGATCTCACTACTACTATAATGTCAGTCAACTGAGAAGAATTTCTCATGTTTTGGGTGGTAATAAATCTTCCACAAAGTGTTAACCAACACCTTGGGCAGTTTTCCTGGTTGGTATTACTCTAGATCCCACAATACAAATTGCTGAAACAGGAGAAGGGGCTTAGGTACATGTTTCAAACATTTCCTTCCTAGTTTTGGTCAGCATCGTGTGACTACATGAGTGAAATAGCAAGGGATTCATCAATAATAGTGGTAAACTACAGCTCAGGCTTTGAGTTACAAAAGAAAGCAAAACCAAAACAACTTTTCCTTCCCCACTCCCCCTCCTTATTCCCATCTAACAGTTCAACAGACTGTGAGAAGTCTTGGAATAATTCCTCTTTTCAATGCTTCTAATTTAAATGACTTACTAGAAATGAATATTTCATGGCATATCAGGACTCTCCAAAGCTTCATCTCTTTAGCACTAATTATTTCAACAGGACCTATACAAAAGGCAAATACTGCCACTTTTCTATATTGTCTGCATGAATACTATAAACCCATCTTCATTTGACAGTTAAAGTTCTCATTTCTGTATTTCCTCATTTTTACTTTTCAGTGTCTCCTACAGTTTTGTAGTGTCATGGGGTTAACACCACAGTTAACCAGTTAAGTCCTCATTAGTAAAAAAAGTAAGGCTGCTAACACTTAATCCTTAGTTTTCTTTCTCTTTAAGCCAAAGACACCTTTGATTTCCACGCTGGAAATTCTCATAGCAGTACCCCTAAACAAAATACTGTTTAATCCTCCAGGTCAGTTTGACATAGTATCCATTGCCTGAGCAAGGAAGCAAGGTCTACTTAGGCACCTACATGTCTGGAGCTACGAAAGCTTCCACTTCGGAGTGAATAGTTTCCACTAGACCTCACTTCTCTTGTAGTAAAAAAAAAAACCAAACAAACAAACCCAAAACAAATCAACCTTCCATCTGCATTCCTTTCACATTCTGATGGCCACAAACAAATTTAGATAACCTCCCAAAACACAGCCTTATGTCATTTGATCAAATGGAAGGACATGCATTATGAAGCTGGAAATCTTTTCCATGTACCTTAGCTGAGGTCAGGACAACCATGTGTCCAACCTGTTGCCTGGGGTGTCAGCATTTCAAATGTGCTTTCAGAGGCTCTTGCCACAGTTCTTTCATGCAACATCCACACTGAAGAAAATAACCTGCAAGTCCAGGCTCTTCACCCTTTCAAGTTCCCTCCTGTTCCTTTACTCATTTTCGACTTTCATCAGACCATCTCTCATAAGGTGCAATTGGCAGTGAGATCCTTCCTCTGTCCTGGCTTCTGCCTGACTCTTGAAGTCTGGTTGAGCATCCAGGTGGACTCTAACCTTGAGAACTTGAATAACAAAAACCACTGGGAATGGGCTACAAGAGATCAGCACAGGGGCTCACGGTGGCTTCTGCCTGCCTCTTGCTGCTATAATACCCAAGGTGAGGGCACTGAGGGCTGCTCTGTGGTGCCAGAGCAGCATAAAGCAAGACCAGTACAGCCAAAGAGAGTGAACGCTATGAGCATGTGGCAATAATTTCTCCAGCCTGCTCTGCGTCATTGAGCAGCCCAAAGGTGGGGAAACACCTCAAAGGAGGAAGGAACCAGAGTTTCAGACTTTCACTGCTCATCCTCCAACTTCTGAGCTGAATGACCTAGAAAATTTTGACTTTCTAGAATTGGTATTCACAAGTGTGGCACTTCACTGATCTAAATACTCAGGACAGCTTTTCCCTCAATACCTCCATATGGCCTTTTGTCACCCACACTAAGTTTTCTGATGGAGAACTAGGTGGCTTTGCATGCCCTAGCCCATTCCCCCAGCCAGTCTCCTGAGCACCCAGCACCCTTGTTCACAGTAATCAGATGCATGAATCTAACAATTCAATTCCAGTTTTATGAAGTGCAGATTTCTGTAAAGATGGAGTTATTATCACAAAAGAACCTGATGTTTATTTTCAGACCCTATAGGTTTTGACAAGTTTATTAGTTTTAGATGTGGATCTTAACTGACTTCCATTCTTTGGGTATTACAAGACACTGACCTCTTAAACATTTAATAAACATGATGAAACAATAAACTAGAAGAAATGAAATGTTGTGGAATTAGCTCTGCATTTGAACTGAACTTTAATTGTATCATTTAGCAACCACAAGGATAAGCTTGTAAAGTGGTTCTTTTGAAACAGCCAAACAAGTAGGATGATTCGGGAACACATGGTGTAAGTAGGATGAAGTCTTATAAAGAAAAATCCTTCATGACATTGTAACTGAATAAAGCCAAGGCATAATAATTTCCATTTGCCCATACAGGCTATTGGCACAATTTCTACAACAGAGCTAAAATGGTATGTGCAGATAGCCACTGGGGTGCAAAGTTAATGTTTTTATGAATGAAGCATCCTGGCATGCACAGGTGATCATCAAATGCCAAGGATTGCCTCTCTCTTTTGCATCACAAAACATCTGCAACAGTCCTATGGCATTCAACAACACTGTTTATGATCAAGAGCCAGATTGTGATGTTTGTGTTCACAGCTATTTAGCTTTTACCCTAGATTTCCTTCCCAAATTTTCCTTCATTTTATCCTGCTCCTGTTGGGCTTGCAACCATATAAATTATATGAACAATTGTATTTTTGTCAGGCTAGTTGCCCTGTTGGAACTGCCAGAATCTCACTGGGCTGGTAAATCACAGTTTGGTAGCTACTGCCAGACATAACAAGGACATCCACTGGTGTCCAGGAAGATTTTGGGAAGCAAGGCACTGCTCAGAGGGAATATGGATATCTCACAGTTGATCTGCTTGCTAGGAATATGGAAGTAAGGGGAGCAAAACTAGGCAGAAATATTAAAAAGCCCTTTTGGGGTTAATGGTTAAATACTTATTTTGGGATTGCAAAATACAGGAAAATAGGGAACATAAATATATTAATCCAACAAAAACTAGATCAGTGAAAAGGGTTCCTCATGTAAAAGCTGAAGCACAATGATGAAAAAGTATCTATTCCAGCAAAAACTCCATCACTATTTACTTCCCTCTATTAATACAATCATGGTTTAGTGTAAATCTGATGTAAAACTGAAATGAACTGGAAATGAGAACATTCTGTTTTGCAACTGTTAGAAACAATTGAATGTGATGTTAAGTTCACCACAGGTTTTGTCAGCAAGTCCTTGCTCCTTTAAACTCCTATGTACAGGCTTTCTATTCTTTTGGAGTGGGGATTAAAAAAAAGAAAGTCATTAATTTGGCTTAGTTTGCCTGGGAATTATGCAATCTGGACAATGTGGAGAGCAGTGTTTGAAAGATGTTTTTACAAGGTTGTGCTGGGTGAAAGCAGCACTTCCATCTGGCAGATGCCTGAAATGTGAACTTGCTGTGGGAAAGACTGGAATAAAAGAGGAAAATAAGGTGATACTGGCTATTCAGCTGCAGTTACAAAGTCTTACCTGGCATGTGGCAGAGCTCTTGGGCAAGCTCAGGGTGTACCAGTGTTGTAGAACAACAGAAAACCCAGAAATAATTCTCACTTTGTCTGCAGTGCTTAGAAAACAAAAAAGTGTCACTGATTTTTCTTTAATAATAGATTCATAACTAAAATATTCCTTGCTTTAGTGAAACTGGAATAAAGTATCTTCTAAAAACATGACCAACCAATAAGACATAAATAAGATTACTTCCATGTGTATGAGATTATTATAAATGGGACTTCTCTTTTAAAAGAAGAATACTGTAAACAAATACATGATCCAGTTTATTAACTGAGATTGGCTGGATTACATTTTGAAAATAAGATACACATGTTGGCAATTATCACACTTCACTATAGTTAGGCCTTTGAAAGACATACCTTATGTGTTTTTTTCCTGTGGAAATCATAGCTTTTTAGCTTGCCTTACTAGAAGATTTTGAGAAGTATCTTCTCAAAATGTAAATACAAGCCTGATTTCTGAATTCATGTTCAGACATGAGAGGGCAGATCCAGATTCCTCTATTACCTGGGCTGAGGTGGAAGTTTGGAAGGTCTTCCAGCCAGCTGGGATATACCACAGAAGGGGATTAGGTATAAATGTTTCAGTGGCTACCATGTTGGCCTATAGCCTGTGTCACTCAGGGTACGAGACTAAGAGAGGCTTTGCCTGGTTCAACTAGGAGAAGAACTGTGTCAGTGCTCTGTTTTATTAGGGTTATTTTACCTCGCAGGATGGTTGTTCTCATGTCCTGGTTTGTAAAATGTAGCAGAACAGACCTTCCCTACTTAATATAGGTGTTATTAGGGGAACTTAAACTGCTAGGCTCTTAGGTAGTAGTTGCCAAAGTAAGATTATATATATATGTATGTATTTTTTTTTTTTTTTACTTTAGCTTTGAAAGAAAAAGCTTCTCTGCTTGATAAAAATAAAGAGAGAAACCTTTTCAACAACAGCAACCTGCCATTCAAGGCACTCGTGGCATATCCAGGCCAAGTTCTTGTTCCCTATCAGGTAGAGCCCTTGTTTTGCCCTGGCTCTGCTGCCTGGCTGGTGCCTAAGCCCTAAGCACTGGGCTGCTGGCCATTCTGGAGCAAGTCTCTCTCAGAGTGAGAGACTTCTCTTTCTGAAACACCACAAAACATGATTTAAGCACTCCACATGTCTTGAGAAAGCTCTGTGCTGGGATGCACTGGTTACAGTGGAGAGAGGCAAGTTAGATCCCATGGAAAGTGATACAGATCTTAACCATAGCACCATATTGAGTCTAAATAAATGATTGTTGTTGCAAAGTTTGGACAGATGGCTGGCAAAACCTGCCAGGGGCATTTCAAAGTTAATATTCATGTGCTGTCCCTCTTCTCCATGTTAAGGAAATGCATGTTAATGTTAACCCTGGCACTAATCCAATACTGGGTTCTGACATTAGAAGGACATACACAGCAAGTAGGAACATGTCTGCGGGGATTAGAGGTGACTGTTCACTCTCACAATACAAGAACTTTGTGCAACAGCTGTAGGGAAAAGAAGAGGAATCCCAGGCCCAAAATCTCTGCTTCAAGCCCATTATAATTTCCAACATGTCCAAGCAATGATGACAAAGTATTTTGCAGACATTATTGGACTTCGGTGCTGTTAGTCCCATTCTGGCATAGATAACACACAAGCATGAAAAAGACAGACCTAACCTCTCTTCCCTGTCATGCAGCCTAGAAAACCAGTGGAGTATTGTGAGAGATATTGCAACAACAGCACAAATTAATCTCCTTATCTAATTGACGCCAGTATTGGTGGCTCAAAGTTATATGACATAGAAAGATGTGAGTTTAAAATGTCAAGTGTCAACGATAAAGGAACCCTGGCCTCAGCTAAGATTCTCAGACAGCAACTCCCCAGCTACAGAAGTGCCACAGTTAAAGCATTATTTACTTCAACCAAAATTTGCCACCTTTACAGTATGAAGGAGCTATGCCAGTCCTGTCCCTCCTTCCAGGACAGCAGAGACAAAGATGGCCAGGTGATGGGTTAACTTCATGTACTGCACTTCAGGCTTCATTGAGGGTGTTGAAAGACCTAATTTTTCAAGCAAAGCCTGGGATAAAATTACATCAGAGGCCATACAAGTCTTCAGCTGCCTTGAGCAGGCCAGTAATAGGGGAAACCTTTTTTCCCTGTCTTATGTTACGGAAAACCTCAGATTATTTTTGAGTTTGGTGCTGATTCTAATGTCACTTTTAAAAAACATGAAAAAAGGAATAGAGTTAAAATCAAGACTTCATAAATCTTACTAGAAAAAGATTCTGTTAAAATTACATGAGATGAAAGTATGTTCTGAAAACACTCCAAAGGATCTTAAAAATGCAGTAGGGGGAGAAAGATACCATCCAGTTAGTCCTCTAGTCCTACACACCAAAATAACCACACTAAATAGCAAAATAATCAATTAAGGAGGGATCAGAAAAGCATGGGGGAAAAATTGAGCAAAGGACTCAGCAAAGCCAGTATCCCTGCCTCTCTCTGTGCTTCATTTATTTCTACAAAGCCAAAGATTGTTTTCTTGAAATTATAAAATGAAAGCCAGCCCTGCCCTGTTTTGTTAGAAAATGTTGATCTTTTTATATCAGCTACCTGCTCAGAGGCAGAAAATTTCAGATAGATTCTTTAAACAGGCTCTCTTTTTTTACTGTAAGGCCAAGTAAATGGATGAGGCATTTATTTTTTGGAAGAATGAGAGAAGCATTTCTGCTCTGCCTCTGTGTTTGTGGCCACTAACTGGTGACAGCCACTAGAAATTACTGCCTTGAAAATTTTCTTCCACTACCAGCCCAGTCTATGTGTTGGAGGCAGGCAGAGGTGAGCAGAGCCTCAGTCAGTGGATTTCTTGTGTTGGCAGCCAGCAGCAGCACTATTGCTGGTATGCCTTTATTCCTGTTGTGGACAGGCGCTGGAGCAGGGATCCATCGGCCTTGCAGCAGGCAGGGAGGCGTGCAGCTCGTGCCACAGCAGCCCCACGGGGCTGACATGGCTGTCTTTACTTTCATGTTCCCATTTTTCTGCGCGTCAAGCTAAGCCACAAACCAGCTCAGGGCTTTATCAGCCACCTGCAGAGGATTAGGTGGGCAACCTTGGCCTAAGGTTTCACAGCAAGCCCAGGCAGCGGCAGCAGCTCTGGCATGTGGGGAGCTGAACCACGGTGTCCCACGGCCCCAGCAGAGATCAGACTGCATTTGTGCACCCAGGCTTTACAAAGCAGCCATCTGTCACTGTGCCACCACAGGGGACTTAGAGGGGCATCAGCAGCTGGATCCCGTCCCCAAGTACTGTACAGTCTAGATGGGACCAGACAGTAACCAAAGTGTTACAAGTCAGTGATGGAGACCTGAGGAACTGCTCCTGAGACAGACCCTCTACAACAGCAAAGCCCATGCCAAGAACTGCAGCAATGGAAGGAGAGAAACCTTATCTTACTACCTGGAAGTTATTAAGTCTGTACTTCATACAGTAAGAAAGTTATTATCACCAGCAAATCTGTCCCTTTCTCTCAGACAAAGAATTTGCAAAGCCATGAAGCCAGGTGTCTGATAACATGGAAATCACATCAGAGATGAACACCATCAAAACTGTTTTTAACTGCCATTCTGGAGGTGCTTCCAAGTTTTAAAGTGATTGTTTAGGGAAAACAGCTAAGTTTTCAGGTCACAATAAGATTACCTAAAATAGAATTTAGAGTTTGGATGCTTAGTACGAAAATGAACAGATAGGATCATAAATCTATCTTATGCTAGATACCTCTCTGTATTATTCAGGGACCCTGAGATTTTAATTTTTATATATTCTAATGCTTCCATTCTGGCGGGAATTATACTGCTGTAATTTGGTCAACTAGCAGGTATTACTTTCAATAAAACCAGTGGAAACAAGATTAGATGCAAACCCATTTACAGCAAAGCCAACCAACCAACCCAAACAAACCTCAAAACTCGTAATTTATAAAGCACTTGCTCTGATGCAGCTCGTGCCCAGCTTCCTGGGAACCATAAGGGAATATATTAATTCCTCTGTGAGGCCAAAGAAGGCAAGTATCAGATGGAAGACACTTTATAGTGGATCTACTCTAAGTCATTCAAACTTCAGTAGCTGTTTGAGATATCTTCTGGTTCTCTGACTATAGTCTGTTCTCTGCGGACCAAACATGAGAATTCTTTAATCAAAATGGTTTTCTAATCAACGTTAAAAAGGATTTTAAAAAAACCTCCAAAACCTTTCTGCCCTACACAGTTAAGGGAAAGCTCACAAAAAGGAACTGAAAACCAATATGCTGCTTTTATACAGAATTTCCAAGAAAACAGGCGTGGGGAAGCAAGTATAATGAACAGCCAAGGAATGGTCTTTAAGAAAAATGAAATGTTAGAGAGTTTTCAAGCTTATCTTAAGCAGGTATCATTGTAAAAGCAGCTATAAAGAGCTTTTGTTAGTGTTACAAGTGTAACTAGAAGCAGAATTCTGTTATGGTAATAACGCTGCTACTGCAAATATTTTACAATGGAGAAATAAGCTTTTTGTAGCTAATAAAAACATATATATTTAAAGAAATGGTGCATTATGCAGGTCAGCATTATGTTTCACCTCTGATTTCCTTTTTTTCACACCCCCTGCATGCTTCTTCCTCACCAAAAGCCATAATCCTTGAAGAGGAGGTAGTCATGCTCTGCACAAGTGTAATAGTCTAAACACGTCTTTTTTTCTGCAGATTGAGACCTGAGAATTTAATGATTTACAGAACACCTCTGCTCGAGGTCTTCTCTCAGTTTTTATTAATTAAGAGTACATGTCTTTGATACAAAGTAGAATCTCTGAGAGGCGAGAGGCATTGCATTCTCAGGTATATTTAACACAGGGCAATGTGATGGATGCAGTTCAGGGTTCTGTGCTGCCCATCTCTTTGCTAGCATAAATTTAGAAAGTGTTAAAAGGTCTAATGCCTATAAAAGTTAAGCATGTTACAGCAAGCCAAGAAAAGGGAGATGATGCATTCTCTCAGGAATCTGTCTAAGGAAGTTATGGGTGTAGCTGCTGCGCTCTTTGGCTTTGGTGAAAGTCTAGAACAAGAAATGTTGTGGGATGTCCCTGGCAAAATTTACAGAAACAACAGCTCTAAAGTAAGTGGGAAATTTAGATAAGAGAACTGACATAAATCCTTAGGACAAACGAATCACCTATTGGACTGAGAGTCTAGAAGAGTAATATCTTCCTCCTGGAATTAACAGTTTATTGCAGAAAAATGAATGAAATGCTATAGCAATGATAGATTCCCCCAGAGTAGTTACTGGGTCTTCTCACTTGGAGAAGAAATGAGAGGAATTTTCTTTTTTTATTCTGCTCTTTTGTTAATTATAGATGTAACAGGAATTCAGACAACAGAAAAAAAATTCTAAACCACTTGGGGAACTTGTCAGCCTTTTGTGATTAATACAAAATAAGTGGGACTGAACACAGTGGGACTCCAAATCTTGGCCTCCTCACCACTGACCCCAGAGCCACTCCTAAGGTGGTGCTGTAAAAGCCTACGCTTACTACTGGAAAGAGCCATTACTGACAAATGTGGTCTCAGAAAATGTTCAAAGGAGTCACGTGTCTGACTTCTTTTTCTAAAAGCAGAAGTTACCCTCGTTAACTCTATTCTGGAACAATATTGTCAATCATTTTCTGAGCATTCAGAAAGTCCTGCTTTGTTTGCAAAATTAGAGCAGAGAACAAACAAGAGTAAATTGTCAGCTTCAGCAAAACCATCTATTTGAAGCTGGAGGCAAATATCAGGATACCTTCTTTCCTGAACATTTTGGGCCAGACTGCCTCAAACGGTGGAAATCAGAATCAAGTTCAATCAACAAGGCTTTCTAGCGCATTCCCAGTAGCAAAGTGACTCCTTGCTGAGCTGCCAGACTCCAGCACTTCCGCCCACAGACCTGCAGAAGTGCCCAGCTGCCCTGCAGATACACGTTAAATGTAGCTTCAGTGTCTGCAACTGGAGACCAATGCTGTCACTTGCATAACACGCAGGGTCTGCTCAGTGTTGAAAAAGAGCATGTTTAGTATGCTGTGTTTCTTTAGGGAAATGGGTGACCACAGTTAACCTCCTTAAAGTTTTTTTCTGCTGCGGCAGGTTTTTAAAGCAAAGAATTTATTGGTGTGAAAAACCAGACATGCTCTTAATGCCAAAGTTGCAGTGCCCACGTTTCATATCTGTGTTTACTTCACAGCACCATTCAAGCCCTGGTCCAAGTAGTCTCAATAATAATTGCTTGTTAATATTAGAGTGGTTCCTCAGAAAGTTCCCATGTGACAAAAAACACTGTTGACAGATTGAGAAGAGGTTCAGGTAGAAATTCCCCCTACTGCACCAGCACTTTAGGATTTGTTGTGAACCTAAACATGTGAAGAATATAGCTTTCACCCACAGATGGCGATGAACACAGTCTGTGCCTTCCCAAGATAGAAAACCGCAGATTCAGGCTCAAGGAAATGCCAACACACAGCTTAAAGAAAGGGGCTCTCGTTTATGTTAAAACAGGATAACCAGTTTGGCATGAAAAAGGTGGGAGTCAGATTGGTATCCACCCATTCATGAGGCTCTGAAAAACCCAGGAAGGCGCAGGCTCAGAAGAAAACTGCCTCATCCTAATAAGGCAGAGCTGTCTGGCAGTGACATAGTCTGGATGCCTTCTATGTGAACTAACGCACGCCATCGGGGAGCCGCTTCTGCGCGGCTTGGGAGCCGTGTCATCTTTCCATCAATAACTAAGTGTGGTCACCTCTGCAGGACTGCTTGTGCTGAGTTACACACAAATGCTGTGCTTGCTTGTGTGCTGCAGGAAAATCTCATGTTACAAGAAAAGCCACTTACCGATGTCCCGAGTTACCCTCTGCCTCTCCTTCAACACGAAAGCCCAGAGAAAAGAAAACAGTCACCATGACTGACTAGAAAGCATTTCTGTCTGCACAGGGGATAAAAAATTATAGCAAATATTTTATTTATTTTTTTGACGCTGCAGTAAAATGATACTGCTTCTTTGTTTGACTTTTCAAGACCTTCCTTTGTTTAGATTTAACTCGATATGACTGAATCCTTTAGAAAGATTAGATTTGAAATGGAAGGCAACAGCTCAGAAGAAGGGCATCTATGCAAACAGCCATGTTTCTGTCTATTGCTGAGTGGAGGCGGCAAGGTGTCTGCTGAGGTAGGAGATGCTGCTCACTTATTTTGAAGAAATGTCTTTATTTCTTCATATATTTATAACATTCATATCCACTACTTTAATGCATTCCAGGGAGAGGCAGATCTCTCTACTTTTGTCAAGAGAATCAGCTGAAAACAAGCCAATAACAATTTCTGGACTTAAAAGCAAGCTCTGTGGTTCTGCAGGAAGGAGGAGATTTAGCATTATAAGCACAAACAAAAAAACCAAGTCATTTACAAAGAAGAAAGTAAGTATATCATGTCAAAATTTATTAATGTAGGTGCTGTTCTTATACTTCATAGCCAAAAAATGATCCTTCCTGCAGCAAGATTTCCATCTGAATTTTTAGGATATTTGCTTGATTAAGCACTGCAAGATGTGCCTTTTGTGCCAAAACTTCATTTTGGTCTATTGGCATTGTGGAGCTTTGTTATTCAATCAGAAATCCCCCATGTATTAAAATGAAAATCAATACTCAGCTACCTCTACTACATCTTACTCTTCTCTTTCAATAGTTTTAAATATTGAACCAAAATATGGTGGTATGTTGACATTTCATACTTCTGCAAGGCAGAAAAATTAAAGCAAGTGATGACCTTTTCTTACCATCTGCAATAATCAAGTACAGCTCTACTGGTCTCTTAATCCCCCTCCATGCCCTCCTTCCAGGTTTGGTACTACAATGGGGTATCAGTGGCTAAAAAGAGAGCAAGAAATTGTGGTGAGGGACAGAAAATGTGCTGAGGTGCTCTTGGGTGAATGAACAGTGGAATTGTAAAGATTTTGTTTAAACGCAGGCATTTATCTCTTAGCAGAACAAAGTATGAGCTTATTCAATTCTCAATTTATGAGATAGTTTGGGATTGCTTAATCATCATTGGGGCTCCCTAAACTTCAACTACAATGAATTTTCAGTTTGGAGGAAGTGTTCTCATTTGCTCATCAATTACTCAAGAAACGAAGATAACTCCGACATTCACATACAGAGAGGAGCTTCCACCACAAACCTCCCAGTCACTGTAAGCAGCTCCTTTAACAGCCAACTCCTGCAAAAACATAAGGCACTCAAGAGGTGCATCAGGCCAGGCATAAATACACCTCTATGCTAATAATGCAGAAAAGAAGTTGAAAGTTTGAAAGGTACTCCCAAAAGCCCTTCTAACTGATGTACATACACATTCCCAATGAAAAAGGCAACAGACCCCTTTGACATGCCATCTCCTGCAGAGAGGCCTTTTCTCTGCCATGTCAGACTCCACCTGCGGCAGGAGTGAAACTGGGTCTGGCTAGAGATCTACAATTCACTTACAAGGGTCCTGTTTCACTTGCAATTCTTTAATAGTTCCAAGGTTCTAGACATACTGTTTCAACAGTGTGCAACTTCCCTGCATGAGCTACGGCTTCCGCTTCAAATTGCCACATTCGAGTAAGGGGACAGAACCAGTAATTTGAATTCATAGACCTTGGAACACTCCATTCTGTTTGAGCAACAGAGAAGGGGATTGAAGTATGCCCAGCAAAGAGACCAAAAGCGTAAGCAAGTGTGAGGCAGTGCATTGCAAGCGTACAAAACATTGTCAGGGTGCCCTGCCAAGCCATTGTAGGTGTAGTCAATATAGAAACCCATCTGAAATTTTCCAGAAAACACTTTCCACATGACTGACATCTTCTACACGTCAAAACCAACAAAACATTCATTATCCCAGCTCTCTGTCCCAAGCAGGCAGGACAAGAACACATGCTGATACATCAGCATTTCACAGGAGAGAGCAATTGTCATTTATGACCACCTCTGCATTTTTCTCCTTTAGATGAAGGATTTCTTCCCTCTGCACCAGAACCTGTCAGCACACACCAAACAATAATGATGTTTTTAAATGTAGTCATTCAGCACTAAGCACCCCAAGCACCTACAGCTGAGAAAGCTGTTCATTCAGTAAGCCAAATTTGGAGCCTCATTCTGCTTAACCTGAGGAAATGCTCCATCGTCATTCCACTGTTTATGCTCTTGTTCTGGCATCCACAGAAAGCCTGGTGACTCAAAAGTGCCCACTCTTGGGCAAAAGAAAATGGAAGACACTCCAAAATGTAAGTACAAGAAAAGAAGTCTCTTCAAGGTAGGGAGATCACTCACCTCCAACATCAGTTGTAATGCAGGTTTGCTAGCCTGGACTCCTTCATTCTGGTTGAGAAATAGGTCCTTCATTTCACTACTTCCCTTACTCTTAAGTTTCTCTTTGCTTTCTCCATCTCACTGTAATGAAAGAATAGTCAGTCCAGTCCCAAGTAACCATTCTGAGTATGTATTTCAACATTGTTGTGGTTAATTAGCTTGTCAGATAGCAATCTGGGAGCAGTGGATATATAGGTCCCTCAGGCACGTTGCATATTTTATCTTTGCCATATCACTAATTATAACCATGGTTGTGATTAGAATGCCGAGATTCACGATTTTACACATCACTCTTTCCTTGCCTATCCTAAGTTTCGTTTCAGCCTCCTCTCTCTGGCTCCAAAAGCAGAGACATCAGTAACATGGAATGCCTGCCAATGAGCAGGAGTGAGCCAATGCTGATCCCTCTTCCTGTAACATGTCCTGGCTGAGCATGTCCAGGCTAAAACATCATTACAGCCAAATTTTCACATCCCCAAAAGCAGTATTTCTTTGTATCACTATGTACTAGTACGAACAACACTCCTCTCAAGCTTCTTGAACAGACAACCTTTAGATTAAATGGAGGAACTGGAAGCAGGTTTTAAACTAGCTTTTCCATATACTAGAGGACACTTCGTATGTTTAGTTGCACTAAAAGTACCTAATCCCTTTAAATTCTTATCCTTTCAGAGACCTGCTAGGATTCTTGAAATGAGGTAATTCAGACCAAGACACCTGGGATAAGTAAAAAAACCCAAAACCAAACAGTGAGAGAGAGGGAGACCAAAAAAGCATACAAGTCCATAAAAAAGAGTTGTGCAGGACTCAAATGCCTGATCCCAGACTCTCTTTGCGTGATTGCCTCCTAGCACTGGAGAAAACTCAATTTGACAGATACCTACTTTTTCCACTTCCCCATCCACGTGCCCTGAGCTGCACCACTTTATACATACAGAACTGCCTCAGCTGAGGGTAAGCAGAGATGCTCAGCATCCTGCTCTGCTTCACCCTGCTCCACACCCAGAAGCAGGGCTTTAGTTCAGCCCGGTGGCAGGAAACACTCAGCCATAGGGCAGTTGGTTTCCAAGTCTCAGAGATGCAGACAGATGCCACGGCAGCTCCCGTCTTCCTGTAGAACAGAGGATGAGGTGGGGTTCTCTCAATTTGTTAATCTGATGCTTGGCTGCTTCTGTCTGTGGGCAAGAAAGCTGTGATTCTGAGCAGGATACCTTTGTCACTGGGTGACATCTTCCTCCTCTGTGAGGCAACACTCCCCATCTTACCAGCTGAAGCCATGGTACTGCTCAGGGAAGCACTCACCATGCTCAGGGCACTCCAGGGTGAGCAGGGAGTTCTGGTTACTCTCCTCACTGCCAGAAATGCTGGCATACATTACTGTTCAAGTGCCAAACACAACTCATCTTGGGGGCAGGAACCAACTGACCTGATCCTTTACACAAATCCAACATCTCCCCTCTTCCTCACAACTGCCCTAAGCTGTAGCCCACAACCCTGCAGCCTTTTTGTGTCTTTGTGTTCATGCTTTCTTTCCATTTAATTAATTTTGGTTTGGCAGAACACATCCAAAAGGAGAGAAGGGTGTTCTTCCAGGATAAGTGGTTGCCTTGGAAATAGGACACATGGATTCGAATTCTCTCAAGTTGAGAAGAGAACCAAGTGTAAAGCCCCTGCTTTATCTGCAAGGGCAGTAACCACCCACTGCCATGGGAAAGGTGCACCTCTGAGACATGCAGTGAGCTGTAGCCCACTCTTTGAAGAAATGGACCATGGAAGTGTCCTCAGGAGCCAGGACCAGGCTTCTGCAAAAAGGCTTTCCCCTGAAGCTTGAAGCCTGTAGTAGGACATTTTACTCAGGTAATCATCCAGGCAACTTCTTGCTGAGCATACAGACTTTGCATAACTCTTTCCTCAGGCTGACTGCTAATCTGTCAGGGAGAGAAGAAAAAAATCGGTGATTTTGCCTAAAAATTGGTATGATAATAATGATGCTTTCTGGATTGAGCCAGTAAGTACAAATTCAAGTGAAATGGTTTTATACCTGATTTAGTTGGGGTTTTTTTGGCTGAAAAATGCTTTCTCTCATAGCTTCTTTTCAAGAAAAGTTAGCATTAGGTCTGGGTTATTTACAGCTAGTCAAACTGCAAAAAGGTTGTCTCAGGGCACGATCTTTCTGAAAAAATGCCAAGACATTCACAAGCTGGACACAGATCATTTGTTGAGTGTTTTAGGGGACTGTGAAGGTGTCAAATGAAGACGACTTCAGGCATCCATAGCAAAGGCCCAAGAGCCAGCGGGACTGTGACCCTGCCCAACCTTGAAGCTGTACTGTCTTGTGTGCTGAAGATCAAAGGCAACAGAAATAACAATTATCGTGTTACATCATGCTGTTCCGATAAACAAATGCACATATTTTCACTTCAGCTTTTCCTGTGCTTTAAGAAAAGTGCAGTTTTAAAAACAAACCCCAAAAGACTATGAATTAAACTGTGTATATCCAAAAGCCAAGCCTGTTATGTTTTGCTACTTTTAGTTAGTTAACACAAAGAGGATTTTTAGGAGTTCAACATACCACTGCTGTCCTGCGACAATATTTCACAGTGTAGTAAGAGAAGCTGTCTTATTTTTCTTCTTGGTCCAGAGTGAATAATTCAGCACTGCATGTTTCATAGTCTGAGTCATAAATGTTGAAATTGATTACACAGAGGCATTGGAGCAGTTTCTCATTTTGCTTGCTTAAAGAACCAGTGAAATTCATTGAGACATAAAACTCAGACTTCTAACTTGAGGCTTTTTATTTCCCCCTACCACTGTCAGGACAGCAACTCCAAGGGCACAGTACATGTTCAGAAATCACAAGAGCACTTAAAACCTCCAAAATTCTGAGAAGGGTATATATGAGGAACATTGCTTAATCTGGCTTGCTTCTAGCAGTGAACAGGTATT
Organism: Corvus moneduloides; assembly: GCF_009650955.1. Classification (NCBI taxonomy): domain Eukaryota; kingdom Metazoa; phylum Chordata; class Aves; order Passeriformes; family Corvidae; genus Corvus; species Corvus moneduloides. The sequence continues at coordinate 16,813,025 of NC_045483.1, forward strand.
ACCAGCACAGAGGTACGTGCTAATTCTCAGTGCTGTGTAACCTCAGTGGCTGTCCCTGTTCCTCTGCCTACAAGGAATTTTACTATTTAACAAAGTTTCTGTTTACCGAAATTACTCTTTAACTCTCTAGCACCCCTTTTGATACCAAAAGAATGCAACTGGATCCTCCCAACCCCATCTGCCCCAGGACAAGCAAACCCACCCTCCTTTGCCTCTCTTCTCCTCTGTCATATGCTCAGCCTCCTCCTCACACCCCCATTTTAATGGCTTGCCATTGAATTAATATATTTGTCAATAACAGCACTTGATTAAGAAGAAATATATATTAATAGTCTCCCTACCAGGAGTAAGCTCAAATACACCAGAATGCAGAATGAAAGACATTAAAGCCTTGTTTTTTTCAAAAAAGATAGGATTTTGCTTCTTGCCTATGGAACCAGTTGTGGTCCACTCTACAAGAGTCATTTGAGCCCCTGTTGACGATCAGACAGAGCTGGAGCAAATCTACTACAGTAAATGCAGTGAATCCAGCACTGTTTGATGTTGCACTTCATACAGGTATAACTGACCTGATCCTTTACACCAAATCCAACACAAAGCAGATCAGTGTTTGCTATTTTGGTATGGAGATCAGAACTGACACTTGTAGGACTCCCCCAAGACACTCCCAGTGGAAGAACTCCCTAACATATAACTAGAGTCTAACAGAAAGGGTGCAGCTAAAGGTAACATGGCTGGCATGAAAAAGGCACTAGCAACACCACTTTCAATTCTGAATATGCTGCCTCTGGTAAAAAAGTCAGTGGCAGACTAAGACACGCTGCCCCATTTAAACAATTGAGTTACATTACACTCAGTAGTGCAGATCTTCATCCACCTGTAAGTGCTATGAAAACTTTTATTGCAATGCTTAATTATTTTCTCCTCTGCAAGCTGATGGAGGCTCTGGGGCAGATCAAGGGAGCTGATGGAACAACCTCAGCAGCCCATTCATTAGACCTCCTGTATGACCTAGACTGGGCAGGATTTTCTGCACAGAATGTTCCTCTTTCCCAACCTCACAGGGCAAATTAGAGTACATCCAATTAAGATACAGAGAAAACTTCAGTTAGAAGGAAATAACCTAATTCATATTTCTCTGGGACATGAGCATGATACATCCATCTTTATTAAAGCAAACAGAACAAGGATAAAAACACTTCACAATCCAGGGCCAGAAAACAACCCTTACTGTAAACAGAGGGTTTAAATATTATTCTTAGAAGGATTATCTTTTAAAGAGTTGCCAAAATGTTCATTGGCCAGAGCTAGTGCCCTCAGACTTGTAGGAAGTTGTATTTTTTAAAATGTTTTGTCTTTGTGATAACCTTAGGAAGGGCCATTGCACACCTCAGTGCAGTCTTATTGCTCATTCTGTGCTTATTTCACACCTTGCAGTCCTCCCTTTGTTGGGGGTATTTACAGCACCATATTTCAGTACTACTCTGATCAACTGATCCCCTATAAAAACATTTGGAATTAGAATCATGGAATTATTTAGGTTAGAAAAGAACTTTAAGATCATAAAATCCAGCAGCTACCCTAACACTGCTAAGTCCACCACTAAATCATGCCCCCAAGTGCCACATCTACACCTCCTAAATACCTCCAGGGACAGACACTCAAACGCTTCCCTGGTCAGTCTGTTCTAATGTGTGACAACACTTTCCACGGAGAAATGTTTGCTAATATCCAATCTAAACTTCCCCCAGTGTAACTTGAATCCTGTCACTAGTTGCCTGGGAGAAGAGGCTGATCCCCATCTTGCCACAATCTCCTTTCAAGCAGTTGTAGAAAGCAGGAAGGTCTCCCCTGAGCCTCCTCCAGGCTAAACACACCCAGCTCTCTCAGCTGCTCCAGACCCTTCACCAGCTTTGTTGCACTTCTTTGGACACACTCCAGCACCTCAAACTCCTTCTTGCAGTGAGGGGCCCAAAACTGAACACAGGATTCGAGGTTCAGCCTCATCAGTGCCGAGTACAGAGACTTACATCTTTGAAAAATCATACAGCAAAACCACTCCAGAGAGAAGAATTTTCAGGTGGGCTACATAACACTCATTGTCACGGATGAGACTTGGGAATTTCATGGAGAGGAGCACAGGCACGAGGCAGTGCCCATCAAGAGGGAAGGGGAGGGCGGGTGCTGCCAGCGGGGCACTGCCAAACCACGCAGTCTCTCCTGGTGCAGTGTATCTGCTTTGCAAAGCCCCAGATACTCAGAAGGCTTGCTTTGCTTGCTGCACGCTTTATTACCCGTGTTAGAGAAGTGGTGGGGAGGGATTTGCAGTGAGAACGAGTAACACCGTTGTAAACCTTTTATACCTTCCACCCAAGGCCTCAAGGCATTTCCCAGCTGCCGGTGTCCCCTCGGGGGCGGCCGGGACGCTCCGGTGTGAGCAGAGCGGCTCCCCCGGCGCTCCCGGAGCAGCTGCTCGCCCCCAGCGCTTCCCTGCACACGCCTCTCTGGCGCTGAGCTGGTTTGGTTTTAGCTCTGGCAGGGAGCACTTCAGTTGCATCAGTGCAGAGTTATTCTGTTCCACGGGCAGCCTCCCAGGCTAAAGCGAGAGTTTTAAAAAGCTTACTCAGTAAATATCAGATTTCATATTGTTTCATCTACCACTTCCCACCCCAGTCTCAAGGCTAAGGACAAAAGCAATAATTTAACTTCACATCAATTTGCTGCTGGTCTCCTCTACCCTTCCCCAAGATTTCCAAATAACAAGCATCACCATTTCCCTAGCAGGCACTCCAAGCCCACAGCGACATAAAAGCCAAGTGAGGCCGCGGCATCTCTTCAGGAACACAAGAGGAAATGAGACCCAAGACACCCACAAACTGGTAGAAAGTAGAAACTGTTTCAATCTGCTCCTGGGTTTAAAGAGTCAGCTGCCAGGACAAAAGACTGCGGAAAATGTTCTCTTACAAAGACTCACAGTAAATGAGAGAGGTCCGCAGTGAGAAAGCTACTAAAGAGACAGTAGCTGTAGCTAATTAGATGGGCTGCTGCCTGGCTGTCTGAAACCTAAGGATTTGCCCGTGAGGTATTTTAAGTTTTTAGGGCCTTCCCACCCTTGTGTAGTATGCTGAAGTCGTTCATGCAACAAAAAGATTGCTTCTTTTCCCTTTCTTTTATTGTTAACGCCTTAAATACATCATTGTGCTCTCTTCTATTTTTTTTTTTTTTTAAGAAAAAGCAGGTGAAGGTAGGTGAAGGATAGAGCTGCAAAACCTTGCACACTCAGCATTAATGTGAACTTAAACATATTTTGCAGGTAGGCAATTATTTCTGCACAAATTTTTTCACTAGAAGAAATTTTAGCATTTGGAATGCCCAGTTACAATATTTTCCTAACATATTCTTAGTTAAAAATTAAAAAAAATTCCTATTAGGGTCATTTTAACTTGTCATATCCAAGTCAGCATCCATCTTTGTTGCTTAGCACATCTCTGTTCTTTCCCTGCTGGAGATAAGCTGGGGGATTTGCATGCTGTTTCTCACTGACTCATTTTCCAAATATGGCCATTTAACAAATATTATTTCTGCAGGCAGCCATCCCCTTCAGAGACTTCATAAAGGAAATTACTCAATCAATAAAGTTAATTTTCCCTCCCCCCTGAAGCAGCCACCCACCTCAGCAGATGTTCAGAAGCAGACTAAAACAAAGCAGGAAACCTACTCAGATCCAAACATCTCTTACCAATGTCCTCCTGCAGCTAAGGTTGAAATTAATACTTTATCTATACTAGGAAGCAATGCAAAGAGCAAGACCGTGTTCTGCTTCTTTAATTAGCTGACTGAAAGATTAATAAAAGAGTGATGAGCTCTGGTCCATTCTCGCTATGTTTAGAGTCAACCCACTTCTACAAGAAATGCTGCTTTCATGTTGAAACAAATTTGAAGTTGACATTAAGTCCTACTAATGATAAAGCCCAGTGACGTGCACAGCACAAAAGTGGGACAGAAGGAACCAGTTCCACTGCCTACTTTCATCCCAGGAGGAGGTCTGCACTGGAAAGTAAGAAGAGACTCATCTGGAGAGCCCAAGGAAACCCTGCAGCTTATGGATACTGCTGGGGAGACTCCCAAAACCACTTGAGTAGGGTCTGTTTTTGCAAACCTGTGGGAAGTAATAAACAATAACATTGACCACAGGAAGAAAATATACAACAGCACCTGTTGCAGTGGGGATCCTGCAACACGCATATATCAAACCAGGAGTCCCGTGGAAAGGAAATATATATGGACAGACAGATTCTTGCTAGATGTTTCAGAGATGTTTATTTCTCCAGCCACATGGCCGGGGCTCTGCTGAGGAACTGTTCCAGTCACGGGACCAAGGGTCCTTCTGCCCGTGCAGGGAACACAAACCAACCAATGGGAACGAGGCTGAGCAGGGGCAGGGAAACCCCGTGTCTGTGCCCTCAGGGCCCCTCTCCCAGGGCTACACGGCGGGGGAGGGACCCCAACACCTCACCCGTTTTATTTTAATAAAAGGAGAATGAAAACAACTGGATAAACATAACAAGAACAGTTTCAAAACAAAACAAGCCACCCTCCTGAGTCTTTAAATGTCCAAACAGATTCTCTGGAACATCTTAGGGCTGACAGAAGGGAGACAGGACTCTCTGAGCATGCTTTGTGGGGAAACTGAGGCAGGAGAGGGTTTAACTTCTTCCCTCCCCCTTTTCATCCCCCACTCGGCATTGGAAAGGGATTTTTGGGGAAACAATTGGCAAAAGCATGGTTTTGTGAGGGAAACCATGGATGAAAAAACGGATTGGGAATACACTGGGGGTAATAGGACATAGGGTAAAAGGGAAAGGTGGGATTAGGAAAGGGAAACTGTAGGGGGGGCTTACAATGGAGATACTGTCTAACATGACTACGATTTTTTGCATATATACTGCCTTTTACAGAAACACCATCAGGCCCAGTGACCTGCGATGCTTGTAACCCTTTTCTCCCTAGTACAATATTAAATTCCACCACCTCTCCATCTCCCAAGCTTGGGATGCATTTTTCAGGGTTATTCTTTTTAATAGCAGTTCTATGCACGAATATGTCTTGCTGGTTGTCACACCTTGTTATAAAACCATAATTTTGCTTAACATTATACCATTTTACTATCCCTAAGGTCTTAGTTACTATGATCTTTTTCCGAGTGGCTGCTGTTTTTTGTCTCGCTGCGTCTTTGCTCTCTCCTTCGGTCGCTCCCGTGTTGGAATTGTCGGGGCTGCTGGTGCCTGCGCGCTCTTCCCGGGGTCGCGTTCGGGGCTGCGCGGGCCGGGCCGGGCCGCGCCGCTCAGTTCTCCGTGCGTCGCCTCCTCTGGTCGCAGCTTCGCTGCCGATGCCGGGCGCTGCACCCACGTCTCGGCCGGGCCCCCGAGCGACGACCCCCCCGCGCCCTGCTCCAGCGCGTGTTTCGGTTCGGCGCGGCTCCGTTCCACCGCCACCTCCGCCAGCCGCTGCCTGCGCGCCTCCCCTCTCAGTCGGGCGTTCACGGGGCTCGCTCCACCACGCGCTGCACAGGACCGGGTGGGCACCGCCGGGTCCCGCCGCTCCTCGCTCCACCACCGACACTGCGGCTCGCGTGGCTCCGCCCGCGCGCGGGAACTGCCTCGCTGCTGCTCGGAGAGCGCTCGGTGCACGTGGCCTGGGCCGCACAGTCCCTGCGCCAGGACACAGCTGACATCGCTCAACAGTCTCGGTAACTAAATAATATTCACGAAAATATTCTTCCATCGGCATATATTTTGACTCCAGTATTAACTGTGTCCAAACGGTTTTCCAAAAGCCCTTGGTAAGAATTAAATCCCAAGAAACATAGAAAAAGTTCTTAAACAACCATGCCAGGAAGTGTTTCAGTTCTTTCTGAGCTTGAATCAAGCTAAAATTTACAAATCGTTGTTCAAGAATCGTTTTAAGTTTAAGATAAATGTCCATATGCGGCTCTGAGAGCCAAGAGTCTTCCCACGGTTCCTCCATAGTTTAGATACGGAATAGCAAAGCAAAACCAAGAAGAGGAATCCAAAGTTTCCAGGGTTTACTCACACAAATCAGTCGCTTAGGGATCGGGGATCGTTCTGCTCACAAATCTCCACCATTTGTTGCAGTGGGGATCCTGCAACACGCATATATCAAACCAGGAGTCCCGTGGAAAGGAAATATATATGGACAGACAGATTCTTGCTAGATGTTTCAGAGATGTTTATTTCTCCAGCCGCATGGCCGGAGCTCAGCGGAGGAACTGTTCCAGTCACGGGACCAAGGGTCCTTCTGCCCGTGCAGGGAACACAAACCAACCAATGGGAACGAGGCTGAGCAGGGGCAGGGAAGCCCCGTGTCTGTGCCCTCAGGGCCCCTCTCCCAGGGCTACACGGCGGGGGAGGGACCCCAACAAGCACCCGCTTTACTTCTCTTCTGGTTTGAATAAGAAGCATGAAATTCAGTATTGTACATAATAAAAAGGGGACCTTGGGATCTAATCTACTCTGCTTTACGTGAACCTGATGGTCATGGAGAAAGTCCAGACTTAAACTGAGAAAGTTCAGAATTAGGTTCTCCTTGTCTTACCTTGTCCAAATTCTTGCCACATGCAATCTCTCTGAACACGTTGGCAAAGGCAGCACAGAAGTTGGCCCCAGTTTAAATTTCTGTGCAAATCACAGGTAGAAGGGGCACAGATTTAGTGAGTACATTAGCTGGTCTTAGATAAAGTTTGGAAGAAAACAGAAAAATAAAGGTTTAAATTTAATGTTTAAGAAAAAACAAAAAATACAGGTGCTCTCAGGAATAATAGCAAGACAACTTGTTAACAGCTGAAGCAGGTCTCCACAGAGGCAGGAGGCTTGGGGAGGAAAAAAAAAAAAAAGAGCACCCAGTTAAGGACAAGAGGATTTCATGGGTGAAACATGCATCAGAAATTACTCAGAAATGCAATATCAATGTAAAGCATTTCTCTTTGCAGTATGTAAATCATAATGTATGAAAGGTATGAAGGAACTGAGACCATCAAGTGTCAGTCTATGATATGAACTAAAACCAAGAGAGAAACACTTTGAATAGTTATTGGAGAGAGAATGAAAGAAGAAACTAATTTATCTACCTAGTATTTAGCAGGATATTAGATTAATATAATGCATTCTTAACAGAGTACTGCCAGTCAATGCACTTACAGAACAGATCTACTCACATACCTAGAACAACCCTCCTGTCTCTGCAGCATCAAGAGTCTCACTACCACGGGCACAGCATGGCACTATTTATGTTACAGGTGTCACCAGTTAAGAGACAAAATTAGCCCATCTCCCAGAGTTTATCTCCTGGGAATCTTCTGAGCTGGAAGGCATAGGGGGAGGCAAATCAGCTTGCCCCATGATCCAGGGTAGGGCTGGGTGGGGGATGCTGCAGATGTCCTGGGAACCTGCCTGTGAGTTCGTGCCACCTCATGCAGGTGGGATGGGAATTTTCCAGAGTATGGGCTACTGGGGCAGGATGTCCCATGCTCTGAATGTTGTGCTAATAAGGAAGTGTTTGAGTACTAAGAGAGCTTTGCATTCAGACCTTAGCAACCGCACATACCTGTGGCTACTGGTTTACCTGCAATTTCCATCCTGCTGACACAACAGGCACTGGGAGAGCTGGTTGCAAAGAAATTAACCCTTGTAATTTCAAGCAGAGCTGTTGCTGCTAAAAGGACAAAGGCAGGTTAATGATGAACAGAGGAAAATCTTCTCTAAGAAGATCTGATAAGTCAGTACCTGATTTGATAGGAGATCCAACCTGAAAGGATGGAAGCAGGTTAACACAATGCAGCTGGCTTCTTAGATGGGACTTCTGGGGTGGAGAGCAAGCAGAACAGTCACTGCTGCTGCTAAAATCATGGCAAAGCTTATGCCTTCACAAGCCTGTGGGCTGCTTCAACAGAATTGATAAAGTTGGTGGGCAAAATCTTTCTGTGATTTAAACAGATATCTGTGACATGTATCATATATAATGAACTTAAAATGTGGAGGTCCAGCACATTCATACCTACAGCTCCGGAATATAAGTAACTCTTCTGCTTATTGCTGGGCAGCAGAGCACCAGGTCAACTTACCTTGGTTTTTCTACATAACTACCTGGTACAAATGCTATCAGAAGAGTCCAGCTCCAGCTGTGTCTCATATTGAAAAGAACAAAGATTAAGGATATTGCTAGAAATGTTTATCACACAGGAGCCTACAGCTGCAGAGTGGTGTTTGGTGTGTCATCCTGCCTGGGCATGGAGTCACTGTTTTACTAACACCAAGCTCCTAAAGATCAGGGCTGATGACAGACTGCACACAGACGGAGTTTCCAGACCTTAAGATAACTCTCTACACCTCCTTCCCAGCAATCACATCTGATCTGCAGCAGCTGTCTCATGCATTTAAGCTCAGTTTCTACCTAACCACTGTAAAGGTAGTTACATTTACAGTTCAAAATCCTGACTTGGACACATCTGAGCCCAGGGAAAGGCTGCTCTGCACTGATCATTAACAGCAGTAAATTATATGTTAACTGCTTAGGGCTCAACTATTGTCTTTTACAGGAAAAAGCCTATATATTAACGAACATGGAGAACATCTATAAAATCATTAGCAAGCTCTTTTTTTCCTTATTTCCTTGGCTTTTACTTTGGTATACTTAAGTTATTTTTTAAAAGTCTTTTGTAGTCTTTTTTTATCTAATAAGACATTTTCTATTCACAGAACCCTCTTTCTTTTGCTGTAGTCATATTTATCATGTTTGTCATCTCTCCATGCCACTGAAGTTCTCCCAGTGTAAGGGGATATCCTCACCTTTGGTCTTTGGGTATTGAACTTTATCATTAAATTTAGAAAAATAAAATGCCAGGGGCTTTTGGAAAATTGTCAGAAAGTAATTTCTCTTTGAATGCAAAGCACAAAATCCACATGGATTCCACACTTGACAAAAGATCTGGGTGTGGTGAAAGCTAAATAAGCCTTGATGCATCTGATTCTGAAGAACAACTGAGGAACATTTCCTCCTATTCCTTGGGGTGGACACCTGTGCTGGCTTTGTGTCCCACCCTGGAACCCAGGTCTTGCATACATCCACATTGCTCTGCTGAGAGCAATCAGCTGTGTGCTTGGGTGCTGCTCCCTATTCTTACTCAGAATTGCTTCAGCATCTGGGTGTTGCTGTCAAGCTCAGGTTTTTATGGAAATCAGAGAAAAACGTACCACCTCCCTTTGTGAGTTTTGCAGAAGCACAAGTGGAGCCTCTTAAAGTGTTGCTTGGAAGGGATCAGTGACATTTCAAGCATTCTTAATGCAGCATTCATTGATCATCATTCTAAATATTACTGATGCATGAAGAGACAGGGATTCAGTTCAGCTTTGGCTCCTCAATTAAAAATGTGTATGTGCCTTGTGGTCTGCTGCAGTAGAGATGCTTGTACCTGTAGGCTTTTAGAGATGTTTATAATTGATCCTGTGCTGAAGTGGAAGAAAACACATTTGACTTAGAGTCAATGGAAATAATCCTCTGTGAGGACTACATTTGGATGAGTTCTCTGAGCAGCAGGCGACAACCCATGATGCTTTTGCTCTTGGGACATACTATCTTTTCTTAGAAGCTATTAATAGTGTGAAGCACTGTCTAATGCTTACTTTGCCACAGAAATCTTTGATTTGTATTCACAACTGCGCATTCCTTACCACAGTACCTTCCTTACCACTATTCTTATTCCAGTGGTTGCTTGTGGGCAAATAAAAGCAGAGCAGATGATAAAGCTGCTGGACAAGAGGTGGTTTTCCTTCCCCATGACCTATGCTCCCAAAGAGTTTAGCAACAAGAAACCTGTGAATCCACAGCCACAGCCTCAAGCTGATGGCCATACCAACAAGTCTCCTGTTTTCTGCCAGAACTTCTGCCTGCAGCTCTATAGAAAGGCTCTAGGATGCTTTTCTATTGTTTCCCAAGGTCAAGCTCTTTGCTAACTCTTAATGTCAGGCTGCAAACAACAGCTGGAACTAAGTCTACGTTTCCTAGTAGTGGAATGTGAGGACATTTAGGAAATACAGTTGATCTGCTGGCTAGGTACTTTAACCTGGCAGCAGTTAAGAATATGGTTGGTATTGAAAATGTTTACTGGTGAAAGGTCACATACAGTGTTTTCTATACAACCCGTGGGCAGACACCTTGCCTACTGTGAAGTGTGGTGTACAGGCAGTCTGGCTGGCAGTGACCTGAGCTGCACAAGGGTTCAAAGCCCACAGCCACTGCCTCTCTGCTGCCAGTTTCCTTGCACAGAGCTGCAAATAGTGCAAAGGGTGCTCACCAATGCAGCTGTGGAGCTTGTGCTCAGCTGGTTGGCTCACTACTGCTCCGTGGCTGCCCGGCACACGCTTGTGTTGGTGTGCTGAGCAATTTCCTCCACATGGTGCTCTCTGTGATGTTACATCTCTGGAAATTCTTGTCCTCACCTGCTGTTGTGCAATTGAGAGAGATAAGAACTACAAGAGCTGAAGACTGAATTTCTTATGGGCTATTCAAATTTGGTTTTAGCCAGTCTCCTCTTGTAACTAGCAGTAGATGACATTAGAAAGAAAATTGCTGTACAGCCCTCTTCCTTAGAAAGACAAGCAGGGTCTCCTATCACATCCACCCCCTTCTCAAAATCTAGAAGAAGGAACAAGGAATTCAGAATAATTTAGCTTCTTGTCAGCTTCTTTAAGCAGTGATTATTGCAGTTTCCCCATGCTGGGAATTGAGAATATATTAAGGCTCATAGGGATAAAGCATTTTACTCTGATTTTTTTTACCCCTAAGAATTTGTTTGCCATAGAATAGTCTTGGCCAGGAGCTGCAGGCAGAAATCAGTGTTTTGAGGCTGAATGCAGATGGCAGGCAGCTCACTGTGCAGTCACTGAAAGGGTTTACCAGCACTTTTCTCCGAAGTCAGGGAACAGACCTGAATAGATTTAGGTGTGAATTCTGATTTCACATTACTGTTACCTTGAACACTTCTCTTGCACTTGAATTACTTTTTTGGGCTGAGTTGCTCTATTCTGCTTTTACCTATGGCCCCATTGCCATGGCAAAGTCACTCCTGCATGTGTATGTTTTAATTACATAACCTACAAAGCACTTTGGATTCCTTTGAAATGGTAAACATCTATTCTCCAAGTGATTTTCTTGTTTTAAATACAACCTGTACAACAAATGGAGAACATGCTACAGGCAGGCCAATTTGTATTTCTACAACAGGATCACTAAAAACCTATGTACACGTCTTGCATGTTATACATGTGAGTATTCTTTCAGCACATGCCTTTATAGGATCAGGCATCTACATAACACGTGTTTGGTTTCATGCTGTTATTATTATGTGACATAACAACTTGTTTTTATAGCAAGTATAGAAAACTAAACTATAGCAGCCCTGGGCTGAAAACAACAGTGCAGATTTTTTCCTTCATAGTATCACTTCTCTAAATAAGCTATTGCATTATTTATATATTTATTATTGTATTAACAAGAATTTTGATTAGCAAAAATTTTTGATTTTATATGTCTCTGAATACTTTTTAAGAAGTCAAATTACATGGGTAATGCTCTGAACATGTACATCCATCCATGCAAAATATTAGCCAGAGAGCCCTTTAATAGCAATTTTTCCAAATAAAGCTTAACAACCAAGTTGCATATTGCTTACCTCGAGCACTGTGGTAAGTTTTTTTAGTTATTTATAAGGTACTCCGGAAGCACCTTTTCAGTCTAAGAAGAAAGATTCTGGCAATCAGCAGAACACGGAAAGAGGGGTAGGCAGAGTGCTGCAGGTTACAGAACTATTCAGCAGTACAGATCCATGCCTTTTTTTTTCTCTTGTTCCAGGGATTTTGATTACCAGAGAATAACAATCTGAGCTGAACGCTTGGAGAGAGGGTCTGGAAGAAGTCGGTGTAATTGCTGTTTAACATTATAAAGCAATCCACACTGGAGATGAGGGCAGTACTCACAGAAGTACAGGTGCTATTCTGGATGCTGCTTGCTTCCAAGGGGTGCCTATTGGGAGTATATCCCTTTCTCTTTCCCTGTTTTTCGTTTCAAATACAATCCACGAGTTCTTTGTGAGTACTAAGGTGCTTTACAAATCCAACATCATACTCTAGCAAAGCACAGGAGCAGCAGTGGACTTCCCTGAGCTCACTACTTAAGATGTTTAGAACTCCTGATGTTGGGTGTAGCATAAGGACATGAGGAGCACACAGAGCACTCTCTGTGTCTGCATCACTTCCAGCAGGTTATAGGGAGGAGCATGGGAATAAACACATTTTAGAAACTAGTCAAGACAAAATCGCACTACTTTGAGAAGGACACGGACAGAGAAATTAAAGGAGGAATACTGGCTAGTAACAAGTTCTGCTGGTTCTGGAGGTGTACTAGGACACTAAAATCTGTAGAGGCTGCTTGTATGCAGCAGGACTGGAAGTCTTCAGGGGCATGGGACGCATACATATGCAAAAGGATGACATTAAATCCAAGGAATTTAAAGTGTCTCCAAAATTGGTACTAAGTACAGCTTTTCTTAAGTTCCTTTTTGTAATTATTTTCCATATCTAGAAGTGCATTTACTGTCATTATTTGTGTACTACAGGAAAGGACAGAACATTACCTATAAATACTTTAGAACAGAGAGGGTGGTTTTGCATATAAGAATGTTTTCTTTTCCTGTGTGAGTTTAATGGGATAGATGCCAATGCTTTTATGAATTATGAATGCAGCAGTCTTCTTTCCAAATGAAGATGCTGGAAGTGTGCCACTGGAATGAGGTGCTCATATTACATACTGCCAGCAAATTTCTGTTGCTTTAATGAAACCTAAATTACTAAAGCATTTTTCTTCTGAAAAACATTACTCTTGCCTATAATGACGTTGCATTGCATTTTCTCCTCTAGAATAAAAGAGGAAAGAATAATTAGGGTAGAAAGCAATGTGAATCACAGTTCTATCAGGGAAATTCATGTGCTACACCCCTGATGTAAACAGCTGTTTGTATACCACCTACCTTCCTCCTTCAATAAAACATAATCCAGCTTTACGACTTATCAGGCATTCGTTACTATTCTTATGCATAGGGTTCCCCCCCCCCCCAATGATTCTCTTTTTAGCTACCTGAAACAAAGTAATTATTTAGAATAATTTAATCACCGCATTTTAAATGGAAATCTTGCTTGAGGAAATTTGCTCCCTATTTAGGAGCAGAATTTTGCACTTACATACAATTCAATTTCTATTAAATAAAGAATGTAATGACATTATGTAAAGTTGGAGGGTTTTTTCACTGAGTGACCTTAAGTCTCGAGAACACTTTTAGAAGAAGTGAAAGTATTAGTTTATGACCTTTGACAAATCTGGAGGTCAAATATCCCATGTGAAAAAGGTTCAGAGAAAGCCATTGATGCTGCAGTGCTTCATCTGCACAGGTTACAGAGCAGCCAGTAGTGCCACAGCTGCTCTTAGCCTGTTAACAGCCAATTGCAATGTAACTAACAAATCCTATTTAATCGTATGCATTAATTGCAATGTGCTACACATACCTTCACATTTTGTGCTCACAAGCGATCGGGTTTTTTTCTGCTAACATGTAGAAGGATTTTACAAGAGGATACAAAATGTTCTTTGTCTCAGATCATTTTAGTTCAATCAGCAATCCTTTCTGTTATTTCCAAATCTGAGCCACATCTCAGAGCTCGTGTGGTGGTACTGCAGTTTTGTAGGAGCATCTCAGACAAAAGGTGCAAGTTCTCTTGAATAACAGGGCTCTCTCCGCTGTTTTTCTTTGCAGTAACTCAGTATATAGTATGAATAACATTACTTCACACCAAGGGCTCAGTTGTAATGGTATCCCCTAGCTTCCAATTTGCATGCACATTTATTTTACACTACCTTAGAGTTAAAACAACGCAACAATATAATAAAGGTTAAGTGCATAGAATAATAAATACTACTGAAACCATATTAACTCAGAAAAACATCAAAAAGGGAGAGAACAAAAAGCAGTGAAATTAGGTTAAAACATAAACTTGCAGAAGCTCTACGGGATTTTTTTTTTTTTAAAAAGCCTCAAGCACACAGTCACACTGTAACCCACCCGGTTATATTTCACAAATGGGGTGCCAAGTCCAACAACTTTAACGTTAAGCAGAACTCTGCACCCTTGAAAAATAATGGTAGCATTCCATGACATTAACTAGAACAAAATCAGGCCTTGTGAGTACCTTCTGTTTTTTCTACAATGCATAATATTACTGCATAGTGTTTTCTACTTGCATTTCTGTGAGTTGACAATATGCTTGCACAATTAAGATATAAAGCTAACAAATGTTTGAATTCAAATATTATTACAAACTAGAGAGAAGTCAGATAAAACCAGAGATTTTTTTATTGCACAAAATAAATTATATAGAAACAATGCAACAAAACAACTTGTATTGTAGGCTGCACAACAGATGTTACAACATGAATATATTTATTGCTTTGAGAAAGGAGCAATTCAGTGCTAGTAAGCAGATTAGTTATACTTCTTGCTCATCTAGATTTTTCATAAAATTAATCCAACTGGGCTAGAGGCATCTTGCAGCATACAGGTCAAGCCAAATTGTCATTTGTTATCAACCACTATAAAGGTGCTGTAAACCTTCTTGACATTAGCATGAAACACGTAATTTAACATCACCAGTACTGAGCCATACAGGTAGTTCACTGTTAGAAATATCATCACATACCTGATACATTTATCCACAAGATTCTAGAGGCCCATTTACAGGGTTTGCATCAGCTGTTGTTTCAAAATAAATCTTACTTACAAATGTTGATGCAGATTTGAACAGGCTTCACTCTACATCAACAGGCACGACCATGGGGTTTTGCCAAAAAACCCCCAAGTACCAGCACTTCCCCTCCCTAAATGTAAAATTGATCACTAGTGCTGATTCAGTTAAAAGTGTCTCATTTTTTTTAGGGCCATACTCAGATTCTAGATTAAAAAACTCCCCACATTCCTTTGGTAGAACTGGGTGAAATTTACAGTGCTTTTTAAGGTACTTAAAAACACAACATATTTGGTTCTTCAAAAGATACAAGCCTGCAGTACTGATATTGCACTCAGATCAAATGGATTTTAAACTGCTACTTTGTGGACCCTGAGATGTTGACCCTAATGAATTCCTACAGAAATTAGCTCTTAACAAAAATTATAAAAATGGACAATGTTCATGTAATAAAACACATCAAATCCTGATCAACTGCAGATCTTTGTGAAGCATGAACGTAAATGAGAGAATGCCATTTCAAGTGTTCATAATCTGAGTCAAATTCTCCCCAAATTAGTCAAGGACACAAGTATTTACTCAGTTGAGTTCCTACCAATGAATTCTACTGCTAGTGTACACACTCATTATTGCAGAACTTACTTATGAGAAGGTTAATATGATAAGAGTAAATTTAAACAATATTAGTCACCCATGAAAGGAAATTAAGTGAGGAAGTGGGAAGTCTGGCTCATTTCAAGTCTCAGCTACAAGGATAATTATGGAAAGTCACTCCACTGAGGTCAAGCTGAAGAACTTAACTGAGCATCAGACCCATGGAGTAGATCCCTGTAGAATCCCACTGAAATGAGCAAAGAGATTTTGGATTATACACTAATAACTACAAACAAATATGGTTGCCATTCTTTAATAAAATTATTTACTCTTTTTTTTTTCTTCCCTGAAACTGTGTTAATGCATTATGATGAATCAAAATACAGTTGAAAGTAAGGTTTCAAATAGCTGCAAAATATTACAAGAAGTGAATGATTCTGAATTTAAAAAATAGTATTTGTACAAATTCTCAGAAACTTTAGTGATGCAATCATGTTCCACACATATACCCAGCAGCAGTTTCCTTTGAAGGACGATAAGTATTAAACTTGACTAATCTTGCATACTTTTTCATCCAGGGGACTATTAGTTAAATACTTTACGTAAAATTCTGTCATCTTATAAAAATGTTAGTAAGCATAGTAAGATTCAACTAAACAACCAGATATACCCTGAAATGTCCTTTGAAACACATGCACCACAAAAAATGGTTAGCATTTTTTATACTTATTACGAAGTAGAAAAGTTATAAGGCAGGATGAAGCTAATATCGAAGATGAAAAACAGCACCACCAGCCTGTGTTCTGCCATTGCTTTCTGATTGGACACAGAATATATTATCATAGTCAGATACAACTGATTAAGGTGAGAAATGCATTTAGCCCAGCTGTACTAACTATACAGCTTCACACAGAATAAACATTCCATAAATCATCAGAAAATGCATTTGAGCACAAAAAATAAAAATATGTAAGTGACTCTCTAAGCAGCATTTTGTTTTCTTTTTTTTTCCCAAAACATTAACATAGATAGATATTGGACTGATTAAATATCTACAAGTGCTTTTCCTTTACAAAAATACATATATTCTTAATAGTAGGATAGACTGTCATTAACAATGACCTGTGTTTTTTTCACTTCAATTTGAATGATTTATAAGCTAAATTTTACAACCACAAAAAGGTTTATTTGTAATAGGATGTTATCACTTTTGACAAAAAGCTTAAAACATTTTATATTTTAAAACAAATTAGCAACTTAAGATCACAATGTGTTCTATGAGCTCCTAAGTACTGTGAGGGCTGCTTTATTAAAAACTGGTAACTATTGATCAAATGCAAGGAAGCATTAGAACATTATTACTGCTCACCATAGGCTCCTTTCTTTTAACTTGGATCACAGCTTATATAAGGACACTTAGGCCCCAACACCCAAAAAATCCATTGAGAGTAACTATATCATCTATTCAGTAGCCTGGAACATCCAACAATTCAGGCTTCGCATTAATTAAAAAAATGCAAAATACTTTCCTTTCAATAGTTAAGTCTGCAATAAGGGAAAAAATGATGCATTGCTTCATGTTGATGCTAAGAAGCTTCTAATTGAGAAAAAAAAAATATGTTCAGTAAGTATTTAGAATGAAATCTTTCAGCCAGCAAAATAATTAAATTGACCTATTACTTTCCAGTTTAGTTAATCACTATCCTGGAAAAGGAAATCAAGATAATTTGGATTTTTTTATTCTCTCTGTTTTATACTGAACAAGTAAAATAATTACTTCTTGTTAATCAATGGTCTTATGTCAAGGACAGCAATGCCATTTGCTAAAAAAATAGCTATAAAAATCTGTAAAACATACTTAATATCTTCTCATTATCCTCCAAATCTGTCCTTTCCACCCTCCAAAATATCACTGAACTACAACTAGAAACCCCGAAAGTAGCTTGGTGACTATTTTGTGCTTTGGAAGGTTTACAGGATTGACAGCATACTGAGTTTTTTGTTAGTTCACAGGCCAGGTATAGCAGACACATCAGTAAATGCAAGCCTTTGTGCTTTTCTTCAGGAACGTGAGCTAGGACTCAGAGCTACTCTATGTCCGTTAACTCAAACTTTATGCTATATTCCTGTTGTTTCTTTCCTTTTCTGATTTGTTTTGGAAACTGCAAGGTGTGCCTAACCCTTTAGCTTGGTGACACAGACAACTACCACTGGTTCAGTTCTGCTTGATTGACTCCAGGTGTACCTCTTGACCCCTCAGGCACTGCAGAAAAGTGTCAATGTCATATTCCAAGTCCATTTCTGGGTGGTGTTACCTTTGGTATTAAATAGGTCCCTTAAAACTATTAGGCAATCAGATTATCCATAAAAATAGTTTATTTTTTAAAAAAACTAAGTTTTTATGAACAAACTAAATATCTGACAACAAAGACTAATTTTAAATCAACTAGTATGTGATATTTTTCAGTAAAAATGGAGCATGTTTCATTTTACCACATCAAAATTCAGGAGACAACAGGAACAATATCTACTATACTCAATATAATACAAAACTGAATTTTGAGTAGAATACATCATAAAATATGTGACTTGCACTTTGACAATAAACATCTTCATTACAACTTCATTTGTAATAAAACCCTCAGTATGCTAAGTAGCAGCAAAAACATTTTACTGTGCAGCCACTTTGTATATTGTATAGTAACCTTCTCTCAACTCTTACTTCGCTTTACACTCACTGTCATGAGGAAAAAGGAAAATGCACAGTAGCTACTTCTGTTCACCTCATCCTGTCAACTGTCAACCATGTTAGAAACAGTTCCTAAAAATACACGTAAAAGTTACTTCAAAGAAAAGTACCTAATGGTTCAGAAAAACATGAAAAGTCAAACCAATGCCTACTTTTGGTTAAAATTAATGTAACAGCAAAAAACTATCACTTATAGACATCTTTCATTCCAGAATTTCTCCTCCATCCAGAGCTTACAGAACTTGGTCTCCTTCTGCAAATACAAAAGATAACCTGGACATTTCTACTCATGTATAGAGCTCCTCCAGAATTATAGAGACCTAAATTGCTTACTAGAGAATGAAACAACATCCTTACTCAGCTTTAGTGGAAAGCAACCTGAATGCAAAAGATTTATGGCACATACCTTGGATGGAAGAATCTGTCAGGAATTCATTAATTAATCAATTTCCTATTCTGGAATCTAAGGTTTTAATCTGACCTACAGACAGTGTAGACAGTAGGTAGAAAAGAAAATCAACAGGTAGATCTTCTTATGAAGAAAAATATATTAACATTACAAGATCATCATTTGAAGGACATTCCTGCAATGGATGTTTCAGCTGAGGTCTGAAGGTCAGACAACCCCTATGTGCCAAAATTAGAGGTAAATGTGCAGTTGGAAGCTTTCACATTTCCTTCAGGTGAATCAATCCCTTGGGTGTCTTGGAATTCATCCTGGAACACACTCCAGTAGACTACAATCCCCCCTCAAAGAAGTGCCTTCAGCTGAAACCCTTGTGGAAGCATGACCTTGCTCAAACTGGCTACAAAGGATTGAAAATGCAGAACTGTGAAAACTTTGCTGAAATCCATGAGAGCTGCCTGATTAATGAAAACTGTCAGCTGATACCTCATGTGCTATTTTACCTTTTTAAGTCCTAATGTTTTGACTTTCGGGTAGGAAATGGGGTGGGGTACAGGAATGGCCAAAAGATGTGCAAGAACTTAGAATTAATTACAGGAGCGAGGGTGCCTGTTGAGATATTTTAACTGAGAAAAAGAATAAGATAACAAAGCATGAAGTAAAATGAGAGGGGAATATGCAGCATGATACATGCATTTTTGTAGGAAGCAAAGAGATGCCTTAAATCTGCCAGATTAAGAGAAGAAACTGGACCAAACTCTTGGATAAGGATGTTAAATCTTAATTGTCTTTGCAGTTTTTCAGGACAAAATTGATTTTGATCAGTGAATGTTATTAACCAGTATTTTATGCAGCCCCTCTATAATCAATTCCCAGTCTATTTATTTTGAGACTTAAGACTGGTTTTGAACAGCTTACCTGTTTTCTCTAGTATTTCTACCAGGCATAGTATCTGGCTGAGCTGGATGCTATGCCTTTTGCTGCAAGTCCTCTCAAGAATGATTGTTTTGGGGGGAGTGAATAAATGCCCCTTGTCTTCAGTTATATGAAAATGTAAAAAAACCCACAAACAATACAACTCAGTGATTAGTTCAATTAAAAGGACTATGCTATGGCCTGTTTTGTTATTTGAGAAAGCATCAGAGAAGGAAAAATTTTTACTTCTCTCACAAAGTCATGTATAACAGCTATACATGGGAGAGATGAGATGAAACTCGGGACCGCTTTGTCTGCAGTAAGAGCCTAGCTTATATCTAAATGGAATAGGATCAATCTCTTTTCTCCTGCAGATACACTAGAACTGTTTGCGATAACAGCAGAAAAGTCAAGTCAAATTGCTGAAACCTATGGAGAAAAAAAGACCAAGATCCAGAATTAAAGGGTTCCTCATGCAGAAAATGGAACATTTTCAACATAAAAGTACTTATTTTAATGTAATTTCTACTGAGATAGGGTGGTTTTAATTTAAATTATCTAAAAGAACACATTTCTTTTTATCCTTTTTACTCATGAAAGCTTCTCAATACAGTATGTTTATGATATATTCTTGCTGAAAATATTAAGACCACAGATAAAATACAGATGCAAATATTACCCTGTCAAATGCAAATAATGGGCTTAAAAGGTATTCTGTATTAGTAATCAGGCACTTCACATTGTGTAACGTTTTCAGTAAAGATTATACTTCTATAATTTTTTTCTGTGTAACTGCAAGCTAGCTGACTATGCACAATATACTTCTAGCACTGCATACTCCTAGGACCCAAATCCCCAAAGCTTTCATGTGAACAATACCTACTATAGTGATGAGTCACTTCAGTCATTGTAGCAATCTTACTTGGTATTTCATTAAAAAAAGTCCTTCATAGGACTAGGCCCTTAGCTACCAGGAGTGTAGTAATGCATCATGGAAGATACATTTTTTGATTAATCATCTAATTCCATATTGTTTGAGATATTGCAGGATCTTGTTTCTAAATTCTAGCTTACGGCTTGTTACTAGATAAATGCAGCAACCAGCTATGCCCAAGAAAAGGTTGTTTATGATTTTCATTAATGAGTTTTTCACTTCTAGGGAAAAAAACCCAAGCAGCACCAAATGTGCTAAATAAGAGACAGCAAGGTTAGGTAGTAGTGCAGAATTTTTTAGGTCCCTCTGCAGTTAGATACTGCTAATATGGGAAAGTCATAGAAACACAGTGGCAGCAACACTTATTTTATATTCCTATGCTTTACAAGCATGCAGTGGTGACACTTTGTCATGGAAATGCTCAGAAAGTGTGACTATCCAGGCATCTGCTCTAGCATGGCATATGGTGCAGTCTGAAGGGAATGCTTAGGTACTCATTTCACTTTACCCCATCTTTGGCACACAGGAATCTGCAGACGCATTATCATATTCCTATGGTGCTCAGATACTCTTAATTGGCACAAATGAATTAAATATGCATATCTGTAGAGACATGGCACATATGTACTATATGAGAGAGAAATTTCCTGTAAAGAAGGCAATGCCTGTGTTACACAAGCTGCCCAGTTAAGATATGTATTTCACTGGCACTTCACTTTTACAAAAACTATTAAACTATAGCAGCACTCAGGCACCGTGCCATCAAATCAGAAATGCATAAAGTGTAGGTGGTTAGTTCATATGCATTTAATGCCACCATTCGCAGCTGGGAACGTTGGTTCAGATCTGTCAGTATTTTCCATGCTTAAAATGAAGATCTGCCTTCTGTAATCTAGCTTTAACTTGCATCAAGAAAATACCAGGAGTCGAAAGCAATGTCCAACTCTGATTGTGAAAATTCACGGTTCTCTAAATTATGAACACAGGAAGTTATCAAACAGTCAAAGAAAGCTTCTATTAGTTGCAATTCCAAAGCCAATGCAAAATAGTGCTGTTCCAAGGGTCCTGTTGGGTGGATGGATTAAAACTTACATGTTCCTGTCTTTTTAAAACAAGTCTGTTCAAATTTGTCAAAACAGCAAACACAATTGTTGAGAAAAAAATTGTGCCCTGAACCAGGCAGAAATTATCCTTAAGCATCCTAGCATTAGTTTTGTGATAAACTGAAACAGGTATTTTATGTCAAGCAAATCTACAGTGAAAATTCTGGTATAAAAACACGTGAAATATATAAAAACTGTAAGGTGTAATTTGTATGTGCATGTAAATATTTACAAATAATGTCCTATTTCTACTGTACAAAACAACTGTATATACTAAAGAGAAGAATGATTTTTCAATCAGAAAGCATGCTCTGCTCTTCCAAGCTGCTCCGTGAGGAGGACCTCTATATATACAAAGAATCTATTTTTTCCCTAGAGACTCTGCAGAGAAGGGCCCTCCCTACCGGGAGTATCTTCCTTCTGTCAAGTAGCGCATCACAGACTGGGGGGGCAGAAGGATGTCTGCTCCCTGCAGCCAGCACGTGCACCCCTGCTCGTTTCTGGGCAAACCAGTGCCTGTATCGGCCAGCATGCTGTGCCTGCAGAAAGGGGCAGCAGCTTCTTCCTAAACGTTTTTCTTCCCCAGTTCCACTGGCATCTGCACAATATGTGCAACCTTGACCTGCAATGGCAGGGTTCCTAAACAGACTGCTACCGACAGCATCTTGATTTCTGCGTGTCATACGGGCTTTGGAGTGCAGTGGTAGAATTCAACCCAACTACATGGGATTCCTCGAGTCATCAATGTTAGAACTCCTAACAACACGAAAGGGGCCAGATTTAATCCACAACATGCTTATTCCTCCTAAGAACATACTATTGTACATGAACATAAACTTACAAATGAATTATAGCCTTGCATCTATCTTTTATATTTGATCCCAAGAAAGAATTTTCACTTTGTCTATCTAAGAATGATCAGTTCACTCTACAGCAGCTTGTGAAAAATTGATTTGATTCCTTTTTGCTGTATGCAAAAGGCATAAAGAAAGTAAATAGATATCTACAACACTAGCAGGCATGTACTAAATAGAAATTACGTAATGAGACTGAACTATAAGTATCTCCAGAGAATCTGATCAGAAAAACTCAACTGACTTTTAAGCAAAGACAACGGAAGACAGAAAACATACGCATTGCTATGCTCCCTGCAACATTACCAAAAACCCCAGCATCCCATAATAGAACCATTATGCTTGCAATACTTAAGGCAACAATCACTTTTTATCCAGCACTACCAGGTCTTACGAAAAAAAAGATGACCTGAACAATTATTTTGGTCAGACTGCTTATCTTCAGTATTGCATTACCTCTAATTTTATGGAAATAGCTTTATGACATTACTTTAACTAATGAAAATTTCTGTAATGAATTCTAAACTCCAGATAGTCACAAGAGATACAGTATGTAATTAAAGCTATATATTATTTTTGTCTTAGCATATTATAGACCTCTATTCAATCTTAAAAGGAAATGTTTACTATGAAAAGTAATAATTATGTAAAATTTTGCCTTGGTCATAATTTTGTAGTGGAATTTATTTGTTCCATATACATTTATATTATTTTAGATTCATTGTTATGGAGGTTTTATTAGAAGAAATGTAATCTGACCAGAAGCCAGTTTTCCAAAAATAGCTAGTATCCCATATTCCAAACTTTAGGGAAACCATCAGAAAGTGCAATCAGAAAGGCTGCAATGCTTTTAAGCAATATTAGCAATATAGAAGATTTAAAATTACTATTTTGAATTATCATGTTCTACATCTCTTGTTCAGTGTAATTAATCTTCATTCACTGCAAAAGGACTGTTGCACACTCATGAGTGAGCTATACCTGGACCCATGAGAACCTTATCAAGGAAAAGGTAGTGGCTCAATCACCACTTTTCTAAATATATTTTCTATACAAAATATTGTCAAGGTATAATCCTTAGTTATTTGTACAGTACTCTATGATTTAAACAACAATATTCAGTAAAATAGTTAAGTGTGTGAAACTGCAACACCACATGAATGAGCACTCTGCCATTTTGCTAGTGTAATCAATATTAGGACCAGAAAAATTTTCTAACACGCAAGCAAAAATATTCCATAGTTTTTGAGTCTTGACTGTACACTTCATGATTTTGGCTATGATTTGCAGCACACTCTTAAGATACACAAATATCTTATGCACATTTCAGTAGCAGAATGGCACTTGGCTTGCTCTAATAGAAACAACAGAGATGCAACTGACAATTTTAAGAAAGACAATGTCCTTATTTGCATGCTGAAATTCTGGCTGTGTCCCCCCAATCCAGGCACATCCATTCATTGTGCAATCTGTCGATGGGTAAACAAATAGTGCAGGATTCATCTCAGTGGGATCTGGCCCTTTGGTCTAACCGAAGTCAATTCTAGGTCGATACTGAAGTACCATAGGATAAGACTGAAAACAAAAGCAAGGGAAAAACAACAACAAAAACAGACAAGAAAACATGAAGACATGATTCATAAACAATACAAAGAAAATGCAGTTAAAGACTACTTTAAGAATAGCCAGACCTTATCGCTAAGACAGATGTATACAACAATTTATATGAAATAATCCCATACATTGTAACAGTTAAATCCATCCCTGTACTTCAAAAATCTATTAGGTATTTGTCACTGATACACAATTTCTGTATCTGCTTTTATATGTTTCAATATTTATGGTTTTTTACATTTATACTTGGGAGTGCTCAAACAAGTCTTATTTCTGTGTTGCTGTGTTTTATAAAAAGCAATCTTGACATTTTATACTTTCTAAATCGAAGTATATTTACAGGTGATGTACTTTGAAATTTATATATAGAGGTTCCACAGCTAAACTATAAAAAAAGGTCATATTGCTGTCAGCTGGTTTTCTGAGAGATGAGGGCTACCTTCTCCCTCAAATCCAAACTCCTTAGCCTCAGATTTAGCGATAAATTTAAATTAATTCCTACTGAGAGAAAAAAAAAAAAAGGCAAATCAGCTTCTTGGATCCTTAAATTGGACAAAACTGTTGTGGAATGGAAGGCAAAAGTGGATGGGTTTCCCAAAAGGGCTGCAGAATATCTGGGCGCTTCTTGCTCAAACTGTTGCTTTACACAATCTCTTATTTTTCAGTCTGTCAGCATTTCATTTAGTCTCAAGTTTTCCCCTTAACTTCATTAGCCTATAGGATATTTTCTATAGCATAAAACCCTGGCAAATCTCATTGACTCAGCAGCTGTATGTCCTTAAATATCTCTGCCCCCAGACAGAGAAACAAAGGCAATTTAAGGTTTTTTTTTAATTGCAAATTTGGAAATAAAAAGAATTATTACAGCAGCTATCATTAAAACCAGAAATATTTTGCTGCATCCTTCAAATGCAACAGAGATGAAGAAACAAAGATATAGCTCCAGAGACCTAGGGGGTTAATAAACTTTCCATGACACGGTGGTGAAATATCACTGGAACGAAATGTGATCACACTTGCAGGGGATTTACAAACTGGAGTGCAGAGAAATCACAAGGTAAACCCAGAGGTGTTCACAGTATCAGGAGTGCTTAGGAGAGAAGACAGAGAGCACTGTGTGTAGTCTGCATGTGCAATTAACAAACATGCATCTGCAGTATCATAAATTACTTGGTCTCTGATTAATTTTTTCTTTGCACAGGATACGACTACCATATTATTTAAATGCTATTTCACATGGTTTTCACTTTGAGTATGTAAATTGTCTCTAGAAGAGTGCAGATCTAATTGGAAGTGCACACAGGCAGAGACAGAGCAATCACCACACTGAAACTGCCAAGTAAACCAGTGAGTCTCAGTGTTTTAGCAAAAAAAATCACAAAACTGTACGAATAAAATGTACTGTGCTGAGGCAATTCTAATTATTGAAGGAGGCATGAGTGCAGTAGTTCACTTCCATCACTAGTGGGGAGAGACCCTCTATCACTAGCTCTAATTTTTTACTCTAGACAAAAACAGTATTTCAAACTTGCAAAGTAACTTTCAGAAATCAGTTCAAATCAAAATTCCCAATGAGGAAACTGAAATACTGTTTCAAATAGTATTGGGAACCAGATGGGTCAGTGAAACTTAGAAATCAGCTTTAGTTTGCAGGTTCTGGAGGTTTTGCTTCTAGAGATTATTCCATTTCTAATTTTAAAAATGTGAAAGGAACAGTTTAGAAAAATCTAACATTTGTTTACTCCATTAAAAAGAACATATGAATTCCCATAAAGAGATGAAACCAGTGTAGCCTCTTTTAATTCACACTCTTCAGTTTTGATCCCTTGCCAATGCTGCTTAGTTAGAGGAATGAGATAGGAAGAGGAAGATAATCCTTTGAGGCTGATATGGATATCAACCTATAGAATGATATCACTCAAAAAAACCACAAACAAAAACCAGCCTAATGTAAAATAAGAGAAACCCTAAGCCCTTTAAATAAAGTTTGTGCTGCAGGAATGAAAATGCTCAGGCCTTGCTCACAGAATTTTAGCACTTTGTAGTGAGGAATTATAAAAATTCCACAAGTTGAATTACAATGGAGGTGCTGACAGGACCTTAATGACTGTAATATGTACAGTCGTGAGTGCCTCTTACCTGATAAAAAGTGCCATCCTGTGAGCAGACTTGCGAAGATGAGCAGTTCTGACACCGAAACTGCGAAGGAGATGATTTTCTGATCAGATAAGAGGCATCCACAGCTGGACATACACATTTACCATTTATTGATTTTTTAAAAAAATTTTTAAATGTAAAGGTTACAATCAACTTGTTTGAAAACAGGAAAGATTTGTTTAATGAATAACATTTTTCCCTTTACTTGTCTACCTCATATAAGGTCCACAGCTATGCCAGTAAAAGCTCATGGCCAATAGTACCAAAGATGAAGCTAATGGATTCACTTGATCTTCATTTGGAAGAAGAGACTGTTAATTAATTAGTATTGCAATTTCATTGAGGTGAACAAAATCATACAAGCCTAGATATTACTGGATTTATTACCAGCACAATGAAATTTTTAGAGGTTTTACTCATCTCTGACTTCAGGGGAGTGATTTAGAACTACGTAAAAGAGAAGATGAACACATACCTGGCTATGCTGTATGTATATAAACACAACTTACAAACTTAACCAGGAGCTGTCAGCTCTTGCATTCACTAAATGTTAAAAAATATAGTTCTGAGATTTTTGAAAAATTTTCACCAGTACTATCTTTTTGTCAAGATCATAGTTACTGTTGCTTCCAATTTCATGCAGCTGCCAAAAGTCTATTTGTAGGCAAAGGCTGCAGGATGAAATGCCATGAAAAAAATCCATTATCACTGAAATTGTTGCCTCAACACTTCCTACTAGTGCAGCCAATGCTAACAAAAATACAAGATGGCAAACCAAACAAACATCCAGTGGTTTCAAGGCAGTATTGGAAAAAATTCTAGTTAAAGCTCCCTTACTTGCACAGTATTGGGGTTTCAGCAATCACCAAATTTCAGAGCAATATTACTTTCAAATTTAATGAATACTTGACTATATACACTGACCTCCCTAGTTCCTATCAAAATCTATCCTTCTCCCTCCAGCTTCAGATTAAGGTAAAACTTTAGGAAACTTGTGAATTGTTAACTCTAGTGTGTTTAATCCTCTGTCTTCTCTGTCTGTGTCCCAGTGCTTTTTATTCTGAGCACCAGGAAGCTTATAACAAAAAAGAATAGAGGAAATTTGGAATTTTCTTCAGATCAGCACATTAAGGTATGTTAAATGCTTAACCTTAGCTGCACTCCAATTTAGGCTCCAATAGTAACGATAGACAAACTTGCATATGCTACAAAGCAATAAAAAGTGAAGAACAATCAACAGGCACACACAAACAAATGTATAAAAGAAAAAGAAGAAGAGAGGATATGACTTCTAACAAAAAAAAAATTAAATATACAAGGCAATACTAAATCAAACTGAGTATCAGTCCTGAAAAAAAAAGGCTTTTAAAAAGTTAAATACTGCAATTCTAAAATATACGTATGCAGCAAGGAAAACCCATCTGGCTGTTATCTGAATGTTATTGTTACACAGTGTTATCTAAAAAGAATAGATGGTATTAAGAGAAACAGTAATAAAACAATTAGATTTCACCAGTAATTTTTCAGTGTCACTTTCAGTTTATTGACTGAATAAAACAGGTTCTTACTGAAGAACTGCTGGATGCAGATTCCCCAACTACTGTAACTCAAAAGGCCACCAAAAGCAAATTTGCTGAAAAAGAACAAGGGCTTGGGTTTTCAATTACTTGACTTAAAACTCTGAGGAGAACTTGCACGTACACATTTTATATCTGTTATTTTGAAGTTTCAGAATCTACACAATATATGTGCTGCAGGGTTTCACCCATAGGGTTTTACATAAGAAATTCAGAAAACATGCAAAATGCATTTTTAAATAGGGTTTTTTTGGAAGGGTCATGGAATATATTCTGGCCTAAGATGTGAAAGCATGTATAGTCTCTATAATGAATATACCAAAACATCATTTATCAATAATGTAACAGCATTTACGTTTTCGCCTCTTAGTCTCCATCTTGTCATATAGATGAATTCCATAGTATGATCCTTCCCCATGATTTCTCCGTTGCATAGTACATCCAGCTTAAAATATAACAGAACAAACAGTAAGACAAAGGGATGCAGAATTTTAATGTCTAAATGAACTGCTAAGTGACTCTCCAGAGTTAATCTCTCCACTCCTATCACTATACAACAATTCCATCAGACATGTATATCAAACCTGGATGAATACAATATGCTGACAATATGCTATTTTTTGCACTGGTATTCAACTGGTATTTTTTCACTTTTGTGGTTTTATTTGAAGTGTGGAGAGAAGAAAGTCTGCTACCAAGGTATGAAATCAGCAGACAAACATTCCCTATATTTAGCTACACTACACAGTATCTGTTTGAAGAGAAAGCCTTGTGCTGTATTTTGAAGGCCATCTTGCTATGCCAGTGCTCTTTCAAACCCAAAGATACAAACCAGAAGTACTGTAATTTTCATTTAAAAAAATAGATTATAAAGAAATTTTTAAAAATTAGTTTAAAAATAATTATAAATTATAAGAAAAATGCACTTCAAAGTACACAGACATTCATTAACTGAAAGCAAAAGACAGGAAAAAAAATGATCTTACTGTGAAAAATTTCCAGTTTAAACTGTATTATAGCATCTTACTAGTGCCTGCCACTGCAAATGTTTGTCAATATTTTCATTACTAGAGCTATGTTTTCTGGTTTTTAGACAGAAAAAAAAAGTCAAAATTTTGAAGTAAGCAGATTCTTTGTAACACAAGGCATTAAGGTACCAGACAGATTAAAAACCAAGTAACACCAAAAAGGCTGGTCAGCATGTCATGACACTGTGACAAACTCCTGTGTATAGCTATAAACCTGTGCACCAAACCTAACTCAGCCCTACCCCTGACTGAATCTGGCCTACCCTGCTGCTTGTGCTAAAGGCAACCTGCCCTTCATGGAGCCTTTGGCTCCTGTAAGAGAACAGGCTGAAGAAATAGTCTGGCTTCAGTCTAAATTCCTGTATCCCTGGAAAAAGGGGAAGTGGGTTTAAATATGGTTGAATTTCACAGAAATGTATTATGTTGCAGGGAAATAAAATACAAGCATCTTTCTTTCAAATGTACCTCATAGGAACTTGGAAGTTTTAATTTTAAGCTGAGAAACTTTTTGATAGTTCCCACGGTCACTCGAGTAGAACAGCGGATAAATTTCTTCATTAAACCCTACAGCAACAGCAACAAATCAGAAAAGACATGTTAGAAATTCTGGAAAATGTGAGCAATCTTTAGGGCAAGAACAGCTGTAACTGATACTTTTTTCAATCAGTAACCAGTTTTACTGCACTCTCTTCTAATTCATAATGACACCATAGGTTCCTTTTTGTTCACTTGTTTTCAAAATTTAAAAGATGACAAGCAAGTTCATTTGACCCGTCTCTGGTTCTAAAGACATTTCTAAAAGATACAAAAGGGAGGAAAGAAAAAAACCAAAACCCAGCTACCATCAAAACCACCAAAACCCCCAGAAGAACTTAAATAATCAATGTGTTTGTGTTAGTTATGCTGGGGGTCAAACAAATGTTGCATTCCTTAGAAGAGTTAAGAACCTCCAAAGTTACACATGTAACATAATACACAGAAAATATAAGTAGTTTCATTAGAAAAGTTCTTAAATATATTTTTCTTATTATTCTGCTATTTGCAATTTAATAAAATGTTATTAAAATCTAAGGTGATTTCTAAAGATTTTCTAAAGACTTTTGTCTAGACTCAGTATGTTAGGTAATCTCCTTCAGGAACAGAACCCAAATATCCCTAATTCTTAAAACAGCAATTGGCAGGTATTACTCTACACGTTTTGCAGACTGAAGTGACCTCCCCAAGGCCATAGACAACATACCAGAGTCAGGTCTACAGCTCAGAAAATCTGGATCCCAGTCATTCAGTGCACAACACATTTGATAAGCAGGTTCATTCTGGCACGTTAAGACAGTGATCCTGAAGGTGTGAGGCAGCTCACCTACAGCTACCTTCATAAGTACCTCTATGGTATGCTGTAATCTGTTGTGTAATGCACTTATATACCATCAAGGCTGTAGACCACAAAACTGTAACCCAGACACAAAAAAAATTCCACTGTCACAGATGGATTTCTGTACAGAACTGTATTTTTCACAAAATATCAAAGATACACTGAAATGCTTCTAACAGAAGGACAAAATAAGTGTGGAGTGGGAACAGGTCACCACATTAAAATTTATTTTTAATGGTTATAAAATCATTTGGTTCCTGTAAGATGCTATTCTGTCATCAATAACTACAGCACTGTTTGTTTGCTACTCACTTTGACGACATTATCTCCTGACTGCCCATTGTTGCGTAAACAGTCGAGGCAGATTGCAATCTGTGGGTCACTCCTGTGGTAGTCTTTATCTTCTTCATTTTCATCACACTCCTCATCTACTTTGGGTTTATCAGCTTTTGGACTTCCATCTGTAAAATACAAAGATCATATTATTTAAGTATAAAATAATTAAAAATCACATATTTGAGAAAAAAGGCATTTTATGAGCCATACTTTTTCTTCACATTAAATTTACACAATTCCAACTCAGTGCATTCTTAAACTGACCAATTTAAAAATCTTTGAAAACAAATTTTTACTACTGAAATTTTAATGCAATATGCAAGCAACAGATTTCTATGGAACAGAAAATTAGTCAGTGGACTATATCAGGTATGGCTGTCTACATCTGATATGTCCAATAATTAAAACCCTGCAACTGTGCATGCATCAGGATCTCTCAGACACATAAACCTAGTGTAAGATGTGGCAGTTCACTGACAAACATAATGTTTTAAAATAAACAATGGAATAACCAATCCCAACATTTGTATATCAAAGTAACACAGTGAATCAATTCCTATTAACTGTCTGTCACAATAATCCAGGGAAGACAAGTTCCTGTAATGTAATCATGAGGTAAATTAAAGCTTAGATTTCATCCACTTTTGACCTGATCTAAGTAATGCCACTGTAAGAACTCCAGGTGTTTCTCCCCAGAAGGATTTTACAGCTATATAGCCATATATTTACTTATTCCCCCTTAAAACCAAAAAATACAAAGAAAAGAGGAAAGCTCTGTGAATTTTTTAGCAGAGCTTATATAAATTACATAATCGCATATAATGTGTTATCCCCTTTCACTCATGCTGTTAACATGTTCTATTGGTTCCTTGTTTAAAACCCTTTGGAAAAGGAAGCATCTCGTACAGTTTAGCAAGGCTTAGCAAAGTTGAGCACTCAAATGCTAAGACTAGCAAGTACATCTAGATAAGGCTGCAATGTATGTAAATAACAACCATAAAACGGAATAAGTTTCACAGATTTAGAATACAGTATACAATAATCTTATTGTATACATGTGGTTTTTTTCTGTATCCCCCACTTACTCATTTTGATTTAAAACAAAGGCTGCTCTCTGTTGGAATAAAACACTACCACAATTAACTGGAATAAGCTGCTTTCACATTTTTAAAAAAACTTTCAGATCAAGTTCTGCTGCTTTCCTACACTTACAAGACTTCTAAAGGAATTTAGAAGAGTTCAGATGAGAAAATAGAATGTAAACTTTAATAAATACCAAGCCATGACTAAGTTTCTTGACACAGTAATTAGTTCCCTTTGTCAGTTTACATATTCTAGATGAGTTTTAAGGTATATTCATTACTTTTCTCTCTTACAGTTTTTAAGTTTTCAGTAATTATAAAAGACTTGTCCCCAAGTCCCTACTGATGCATTTAGTTGAATTTGTATCATACATACATTTTGTTCCTATCATCTTCCTATGAACAGAATTTATAGTATCAAACTAGATTTTTTTGCCTTTTTTTTTTTTCTGAAAGTCCAGGAAGCAAACTCTATTAACTCAGCAGGTGCAGTCTACCTGTCACAAGCATTTGTTCAGTTCAGGCTGGAGAGTACCAATGAGTATTTTTTCTCTGCATCATGGTATGTTTCATCTGTCAACTCTTTCTGGCAACCACTCTCCTCCTGGAGTCACCAATGCCTGAGATATGCTTTATTGTTTGGGGATTTTTTCCTTCTGGTATGTGAAAATTTTAAGTCCTGGGATGTTTTTACAGATCTTAGATGCTTGGGTTGGGAACTGTGCTGTGACCTGTGGCACAGGACATAACTGACAGACTCTTGAACTACAGGAGCAATGTGATTGCAGGGCATGGTACTGACCACTGAAACAGTCTCTTCTAACTGAAATTACTCTCAGCAAATAATTTCTTCCCAGGCAAGATTCTAAATGCTTGTTTATGGCAGAAAATAGCTTAAGTGCTCATATTTTGACTCAATGAGTTGTCATGACTTTTGAATGGTTTATAGAGACAAAGTTCCATAGCCCCAGGATACAGTCACTAATGGAGTTGGATACATCTGTAGCTACTAAGAAGTGTATTTGGTGAGTTAGAGCTTTCCTCTCATTAAAAAACAATCCAAGATCTCACTATCCTTATTAACTCATCTCCATAAGGTTTACCATTAAATCAGGAGAGGAAGGTAAGAACCAGAAAAGTAAGTTGGTGAAAAGTACATTCTACAAATTCACAAATTATCTGTTAATTCTTTCTATGTATATAGCAGAATACCATTTTCTAAACAGTCAAGAAATGTCTATATCTCACAAAAAAATATTCTAAGTATTTTTAAAACTGAACAGGTATGCACTACATAGTATACTGTAGTCAAATAATATAATTTAATCTAAACTGTTCTGCAGTTTTTAATTTATTTATATAATGGAGAAAATAACATTGTCCCTTACAATGGATGCCAAATGCAAATCAACAAAACTTGTGAGAAAGAAAATGAAATGTTACAAAGTTGAAAAGAAGACATTATAAAGAAATGAGTGCAGAAGAATATTACAAGATGTTTACTTGACAGTTACCCTTTACTGAAAATAGCTATTTTTTTAACTTAGCAGAGTCTTTCAAAAGTTCTTTAAAATCAAATCAAACAGGCTACAGTATTAAAAACCTGATGTCAAACTAAAGGGGCATAAAACCAGCTGGATGTAGTCCTCACTTAGCACCTCAATACTGCGTTTCAAAGTTCATGGGTCAACTACAAAAAATGAAACAAAACAAACCAACAACCAACCAACCAAAAAGAAACAAACAAACAAAAAAGCATTGTGGAATCTATATAAAACAATTATTTAGCATGTGTGGAAAACTGTTTTACTACTTGTCATAACTAATTCTTGACAACCTCCTACTTAACAGATGGTCAAATTTGGTAACAGAAAGTAATCTGTAAAAACTGTGCGAAAAAAAAATCTGTATCTTGCTGTATTAAGAAAATTAAAAATTCAGCTGGACAATTGTGGGAGCATTGCAAGTGAGAGCCTAGGGTAATGCAAATAAAAATGATGGTAAAACAGCTAGTGTTTGTTAGCCAACTGGTTAATAGATAAGCAGCAGTATACGGAGGCTCATACCACATTTGCACAGTCACTACAGGTTTTCTGTAGTAGCTTTGAATCCAGTAAAAACAAAATGTACTTGTGTGAGTGAAGAAACCAGTCTTAATAAGCAGTGTTACTTAACATATAGAAGAGGGAAAAAATCATCACCTTGTCCATTTTCTTGAGGTTTGTTTTTCTTCCAAAACTCGATCTCTCTCTGCAGTTCCTCTAGTTAACATCAAAGAACAGTAATGTGAATTTTTAAATCAATATCAGGTATATAATCAGAAACAGCCATATTCCCTCCGCCAACCCAAACAGCTCCCAAAACCAAATGAGAAACTTACGTTCTCGAAGTCCAGGCACCAACTTAAATATAATTTCCTCTAAGGTGTTATCCAGCCTTTCAGAAGGAAAAAATACATTTCACATTAAATGGAAACCAGCATTTACAGTATTTTTAGTGTTTAAATGAAAAACACATTTGAATAATGAAATGAGTTTCATTTTTCTGGTAAATAATAAATCCTGTCAAAGTCAACTGATTTTAGCTTGAGAGACAACATACATTAAAGCTTATCTCAACCACCTCCTAAATGGATTTATCATAGAAATAACTAAGGCATTTATTTTTTAATATATAAAGAGAAGAATGAAACAAAAGAGAAAAAACATTATACTCAAAAATTTTTATTTTTTGAATTTGTATTGCCTGCAAACAATAGTGTTACTAAAACAAACAGACTGGAAGAGTAGTATCCAATTTTAAGGTCCAGTTCATGACTAGTAACCATGAAAATTATAAACTCCATTATCATATTAAGTGTTGAAGTGCTTTGGTAATAAGCCTGTTACGACAAACTGAACAGACCATTCCCTACTTACCACACCACAGACAAACCAGTCTTGGCAGGATAAAGAAGACCACAGAGCATCCATGCTGCTCTGACTTGACAGTTCTCAGTACCCAGTGTAATTAATTTGAACTATTTGAATCTGCCATGAGTTGGTACACCAGAAGACTGTACACAGCGCAGGTATGTCTTCTGATACCCTGCTATTAGTGCCAAAACTAGTTACTACAGTCCCTTCCAGTGGGCACAGTGAAGTGACCCTTTTGTTGCTGAAGCTAAAATATTTTTCTTTCCTTTTCTCTGAATTTAACCAACTCTTCTATCCATTTAGTTTATCATCTGCTTTCTAGTTCTACTTCCTCTCCTGGTCTCTTGTCCTTCAGTTTCCTCTGTCTTTCATTCTGTTTCCTTTTCCTTCCTCTCCTTTGCCCTTTATGTCATCTCTTGTCAGCAGAAACTCCCAATGCCCACAGCCTAAACAAAAACTCATGACAAAATAAAATAATAAATAATACAGAGAAATTAAGTACCTTGACATTCAGTCAGAATCTGGCATATTTTTAATTCCCTGATTTTTTCACCTCAATAACAATCTATTTTTTTACATATATATTTGCAAATACACCCGTGTACATGGTATTAATAATACACAATAAGCCTGTTTAAAAAAACATAGCTGTTCTGTCATTTGTTTACCAACAGGGGCAAAGTAGGAGTAAGACTGAATGTTTTTATTGTTGAGGAATGCCTAAAATCCATATAAATTGATAAAAATTATCTTAGAATAAATACAGGAGTATTCAAGGGTCTCTTTACAGAATTTGCACTTGTACAAAAAGTACAAAATTAGACCCATCACCTAACCATCAAGTTCTGAGACTAGTTCCCTGTGGAATCCATCAGTAGATACAATCATACCCTAGGAATATTCATGTTTAAGCTACAACCACAATCCATTCTTAATTGCTTCTTCTTAAGGGGATGACAACAACAAAATCCAGCAAGTGAAACACACCTCCCATAAAACAAAGCAACATAACGAGCACTTTCTCAGAGGTAAGAAGGAAATTAAAATTGTAAGATGTCTGAGTGCTTGATTTCTAATAGATGACAACATAGGTCATCTGTTAGGTCATCAACGTACCAGATGGTGCATCTCGTAGTCTCCTCTGTCAGTATCTAAGGTAACTACAGGGTACTGCTTTCTGTGAGGTTCCCACACAGAGCACTGGGAACTTGGGAACATGTCTTAGAAATGGAATTCATTTCACACTGTCAGAAAGCTCCAACCTTCATAATTTACTCATTAAAAGAAACTAAATAAGGACTTCAAAAAAGAACATCACTGCCTTAATTAAAAATCCCTCTTTTCCTCAGGATGGTATAATACATGCTGGTTTTCCTTCAATTATTTTTGAAAATTCCCACTTAGCCCTTTCTAATTTACCTTCAGTGGCCCAGAACAGAAGTCACTGGTAATGCTAAAATAGCAAAAAAATCCAGTATACTTTGCAAAGTTACAATGCTAGAAGCAAGAACTGGCTTCCCACTCTAGCCAATGACTTTATTTTCTTTCAAAAACTAAACAAAAACCCCTTTTTTTTCTTTACAGAGGATAAATACTGATCAATACTCTGACAAAGGGCAGAAAAAAAAAGCCCTATCTGATCTTTAAGTCCAGGGAAAATAAAATGTTAGGGAAAAATGAAATTTTTACAAGATTCTCAATTTCAGATGCATCTTACAGTGTTCCCATAATCCACATATGTGAGCACTCTGACATAAAGATTTGTATTTGACTCACATCAAACCCATTCCAAAATGAAACTACTTGAAAAAGGTGGTCTCAGTCATTTAATATGACACTTCCTGTTAATGCTGAAACAAGATTGATATTTTAGAGACACCTCTTTCCACTCCGACATCTTCCAACCATCTTCCAAATCTCCAAACCAGAATGTAGAGAAAGAAGAACCAAGCATTTCTGTCAGCTTAGTATAGTTTCTTTTTTCACCTCTTCTATAATACTGAATGAGTTATAAGATCAATACTCTCTGATAATCATCAGCAAATGGGAACCAAACTAAGACTATTGCTCAGGAAAACTTGCATGCACAGGAGTACGCTAGCAAGAGAAAAAGAAGTCTGCCTTCGTGACATTGTCAACACAGACCCTATTGAGTACTGATGCTGCAGAATTCTGCTAAATCAGTAAAGGGAATTCTTAAAACTTAACACTCTTCCTACATTTTCATTTTAGAGCTCAATGTTGAATTTGAGGCTTACTGAATTTCAGACTTAGTCTGGTAGTTACAACAGACCCTAAGTGCAGCCAACTACGAGATACATGTAAAAAGCTCACATAGTTATGAAGTTACTCAGAACTGGGTTTAGAAGTACTTTATAAAGCTTATCTGAGAGATCTTAGTTACTACTATGTGGTGTTCAGCACGATTTCTCAGAAAATGACTGCATTCTTTAGCAATGATCTCTATGGTCAGAGTGCAAGACTTGTATTAAAGGCTGATCTCTATGGTCAGAGTGTAAGACTTGTATAAAGTTATGCAGGCAACAGCCAGGAAAGATAATTCCATTGCACTGCTCATGTGCTCTTCTGATTATTAGTTTAGCAAATGTTTAAAGTTGGTCCATAAAATACAACCAGGAAACTACTAACTATATGCAGTTTCTTGGCAAAGAGACCAAATGACTCAAAAAGGAATTTCAGGAAATAATTGCATAGAAAATACCTCTTCCCACATTTGGGGCTTGTGCTCTCAACTTTCCTCACCCATCTATAATTTCCTGCTCAAAGGACATTATTTGTTTACTAAACATCTACTACATGTTTCAGAAAATGCATCTTTCATCTCATGTGAAGTGGTCCCACCAGAATAAAAGAAATATTTCTAAATGCTTTTGTTTTCAGCTTATTAGTAGCCTATAGCATGTTCTGTTATGACTCACACAGCACCTCAAAAACTGACAGGAAACCAGAAAAATACTTACGGTAAACACCTACATAAACCTGCTCAGCCCTCTCCTTCCAAAAAACATTCAGATGATAAAGACTTAGGCCAATCACACCCTTTCCAGTTGCTGAATTCAATCTCTCTCAGTTTCCCTCTTTGTATATAACTGAAGTATGGGAATGGTTGTGCACACACGGATCAGTCAAAAATCAAAGCAATGTATGAAAAATTGTAACAAAAACAATGGCACCAGGAAATAATACCAAGCCTAGTAAATTCCAGATGTAAATTTATATTTTTACATTAATTTAAGTCCTCGTAAGTTCACAACAGTATTACAAAATAATAATACTGGGGGATGGGGTGGAGGTAGAGTTGGGAGTGAGGGCAGGGAGTGCCTTCATCACTCTAGGAAAACATGAAGTTCTTCCACTTATGATGACATTTCTTGATTTCTCTATCTTACGAGATGTCTATCATCTTTTCTTTCAACATAACATCACTAAAAGTGAATCCAGAATTTCCGGAAAAATAATTGTTTTTGAAAAGATGTGTTACTGTGATATAGAGAAAAATCTCAAGAAAGGGTATTTATAATGTAAAAAAAATTTTCATTAATGTCTTTACATTAATCTCACAGCAGATTTCAATCAGACTGGCAGACCTATGCCCTGAAAAACATTGGTTTTTGCATGATTCTTTTTCTATATTGTTCTAAGAAGAAAAAATTTGCCATGTGGTTTGGAATGCCCTAAATAATTCGAAAAAAGAAACACTAGCATTTAATTTCATGTAAAGAATAAAAGGTATCTGGTTCATTTATTTGCTTAATAGAAACATTAAAATGCTTTTTTTTTTAGACTTGTACAATATAATCACTCTTTGTCTTTCCCTTATGTTTCCTCCTTTTATTACATCTGAAAAAACTCAGTTTAGACTTCAGTGGGAGCTGAGAAGATGACAACCTACATGGCTTAGAACAGTTAATACATGCATTATAAAAATAAACAAAACAATCAATTCCCTTATAGGATAAAGATGTTAAGATTTTTTTCTTTTTCTGTTGTTCTTTCATTTCAGCAAATATTGTGAAATAGCATCTTACCTTAACATTTCTAGTGGATTGGTCTCATGCACTTGGTTGCCACACCTGGGACAGTCATTGCTGTCTTCAAAGTGCTGAACGATACAAGTCTTACAAACTAAGAGAAGGGGGGAAAAAAAAGGAAAAAACAACTTGAAAAGATCTAAATAATATTGCTCAAGTATGACCTAATGATACGTGGTAGCTACTTCATGCATCAGAAGTGAATGAGTATTATCTTAAAGTAAATAATTACAATGAATCTTATCTTGTTCCTCAAAACCTTAGTTAGTTCTGCTACGCTGAGACACCAAGGTCAGCAGCACAGGTTGGACAAGCACTGCTTTAAATGATGAGATATTTTTGCTACTTAGAACTCTCCCAGAATCATAACATGTGAAGCCCATAGCCTGTACCACTTTAAAGAACAGGTTCTCTCAGAGAGCGTGTGCTGGGGAGCTTCAGCCCAGCAGAGCCCACCATCACCTCAGCTGATCTGAAAAGGACTTACATACATCACTTCTGTTCCAGTGGTGTTGCTTGCAGCTGAAAATACTGGTTCAAGTACTCATTGTAAGAGAAAAGTTCACAGAAATTGTACGCAGGTTCAAAGTGTTTCCCTTTTGACACAGTGCTTTCCAAAGCAATGACAAAATTTAATATTTGAATCAACACTTAATATTTGAATCTTTCAATGAAAAACCAGGATCATGACCATGGCAAGTATCAACAAACCCAAACCAAAACCAATGTGAATTTAAAAACCAATGAACTGAAAGTAAACTAAACAAGGTGCTACACTACTGTTGCTTCCAAATGATTAATTACAGACTCTAGATTTTAATGTCATTAATAAGAAAATGGAAGCCAAGATGATGAGAACAAATATGCCTGCTATTATTACTGCACCACAATGCTCTGGACAGAGATACACTCTACCCTCTGCTTATTATTAATTCACCTACACTGAAATAAGAACTGCAAATTCATCAGTAAATGGACTGAAAAAATAAATGGACTGCTGTGATTGCAATATGCTTTCTGCTGAAACACTGTAATTTCTTTCATCAATTACCTAAAGAAGCATGAACATCTCTAAACAAGTTGGTAAATCCTAATTGTAAGACAACTTTAGGAATCGTGAAATTCAACAAACAAAGTCTGTATTTGTATTTGCCTTAGAATGCTCAGAAGTGTTACATCAAATCAGCTGATGCTGATAACACACACATTAAACCTCCACGTTGGTGTTTCTTCCAACTGCTTTAAGACACTAACTTAAAGACATTAACTTCACAGCCCAAGTTTCTCAAGGAATTGTGAAATAACACTTCTGTCAGTTGAGCTGAATTTTCAGCAGCAGTACCTGATAGCTCATAATCCTGGTATCTATATTGTGCTGAATACACTGCTTCTGTCAGGGGAAAGTGTATGGGTTAGTGGTGGGTGATGACGATACTGATGAGAACCACCAGGGTAAGAGTCATCTGCTATCTCAGAAATGTCATTAGTTGGAAAGTTCAATTTAAAGAGTATGGGGGGAAAAGGGCTGAGGAGCAAGTATGATAATGAAATTGTGAAGTCTAACACAGATGCAAATTATGGTCATTTGGAAATTCAGCTGAAAGTCACTGAGGTAAGTAACAAAAGGGTTTGGTTTACTCTAGACCTCTTCTAACTTGACTTCATAAAAACTGAGCTTAAAGATAACTCTTTTTCAATGGAGTTTCATCTGCTAACTCCCATAATAAAGGAAGGAGCTAGTCTTTATTTTTAAAATTTTTTTGGTAAGCCTTCTGTCTGGCATAAACAGCAGCATCTCTATGGAGTCTTTCTATCCTGACACCAACTTAAAATGATAAAGAATAAACAAAATGGAAAAAGTCATAAAAATGTAACTGGAATTGGTCAGTATTTTGGAATTGATAAGCTCAACCCCTAACCTTCTCTTATTTGGAAAATGGCCAGGCTGGATGAGGCTCTGAGCAACCTGAACTAGTGGAGGGTGTCCCTGCCCATGGTAGGGGGGTCAGAACTAAGGGTCTGTTCCAGCCCAAACCATTCCATGATTTTTTTTTGCAATCGGACTTGGAGAATTAGCACAAAAATTATTCAAAAGG
Organism: Corvus moneduloides; assembly: GCF_009650955.1. Taxonomy (NCBI): domain Eukaryota; kingdom Metazoa; phylum Chordata; class Aves; order Passeriformes; family Corvidae; genus Corvus; species Corvus moneduloides. Next base: position 16,853,673 of record NC_045483.1, read on the forward strand.
AGAAGGAGCTTCGTATCAATTCCAGAGCGACTTAGTTTTTTTTTTCCATAAGCAATTAGAATTAGCCTCCTTCTGAAAGAATTTCCTTGCATTTTAGGAAAACTTTCTGAAATTCTTAAGAGAATTTAATTCCCTTCACTTGCTCTCAGGATCTCTGCTCCACTCATGTCAGAGAAGTTCTTGAAGTCTTGAAGAGATGACATTGGTCTTACTGCTTTGAAAAGGACTCATTGATTTGTCTTGTAAAGATATTTTAAATTTGGGCTTCCTAGTTTTACTGTTTTGTTTTCCAAACTAAAGACAAATATGGCCTATCTGAGCTATAGCTTTCATTTACATCTAGAAGAAATCTGAAATTTACTATTCAGAAGTGAATCCCATGCCACGGGATCAATAACTAACACACTTATTTAAGTCAGATAATTGACTCCATAGAATCTCCCAAACACTGCTAAACATAAAGCGTGCTAATGTCCACAATAATGTAACTTGAAAAAATATTTATAATATAAACCAATCTATGGATAGGAACTGAATTCCTCACTCTGAATATATTTTTGTGCTCTCTTTATACCCTTTTTTTTTGAGAGGAGATGACACCCTTGGAAGGTATGCACGGTCCAAGAAAGGACCTAATGATTAATGAAGAGTTTCATTTCCAGTGTAAGAAAGGTCTCTGAGTAGAACATATACAGAGGAAGCATCATAAAGGAACCAAGCAGTCCAGTCCTATATGGATGTTTCCCTATGCCAACAAACACACAGATCTGGATCATGTGTTTGTACAGCCAGCTCCATGCCATAAAAATCCCTTGAAATTGTAAATCAATACTGTAGTAATATAAAATAACTTTTGCTTTTTCTCATGTAGACCTATGGTGCTATGAGGATTTGCCCACCAAAACTAAATGTGATTCACCACCAGCAATGTAAAGGAAAAAAATACACATAAATTCTAGCATGCAAGAATAACGAACTGATACATGATACTCCTAGTGGGATCATCAACCAGTATTTTCCTGTATGATAGGTATAATCATCCTCTGTTACTCTCAATGTAAAACACTGAACATTTCTCACAGCCTATCTCTTTGCAGTTTCAGAAAATGGGATAAAATCTAAGTATTGGGTGAAAAAGCCAAAAAGGGAATCTTTAAACACAATTAAATTACAAATATAGTTAATTCATTAGGGAAAAAACCAAACTCCAACCCAAAACCCTTTAATGCTTTCAGTATAGATTAACAAAATAACACAGTTTCATTTGCTTTACTGTAGGTCATGGTAAGGCAGCAAACAGGCAAAAGAAAACTGCTTAACCAAAATGTACAGTTTGCAGAATTTTGAGCTATATGCTACACATGCCACTGAAATGAGAACCTGAATTTCGTAGTTGCATGATGACATTTCAGATGAGACACAATAAAAGTTAAACTCACAGAAGATGACTTACCACAGCTGATAAAAGTACTTTTGTGACATATGCTAATTGGCTGGCAACCATAACAATGCTGTTTTCCAATACAGAGATATCTGGTTCACACATTCTTTCAGATCTTTATAATCAGATGAAAAATGCAGATAGAAGTGTCAAGACTGTGCTGTATGTCACAAACAAACAAACAAAAAAAATACCTGCCTTATGCATATCTACATACCTATGTATCCCTCCAGGTTACTGTTTAAATGTTGATTAATAAGGTACCTAAATAAAACTTCATATTGCATTTTTAAAATAAAGTATTCTACAAGATAAAGTTTAATTAGTTAATTGTGGTACAAATTCTTTGTCAGAACTCATCCTTTGAATTCTTCCAAGGATCTCCTCTCTCCAAGTTAATCACTCTGATGCAGTGAGCAAAGGAAGGGCACAGGATATGCACAGCTAGTGGAACATCAAACCCATCTCAGTGATGGCACAGAGGTGTAACGAGTAATTTTGTATGTTTACTGAAGTATTTAATTATCTACCTTAAGCCTACTTTAAAAGCACTTACTTTTAGGGGAAGTGTTTGCTTAAAAACAGGACAGAAAACTTCAATTCACTTAACCATCCTTTTCAGAACTATACAAGTGGGACTACTCCACTCTTAATTACAATTACCAGACACAGTCAAACTGGATTCTCTTCTGTTAAAAAGGAGAGAGAATTTCAGTATGTGATGACCAAGAAAGACTTTTTGTGTTGAAAACTATATCAAAATAACATTTAGGCCCTGCTACATGCCATTGACTAATGCTTCTGCAGGAGAAGGAGTCTGAAAGCAGCTCAGCTCGCTTGTCTGAGGGTGAGAAATTTTGCTGCACTTAAGTTTTTTTGCTGTCTTCTGTTGACAGCATAGGTTTTTAGCAAAATTTGAAAACCACTCTGGTAAATTTCCTGCAGGGAAGGACATTTCTGAAAGCTCCTAGACTGCCTTGGTTGGCAATTTCTTAATACAAGTATTAGAGAGACAAACTAGGAGTAATGCACCTTTTGATTTCCTGTTCATAAACATGGAAAAGCTGATGACAAAAACAGCCACAGAGGGCAAGATTCGTCTTGTGGTGAGTTGAGCATCTTGAGGAAGGATACAGTCTTAAACAGCACAGTTAGGATTCTGAACTTCAGGAGATGGGACTTTAGCTTGTTTAAGCAACGGTTCATCAGATTTCCCAAGGAGACTATCATTAGAAAGAAACTTAGGAGAGCTGGCTGAGCTATACAGTCCACTGTACAGGGAATTTTGTCAGAAGAACTGCTTAGTGAACAAGAATTCCTTAGTGCACATGGCTCCTAATTAATCCACAAAAGTAGATCATATTAGAAGTGGAAACAAGGATGGGAAACAAAAGGATATAAAATCACTACTCTGGCACTTGGAGACAAAAGAAGGAAAGTCAAGGCCCAGCCATAGCTAAAACTAATGAGAGACTTGAGGGAATTGTGTAAGTATGCTAGTAGCTGAAGGAAGCTTAGACAAAATGTGGCTGTTAATGAATGAGGGAAACAACTCGGGAATAGCTTATATAGAAAGGTTTGAAATCCTCAGTATCTTTTTGCCTTGGTCTTCACAGGTAGAGCTTAATCCCAGATGTCCCTGCATACCAGCATGATTTGGGAAGGAGAGGGATGATCAACGGCCAAAGAGTAGCAGGTTAGAGCTTACTGAGAAAGACTGGATGTATTTAAATCTACAGGCCAGGTAGGATGCACTAAGATGAAAGCTTATCACCATAATCATGGTGATTATGAGAGGTACCTGATGACTGGAAAAGGGTAGTGTGTTACGCCCACCTTTAATAAAAAGGGGAAGGATGACCCAGGGAAGTACAGCTGAACAGCCTCCTCCAGCTCATGGGGAAGAGGGCAGATTACCTCATGTCCCTTGGAGTCAATTTCCAACTATGTGAGGGACAAAAATGTAATCAGGAAGTGGCAATAGCACTTGGCCAAAAGTAGATCATGCTTTAGGCTGGCAGGTGATGTAATAACAGCTTGTACCATTTGAACAGCAGCTACCAGAGTGACGGAGCCCGTCTTCTTGGGAGTGGCAGATTGTACCATGAGGAGCAATAGTCACATGTTGACATTTGGCAGGACATTCAGAAAAACTAGATAAAGACTGTAGCACTGGAAATGGTTATTGAGAGAGGCTGTGGAGACTCCACGCTTGGAAATTCAAGTGTCAACTACACAGAAACATGGCTTGACCTGGTAGAGCGTTGGCAATTAACCTGCCTCCTGCATGAAGTTGGCCTAGACAACCTCCAGATGTCCCTTTCAACCAACATTTTTACAATTGTGTAAACAGCCTGTTATTTTCTAAGATACTAAAGAATGTTCTCGAGGAAAGTTTATTTTTCAAGTTTTGTAAGTGCACACTCCACTAAACAACGGAGTGACTCAGGAGACAGACGATGGGACATGCCCTTTAGCTCACATCCAGCCTGCTTCCATCAGTAGTTCTTAAACTTCCTTGACAACTGTGTAACAGACTGGAATAAAAGGTCTCAGTCCATAAGACAAAACCATTCTGTTGGAAGTAGCAAAAAAGAAATGAAGTACTGAATTTGCAGACTAAGTAATTTTGCAGTAACATAACCATTTCCTTCCCAACAGAGATAGGAGAATTTGCACTTCTGCTACCCGAGTTGCACTTAGGTTTCCCCATGAATAGTGGGGTTATCTGTCCAACATTTTCAAAAGCCCCATCAGAAACATCTCTTATTGAAAAGGCACTAATTTCTCAGAGCAAGACTTTACTTAATATTTTCAGCAGTACAGAATAGGTGAATTAGCTGCTAATTCCCTGCTTTGGTTACCTTTGGTTACCTTTTGGTTCCCCTATAGTCACTGGAGAACATCTATGTCAATACATGCTTTTCATCTTGTCCAGAGTAATACATTGTACTCCCAGTATCTAATGAATTTATGCTGCTTCTTCAACCACTAATATCTGCAGATTTAGATCACTTGTACAACACTGTTTTCAATTAAGGCAATTAGCAAGTACAAGACAAATACCAAAGGACAGTTAAAATCATTGTATTCTGTGGTATTTGGACAATACTGAAGAATCATGCCTGTATGGTACCATACCTGCACTTGAAAAAAAAATTACAACTTAAAAAGATTAAATATTTTCTACAAGTATAAGATAATTTATCAGAGTACCTTCCTGAATTCTGCCATCACCTTTTCTTCTGAGACATAAGATTTGCATTTTCAAAACTTTTTTCAAGTTTTTATTTTCCTTTCCATTATTGTAAGCTTTGTATTTTGGCAACTATAACTAGACTTTGCTTTAAAGAAACACCACCTTCTTTCCTGCATTTCTACATAACAACTCAAACATGTGGTAGTTCTTCTGCGAGGAGACCTGTGTAAGTACATGGCAGCTCAGTAAAATTCACCTGCTCTAACCTGGGAACTAGGCAGTAACAGAGCTGGCTCAGTGAAGAGCTCACAAACTACAAAAGAACAAAAGAAGCAGATGCTGCTGAGAAGAGAATGCTCCTTCTACCATTATTCTTTTGTAACAGGAGCGAAAGTAAATAAATAAATTACACAAACAAAAAGATACCATAATAAAAGCATTTTTTTCTTAAATCTGAACTGATTTCTGATGTAACTATTTTCCCCTCACCCCAATCTTTTAAAAGTTACTAATGTTCATTAAACTTCAACCATAAAAAATTAGCTTATACTGGAATTTTTCCAGTTTCTTAAAAGGGAAAGAGAATTTAATAATATATTTACCTCTCTCTAATAAATTTACCTCTGTTAAGTACCTCAGTCTTTCCTGATCCTTTGTCACTATTTTCCCTCTGTATCCAATAAAGGATGAAGATCCTCCTTAGCACTCCTTTTCTTGATAATGTAATTATAGAAACATTTTAAAATGTCTATTATGGCAGTAGCCAGATTAAGTTCTGGTTGGGCTTTGGCCCTTCTAGTTTTCTCTCTTCATAACTTCACAATATCCTTGCAGTCCTTCTGGGTTGACTGCCCCTTCTTTCAAATTCATAAACTCTACTTTTCTTACTAAGTTCCAGACAAGGCTGTCTGGACAGACAGGCTGGTCACCTTCCCTGCCAGCTCATCTTTCTGTCCATGGGGACAATCTGCTCCTGTGCCTTTAGGATTTCCTTCTTAAAGCACATACAGCCTTCCTGGACTCTTCTGCCCTTCAGGACTGCCTCCCAAGGGACTCCGTCAACCTAGCTCCAAAATCTGCCCTCCAGAATTCCAGGGAAGTGGTTCTGCTAAATGCCCTCCTTACTTATCCAAGAATTGAAAACTGTATTTTTGTTACTGCTGTGCCCAAAGACATCCTCCAACTGTCACATCACCCACCAGTCCTTCTCTGTTCACAAACAGCAGGTCCAGCACGGCCTCACTCAACAGCTACGTCACGAAGTTATCTTCCACCCACTCCAGGAACCTCCTAGACTGTCTTCTCTCTGCTATTTCCAGCAGGGATCTGGTAAATTGAAGTCTCCCTCCAAAACAAGTGCTAGTGATTGTGAGACTTCCCTCAGCTGCTTATCGAATGCTTCATCTGCCTCTTCATTCTGGTTATGTGATCTGTAACGGACTCCCACCATGGTACCTGCCTTGTTGGCCATTCCCCCCAATTCTTACCCATAAACACTCAACTCTATCATCACCTTCACTAAATTCTAGACACACACCTGGTGCTACCCCACCAGTTCTCCTTCCTTGCCTATCCCTTCTGAAGAGTTTTACAGCCATCCACTGCAGCCCTCCAGTTGTGTGAGTTATCCCACCATGTTTCTGTGATGGCCACTGTGTCATAGTTTTCCTGCTGCACAGTGGCTTCCACTATTTTAATTCTCTCTGTACTTCATACAGTAGGGATGGAACATCAAATTGTAAAAATTAACAGTGAAGATAACAACTGCAAGAACAGCACTGCACAGAAATGACTGGAAATGCCAAGACAAGACTTCTAATTGATATTTATTGAAGGTTTAAAATGGGAAATCTACCAGAAGACATACAGTTCCCCTTACTCTTCTTTTAGAGGACTTCAAATACTATTTGAAAAGATGCCAAATTCTCAAGAAGGTCCAGTGAAACTACTGCCTATTCAGGAATAAATGTAAAAAAAGTCAAGCATGTAAATAAGCCTCTGAAAGTAAGATGACAGAGTTTGACAGGACCATTCATACATTTAATATAATTCATACATGCCAATGTTTCAGATGTAGTAGGACCAGAAGACAACTTAAACAACTTTTCATGAGATGGTTTCACTGAAAGAGATCTACTCCCTACGTAAATATTTTGCCACCTTTCATGTATTTCTCTGCGTTGTGCCATGGAACTCATTAGAGAGATGTGTGCCAGTACTCATCAAACTAGTGTACCCATCATACACACTGCCAACAGATACGTTAGCTTAAGTTTCAGAAGCATGGCTGTATTATCAAATAAGCACACCTGACCCAATGATCTCACCTGCGATCAGACAGGCCACAGTGATACAAGGTTGGTGTTAGAGCCAGCACAATCACCACTAGGCTTAGGGGAAACAAAAGGGTCTCTGTACTCTGCAAGGTGTTCAGCAGAGCTGGCATACCCTCACAGAATGGGTCAGGTTGGAAGAGACCACAGTTGGTCTTCTGGTCCAACCTCTCTGCTCAAGCAGGGCCATCCCAGAGCACATGGCACAGAATTACATCCGGACTGTTCTTGAGTATCTCCAGTGAGGCAGACTCCACACCCTCTCTGGGCAATCTGTTCCAGTGCATGGTCACCCATACAGAAAAGAAGTTCCTCCTCATGTTCAGGTGGAACTTCCTGTGCATCAGTTTCTGCCCATTACCTCTTGCTCTATTGGCTGGCACCACTGAGCAGAGCCTGGCTCCATTCTCTTGACACCCACCCTTTAGATATTTACACACCTTAATGAGGTCCCCTCTCAGCTACCTCTTCCTGAGCCTGAACAGGCCCAGCTCCCTCAGCCTTTCCTTGTAAGAGAGGTTCTCCAGATCCTTAATCAACTTAGTACTCTCTGCTGGACCTGCTCCAGGAGCTCTGTACCTCTCTTGTACTGTGGAGCACAGAACTGCATACAGTTCAAGATGACCCAGACTGCAGACCAGTGTTTAGGAAACTCCAGAAGAGACTGGATTAATTCAGAGTATATAATTTAAAAATTCAGTAAACAAAAACAAGCACAGTGGTCATATTAAACACATTAACAATTCAAGAAAATATAACTTATGAAGGAGGAACTATTTTGAAAAGTACTACTTACAGGTATGGAGGCACTCTGTTACTGTAGTTGGCTTGATGAGATAGCCTTTACAGATATAGCAGGTGATATGAGGATTGAAATCTTTCACCAAATGCTTCCTCTGAGTAGCCATTCGTGGGGCAGGAAATGCTGGCAGAGTGCTTGGGGACAGAGAAGCAAGTCTGAGAGGGGTCGATGTCCACAGTTCACAAGAGCTGTGGCGCTACTCTGTGCAACTGGACTTCTCCAGGCATTTGATCTTAATTCCGCAGGTCTCACGGAGACATGGCTCATAACTCCTGCTCCTGTGCCGGGCGAGTCATTTTCCTACCTGTAACACACGTGGAAAAAGAAAGCTGTGTGAACCTGGCCGGACAGCGGCGATGCCCGGGAGGACCAGCGTCGCCATGAACTTGGCAGCAGCACGGAGCTGTAATTTACATAACAGCAGCCGCCGTGCGCCGGCAGCCGAGGTCCGAGGCCGCGCCTCCGCCCCGCCGGGCTCCGGCCGCCGGCGGGACGGACTCGGGGCCGCGGTGACAGGTGCAGGGGCCGCGGCCGCCCCGCCGGCACAGCCCGCCCGGTACAGCCCGCCCCGCCGCGCCGGGCCCGCAGGCCGCGCCGGGCCCCGCGGGGAGCAGCCCCCCCGCCGCCCGGCCCCGCGGGACCCGCGGCCGGAGAGGGCGGCGGCCGCCCGCCCCTGCCCCCGCTCGCCCGGCTCCCGTCCCTCCCCTCCCGCACCTGCGGCGCCTCCCGCCCCCGCCGCGGCCCCGGCCGTACCTGGCACAGCCCCGCGGCCTCGGGCGGGCGCCCGGCGAAAGAGAAAGGGAAACGCCGTGCGCCTCCCCCGCTCGGAGCGCTCCCTCCTCCCCGCCGGGCTGCCGCGGCCGGTCCCGGGGCGGGCGGGACGGGCGCGCAGGCGCTGCTCCCGGCCGAGCCCCGCTGCGCCACAGCCCGCAGCGCCGCTCGGGGCGGCGGCGGCCGGAGCCCTGCGCTGCCCCGCACCGCGGGCTGCCCGCGCACGGCGGCCGGACGGGAGCGGGGCGGCGGCGCTGCCGGCCCCAGGTAAGAGCAGGAGCGGCGCCCGGCCCGCGCCCTCGGCCCGGCATACATCCTTGGAGCACCGGCGCCGTTTCTGAAAAATAACTTCAGCTTCTGCCCGTGGAAGGGTGAAAGTTAAACCCATTTCTCCAGCCCGCAAACACTAAACACTGCAGTAAGTTAGCCCAAATCCCATGAAAATACGTGAGATTTCCTCGAACCGGGACCAACTAGCCAGCGGCTTAGCACGAGTGAAAGCTGTCTCCGTGGCTCAGTGCATCTGCTTTTTGCCCCCCTAGTCACAGAAATCCATCATATTACCAGGTAATTATCCATAAAACTAATGCTCCCTTTATTTCCCAATTGTATTATTTACAGAAAATTTCTTTTATACCGCTTTGAACAGTAATGACAGAAACATAAGGAGACGTTTCCTGTATCAGCTGCAATGCCACCACATTACCTGCGACTGTTTTAGGTCTTTGCTTTTCTGTTCCGCATTTCGAAATAAATGCTCATTTTGCACTGGCCCTCCAGTGCACTTTCCCTTTCATCCTTGTGTAAGTGCTGCAACAGCAGAAGGCTTTAATAACTTTGGCCTGTTTCTGCCATCCACTCCTACTGCTGTAATATTTACCAGGCAATAGATCTCCATTTACAGCAATTCAATTGCTAGTCTGAGTCAGGTGCATCAAAAACAGCTACAATTAAAGTTACAGTGAAATGATGAATGCATGATAAACCAGACACAGAGCAATTCAACAGAATGTGAATGATTTTTCCTGATAAAATGTTAATCTTCTATGAGGTTATTTCTCCACAACATGAACAGAAGTTTATATAGCTAAAAATCTTTTGAAGCAGCATAGAATCATAGAGTATCCCAAGTTGGAAGGAACCCGCATGGATCATCAAAGTCCAACTCCTGGCCCTGTACAGGAACATCCCAAGAATCATACCACATTCCTGAAAGCATTGTCTAACTGCTTCTTCAACTCTGTCAGGCTTGGTGCTGAGACTACTTCCCTGGGGACCCTGTTGCAGTGCCCAACCACTCTCTTGGTGAAGAATCTTTTCCTAATATCCAGCCTAAATTTCCCCCGACTCAGCTTCAGGCCATTCCCTCGTGTCCTGTCACTGGTCCCCAGAGAGAAGAGATCAGTGTCTGGCCCCCTACTTCCCCTCAGGAGGAAGCTGCAGACTACTGAGCTGCCTGCTGCTTGTAAGGCTTCCCCTCTAGGCCCCACACTATCTTCATAGCCCTCCTTTGGACACTCGCTAACAGCTTTAGATCTTTCTCATGTTGAGGTGGCCAGAACTTTCCCAAGCACTCGAGGTGAGGCTGCACCAGTGCAGAGCAGAGCAGGACAGCCACCTCTGCTGATGGGCAGGTGATGCTGTGCCTGATGCACCCCAGGATTCAGTATAGTTTAACAGAGTTGTGTTTTGATGATTTTGGCTTTCTACTGTTAACCGTTGTTTGCATTTTTATACCATAAAGCACACTCAGACAAGTCACAGGCTAAAGAACGCTAAACAGAGAAAGAGACAACAAAAACTATACATATCTCATGGGAATATTTTCTTTAGTCCCCTTCACTCAGTTTAGTAGAAATCGACGTATTTCATAATGTGCGTAAGAGTGGCGCTGCTCCAATGTAGTTTGATACAGCATTACTAAACTTATATACATGCATTTAAAACAAGCAACTGCTGATGCTCTCCTGGCTCTTTCCAAATCACTGCATCTGGTAAGGCTTGTTTTAATACTAAACTGTATTCTAAGTGAGATTTCAAAGCATAGTTTATCAAGTGTCCCATTTGAAATAAAAGAACCCAACATTTTCTAAACGAATTAATCAGCTAGGCTCATATTTACACAGTAATGGACACATGATATTCTATTCAATCACATTTAAAAACTCAGTTATGTCCTTTATTATACTGTGTAGCCCATGCAGTAATGCTCACACAGCAGTTGGGATACTTGCAAACATACACAGCTGGTATTGATTCCCATAAGTCATACTGAAGTCCCTCTTTTAAGGACAACCAGTCCCATGCCAGGTAAGTGATAGTGTACATGACAAATTCTTGCCTCATCTCTCCACAGTGCAGGAACTCAGCCCTGCTGGTACCAACTTGTATTTATGAGATGCTGACTGAAGGTGATGAAAGCTGAGGCTTTCAGCACCTTTCCAGACCACAACATAAAGAGCAAATGAGAAGCAGCACAGAAGAAGCTCACATTTCATTATCAGAGGAAAGTAGATTCTTAAATACTTATGCTTTATATCATCAGGAAACAAATTATGTTAATAAGTGCTTATGAATTAATTATAATTTCAAAGATAGCTAACTCCCAGCATTGCATACAACAGGTTTATTTAAAAATACAGGTCCATATAAGTGATGTGAGCATTTTGATCTACTTATAGTAGTTCAAAGATAACAAGAATAGTGCTTGAATCAAACAAGGCAGTCATTTCATACTATGAAAGAAACAGAATTAAGAAATGAACGGAGCTCATCAGAATAAATATATGTCGTGTGTTAGTGACAGGAAACATGGTATGACAGAGAGGGTGATTATAGCCCTCAAATGAGTGATGAAAATACAGATGCTCTCATTTTTCTGTGTTTCTTAAACTTTTGACTTTTACTCAGCAGTCCTCAGTGTCCTCTAACACAGTGCTTACTTTTTTTAAAAGCCAAGTCCTTTTTTCACATATATAAGCTTTCCTAACACATAGAAAATAAAGGCTACTTTCTAAGCATGATCAACCTTGAGGAGTAGTTTCTTGAAATCCCTAAAGAACTACTGGATGTGAAACAGAGTAATTACTTACTTTAATATGAATAAAATATATCTTTTTAAAGGAACAGCTAGGACACACAAGAACTTGTGAACTCCAAGCATTTCATTCAAGCAGTTCTAATATTTTTTGAAATATACCAATGTTTGATGTCAGCTCCCAAGTAAATTTCAGAGATGAAATAAACATCGGTCAATAAAGCCAAATTCTCAGCAACATTTTAAATGAGTGAATAATTCTAACTTTGCAAGAAGATCCACATTGGTACAATGTTACCTCCCTATTGAGATACTCTGGAGTCTGTTTCTAGCCAAATCTCCAACTACCCTCCAGTCATCCTAAGAGTTACTTGTATTTTGTAAATGGAAGAATTACTGATGCACATCTGAACTAGGAAACTACCAAAACAAAAAATCCCTACTTTTCTTAATAGAAATTCTGTAGCAATCTGGATGACATTTAGAGAGAACCACAGTATTCACCTTCACTGAATACTGATTCTCCAGACATCTGATAGACGTGCCATTCTACAGCTTTTAAAAACTTGAAAACTTCACAGAATTCCTTAGGTTGGAAGACACCTCTTGAGATCATCTAATCCAACCTGTCTGCTCAAGCAGGGTCAGCTAAAGCAGATTGTCCAGGACTGTATCCAGCTGGGTTTTGATTATCTCCACAGATGGGGCTGTACACTCTCTGGGGAATCTGTTCCAGTTTTTGATCACCTTCGTAGTAAAAAAAAAGTTTTCTTGTTATCAGATAGAATTTCATGTGTTTCAATTTGTACCCATTACTTTTTTTCCTGTCAGTGGGCACTACAGAGAACAGTTTGACTTCTATATCTTCATTCCTTCCCATCAAGGAATTATATATGCTGAAAAGATCCCCTTGAGACTTTTTTTTCCCAGCTGAGCAGTCCCCAAACTCCCAACCTCTCCTTACATAAACAATGCTCCAATCCCTTAAACATCTTTGGGGCCCTGAGACTTGCTTCATGTCCGTCTTGTTCTGGGAACTGGAGAGAGCACTCCATATGTCACCTCATCAGTGCTGCACAGAGAGGAAGATCAACCTCCCTCAAACTGCAGGCAAATTACTTCAAATTTACTCAGGTAGGAAGAAGAGATCACATATAACCACTCTGGGATATCTTATTTCCAGTGTTAAATTCCCAATCAAGTAGAAAATTATCTAGAATAGAACACTAATTGGGTTGGCAGGACCTTGGACATCATCTTTGCTCAAAGCAGATCTAATGGTAGTTAATTCAGATTGCTCAGGGCTTCATCCAAAGAAAGTCTGAGTATATCTAAGGATGGCAATTATACAACCTCTCCAGGCAACCTGTCTCAACCCCTGACTATCCTCATTGTGCATTAATTTATTTGGGTCCAGTTGGAATTTTCCTTGCTCCATCGTGTATACTTTCTCATATATATGAATAATTAACTAGCAGCAAGTAAACTTAGCTCTTACTGCCATTACCAAAGTCTTTGCCATAATCTTGGGATCATGTGACATCTTTGCTTTTTAGGCAAAGAGTAGTAACACTGTTTATCATATAAAAAATAGTATTATGCTCAGTGTGAAGACTGCCTTTGATTTGATGGGAAACAATAGGAATTAGGCTATTCTTATCCCCATCACTCACTAGTGAAAATGATCAGCAATGAGGTTTTTGCATTTCTACCATGAGGGTTTTTCTTCATCCCTACTGGTCTCTCTATAAGAAGCCATATATTAGCACATAATAGCACTTCTGGGATATATAGAGGATTTCTTAATGCTTACTCTTCTTTTATAGCCTAAAGTAAAGTAGCAAAGCAGGTTGCAAAAGGCCAACATCTGTATTATTAGGCCATTGACAAATACGTAAACAAGAAAAATGCATTCAAGAAACACTTCAAGGGAAAGGTAAAATTGTGTCACACAGTGTTCCAATTGTGTTCAACTAAATTCCAGGAACTTCTAAAAAGTAAGAGAAATTGTAAAGTAAGTTCCTACAGACTTTACAATAATTGGCTGCTAGTAAAGAAGAGAGAATCAAATAACTGACTCTGGCAAGGGAAAGATGAGCAGATCTGTATTGTTAAACATTTCCTTAGCACAGTAGAATACTGGTCAGCCATAGCACACACTGTCTCTTCCCAGCTAGGGAAAGAGAAAACAAGAAACAAGGTCATAGCAGTGGGAGAGGGAGACTGCCAGTGCAAGGAAAAGAAATCATAACTCTGAAACAAAATTGAGTAGAAATTGTCACAAGCATGAAGGAGACAATTTAACTTTAGTCACTTGTATGCAGAGGTTGAAGGGAAAAAATATCTGGTTTGGAACATATTATCAACTGACCATTAAACATACTGAGTGAAGATCTTGGGACCAGTTTGACATACCTCCCTGGAAACAACAAATTTAAGAACTGTGGTTATAATCTTCAGAGGTATTGCAAATTTAAAACCACCAATCTATCTCAGCAGAATCCAAACTTTTCAGGTAAAAGCAGCAGTAGATTTAAGAATTAAGTGTGATGGGCGTATTTTTAAAAGGTGTTTTCCTTCTGTTTCCTTGATTATTTTGTCACTGTTTTGGATTTTTGTTTTGAAGAATAGTTTTAACAGGCATGATTACATGTATCAGACACAAACATATCCAGAAACTTCCAGGAGGAAGTGAGACAAACTTACAAAATTTTAGTGACCAAATTGTCTATTCAGTTAACCCAGTGTCCAATGTGTGAACTGTGATCAGCTGTTGCTTTCTGGTTTGTTTGGGGTTTTTAAAGCATGGTACAGGTATAGACGGCCATGTAGCCAAGATGCTTCTTCATGTGAGAATGACCTAACTGACATTATTTTGGCTTTAAAGGCAAAGATTCTTTGTTATTGTATAAAACCTTGTATTGTTCCACAACAGTTGTTTGGTTTTTTTCATAGGTAATCAATTTTTGGTGAAGTGCGGTTTGCCTTTGAAGCATCAGAGACTGCTCACAGGGAGCGATGCAACGGCAGGAGGTTTACAAGATATAAAACCAAGATGCTTCTGTGCCTCCATTTGCCTGTGTGCTTGGTTAAAAACCAATGATCCGTGGTGGAGTTAGGATCTCTGGGCAACTAAAACACTGGTGGTATCCTCAACCTCTCCTGGTTTTATCTCATGGCATGCTAACTTCCATGCACTTTGGTCTGCTGTGCTGCATCTCCTTCACCTTTTTATAGGGTATTGAAAAAAAAGTTTTGTGGTTCTTGGTATGTTCTGTAGGCTGCAATGGAGCAGGCATTATTTCAGAGTTGCCTGTAATTGTGGAGAACCACAGGGCATGACCAAAGCAGTCTTTTACAGTCCTATGCTTTATATAAATTTCTAACAATTCTGTATAAGTACAGAAGCTAGCAAGTCTGTGTAAGTAGAGCAAGTAATGGTGGTGTGCTTTGGTAACATCTTAAAGATGCATAATTTGAAACAATTGCCTTGGTTCTTAATCAGTTGTTCTCCCTGAACCACGAACATCTCACATCATCAGAATTACGTTTTTGGTCTCCGGCCATTTACTTCACTTCTACTGGAGAGCTTTTTAGACTGTCTCTGAATTAATGGAAATCACACCTGTGTTGCCATTTCTATTATTGTATAATCTCCAATACTTCTTAACTATTTTACCTATTGCCATCTGATTATATGCTTCTGCCAGTTCAGTTTCCTTTTACTCTGCTCTCTACATTAGTATCACCTGCTTATTCTGAGGCTTCTCCAGAGAAGATCTGCTCTGGAATTAATGCTACTTCAAGTCTCCCTGCTACTCCACAATGGAAAAAAATAAAACAATTGGTGACACTCAGATGATCAGTGATTATCAGAAAAATTCCAGTGCTGTACTCATGCACAGGCCAGCCTTAAACAGCTGTTGTCTGCATGGGCAAGACTGTGTCTCCTCCACAGACTTCCAGGATCTGTAAGTCATAGAGAAAACACTTTGCCAATTCGATGTATCTATCCTTCCAGGGGAAAAGTATTTCCATAACAGTATGAACATAGGTTTCCAGTTTGCTAATCAAGTCACAATGTAGTCTATGCATTTTCACAAAACAACCAATGGCTACTTGCTATAATTCTATTACTTTTAAAAAAATCCTTGTTTCTGTCAGTAATGTATGTCCTCTTCCATTCTATACTGCATTTTATACCTATAATATATAAAAATACCTATTATATATAATAGATATTTTTCCCACTCTTTTTTTCCCCTTAAATTATCAAAGCCACTTACATCAACATATACACCTCAGCTAAACAATTACCTGAAGTCTTCAAATAGTTTTACAGAGTGTCATCTCTCAATTTCCATGAAATTAAAAGACAAATGAACACAATGAAAACAAACTGTAAGAAGCCTCCAATGATTCCGACCACAATTGTTACTAACAGATTTTGTTTCTTACAGTTGAAAACTGGCAGGAATGCAAATCAAATTGTATCACATATGTCAAACAGCTTCACAATTATGCAATCAACTTGCACTGCAAATTAAAAACAAGACTTGCTACTAGATCTTAAGTCAAAACAAATTCAAAATGTCAATAAGCTCAGCAAAAGTATTCCTCAACAAATCTACTCATGTCTGTTATGATGGCAGAACCAGAAAACAAAGAGGCTTGAAAGGAAGTAGAAAAGTAGAGACCAAATTGCTTCATCTTTTACAAGAGAAATTACTGACATTCACAATGTCTTAGGGAGTTAACTACTCTACTTCAATCAATTTTCAACAGGAGTTCTGTTTCCATCTCTCTCAAGAATAAAACCTTCAACTTAATAACACACTGTTGGATGGACTCCATTTCATTTGAACTGCATGGGACTCATTCATGGGAAATGTCACTTTGTCAGCCCATTAAAACAGTCAGCTTCATTGGAGAAAACCTAACACAGATACTTGTGAATTTGAATCTAACTTGTAAAATAGGGAATGTTTGTTCTGGATAAACTAAGAGAAAATAGGGCGCAGACTGAGATACCAAGCTTCACATCCTTCTATGATCTTTTTTGACAGCAATTTAGCATATATATGTATACATAGAGTCAAGGTCTGTGCAGCAACATTTTCCATGTGATCCTGTCCATCCAATCATATGACTATAGTCACTGTGGAATTTGGCCTACTGAGTTAGATTTAAAAATTTCCATAAGAAAAAGCAAAAATAAAAGTTCTTCACGTATTTTAGATGTTTGTAACAGTTCACATTAACAAATGAGAGTCACTCCATATAACATTTCACTGAAAGCATTATCTTGAAATCTAATAATTTTTATCCACTATACTAATGGAAAAAACTAAGCAAAACTGATATATTTAGGTGATTCTTCATGTGAATAATGTGCTAGTTTTGAGGAGAGACAAACTCAGGATTCTAGCCAGAACCTATTCTCAAGTGAGCAATCAGCCCATAACTTGGCATCATCTGCCAGTTCTGCAGTGTCATTAGCTTAGGAAGTTGACTGCTGGTTTGCCCAACCTCAGTTCCATGACTGCACAAAACCAAAAAAGTTTGCATAAATGGTGTCAGCATCTGACATTATCATCACTGAGTTTTCTAAAGAAAAGATGTATAAAACAATTCTCAAGTTTGTTTATGCAAAATAAGTTTGATTTTTTTTTTTTTTTGCAGTTACAAAATCCTGGCCTTCAGACTCTGCCTGCATGTAAACAGCATATTCTTGGTTTATGTGCATTTAATTAGATTGAGCACAAAATCAACCAAAAACTGTGAGACCATGTTTACGATCCCTGCATCTTGAACTTCCTCCTGTAGTACTTAGAAGTCTGGGTTCAGTGCAGTGCTAATGAGATCATGTGGCTTTTAGCTGAGTATGATGTGGCAGTTTGGACTCCCTGTTTTTAGGGCTCTCAACAGAGCAGGGCTGAGTCCCTCTCAGAATACAAAGAATATACACAATCCTGCTTTTAGAAAATTGTACTGTCTGCTGAAGCTCATTTTCACATTTCTAACTTGTCCAGTCTCATAAACTAGACATGACTGTAGACTACTTTGCTAGAAAATTCTGTAGGAAGAAAATGTTGGTGAGAAATGTAGCTAATACTTCAGGAGATTACATGCTTTTGAGTCTAAAATGAATTCTTAGGCATACCAGTACAGGCAAAGCCCTTCTAGAGATCAAGATGTTTGAATAAAACAAAAAAAGTATCTGCTTTGGTCCTTAAATATATAATGGCACTTAATGAGAACATTTGAAAAACGTACAAATTGGATCATTGTATTAAGAATCTTGCTTTATATACAGAAAAACAGATCTTTATTTCCTCCTCAAAAAGAATCACAATCTTGCTAAACTCACTACATTCCCCTGCAAGGATATCTATACTTAAGTGGCAGGTTAACTATATTTATATTACATCTTTAGGCCTGGATTGTATAAACATCTTCACTATCTTGCTTCACTATGCATGCCCAGAGTCCATGCAAGCCTACAGTCCTCATTAAAATGCGTGATTAACAGCTTTCATCAAGCTTAGTGTGGAAGTCCATGCAGCAATGTACAGATATTATGTAACAGTCACCTCCTTACATCTTAAAAAGGTGTATAAAATTAGCAGAGAGCATACATCATTCTTTATTATTGTTTCATACCTCGCTGCTATTTCTAATCTGTATTGCAAGAGTTCCAAATTCTATAGTGACTGTCAAACACTAAGAGATTCTATGAGATTTATCACAGATATAATAGCTCAGCTTCAGGTTGCCAGCTGCCTTTTCTTTTCACTGTACCAACACACTTGAAAAAGCACAAACTTACCCTAAACATTTTTACTTGCAGAATTTTTCACATTTTGTAACGAACTGAGCTCCTGTAAATGTTAAATACATTTCAAGAATGGTTTTCTAAAGCAAATTATAAACTATGCTAAAGATATCCAATTTCTGACCTTTCTACATTACTACAATCTGCATGCATTTTACTGAGTTTTTTTAGATGTGACTATTTTCTTCAGTGCTGTAGTAACTTTAGGTTCTAGAGGCGTAAAGCTAGAAGGTTTCACCTATCAATTTATATGGCAAATCTCACTCCATTCCTTAATCTAATCTCCTTGGGAAGCTTTTAAGAATAAAAGCCATAATACTCTTAAAATTATTTCCCTTTATTGCAAATGCATAGATGGGAATATGAAACTTTGACAAGGTATTTGGCTTATGAGAACTTATTGATACAAGTAACACATAGTCTGCTCCTATCATAATCATGCTGTCTATTTAATAATTCACATTTAAATACAAGACCTCAGTTGCCACAGCTCAGTAGGAATAAAATTAAGGCGATTTACATTTTTCCTGCTGAGAAATCTGGAATTCTGTCTAGTGTTTTATCCCGTGTCTTTTAAACTTGTCAGAAACACTGGTACCAACATAACCCTCTATCAGTCAGGAACTAAAATATGTATTTGGGGGCTATGTCTTCCATTATGCATCAACTTACCTAAATCATGACAGAAACCATTGTTACAAAATATATCTAAAAGAGATACTTTCAAACACAGACTGGCAATTTACAGTTTCAGCTGATATCTTTAAAATCTATTGTACAATTTTCTTCCTTTCATCTGTTTTTCTTCACATTTGTACCAGTGAAGCAATACCTTTCCCTTACCTTTTTCTTTATATACCAGTGAATAGTACAAAAAACTCAAGAACAGTTGAAAACTGTCAAGATGAGGTACTGAAACTGCTTTCTTATAATCCTGTTTTTTATTAGTGTCCCTCAGTCAATAAGGACAAGCTAATGAATTTCAGTAGAGAGACTCAATAATACTCCTGAAAACTAGTGCTTTTGGTACAAATAATGTGGTGCTAACAAAACCACATATCAAAGATAACCATGAAGAAGAGAAATGGAAAGTATACTGTTTCATTGTAGATAGATTAAATCCAGTCACTTTTTTGAAGAAGGAAATAGCAGCTCCATAGTTTGTCTGGATTCTAGGAACACCTGTCCAAATCTTTGCATACAATTTTTACTCAGTATAAAAGTCAATTTCACTCATTTGTTAGAGCAAACATCCTTGCTATGAACATGACCTTTCAATGGTGTCATTGTCCAGATCACTGCCACTGATGTAAACAGGAGCCAATTTAAATGGCACTTAATGGCCAAAGAACAATAAACTTGTGGCCACTTACAAGAATACTGTAATTTATTTAGCACAGACAAAAGGTAATGGAGATTCCTACTTCTTCAATGAGTGTATTTTTTCAAAACCGCAGAACACAGAAACATTAGGCAGAGAAGATGCAAATATTTACTATAAAAAGTGAAAGGTACATGCTACTCTTGGCACGTAATTTTCTCCCCTCTGTTCACGTTTTTATCATACAAAGTGCTTGAACAGCCACTAAGGTGATTAAGGGATTGGAGCTTCTGTCATATGAGAAGAGGCTGAGAGAGCTGAGGTTGTTTAGCCTTGCTCAGAGCAGGTTCTAGGCAATGTGTATAAACACCTGATGGGGGAAATAAGTAAGACAGAGCAAGAGACTTCTCAGTATTGTCCATTGACAGGACAAGAGGCAATGGACACAAACTGAAACATAGGAAATCCCATTTAAATATTAAGAAAAAAAAAATCTATTGTGAAGGTGAACAAATGCAGAATCTATCTACACAAGGACAGATGGAGAGAGAGAGCTGGGAGTGTTTAGCCTGCAGGAAAGAAGGGCCAGGGGAGACCTTACTGTCTGTAAATTCTTGATGGAAGAAGGAGTAAAAAAGACTGAGAAAGAATCTTCTAAGTGGTGCCCAGTGAAAGGACAAGAGGCAATGGACATGTATTGAAACACGGGAAATTCCACTTAAACATCAGAAATAGGCGATTTTTACCGTGAGGTTGTTGGAACACTGGATTGTTTGCCCAGTGGAGCCTCCATCATTGAAGACTTTCAAAACCAAACTGGATAAGGTCACGAGTAATCTCCTCTGTTTATCCTGCTTTAAGTAGGGGAGGTGGAAGAGATGAGCTCCAGAGATCCTTTCCAACCTCAGTGATTCTGGGATTCTGTGAAATACTAACTAGAATTACTCAATTAATGCTCACTTCATGCAGTTTTAGGCTACCTGCAAACAGAAAGTGTATAAAATGTTAGTTACCCCAGCTGAGTCTGACCTGTATCAGAGGTGAATACCACGGTGAGTGCTGGGGTCTGGTCTCACACCATGACATTGGTCTCTCCTGAGTGTGCAGCATGGTTACTAGGGATACACCCAAGCCTGCACTGGCTCTGTCACCTCCTAGTCTACATTACCCTGTGGGATCCACTATGCTGAGCATCATAATGTCAACTAAACAAAAGCCACTGGCTTTTCCTAAAAATCAGTACAGATCAGTATCATATTGCACAGCAGCTTTGTGTCCATTCCCATTTGCTCCATGACACATCTAAAAATTTAAATTATGAAAAAACTACTATTTAGCAATTTAAGGACAAAGCTACCCTTATAGTAAGCTTCCTGGAATAGTGCATAATAGCAAAATACACAGTCCTGTTAAACTGGGTTATGGCTGCTTTGCATGTCCCAACTTCCCTCATTTTTCCCTTCATTCAAGTTTTTCTATTTCTCATCTCCCTTCTGCATTCTCCTCCTTCTTTGGGTAGCTACATTTTGCAGAGGCACCGAATTTTAACTCAAAATCTGATGAACAAATTCCGCTTCCAGAAAAATAATTGTGTTTTTAAAACAGTATGGCTTTGGGGTAGAGATGTTACTCCATGTTATTTATGTAACAGGAGTCTAAATCCTTCTGAAGAGGAAAATTCAACAATCTCAAATTGCAGATGTCCTTTCACAATACAGAACTCTACTCGATCAACAAAGTTTTATATTCAGTTCAATACTTGACTTTAGAACACCTACAGCACGATTGTCCTAGAGGAGAATGCCATTTCAGAAGTGGGTAATTCAGGCTGGAAACAGGCTCACTGTCAGGTGTGGTTCAGGATGAGAATGAGGGCAGCCAACTTTAGGGTCCAGGCTATGCATTACCACGATCCAGCTCTAGGGAAATCTGGGAAAAATCTATGGACTCAAGCTTTAATTATGTCTATTTTTTGCTTTTGTGAAAGCATGAAGGAAATCATACACCTTGGGAATTCTGGGGCAACTGTCAACTAGTATTGCCCAGTAAAAGAGCTCTATTGAGCAAAATAAGCACAGAGGTGTGCCTTTTGGTCTTCTGTGCATAAAGGAAGAGTCTGTATCTTGGGACAGGGAGGGCCAAGGAAAGACAGAGGATGGAAAGTGCTTGTCTCTACAAGAAAATAAATCAGAAGAAAATCTAAAGGTTGACTGCAGTATTTGGCAAAAGGAGTAAGACAAAAGTTGATAAAACGAAAACAATTTGGTTTTTGGAAGGGAAAAGCAGATCTATTCTTTGAACTAGCTAGCCCCATTAATAATGGAAGTGAACAGCTGTATCAGCATAATCTAGTCACACAAGGTCCAGGGCAAGCTGGGTCCCATTTACTGAAACACCTAACACTGTTTTTATTGGTATTTAATAAAACTGGCTAGATTACATTTAGAGCAAATATATCCAAATATATCCATTCAGCTAATACCTTCAGCTGCAGTGGAAACATACCCTTTTGAGAGCCCATCTGCTCTAAAAAGTCTCCAACATAAACTGTGTTAAGAAAAGGATGCGTTACTGAGCCTGTTTTACACAAAGACTAAAATATTTCTAGCTGTTTCCTAATAAATTTTTGATATCAGCCATGCAGGAAGAAATGACTGCCTAGGAATTAAACCTCCAACTCTCAAATTCCAATACAATGCATTAATCACAACATTAGTCTTCATCTGAATGTTAATTTGACATGCATTTAAACCAGACACCTAATCTCTGAGGTGAGAGATTTTATTTAAAAAAAATAGCCATACTGAACACTTAACCTACATTTTGCCTCATACTGCTATTGATACCAGCTCCTGAAAATAACCAAGATATTGGCAGATAGTTTTAGAACAGGATTGGTAAAAAATTAAGAGTTAAGTCTCAAATTTTCAGCATATGGAGGCAAGTAAAACATTTTGCAAGATAAAATATTTGAAGATTAAAAGATGGATTCTTCAGAACTTCATGCCTTATATAGTATGTGTCTGTGTATTTATAGATACAAAATTTTATATGCTTGCAACTGAAACAGAACTTTGTGTTTTAACTGCATTTTTGAATTTGGTTTGAAGCAAGAGCAAATGATCACTTAAGATGACAAAGATTCAGACCCATCAACTCAACTTTCTTTTTCATATTATCAAACATCTCATGAACATGAATATTGCCGTTTACACAGCCTAATCCCACACAATAACATCATAAAACAAGTTATTTTTACGTCTCTATGATGTATTTAAATGTACTTTTACCTTTGCTGTCATGAAGAGATTGTTTGTTAATACACATCTAGTGCTGATATAGTATTTTACAGCTATACATTACTTATTAAAAAGGAAATAAAAATGCACAGTTACGCTCATTTACAAAGCAGCAGTTAATATTAATAATCACTGAAACAGAAATACTGTCTCATTTTATGTTTGTAATTAACTGAAAGTATTTTTGGTTGGAAATAGAAGAATGTTGTTACAGATTCACTCTGCAGTGAGGTTTAAATATAACATCTCCATCATTGCACTGTTTGCAGCATGGTTAGAAATGTGCTTGTAAACTACTCTCATTCCACACACACACAAGCACCACAATCTCCCAATAACAAGGGGTGAAGACATCAAATAAAAGATGCCACCAGTGTCCACAGTGCACTGATAACTGGGAGAACAAAGTGTCAATGCTTGTAACTCCTGTAATTCTTACGTGAGAAAATTGCAGTCATTATCTAGTGCAAGTGTGCTGGAAGCCTGAGGACTATTCAGAACTGAAGTGGTCCTCTGCTCTACTGCTCTGTTGCACCTCTCAGTCCTAAAGACACAAAGATTGCATTATAGTCCCAAGGGTGTTTTGTTATGTTTGCTTAGGTTGTGATCACTGCACAGGCAGAAACTGCTCATTTGAGACTGCCAAATTTCTGTTCTTTTTTTCTTCCTCACACCTCCCAAACCCAGGATGGTTAGACACTCTAAGTACCTTCTATTCTGTCTAAACTACTTCCAGTACTTCATAAGCACTCAAGCAAACTCTCTGCTTCACTGTGGAGTCAGTGACTCACTTCACTAGCATGTGAGCAGAGATGAGGAAAGAATAAAGAATAAAGAATAAAGAATAAAGAATAAAGAATAAAGAATAAAATTTTCACACAATATTCAAACATTGTTATGTAAAGACAACTACTAGACTGCTTACATCCCTACAGACTCTGTGTCAACAAAAATAACAGCAACCTTTTTTCTCTCTATTCCCAAAACAGCACTGAGAGTAAACCTGCAAAACTCGGTAGATTCCAGCAAAAAATTCAGTTCCACCAGAGACTAATGCCAAATATGATGTTTCAGATCTCATTTCTCTAAAAAAGGAATGCATTATGTTAGACAGGAGTAGGCAGAAACATAAGACATTTAGTCAAAACATCCAAAAGGCTCCTGCACAAGAAAATTGATACTCTAGTTAGAGAAAGTTGAGAGTTATGTAATGGGTACAACTGTATAAGTCATCTGTTTGCTGCAGTAAAAGGAATGAAACAAAGTACTTACTGACCTAAATACAAACTTTTGTCCAAGACAAACATAAATTCTTATTTTTCAATTCTTTCAATTCTTGAGCAACTTCAGTGGGACACACAAATATGTACCTTGAATATATTTTTTGTGTGGATTTCCTTCTCAGTCTGAGTTAGAAATACTCATCTCCTGCACCATGTGACCTATGAAACCTGTTCAAAAGCCCCAAGGTTATCTACAAAATACTGTGTTCTTCCTTCCTGAAAAATGTTTTGTTATTCAGATGCTCTCTATAGCTTTTTATAGCTTAAGTCTCAAATGCTTCCTAAATGATACTGGTAAATAACTGTACTGGGCCTGGCTAGGACAGAATTAACTTTTTTCCCAGCAGCTCACGTGATCTTTTAGTTACCTGACCAAAGCAATGCTGACAGCACACCAAGGTTCTACCTATTGCTGAACCGTGGCTCGCCAGCACCAAGGCCTTCTCTCTTTCTCACTCCCACCACAGTGAAGACTGCTGGGGTGCAATATGCTGGGAGAAGACACAACGGGGCAGATGATCTGAACTAACCAAGGAGATATTCCATGCCACGTAACACCACGCTCAGTCATAATAAGGAAAAACAGGGGCCTTAGGGATGTTAGCTGCCATTTCCGTGGAACTGGCTGTTCATCAGTCTGCCTGTGGGATGTGGGCAGTGATCACCTTTGCCCCACTTCTTTTCCTTCCTTTCTCTCGTCTTTTATCTATCCTTCAATTTATAAATTTTTAAACACCCCCAAATTTTCCTACTTTTACTCTTCCCTCATCTCATAGGGGCTTGGGGTGAGTGAGTGAGTGAGCAATATGTGGTGCAATTTTGGGTGCCAGCCCACTGGGCTTAACCCACAAAACTAACATAATAAACAAAATTAGTGATTTCCCACCTTTCTGTTGTGCTGCCCGGTGATGTACGAGTAGGTGTTGGGGGTTTATGCACACTTGTGACTAAGCCTGTATTTGTGTCACAAGCAGATACATGCTGTCCCTTTCTCCATGGCCAGATACAGATGTGCACGGTATGACATGACCAACATGTCTGAGGGATGGAAAGAATGCAGGAGTGGGCTGGGTGCCAGATGAAGTACTTGCCAGCAGCATCCAGCTCAGTTTCTAGTTTGCCTATAGGTCAATTAGCATAATCAGAATAATTTTGTGTAACACTATACATTGATTGTGAGTTGTCAACATAAATGCCTTCATCACACTTGCCCCAAACTAAACACAAAAATTTTACCAAAACATGGCCAGGTACTGCACATGCTTCTCACCCCGGGGAGAGGATGTGTGAAAAGATTGTGACAGGTGTTAGGGATATTGTTTACTATGCTGCTGGAAGATGTTTCATTTATATGGTAATAAATACATTATAAGAAGCCATACAGATTTATGGCATAATCTCAGACAGATATTTATATCAAGTTATTAAATATTTTTAAAGACTGGGAATATACTAGATACAAATGATAGTATTTTTGTGTGTCATCCCACTGATATTTGTTACTTTTTACTGCTTTCATAGGAAGGTGCAATTTGTATTACTGAATATTCTTAATGTCCTCTCACTGAGCACTAAAATGCTGTATTACATCAAAAGTAAAAAAACCACTTAGCATTAGATTTTCATACATAAATTTTATGACTAAAATAGAAATCAAAATGTACAGGCTCTAAGTTAGAAGTCATTGCAAGCAATTTTCCCTATTGACTTTAAGGGGATTTGAACCTGTGGCTTTTGACTCTTAAAATAAGCACTGCATCACTGTCACATATGAAAAATATTATGAATAGTGAAGAACTGCAGAACTTGTTTAATCTACTTCTTAGAGCAAACTGAGAATCTCCTAAAGGGGCTTAAAAATTACTGTACATCTGAAGCAAAGCTCTATCTTGCATACCACTGAAATACAGTACAAAGATGGCTTAAAGAATGTGGTTATTAACAGGGATATTTACTGATCATAACAAAGTATTTATTTTCTGTTAGTGGTACGAAAAAAAGTTGCCACAATGAAGAGAAAAAGCCTAACAGATAGGAATCCTGACTTCTTACGGTTCCTAAGCATATGTTAGTTCTATTTACACAACATACACCTCTGTGGAACTTTAGGGAAGCTGGGCATACACTTCCACACAATGTTTGTTTTTTCTAACCTTATTATTTTAAAAATAAATATGAGCCATTCAATCAAGTCTGACTTTCTTCTTTCTGAAAGAATTCTGGAAGGCTGATCTTGGACCATTCTGCACCTTAGCTAGTTTGTTTTTATTAATTGTTAAAACAACACATCTTCTCTAGGTTTATTTTTAAAGATCATAAAAATATAAATGGAGAAGGGTTTAATACAGAACAAACAGGGAACAGTATTTTTACAGAAAACTTAATGGGTAAGCAGATGTCTAACCTACTTTGAGACCAACATGTTATGCAAATACAGTACACAGCTCTCCCTTGTATCCCAGGGCTATCTTTTGCAAGACTAGCTCTTGCTTTACTTTCCACATACTTTTTGAATACTACCCATCGAAAAGGAAGATAAAAGAGCATTTAAAATTTAAATAGTCAGGTATTTTACAAGGGACTCTATCATGCCTTTATGAAGTGCTGACAAACCACACTAGATGTGCTGTAATTGAAAACATCTCATCTCACTAAGACCATCCTGCTGTCTTTTTGATATAGATGTCCCTCTATTCTGCTTTTTCTGAATTAGCAATCTGAATTCCGGAGAATTTCAGGTAATTGCACAAAGAACTCTCTGCTAGGAGACTGTGTGCAATTAAACTTCCAAAAGTTACAGCAAAGATTGACTGCACAACCTTTACTGTAATACATACCAAGTAAAAAAAGGCTACTAATCACCTGAGTTGTGTTAAAAAAAAACAAACCTCACCAATCTTAGGACTTACTTATACTAATTTTCTCCCAAAGTTCAACACATTATTTTGCTAAACCATCCTTCTTAATTTTCTATTGTAAAGAGTGATGTACAAAAATCATTAGTAGTTCCAGATATTAAAAAAAATATTAAAAACCCTTAATAGCATCCTGAATTAGTCTGTTTTTTATTACCTCATTTGCTAAGATATAGTAATTTGATTTTCTTCTGGTCAGCAAGACTGAATAATATGGTTTTGAATACGACTTACTTTATCTCAAATGTTTTGATTTAGTTCGTGAAAGATAATATCAAGAGATGGCTCGGTTACTGTCTGGAAGTGCCACCTTAGCTTTACTTTCACTAAGCTGTGCCCCCAACCATTCATGGTAAAGCATGTGTCCCAAGAACTCTATCATTCTTTTAGGTCTTCTATATACCCCTTTCAAGTTTTCTGCATCCCTCTTGATGTGCAATTGCCAGAATCAAGTTCAGAATGAGTGGTGATCACAGCATTAACAATCACTGAATCACTGTAATTCAATAACTGCTTGATATTCCCCTTGCCCATTCATCTAAGACTACCTTCATTCTTTTGTCTCCCCTTGACACTGGCAGCTGATTATACCATGACCCTTCAAAACTCCTTTAGAAGTCTGTGCTTTGTGAGGGAAGAATGAGGCACTCTGTAAATAGAACCTACAGATAGTTTCTACGTGGTGATTTCTCTTTTGCTATCTATCCTATTCTTCTATTTCATTATCTTAGATCTTAGATCTGGAATATGCACGTGGAAGTGTGTAAGACTTCTATTTGAACTCATCTAATGTCAGGGAGCTTAATTACATTTATATGGAATATATCAATTTTAGAATTACTCCCATGTGTTATTTTCTGCTGTTTCCCTCATGAACAACTGAACTCTGCAGACTTATTTCCGCAGTTTTAAGTGTGGAAGGTGTTGGTAGGACATGAATGCTTAGCCTCCCCCATATACATTGTTTTCCTTCCATTTCCTTTATGATGTTCTTTTGATTCATAATTAAGCTGACTCTAGCCTAACATTTGAATCAAATGTTTGTTGTAGGGAAATCATGATTATCTTACTGTAAGAAAAGTGCCAGATTATGTCTCCATTTCATTTTTACTGAAGCACTGGTCCTTATTCAAGGGTTTGTCATCTTGCTAAACTACTTTTGTCATGAGTTTCTCCTCTCCCTGCTCCCTGTTCTTTCTTCTGGCTGCCCTGAACACAAAACTAACAAACTTCTGGTAGCAGCCCTTTACACCAGCTGATGTTGGCACTTAGAAACAGTGAGATCATGGCTTGAATTTCAGTTCAGTGGACACTGAACAGGTATTTTTATGTAAGAGCACCAAGGATATGGGCCTGGAAAACATACTTAGAGCCCTTCCAGTCTTCTGTCTTGCAATTAAAAAGAGAAAGGTTTTGAAAATGTACCAGAAAGTTCATCTACATAAGATTAAAAATAATCAAGCCATTTCTCTAGGATTAGGTGACTGATTCCAGTCAGTCAACTTGTAATGCATAGTTGTACCTGGTTTTGGCCTGATGAGTTTTCACATAGCAAAATTCTGGAAATAATTAAGAGTAAAAAAAATGCGTAATTTTAGTGCTACAGAAGTGAAAAAAGAGCAATTAAGGTTTTAAAAATTTAAATAAAATGTACTGTGTTTTAACCATCTGATTTTAAATGAAAGACCCTTTTTCTTCCTTTGTGCAAATTCACACATTTAAATTTAGAACTTCTGCAATAAGTATAAAGGATTCAAATTGTGGGCCAACAATTAGCAGGAATGCTTGCTGGAGCCTTCAGTGGAAATAGAGTCAGAAATAGACCAAGGTATCTTCTAGGTGAATAATGATACAGCATTATTTAAATGTGTGCAATATTTCAACCTTTTCAGTGTTAAAAAAATGAATTGTCTTTTTATTTTATATTGTGGAGATTGAAGAATGCATCTTAAGTAGTATTTACAAATGGTTTTCCTTCCTTCATCTTAAGGAAGAAAAAAAATGATACTCAAAACATTTTTAACAGTGGCAAAAAATCTAGCAGTAGAAAGTTGACCTGACTTTGTGGCTAGTTTCCATACAAAAAAAAAAAAAAAAATTCTTACATATAAGACACTTATAAAAGGATAAAATATATCTTAGTGGATACCATATACAACAGAGTAGGAGCTATGCCAATCTGAACGCATTTAAACATAGTTTTTCTAGTAAAAAGTAATCTTTGCCTGGCCTGCACAGACTCAATGGAACTATTTTACATGCTATAATCTATGCTAAGCGAGATCTGTCTTCCAGAGCAGACAGTGACCTGAATTCCAAGGAAAATATTTAGAATTTCATACCAGAACTTGTACTCTAGATTCTTCTTAACAATCCTTCTGCGATCTCTTTTCAGCATACACAGGTTTCTTCTTATTCGAAAATTTATCTTCTACTTGGAGTTTCTATCAGTTCCTTGTGTTTGTGAGATAAGCAGGAACATGCAAAGAAAAGAAAAAGAGACAATGAAAAAAATAGACCCCTGAATATGAAGCCTTGCTAACTCAGAAGTGTTGCAGAGAAAAGCACAAGCATGAGACCTAAAACACAAATGACTCTGAGCATGTGCTGACATAGACAGCAACTCCAGCCCCCACCCAAATGAAAATATTTAGCACCTACTTGCTTACAGGAATACAACTTTGAAGAAGACTCTTAGTCATTAAGTCCAGTAATGTCTGGTGCAGGTAATTGCAATGCAGTTCACTCCTGCAGGGACACCCTAACTATGAAGGTACTTCAGACTGGTATCCTATGAAGATCTGATCTACTGCCTTTCCTCTAGAGAAGGAATACAGCCTAAATATCTCCTCCTGCATCTGTGCACGTTCCAAACAAATAAAAGCACAAGCTGCAAAAGAGTTTTTTGAGAAGTTTTTCCTACATTAGGAACACTCAAAAAAGTTCTGGAGCTCCTGGTCATATTACACTGATTAATTTTGGTACATAGTGAGACAAGAGCAGGAACTGCACAGTCAGCAGTTGGATTTCCATGCCCTGTTTAACTTAAATGGAATCACTGCTTTCCTTGTATTTGGTATAGGTCCAGAGACTGAGGCCTACAGAGCTGGTGACTTCCAAGGGAATGATGCTCATGGTAACAAGATAAAATGAGCAATAATGGAGCATCAGGTTTTTTTGTCACTATTTAAAATCTCTGCAGCCCACAAAATACTTAGAAAAAAGTGGTCAGAAAGAAGTGACTATAGTTTAGCTGTTCAATTAGCCTGTGAGATGCAATGTAACACTTCATGTAACACTGCTGTCCAGTATCTGAACGAATGGTCACAATCATTAATGCCAACATTCTACCACTCTTACAGCAACACCACACTGAGCTGTCTGATCTACCCTAACCTACAAAGAGCTCCTGCAAAACAAACTTCTGAGGCTTCACTCAATACAGGATGCTCAGCAATGGTTCTGCTTTTCTTACCAGTAAGAAAGTACAGGAATCAACATTTAAATGTCAGTTACCACTTTCAAGGAATGTGAAGGTTTACTGCTGTGAACAATATAAATTTCACCTACTCCAAGAAGCAGGATCAACAACATCCCACTCACTGATGTGTAAGAGAAGGCTCTGCATTGTCCAGATTCAAGTATTGTGGGCTTCTTTCTATTGTTCTACATTCACACTAGTTCCCTAAACTCTGCCTTTCTTCATGCAAATTCCATAATCAGAACTCACCCATAGGATCACTATCACAGCTTCCTAAAGAACGCTTTCTTTGTTTTAATAAACTATTTTTAATGAATCTTGTTTGTTTTAATGACAAGAAAAGTTGCAAAACGTGTCTACTACTATTGGAGCAAGATGTGTCAATGTTGGAAGCTGACTAGAAACCATATTCTTGCCAGGGTTCTGTTCAGGGTAACACCCTAATGGTGTTACCATGGCACTGAGCCACAGCTAATAAACTCTGTCTTTATATTACACTAAACATTAGCAGTTATCTTATTAGTTTCTTCAAGCTCAGGCAGCAGGAGCTTACATCTGCTTAAAAATGACATAGATGCACCTCAACGCATAATGCCTTTAAGAAATAAAATAGCACCTTTGTACTTCCAAGCAGCACACCCAAGCACGTTATGGAAAAATATACCTGTATGACTAATGCCTCTCCCTGAACTCAATTTGTCCATTATATTCCTTTGTTTAAATATTCAACCTTTAGACAGAACCAATCTCTTATACATCTCCATGAAGCCAAACTCAACAGAATCCCATACCTAAATGGGGCCTGGCAAGGTTATTATAACTTCAGTAAAAATTACAGACTTCAAAAGAATTGCAGGAAAAATTCTGTGCCTTTGCATATGTGAACTGCAGCACTGGTTTTAATACTATGAATGTATATTTACTACCAAACAAATTAGTATAAAAGACAGTTATGCTTTGTTTTAGTATTTTACTCCCAGGTGTTTGATATCACACACACTCATACCCACTCATTCCTGCAGCATTTCAGTGCTCCCCAAATAGTAATAAAAGAATCTTCTCCACAACATATTCAACAAGAAAACATGGGTAGCTGTAATTTTCAGATAGAGAAAAGGGAGACACAGAAGTCTAGTTCCAAACTGTTTCAAGTATTTTTTAGTTCCATACACCTGATGCTCTAAGGTTCAGTTTTTCAGGACACTCAGGACTCAGTAAACACCTCCGTATCACACGATTTCAGTTGTACTGGTGATGTCAGAACAAGGGCAAACTTGGCTACATGTGTCCCACAACTGTTAGAAAATGAAAGGTAATCTGTGAACCTCTGACCTACATTACCTACCCAGCAAAAAATAGCAATTTAGTATCCAAGAAAGGCAGATACTAGTCCTCCAAGGCAGCATTCAACTTCCCTGAGCTGAGACTTTGTCTCCCTGAAGCATTCCTCTGCGCCCATTCTACACTCTCCTGCAGGTGGTAAGGGGGTGCTGGGGAGAAAGCCTTTTAAAAACAGAAGTGAGGAGCACTACAATGGATAAATTATGGTCACATCAACAACCTAAAACAAGAAATGCCCTAATATTTTAGCCCTTTGGCTATATAAGAACAGTTTAATTTTTATACTTAACCATTCCCAAAATACAGGATTTCTACTGCTGAGTTACTATGGCTCCATGCAGTCTAAGTTGTCAACAGTTTGACTTCTGCACCTGTCAAATAGATTTTACCTGTATGAATAAACAGAATCAGTACCAAGCCAGAAAGAACTGAAGAGAGGTTCTTTGCTTGTTTTGTCTTCTGTTCAAGAAGGAACAATGAAAGGGAAAGTTCTACTCAAAGACTTGGCTGCAGATACTGTCTTTGGAAAATGTCACTGGCAAACTCTCACCAACCTAAGAACATATATAAACTTAGATTTTTTTTTTTTCCAAAGGCTTATACTTAGATCAAACACTTATATTTTCATAAGAACAGGAAAAAATACATTCATAATACAAGGGCAATAATTAAATCAAATTTGAGGTCCTACCTTAATGAAAAGGTTACCAAAAACATGACAACTTCTCCCTAATCTTGTTCTCAGAATTATTTAATCACTGACAATTTTATAAGCAATTCAAGGCGAGATCTACGGTAACTTAACTAAAGTCAGTACAAGGAGTATTTGCAGTCACTCTGTCTACAGGCATATTCAATACTGGCATAAAGTCAAGCAGATAAACTGAAGCTTAAGTTACAGCAGTTTTCATCAGCTGAAGTTAATGTTCTAAATTATTTCTATTTTTATGGATTCCTCCTTTGATTCATGAGACTCAAGACACTTCCCTTGAAAACATACAGTAAAAATTACATGGTAAGTAGTATCATCACTTGTAGGAAATCTCAGTCACCACATTACCTGTCAGTGTTATCACATATTACTCACCACACTCCAAAAGATGGAAACTGAAAATCCCCAAATCCAATGTTTGACAGATGTTTGCAAATGTTCTTTAAATACCAGAGATGCTTGAGAAATCTAGGTGTAAGACAGCTAGATGGGAGGAGTGGGGAGGGTTCTCTACTGCCAAGAAAGAAGTCAGATGCAGAGTTTGTACTCCGTAGTCCAGAACCACAGAACACCAAACTTGTTCCAGCAACTCTAGCCCATGTGACCCAAACACACTGCTAGTGCAGCAGCCTAGCAAGCATCCAAGAAAGGAAGAAAAAAGATCACCTTCAATAAATATTTAAGAACTGTTTTCTTCATGTATGCTGTTCTATTTATGCTATTCTGTCAATGTTACACACATATTAGCAAGACTTTCAGTGCCACAATGAATCCCCCACTTCTTAGCCCTGATCACCAAGTCAAATGTGGAAATGATGGTTCACAGATCTTCTGGATACCAAAAATAATAGACTTAACTGGAGATACTGTCTCTACCGCAAGGTGACACTCCAGCTAAAACCTTCTGGAGGTTCAGGTGGGAATGATCTGTTTTCCTTCTGCCCATGACAGAGCACTACCTCACAATCTCTTCTCATACTAATATCCCCTTTGTTTTACAGGTGATAACCACAATTTTCATCAAATTAGCTATTTAATCGCCATAATCCAAATAAGCTTACAGCAACACTTCCAAATTTGGCCTAAACCTATGGTTAGATGAACAGTGGAGCTGATCTGACAGACTAGTTGTACCAAAAAGAAGGGAAGCACCACTCTGGAGCTTGTTGATCCATCTCTAAGTCCATTTAATGCTCTGGAGCAGCAGAAAACGTTTTACTAGTTTCCTGGTGGTTTAGTTAAACCTAATTTATTTGGGGGTTTAACGCCAGGGCTCAGAGAGCATAAGCCATAGCAGCAGCACTTCCCTTGTTCTAAGCAGTGGCTGTAGATGTCTTCTGAAACTGCATCCCTAGTTCATTGTTTGCTGCTATTGTTCAAAACCTGAAGAAGGGCTCGTAGGCCCAATAGTTCGTGTGGTTTTCCTTTTTGTACTAGTTGATGTAGTAAGAGCTATTACACCTTGGGAAGACATGGCAAAGTAAAGCTCTTCTGTTACAAGTCTGTCACTGGTTTCATCCAGCTTCACAATAAATAAACTGAAAGAGCTTCTCTGCAATTAATGGTAATTTTGAATTGGAGGCTAACACCATATAAATTTACATTTTAAATTTTCAGCAATGAATACACAAGAGTTACACATCAATAGTAGATTTTAAACACTAGCCTGTGTGAGGCACCAACTGTCACTGAGTACATTATTTCAAGTAAATCTATTTGCATTCTGTGGTTGCTATCCACACAAAAAAACCACCACTTGTACTTTTGGTAAATATGTATTTGGGATGAAAGCACAAAAATTTACTTTATCTATGATATATCAAAAGAGTTACGATGGAAAGCTGAAAAATATTGGTTTGATTAAGCAGCTCTTCAAAATCACTTTGTATGCAGGGAAATTCTACAGCCAGAATCAACCAAGAATACTTACTCAAAATATCATTTATATCATATAAAGGATCTTTTGTCTCTGCAGCTAGTACTGATGATTCTTCAAAAAAGTAAACAACAATTTTATAAAACCATGAAAGAAAGAAACATCTTTAACTCCATTCAATACACATATTGGCTATTTAAGAGATGATCTTTCATCTGAAAAAAGAACTGTGTTTTCATTACAAAATTAATCAAGAGTTTGGTTTCTTACATATTCCATTCTTCTTCTTGAGGAAGGAAATAAATATTATTACATTTGCCTTAATCAGTGGTGACACTTCTCTAAGAATCACTGAAGACTTTCATCTCAAGATCAACTACTTTTTTTGTGGCAGAGAGAGTTTCTCTCTCTGTCTGATCTGATTAATAGTAACCAGCCCTGAAATCTATCTTCAGAATATTTAAATTTTGGATTCCCTTACTTTAATGTGCTTTGTTTATACACAGAGATTTTAACAGATGTAACACAATGCCAAAAGCCAGAACGAATGACAAGGGGTTCCCCAAGAGCTTGTATTACAAAAACTAAGCTGCAAAAACAGGTGAGCAAACCAAGTGTGTAGGGTGGAGTTTGAAAGATGGGAATAACAAACTGGATGTGAGCAATTTTACAGCAATTATGAACTAGGACTCTCCCTGCTGGTATCAGATTGTACTTACAGACTGAGCTGTCAGAAAATAATTCTGTAACACTGCTATCAATATTGTGCATGTAATGAGAATCATAGCCATGAATCAGGAAAATACCACTGTTTACCATTTAGGTCTCATCACTATTTCTTGCTACATCTCCACTTGTGATGTTTTGTGTGGGAAGGGTTCTTTATGATAAGAAATACCGTGGAGTACAAAGCGGTTTTCCTCCTTGGGGAAGAACCTATACTGAAGCTGAGCAAAGGGGCCACCAAAGGCATGCCCTGTTTGCAGTGTGGATACCTGTTCTTCAGCACTCATTGCTCCATCTCCATGTGTGCCCCCTTTAAAACAATGAGTAAAAACTCAACTGCCAGTGAAGACTCGATGTGGGAAGGCAGTTCTTGAACCATTACAGACTGTGGCAACTTGAAGCTCTCTATGATGCACCAGTCAGTGTCTCAAGGAAGTGAAGATCCTCCCAATAACTGTTATACTCATCTTTAAACTCTTCTGAGAATTTTTCTTGTCTTTTCCTGGCCAGATCTTTTATGAAAATAAGATTATTATGGCAAATTAGCAGGCTACCTTCTTAATTCCAATCAAATCTCAGAACATACATAAACCCATGGCAAACAAAATTATTCCATTACAGGAAAGAAATGACCAATGCACAGCAGTAAATGAACAGTTTGGTTGGCTGTTAGGAAAGCTACTGAGATATGCATGAATTCCATTACTAATAATTGGATAAATAGTTTTAGTCAAAGTTATTTGTTTCACATATAAGAACTAATAGTGACAGCTGTAGAGACCATAGTGCTCCCTTAACTCTACATATCTTTCATTCCAAAAGTGGCCCACACTTGACAGTGAGCAACTTTTATTTTATAAGCAATAATCAAGATAGAGACAACAACACTGCTATTTCCCATGGACACACATTCTGTGAGATAGACACGGTCTTGTCACAGCCTGATGGAACTGGCTGCCAGTGCTACACCTGCTCTGCTCATTATGGGCTTCCATCTCAAAGCCTGTCAAGCTGTTACTTTTCATGGCACTACATCTACTGGAAAAACTTAAAACCACAGTAATCAGGAAAATAAGCTTCACTGTAAGAAACGTCTAAGGCACTCCCTGCCATCATTCAAATCAGATAGCTACAACAGTAAGTGATATAGAATCAACTTTGTTTCTTGATACTTTAAATATTGAGGCTAGTACTAGAAATAAAACTTCTTCCCAGACAACTACAAAAAAATGTTTTTTAACTGAGGATTTGGGGAACAAACAAGCCCAAGCTAAGGTGTACCTGGTGCAAAGTTTTCAATAGTCAAAGAAATGATTCCCCTTTTCAACACCAGCAGTATGTCTTTCTATAGGAAAAGTTCAAAACTTTGCTCAGGACAATTGCACTTGCCTAAAAAGGGTCTTTAAAGCCAAAATTGCAAAAAGGAACTAATCATGTGGGTCAGGGGTTTTTTCCACACTGGGATGTTCTAATTGATAGCTGGAAGAACACATGAAGATGCTGTTGGCACCAGTCTTTCAAAGCACAGAAAGATAATAACTTAGTACCCTTTTTTTTAATAAAAGGCACTGTAAAATTTGATATATACATATATCAATTGGTCATGCTAAGAACAAATCCTATGTATCCCCAACATAGCAAAAATCAAGATACGAAGTTCAGACACTTCACTTTTATCTGCACTGTCCTCCACTTTTCTCAAAGCTCTTCTGTGCATCCTGCAGTAATTTGCTTATCAGTCCTAAAAGTGGAGCTGCACAGGAGCAACTTTAAACCAATACGTTTTATCTCACTTTATTTTGCATATTCTGCAGGCGTCGAAGTGAAACCTAGAATTTTTCATTTTCACTCTGAATCCTAGAGTGTTCATAGAGCAGGGAAAACCAGCTAGAGCAGAGTTGTGAGTCCACTTTCAGTATTATTTCCTTTACTGCTTTCAGCTGAGGTCTGAGCACATAGAATGCCACACGCACAGTGTTTTTATCTTCTCTGTAAGGAAATTCAATAAAAAGGATGAATGCTATTTGATTGTTGAAGGAAATGTGCAAATAAACCAGGTTTTTTTTTTCTGTTTGTTAACTTGACCACCCAGCATACCTAACAGATTCTCTATTACAGTGTTTTCACTGTCATGTGCAGTCTTAACTTGGCTAACTTCAGAATCTTCTGACAGGGAGATGTTAAAAGCCATGCAATGAACCCTGAAGTAATACCCTGAAGTTTTCCCACACTTAGCTGCTCCAATCCTCTAATTAATACTATGAGGTGCCAGTGCATAGTTCTAGTCAATCAAAAACGGTAACATATCCTTTTGCCCCAACAGTGACAAACACTCAAAGCAATCCTTTCCATTCCCATTTGGAGAATGACTAGAGGTACAAAACACAGGTAGTGAGATAAGGGTTGCCTCATGCCACAGGAAACAGAATAGTTTACTATCAAGACATACAAAGACCTTCACATACTTTATACTGTAAAACCAGGTGGTTGTATGTGTAAAGCACTACCTCCCCACTAGAAACAGTGACTTTGTTTCTTGATGGTGGCAAGTATACCAAGAAAAAAAGAGAAAAATTAATCTTGTAAAATTCATAGTTCTGCCTCTGTACAGGAAGAGGAGAACATGTCCCATAAATGTGGAGGATGAAAAATCTGCTTTGGAAGCAAGTTGGAGTTGAAAGAAAACTATATATAGGATCCAGACTCAATCCCATTTAAAACAGCAACAGGCAAGAGAACCAGGAACAGAAGTCTATCTAGGTACAACTCCAACGTGTTTATTAAATCAACTGGCTTAGCTTTCAAAAATACATATTTATATATTTTTTACTTCAACAGAGACTATTTTTGCTTAACAAAACTAAGCAAAACAAAACCCAGATTAAAAGCATCTGGGATCTGTCTCGGGCTTCAGGGTGTGGACATAGTGTGATACTATTTTGGGGGGTATTTTTGTTTAAATTTTATTTTAAATTAATTCACTTTGAATAACATAGTTACTTAATTCTTACCATTTACACTCCCCTTTAGATTATTTGGCTAAAATAATGGGTAACAAGTTGATAACTGAACGAGGTTACCATTTAACCACTGTGCCAGAAAAACTGCAATTGAATGTTGCAAAACTTTCACAGTTCACAAACCAGCCGCAGGAAACCTGCTGGGTTTCTGAGCATTGTCTATACTTCTGACATCCCATTGTGTGTCAGAAAATGACACCAACCTTTCACTATCTACGACACCACTATGCTCCCTCACAGTTGTATGCGTGTGTATGTGAGATGATTCACTTGCTTTTATTCCAGGGAACTGATGATTCATTCAATCGTCTCCAGATCATATTAACGTACTAAATATGCACATAAAAGAAGCAAAAATCGAGTTCTTAAACTTTTTTATGCTCAAACGTTTATTTTTTTTTTTTTTCTCTTTGAGAGAGAATAGAAGCAATCAAACATAGGAGAGGAACCAGGACAGGTTACGTTTCTGCTCAAAGGCAAGGTTTGGGGAACACACCCAACCCACGTGTAAAGCCAGCAGCCGTATTCCAGCGGCGGACTGCGAGGGGAGGGGAGCTCCCGTCCCCTCCCGGCCGCTCCGGGCCGGGGCTGGTCCCTCTGCTCCGGTACCTGGAGCGGGCAAGGCGCGGCGGACCGGTGCGTTCCCCCCTCCGCCACACCGAGAGCTTGTGCCTCTCCTTCTCCGGTGACATCTTACATAATGAGGCGAGCTAATCACGCCGGAAGCGAGCCAAACCGCCACGGAGCATCAGCGGGGATAACTACCCGCGGGAGGAGATGCTCCGGACCGGCACCCGCTCCTCGCTCACTGCCCGCCCTGGCGCCTTGCTAGAAAAATCCTCGCCGGGGCGGCAGCGGCTCCCGTAGCAGCCGCCAGACGCGGAGCCCTCGCTCGTCCCCCGCCGCGCTGCGCGCCGTCCCCCCAGGAAGCCGCAAGCATCGCGAACGGCATCAGCCTCTCCCGAGCGCGTTCCGCGCTCCCAGCCCCGCCGGATCCAGCCCCGCCGCCCTGCCCGGCCGCCGCCGGCTCCCTCCTCAGCGCCGAATTGGAGGAGAAAGTTACTCGGCGGCGGCCCGGCGTCCGCCGCCGCCGCAGTTCAAGAGCAATGTCACGTTCAACAACTTGTTATGACACATGATCCCCCCCTCACACATCCGCACCTCGCCGCCGCCTGCCCGGCGGCCCCCTTACCTTCCCCTGCAGAGGCCACGGGCACCCGCGGGCGTGTGCGGGAGTGGGTGCGTGTGGCAGCGCGGGCGGCGCCGGCTGGGCGGGCGGGCGGGGGAGGGGAGGGCGGCGGAGCGGCGGGAACGCGCCTCGCCGGACTTGTCGGCGGGCGGGGGCGGCTGCGGGGCGGCGCGGGGAGAGGCGCGGAGGGGAGCGCGGGGGGCGGAGGAGTTCCCGGGGCTTGTTTACGCATTGCCGCCCGCCCGGTGCAGGCGCTGTACTCTCTGATTGGACACAAACTGGGGCACAGCCCAGCTCGGACGCTGCCGCCCCGGGGGCCCCCGGCGCCGCTCGGCCGCCGGTGGAGCCCCCGCCGGGCTCCAGGGCTCAGGGCCGCCGGTGCCCCGCGGGCTCCGCCAGCGCCCGCCGCCCGCCCACCCCCAGACGCTGCCCGGCCGCCGCCCCCGCGCATGCCCGGCGCGCCGGCGGGCCCAGGACGCGCATGCGCTCTGCGCGTGCCCGCTGAGGCGGCGGGGCCGGCGTGGAGCCGCTGCCCGGTCGATGCCAGCGGGAGGCGGCCGGGGCGCTCAGCGTTGTCCGCTGGTCTCCGGCGGGGCGGGGGCGGAACCGGCGGAGCCGCCCCCGGAGGCGCTGGTTATGTAACCGGGGGATGTCTCTGGCGGCCCCGCGCCACCGCCCCTGTCAGCGGTAGCGCCCGCGGAGGAGGGGCTGCCCCTCGGTGCTCCTGTGGCTGCGTTTCCCTAGCAGGGAGGTGGATGTGCTCCCTCCGACCCAGGGATGGGCCCCCGCCGAGGAACGACCGCGGCCGCTGCCCTTTTCCGCCCCTCCCCGGACAGGTGCGGCCCCGT
The DNA here is from genome assembly GCF_009650955.1 of Corvus moneduloides. Classification (NCBI taxonomy): domain Eukaryota; kingdom Metazoa; phylum Chordata; class Aves; order Passeriformes; family Corvidae; genus Corvus; species Corvus moneduloides. Next base: position 16,894,102 of record NC_045483.1, read on the forward strand.
CCCGGGGCCAGTGGCGGGAAAGAGCACAACATAACCAGTCAGACCCTTCTTCTTGACACGCTCTTCGCGCATCGCATTCCGAAAACTTCACGCATCCCGAAAACTTGGAAGTTTCGGCAGTACGCGGTCACCGCGCGTCGGCGTGGAGCGAACAGCACCAGGCAGCGAGGGTTGCTGCGTGTGAGCAGCGGCTGCACAGAAATACCGCACTGTTCTCTGTGTAGGCAAAAGGCCATCGCAGCAATGGGTATTTTCTCCTTAGTTTATTTCTGCTGCGTTGGGTGTGACTCATATCTTATCCTTGGTAATTTCCATTGAAATAAACAGTTTTAACCAAGGAAATAATGAGAACATAACGCACTAGTATGACATTACTCATGTACTCATTAATTCTAATTAAGCAGCTCCTTAATGTTCCTGTTACTCCCATCCCACAGTCAGCAATGACAATAAATGTAGTATCGAAATATATGCCATAAGAGCTCTTTGTAATAGGAATCCCCACGATGCACTCTCAGTACACACCATGGGAACTTCCCTGACTCATTTTCAGATGAGTAAGCCTCTCAATCAAGTTTTCCTGGCATTTGATGGTAGAGCACTGAACTTCCTCATGCTGATAACAGAGTGAATAGTCCCTGTAACCTGTTCTATTTTGCCTCTTGCACAAAGTTTGGGTTAAGCCCCCTGGCTAGAACCATTTCCTTGCAAGCCAGTAGAGTGGTTGGCCAGCAGTTAGGACTGCTGATGCTAACTTAGAGGTGAGCATTCACCTGCAAGTTAGTAGCTTTCATGACTTCAACTTTTATTCTTAGATGGAAAGTAGGAGTGCAGTTTTGAAAGATTAATTTTAATATATCCATGATGCTTTCCAAGCAGCATTGCATTTAAAAAAAAAAAAATCTAGAGAAGAGTTCTCTTGTGCCTGCTTAATTAGAACATTTCTGTTTTAGTCACTTCCTGGGAGGAATTACCAGGATATCTGAATTAAAGATGCTTTAATATCATCTGAATCAGGTCAGAGCACCACATTTATTTAGAATGCAGTGGACCCTGTCAGTAAGTAGATATTCTGAGGCTTGCTGGTCAGACTAGTGTCAATCTTGACTGTCAGGTCAGCTGTTGGTTGTAACTGTGTTTTTGATAATGAGCCAGATTGGTTTTATCAGAGCAATGCATTTAACTCCACAGAGTTTATAGTCAATGGGTGTCACACAATGCACAGAGTATTTTTAGACATTAAAAGAAACTTCAATGAAAAGAAACTAGACTGTCTGTACTTCAAACTGTTGTATCAGGCTCACTGAAAACTGAGAGCTGGATCCTATCATTAAAAAGTTTGGGAGCTTTTCAAGGGTTTTGTATTGGGGGGTTTGGTAAGTAAAACTTGTGACTATAAGTTTTCATTTGAAAAAAATAAAATCTGAGTCATGAAAGAGCAGTTCCAGAGAGGAACAGTGGTTTTGAGGTCTTTATCTGAAAAGAAAGGTCAGAAAGAAAACAAATTCCTTCCTGTACATCAAAGTACTTGAGAATGCATTGATTTTACTGGAACAACTGATGCTGACTCTAAAGTCACAAAAAAACCCCATACCAGAAGATAACATTATTCAAGGTATTGTTACAAGGTGGAAATGTAGCTACCAGTGATGGTCTAGACATGGCAGGACAGACCTCAGAGCAGATTAACTTTCTTTACTAAGAGAGCAAGGAAGGCACGTTAAACCCCCAGTGTGAAACATGCTTCAGTACCGACAGTTCTCTCACCAAATGTTCTGAGTCTACCTAAATGATGGATACAGATTTCCCTTTTCAAGGCTTTCTTCACAGCCAGGAGGGGCACGTATTTAAATATAAGTACATACATATGTAACTGTAAGTTTAGATGAAAGATGATCTTCTCACATGTTTTCTTGGCTCCTAGGAGACACCAAATAACAAGAAACTAATAATCGAAGCACAAGAGTTGGCACTACTCATTTTGTGTGTTGCAATTTAAAGGTCTAAAGATCTAAATCCACTAAGTGGCTGTGAAAACCTGAACTACAGATTCCAGTTTTATTTTATATCTTACGTGATACTGAATTTTTCGTGTAAACAGCTTTTGAAATTTCACGGTAGGTTTTGCATACAGGAGAAAAAGGTTTGTCTGGTTCAAGACTCAGTTCTCTAATTATCTTTCTTTCACTTCCTCTGCTGATTTTATTTCTAGTAGAGTGAGAAGCCTTAAACTACTCCCTGAGGCTTTCTTCTTGATCCCAAGCTTTGTAAAATGTAGGTGGTTTTCTTGAGATGATGGCTTTTATAAGCTGTGAGTTAATTGTGATTAGAGCAACAGCCGCATCTGGAACTCCTCTTCTGCTAAAGCATCCTTGGAGAACTGGCATGAAAGTTGTTCTCAACTGTAAAATATGTGATTGGGAAATATTTTTCAAAACTTAAAAATAAGCAAAATTGAATTGTTTAATTGGTTATCAGCAGTTGCTACATGTGGGGTTGTGAGTTAACTTTCAATTCATTAGTAGATTTTGCCTGTCAAATAAGCTCACAAAATTTCCAGTGAAGGGCAAGCCATAACCTTTGGGTATATCAGGGATCTTTAGGGTCCTTGGCTTTCAATTTCTGACCTACTATACATAAGTCTCAGTGGGTGCCCTCCCTACCTCCTCAGAAATATTGCCAGGGTACATTTTTCCTTTTCCAAAGATTACATAGAAATTGAAAATCATGGCTTTAAAATATCTAGCATTAATTATGCAGCTTTCTCATGAGCTAGGACTTCTTGCCAGTGAGTGATAAATCCCTCTCTCCCTTTCATCCAGAATTTGACTACTTTAGCAGGGTACTAGAGCACTCTAAAACTACTTCCATTTGAAAAGAGAGTATTATCACTCCTAACTCCCTAATTAAAATCATGACACTATTTTAAATACTATTTTACACTATGATTTTTCATTCTGTTTAATTTGTGTTACTAATTAACTTGCTCTCCAAGCAAGGTTATCAATTGTTTACTGGTCAGGAAAAGGCACTCTTGGGTTTTACTGAGCACAGCTTAGTGTTACTATAATTGCAGAGTATGTCATACCAACAGTGAGCCTAAATTGTGAATTCTGCTTTTTGGTGGATATTTTCAACTTGAGCATTGTTTTATTTCTAGTCTATAAATACTGAAAGACCCTTTCATATGAATTACACAGCAGAAAAGAAGTGCTCTCTTGCCTTTGGACTAGACTGAGAGTTTTCTTTCAGTTGCAGAGGGGAAGAACTGTAAAACACCTGATCAGCCTGGCTTCAGCTCCAGCAGGAGTAAAAATTGCCAGATATCTATCTTCTGTCAGCTGGAATAGCTGCCTGTTTGCAAAGTTGGTATAGAGCCTACCACAAGAAAACCTAAGAGTTTACTTTCTCCTCACGACAGAAACTGTTGAGATCCTCGGGTAAACAGCACATTTAATCATTTATTGGTGCATTATAAATACATACATAAAAGACAAATATCTTCTGTGTCAGAGCACAGCTACAGCAACATCATGGTTAGACCCTCAGCAGGGAATTCTGCACTCCTGCAAAGGCATCAGGAGTCTCCACAGACCTGCTCCTGTGCTTTAAGGCAAGTCATATCTCATCTCAAGTTTCACTATTCCAGAAACTTTCTCTACTTCCTTCCATTTCTCTACTTTTTAACTCAATGATGCTCTATATTGTAGTGTTATTGTGAAGCATTTGGTTATAATATCAGAGAAAGGTGTTTCCCAGTTTGATTTTCATGATTTTATGGAATATGAACTAAGGTATAATTACATTATAACAGACTATTACAAGATGTCCTTTCATAGGCAGCATAAAATACCTGTCAATGACTATGGGCATTCTTCCTCAAAAATGGAGAAGGGAACAGAGAGGTGGTCTCATAGTAATGAGCTCTATTATTTCACGTTGGGGAGTTCTGCTCATAGAGAATTACAGGAGTAGATTTTAACGGACTAACTACTAACACTTTATTTGGGTGGGATGGCAGGACAAGACTGGTACCTGTGCTCAGTAATCACAGCAGCTGTTTCTGAGAAAGTCTCCCTCCTGACAGTGAGGAGACAATCCCTTACCAAGAGATTCAGAGCATAATTACTGAATGAAGTCTTTTCACAGCCCAGAGACCTCACCTGACAATCACTTTTTCACTGCTAAATGGAATCAGTGCAGGAGAGCAGGATGAAATAGCAAAGTCTCCAGGAACACTTTTCCTCTTTGTTTAGGGATGGGAACATGACTGGTCTTCTGCACTTCCCTTTTGTAGCCTGTGGTTTGCAAAACAGCTCACAAGGCAATTGAGAGAAATAGCTGCTCATGAGGAAGAGGTGAACCTAGATATCTAAAATTTAGATCTTGTGTATACCCTACCATATTAGCAGTTTTAGATCATCCTAAAGGGAAATACTTCCTGCATTGAATCTATTTCCTTTTCCTAATGTTGATTTGAGCCACTGTTGAAGTGAAAGAAACTAGGATGACACTTCTTTCTTTTTTTTTAAGATCCCTAGAAATCAGGGTTTTTAAAAATTTCTAGTGTTTCTACTAAAATACCTGCAGTGGTTCTTTCTGGCAACTTGAACAGTTAGAATAAATTATAACCAGTCAAGTTCTTGTATTACACCAATTTCTAAATTAGAATTCAGAATCCTTAAGGTGACAGGTGTTCCATCTGGTATACTTGGTCACATTCCTTGCTGGGGCATCTGAACACCTTAGTACCTAAAGGGCAAACATATTTCTAAGTTTTTATTTGCATGTCAACTAGAATGTATGAGTAAAGATTTTTAAAAGGTAGAGAGGAAAAAAAGTTCTGCTTACACAGTATTTATTTTCAGTCTAGTCTGTGGACCTTGTTGAAAACAAACCATTTTTAAGAGGTTTATATATTTGGGGTGAAGTGGTTGAGGTCTTGATGTAGATAACTAGAGCTGTGGATACTGGAGTTTTTTCTTTTACAATGGGATGCAACATTACACAGAGAAGAGGAAAAATAAAGGTTTGTGTGACAAATCCATCCCAGAGATCAGAGATCTTCCTTGAATTCATTTAAAAAGAAGCGGACAAGACAGGATAGAGCACCAATAGATAGAAGTGTTCTTATGCAAGAGGGAGCTTTTCTAATCTTCAAGGATCAACCTGTCCACTGCCAAATACTTAGTATGACACAGCATGCACTATATTAAAAAAATTTCCATTTTTAGCATGTGCTAAAATGCAGAGTATAAATCTGGGGTTTTTTTTCTGTCCCATAGCATTAATATATTTTATACATTTCTTATCCCCTCTGCATGTACCTGATGGCACCATCACTGAGAACATGGTAATCTTCCTTATAAACTTCCTTGCAGAGAGCAGTGATCCAGCAGTTTTTAATCCTGAATGATTTGTAAAACTACTGTAAAAGCACATGTGAGCAGTCTGAACAGCTATTGAGAGCTTAAATTATCATCAGGCTATATATATGTTTTGAAAGTGAGTCAGTGAATGATTTACTTATCAGGTGTTAGTGTAGTATTTTTTCTTGGCAAACACAGAAAAGATTTTAAACAAAGAGATAAGGAAGGAAAATTTGACAGACTATTCTTCATACTTCTAATCAGAACAGTTACCAGGATATTTTTGTTTATCAAATGCATGAAAATTCTCCCACTATGAGAAAATTTTTTATTAAAGAGTCTATAAGCTGCAAATCCATGCAGAAGAAATATAGTGCTTTCATAATTTGATTTGTCATAGTGCTAATTTTGTGCAGAGAAATGTAAGTGCTGCCTGTGACCCCTTCCTGTGTCTGGCCATGTGCCAACAGTGCTCTCTCCTGTTCTGGTCACAGGGTCTGATTATTCCTTTCTGGATCCTCCCTCTGCTCAGCCCTCTCTTCTGATTGGCTGGTTTTGTATGAACAAATCACTGAAGATCCCCTCTCTTCTCAATTTTTATGGTGTCCTAATCCCAGAAGAAAACACATTGACACTGGATCTTACTTTGGGTATGTGCAGCCATGACTAAGGCCAGGGAGAATAACAGATCATAATACAATGATCCTGCACGATGTTCTTATTCCTCATAGCAGTAGAACTTCAGTGGCACAAACCCCTGTGCTGAACACAAAGAAGGATGAAACAGAAAGGGTAAATCCATTTGCATATGTCCCATCAGGGCTGGTAGCAAACAACAACCAAAACACAAACAACCCACCTTCTAGGGCACAACTAGAAACATGTGACATATGGCCTTGTACTGTGTGTGTGGACAGAGATGTGTATATGGCCCCTAAAAACACCCCATGTGGAAGGTGTGTTTTACCCAAATTTACACATGGGAGGATTTAGCTTGAAACATCTACCACCCATGATCCTAATTAAAAATACCCCAGTATACCACAGATAGAGCAGGCAGGATTAATCCCCTCACTGTAAATTAGGCAGTACTTTTCCAGGAGCTTCATGTCCTCCAAGTCTCTCTCTGTCAAAATATAGCTGGAACTTGTCAGTAAGCTGAAACATCATTAGGGAAGGGAAGGGAAGCCAACATATGGACAAACTGTGGGACTATGGATCTTACTTCCTTCAAACACACAGCTGAACTCCAGTTAGATCTAGTCTTCAGAAATTTAATACTAACCAAAAAATTTCCTGGTTAAAAAATTACACTGGTTAAAAGTCCAAACTATGATTTCTGTAACCTGATGAAAAACATAGTGGTGGATATAATTGAAAGAAAGAGCTTTAAGCAACCAAATTTACAGACATCCTTAGTGACAAATCAATGGAAGCAGGTGGACATCTAAGCTTAACATTGAATCTGTTTTCTCTCAGCTGAAGCTGTAAATAGGAAGAATCTACAGGATGAACTGGTGAAACTAAAAAAAAATCACGCCCCCAAATTTTATGTAATGAAACTTTCAATATCTCATCTAAATTCCTGCCAAATTCAGGATCCATATGCACTGCTATAGAGTTAATTTGAATTTCGAATTTAAGGTGTTACTTCTTCATTGGTATATAGCATATTTGATAAAGACTGATTTATAGTCGAAGAGAAGAAATTAGAAGGAACAGCACAACATGAGGAAAAACAACAGCCATGGGAAGAGGTTTAACTCAGGTGCCTTTACAATTTGTCAGCTGCACTGACAGCTGCTCTGCCCATCAGAGAGTTAACTTCAGGTACTATGGCAATGTCAGGCTTTTGCACCCTCATATGGGTTTTCATTCACAAACTCTGCAGGGGGAAGTCGAGAGTCAATGCCACTTTTTTTCCATCTTGCCCACAACATCACGTGAGTGAAATATGCCAATGACGTTCAAGGCTTGCCAGGCTGGATGACTGTAATCACTGCAATTTTGTTCTTCCTCTCTCAGTGTTCAGCTTCTAGTTTCTCTACTACAATCTTCCCAGCCCCACATATCCTTAGTTACTGATAGAAGTCACTGGTTTTAAATATACTAAGTAAATGAATTAGAGACTTGTGTAGGCCAACCACAGGGAAAGAGAAGACAACATAATTGCTTAGATATAGATATTATAGTTGAAGACCAAACAAAAACATGGATGCACAGCCCAGCTGGTGAATCACACAGATATGGATAGATTCTGTCTATCTGGGATGATGTCCTCACATTTACAGTCTCATATCTCTATTGCGATGCTGTGCTTCAAGGACACATTTAGGAAAGGCAAGAAGAAAGAGCACCAGTGGCACCGGTTAAGTATAAACCATAATTCACAGAAGACATTCTTTCTTTAAAAAACTATGTTACGTGTATGTATTTTCCTAAAATAAAAGAGAAGTTAGTAAATACCCTAGAAACTTACTTAAAAAAGCCCTCACACACTAGGTCTAAGATAAGAAACATCTGGTTCCTGATAGAATTTTTTTCCTACTTGGAACTAAATATTTTTTATAATCCTGTTCCACCACACAAAATGAGCTGGTCAGACCTGGTTTAGTAACTGACACACAGATAAAGCTCTATCAACTCCATCTGTGTATATGCAAAAATACAAACAACAAAATCACTTTTTTTTTAAACAAATGTCAAACCACAGGTATTTGAGCATTTCTATTTTCAGTTTCAAATAGTTTTCCAAATATGATAAGATTTTAAGATTTGCTTTGACAGATAGAGCTGAGTATATTTAATTTTGTTGTGACTGCAGGACTTTGAACTTTGGGTCTCAAAAGACCAGACATAACTAGCTGGGCATTCAAAATGAAAATCCTGTATGATTTCGTATCATACGAAATTCATTTGATTTCCTGTATGATGCAAGTAAATTTTAGTTTCTGTTTGAGATTAATTCTTTCAGTTGTCAAGTACCAGGCTCAAAAATGAGTCACAGTATTTGGTGAAATAAGTAATGAAAGGCTATCTGTCTAAATGAGAGCACACCCTGGGCAGTAGTAGTCTTTAGTGAAATCTGACTGCTTATCAATTGATGTTTCAATGTTTCTTAAGCCTCAGAAACCTGAGTAAGGCTGAGGCCCCTGTTACTTATTTTATTTGGAACAAGAGTTCTTAAACCATTAGATGGAGCCCCTCTGCTTCTGTCGGTATGGATAATCCCCTCAGTGACGTACAGACACCTCCAGTGTGGCCCCAGCCGCACCACACCAAGGTACTGGGAGAACCTGGGAGACTTTGAGTGCAAAATACACCTCCTCCCTTATAAGTGTCTGTTTATTATGACTTTGACTCAGGATGTTGGCTGGACAGCAAAACCACTGAAGTGGGACAACTGGAATGAGGAGTGTCCTTGTGCACTATCACAGGTGCCTCGCTCGCTGAGCTGAAGCACGCTGGTGTGACAGGATCCACTTACACTGGCATTAGCTCTGCTAAGCCTGCCTGGTAGATAGAAGACTTCTGTCTTCAGAACAGATTTTAGGCACATTTCATCACCCCAAGTTTAATCCTCCTGACAGCATGCCTACTTTAATGCCATCTTTCTTTTCAGAAAACTGCATCCATCTTTTTTCAACAGCTTTTACCACAGGGTTCCTAGGGGTGTGAAGGGTGAGGAATTGTTAGCAAGAGGTCACATTCCTTTACCCAACAGATTTGATGCAAGTCCCAGACTAAAGGTTAAATTATTAAAGTTAATTTATTTAGCTTCACAACTAGTGGGATTAGGTAATGCAGTTCATGTGTTCTTAATGCTTAGCCAGCCTCAAGGCCAATAGTAACTCCTGGTAGTCATTGCAGATGATTTGTCTTCTGAGAACATCCATCCACTACCAAACATTCTCCAGCTGTGAGGCACCAAATACAGACTTTTTTTGTTCCTTTTAGATGTAAAATGCCATATAGCTAACAGCTTACATTTGGCTTTTTTATGGTTCTGGGTTTTTTTTTTTTTTTTTGTTTGGTTGTGTTTTTTGTTTTGTTTTTTTTTTAATGGCTGATATAATAGCTCCAGCAATTTCAGTAAGCCCCAGCATCTTCCTGCCTTCCTTCTCTCACAATCTCTGAATAAGCATCACTGCTGGTAGCCCACACCTCTCCTTTTCCACCCCTGCAGCAGCTTCTGATTTGTTCATCTTTGCTCTCTGCCGGGAAGGTACCTCAGCTGCCTTGCATTCATTCTTCATTCAGCAAAATGTGGAACAAATGTTCAGTGACAGCCTGTTGCACACCAGTTTAATAGTGCATAAAATAGAGAGGCTACTGTGAGCAGCTTTTGGAAATTCAGCATTTTGTATTTAAAGCTATTCAGCTTTGTAGTAATGTGATGGTTCATTCTGCTGCTAGATTTCCAGAGATGTGTGGCTTTATGTAAAGTAGTATTAATGTATTTTTAAGACACTTTTGAATTTCCAGTAGAATCCTTTGTAAACTACTATGACATTTGTTCCAGATATTGTGAGAGGAGGAGTCAATAATGCAAATATCCCGCTAACCTCAGCAGAGTGCTTCATGTTCCATGTTCTCCAAGGAGTCAGTAAGAAATTTTTGAAGATACAAAAAACATCACAGCAAATTCAATCAATAATGATGTATTTCTTTGTTGAATATGTATTTCTACCTAATGGAAAAGTCTTAAGTGCTGTTTAAGCACTTCATTACCAGACCTTATATCTTCTGACCACTAGTGAAGCTGTTTTGCTGTATTAAGGGGAGAGATATTTGTATTAGAGAGGGAAACTGCAACCAATTTTTCAAACTTGAAATTCAGACTTGGAGATATGTTGTCCCAAATTTCTTTTTTTTCTTCCCCGCCTCTCTCCCTCTGCTCTTAGTTCATTTTCCATTTTAGAACTCTAAGCAGCCCCATTTTTTCAGATTTCTCTCTCCCCAGCACAGGCCATACTTCATTGTCAATTCCTTTCTCCTTATATTTCTATCTCCCTGCCATATCCTGGAGGGGTTATACACTTTCCCTTTGTAGCACCTGCTACGTGTGGCTGCCTGGAGAAAATCTCTCCATCTCTTCCTGTGTGACTGGCAAGTGGTTCAGTATGGTATGAAGAGGAGCGGGGGCACCTTTCCTGTGAGGATCTCTGGCATGCCTGTGCCTGGGTTTCTGCCCTGGCTGCTGTAAGCAGGCTGTGGGAATCCCTATTTAGTCACATGTCCTGCCTACTACATGAAAGACTCCATTTTTTACTGGGGCTGAAAATGGCAGCGCAAACCTATTCGTATCCTTTCCTCTTAGAAGGCTGCATTTATTTTGTCTACCACAGGGTAGCTGCTTTCCCACCAAACGTTGCTGAAGGCAAAATAATGGAGGCCCCTTTCACTGCTTAAAGAGCATCTCTGGGATTGCAGGAGAACTTACAGGGTCTTTCCAGTTGTTCTCCTTCCTGTTGCACTAATATTCCCATTGGCAGCCAGCTCTTCTGAGCCCAGCCAGGAGACATTATTGGAAAAGAACAGAAGGGAAGTAGCTACGGAAGCCAAGAGCATCCGTTTACACATGATACTAAGTTTTATAAAAGCTTTTGGTGGTCAGGCATCATTCCCTGCCTGCATTGAATCTCTGTAAGTTTTTAAGCGTCTTTGAAGACAGCTCTTAGCAGATCCTTCCTTTTCAAGTTGTACATTAAACATAAGAAATGACATTTGAAGAAATACTTTTGTATGTGGTTAGTCTCTAAGACTAATCTTCTAGGAATAAGCCATCAAATGCAAATCTATTTCCCAACACCATATTATATGTCTTCTTAATATAGACATCTTTCCAGGCAGTATGGTTTCCCTAACAGCAAAAAATAGAAAGCTGTGCTCATGGAGGGGGTTGGAAATAATACAACACTGATGGAGTAATACTATCTCAACATAGTCAAGACGCCTCCAGATTGTCACTTGCCATGACTCCTGATTGTCTGCCGCTGGTAACAAAGCTAATAGTGCACCTTTGACAAGTGTCCCACTTCAGTGGTTTGCCTCCATTTATCTCTGGCACACCAGCAATATTGTTAGAGGGATGCAACTTGCACCACAACTAGTCCTTTGTGAACATGAAGTAACTACACAGAACAAAAAGCAGTCTCAGCTCAGCTTTCATCCCTGCCGAGATTTTAGTGAGGCAAGAGAAAGGTGACAGATCTTCAAAGAGTCACCACCTTCTAAAGAAAACCAGAAAAACTCAAGTGACTCCTAGCTGAATGTTCTTACCTTCCATCAGTACTGGAACTGGGAGGTGAACAACATGAAAAGGAAGTATTTTCTCTGTATGAGCTTTCTTACAGTAGTAGGTGAGAACAGCAGTTTTGTTTCAGGTATGAAATATTGTAACTATAAAAATGAGCCTGCTCTCAGTTTTCCCTTTTCCTTAACAAGGAAGTAATAGTAGAAACACTAATTTTTGAGTATAGAAAATAATAGGTAAACTTCCCAATTATCAGTTCTGTAACATTCTAAGATATTAAAAAAAATTTATAAGAAATATCGTCTTGATTTATGTAATGAAAATACATTTAACATCTCAGAATAATTAAATCCAGTAGCTGAACACAAAATAACTCGTGGATCACTGGGGTTAATTTTCCTGAGAGCTATTGAAGTACTGAAAAAGAGAATGAGAATTTAAACAGCAGTAATGTGCCAAAAAGATGATTTCATTCACTCTTTCATACATGCAAAGATGGAGCAACAAATCACCTCCATCAAGACAAAACTGCTGCAGAGAATGCAGCAAGGAGTCTGTATTTTTACCTTTGTTCTTACAAGAAGAACGATGGAAGGTTTGCAAAGTGCATTCTTGTCTGTCAAAAGCACTCAATGTTTGAGTTACCACAATGCCTGTGACCTGGAACGCCTACCACTTCTTTTTTTTCTGTGTTGATTAAACTTCATTAGAGGTGAAAGAACTGCATGCTATTGCAGGAGAGGGGAGGAGGCAGCACTAACAGGCCACTTTCCAAGCAGATTTCCCAGAAATAGAGCAATTAATAAAGAGCCCTAGAAATGCTTTTTGTGCACTTCTATTTATTATGTCATGAAGTGCAAACTAAAAGCTTAATGAATCATAAAATGCAACATTTTAATGATTATTTCTTCATGCCTAATCCAGATCTGTCTAAATAAACAAGGAGTAATGTACAGGCAGCATTTGGATCTAGCTTACCCTCAACCAAGGTCACATACACAAAACAAATGGTTCTGTGAGGAGAGTTCATGGTGCCTGGTTTGCTATGGATTTTTTCTGGGAGCTCAGTTCACTGGGAGCAAACTGTGTGTGCATTTTAAGTGAAGTTTTATCTGAATTTAGGATACTCATGGCATGGTTCTTCATGTGGAATCTCTTGTGTCTTGTAGGAGCTGAGTCCTTAGTAGAGGCACTCTCCCTTGTTAGGGCACTCTTAAAGCCTCTCTCTCCCCTTGGTAATGAGGTCCTGATTTTCATAAATATATAAGAATATAAATTTTTTGGAGACTGCTGCTGCTCCCCAATTTGGTTAAAATTTACTAGTGGGTTAAAAAGCTGCCGCAGCAGGACAAACAGATTCAAAACCACATCCAAATCACATGATTGCGTAAGCCTGTTTCTTTAGAAAACCAGAGGAGAAATTCCCAGATCCACAGAAAGGAAATCACAAAGAAGGAAAAGAGCAATTAAAACAATTTATTGACAATACCTAAAAAGCACTTCTTATTCCTATCCACAGCAAATCTACACATATAAAAGAAAATTACTGAGGCAAATAATGTTCACAGATTAAAAACATCTTAATGGAACATTAGTTTTACTCATTTATCACGCTAGTTTTACTTTTCTCTACAGTAAACACAACTGAGCTTCACTGAGCTATTACCAAAGGACACATGCTTCATCACCCTAGTATCAATAAATCAATATAGCGCATCAAAGAAATGTTACCTAGTGAATGACTTTTCTTACTGTAGAAGCAAAAAGACATCAATATAATTAATTTCTAAGGTTTTTTTCATAGACAAGAAGTCAGGTATGAGTCTCTGTTCAGATAAATAGGAGAATGAGGATTTAATCCCTTTAAAGATTTTTTATTTTGGTGTGTGTCCTGTAAGCCATACAGTTTTGTTTTACACAATACTTTTCACTAGAAACAGGATCAAAGCAAACTTTCAGAAAACACCTCCTTGGTTCTGCAGAAGCTCTGCTCTGGAAAATTGTCTCCTTTGTTTCCCTTCCTTTTCCCTCCCCATGAGCTATTTTCAGTGTTTCCACTAAGTTGTTAGTCATAACAAGTTACCAAACCTGGAGGGTGTTAGCTTTGCAATGGAGCAGAAGCAAGTCATGGATGAGGTTCTCTCCTAACAGCTTTATTGTATGAATGACACAGAAATTGTAGTTGCATCAGTGTGCCCGGGGTGCTTCCTTTGAACTGACAATTTGTTCATATTTTAAATGAAATTATTTCTGACAAATAGTCCAAATGGGCCTCTCTTCCACAAGACAATTTTATGTTGTCCTAGAAATATTTGCACAGGTGATAGGGAACAGGGTTGTATGGCACAAAGAAGACAGCTTTGCCCTAAATTGAGATCTGCGTTACTAATGATGGAATGACGGCAGCACTCGTAGCCCCCTCCCAGCTTTACACACACCTCCCATCCTCTCTTTTGTCTGTCCTCCCAGCTGTGACCCTTGCTCGGTTCCCTCTCCCCGCTTTTCTTCGCCTCCTTCTCATGTGCCCCACGGAGGGAGGGCAGTGCCGGTGCGGAGGCCGGCGGGGAGCGTGCGCTGCCGCGGGAGCTGGTGCGGGCGCTCCGCCAGCCGTGCCCGAGCCGCAGCGCGGGGCCGGCACCGCACCGCTCCTGCCTGCGCAAAGCGGGACGGACACGGCCTCCGCGGCCGTGCCAGGGTCTGCAGACTGGAAAGAGTTCGCTGTAGTTTCCATTGAACTGAGCTTAGGTGGGTGATGCTCAAGGTTATAAATCTTCAGCTGGGGATCCATCCATGACAACTTTTACAACTTTTTCGCTGCAGCTGCTGACATCACTGCCTGCACTGCATGAGCATCATTCACGGGTGCAGCGCTGCTTCAGGGCTCAGTCCAGGCAGGCAGTGCTAACCTCTAACTCTTAACAAAGAAGAGGTAGAGCATTTGTGAATACTTAGATTGGTAGGTAGATTAGATTTGATACCATGAGAAGAGACTATAAACCCAAAGATTTTATGTCATCTATCATCACTCAAAGGAGCAAATTACATTGTTTCCTTGCTTCTGAATTAGCTGCAGTCTTAGTATGAATTTTTAATTCTCAAAATTTGCTTCTTGCAATATATGCTGTTTAAATTCAAGACTTTGTTGTTTCTTGTGTTTAGTGGAGCACTCTTGCACAAGAAATAAAGACATCCTCTAACAAATATACTTGGAGTCTTGTTTTTTCCTGGTGTGGGGTAACAGCACAAGTTTTCTTACTAATTACTCAGGTACACATAACTAGCTGATTGGGAAGTTTGTGTATAGAGACAAGTTAGCAAAGTGCCAAGTTCCAGGAGTAGCCTAAGTGCTCGTTATGGAGGTAGCATTTCTCATGACAATCATGCTTTGTCTTTTTAGCAGACAAGCTGTACCAGTTGCCACGTGGTTGTTTTTCTGATGGCCTCCTCTCCCAGGGCAACAAGATCCCCAGCAAGCAGCAGTGACTGCTACAATTGCTGAGAGCAGAAATAAATGCGCATTCAGGACCGATCTACTAATAGCCTTTGCTTTCCTTGCCCCAGCCCATAATCTGTGTTTTGCATCAGTTACACGGCAGCCCAGAAGTAACTAAACAATTCTGAAACCTGAGCAGCTGAAATAATTTCAGTCCCTCCCCACCACCAAGGAGCTCAATCCACCTCTGGCAATTACAATGTGGTTTAAAACTCAAGTTTTTTCATTCAACTGAACATGTACGTTTTTCAAAACGCAAATACAATGGACTTGGAGTGGCCCAGAAATAACAAGGAATTAATGCAGATGAGAATTTTAATGCTCTCATAATCATAATATTTGTAAATTTCTTACCACTTTTGAATTGTTTTCTCATCTCTAAATGGCAGTTTGCCAGTGGCCTCTACCTCCTGAACTACTCCTTTTTGTATGTTAGATCCAGTACAAGCATTAGCACATGTTAATATTTCTATTGTTGCACCAAACACCAGTTTGTAAAATTAAAAATATGGTAGCACAAACTCAATTTAATAGAGGCTTATGATCAGAATCACATTTTTGCTGGTGAGATTTTGTTGAGACCTAAATGAAGCAAACTTCTTTGTCATGTGTAGCTTTGGGGAATCAGATAAGCGCTAATTAGAAATAACCCCCTTTTTTTTTCTTGAGATATTAAATACATCTGCTCAGAACTCATCTTGTTTTCTTGCTAGAAGACAATACACTGGAGAGAGACATGCTGCATTTCCCACCTCCCTGCCTCCTCCCTTGTGGCTTTATCTTGAGTTCACATTACAAATAGCTGTCTACCATTATTCAACCATGAAACATTCAGATTTGGCACTTGGGTCTCCTTCAAGATAGCAGGATGCAAATCCACACACCTTTCAAAAAGAATAAAAAAGGCTTCTTCATTTACAATTTATCATTTGAATACTTCCTATACAAAGGACTTATTTCTAGCTCAAGATCCCACTCTGGAAAGTTTTTTCCCCAGTTTTCTGTTTCCATTTAGCCATAAGAAGGCAGGATTCAAATCCTTCCTTTACTGATTTCTTTTTCATCACTATACAGCAGCAGAGCTCACAGTGTAACCTGCGTCAGGTGCTCTTCTTGATTCTGTCCTCAACGAGAGACATTTTAAGAAATGTGGAAGAAGCTATGGTTTATACTGCTTCCTGTAATAGAGCTAAAAGGATGTTTGGCAAGAGAGATGATAACCTTGCAAAGGAAGATTTCTGCAGGAATAGATCTAATAATAAGCATTTTAGCTTTGGATCCTGTGCTTCATTCTAATGTGGTTTCTAGCAGGGGTATATCACCAAAACTGGTCCAGTATGCAACTGTATTTTTGGAGAGCAGAGCCTAAATTATAGTTGTAATAAATCAATGTTTCAGTGTGTTATTTACTGTATTTTGAACCACAGACAGAGCAGGTGAGATGACAATATTACTTCTTGCTTCTTTCACCAAAAGCTGAGATTGTCAGGCAGGACTGATGGGCTCTTTAACTACAGTGGGGTTGTCTCACTTTGGAAAGATCCACCCAGGGAACAAATACAAATCTAAAAAAGCCATGTCTGATTTAAAGGCCGAATGTAGCCCCAAAAGTAGGGCATACACAATTATATACACAAAAATTAAAATAAATACATATATAAACATATACATATAAAAAGATAGTTAAAACAGCCTTAGACTCCCCTCTGCTCTTATTTAGCTGTCCTTATCAAAAATACTACAAGAGAGCAGCTGGCATTTAGCATTTTGAACAGCACAACTTTGGACAGCCTGCATTTGTCTTTTCTTTGTCAATTATTTAGGAAATTAGACATGAAGAGGCTCTTATTTGTGTGACTTCCCCCGCTGTTAAGGGCTAGATAACCTGAATAACAACAGAGCAAGAAGCAGAATGTATTTTACTGCCCCAACCATCTTGCTCAGATTTGGTTCTCGCTCCACCTCACCTTTCAGACGGCCCTGCCCACATCAGAGTTCCTACTTTTGCTTTTGAAGGAGACATAGGGAAGGGACTGTTTTGGCTGATGTTGGGCAGGCAGGCATATGATTCGTGCAAGTTCTAGACCAGAAATGCAAGAAAATATTTCTGGCCACCAGCAAGACCTGTAACTTCGCTGTTTTTCAGACAGAGAATAGCATAACTTTTGGACATGTCCCATATCCAGAATATATTCCACTGCCCTCTGCAGGAGTATCAAAATATGACTCAACTACAGCACCAGAACCTCTCTGTAAGCAGACACAGTCACATTGGTGCTTCTTACTAAAATTTGAGTCTGGCAGTTGTGGCCCTGATTTCAAGGTAATGCCAGAAAATTTTAGCACTCTAGAGACCTGCAGTCACAGTTGCACTAGAGAGAAGCATGGCCTTTAGTCAGTTGTAAGAGTTGCCATTCATAAAATCATTTCTTTGCCAGGTATCTCAGATAATTTCCTGGGTAAGGAAATATCCCATCTGTGGAGCAAGGGTAACTGTAACACTGGAAAAGTGACGGGTTGAGATCAGTCTGCTACCAAAGCTTCTTTTCTAAGTCCCAGGGAGTCGCCTTATTCCCTAGGAGGACTATTCTCCTTTATTTTTCATCACAATCAGTCACTCTGGTGAACTTAGTTTATGATCACTTCATGACTTGAAGCTTCTGCTGACTTCAGTAGGAGTTAGGCCAATACAGATGTTTTTCAGAACTTACGTCTGAAATGCACCTCAAAGTTAAAAATAAAGTTTTCAAACTAAAACACGTGAGATAAAAAACCATAGAAGCTGAGGTAACTGGGAGGCTCACAGGGAGCCTTGAAGCATACTTCAGTTGTGCTCTGGCTTGGTTTTGGGGTCTTTAGCTTAAAGGATATGTCCCCTTTTCATGCAATGAGGCTGAGTCCAAGTCCTGTACAGAATTTTCTGCTAGCATCAAGATTTTAGTTATTTTCCTAGAATCTGAAAGCATGGGGAAGAAATCTAAACTCTCACGTGTTAACTTTTTTGGGAACCTGAAAGTGCTGAACTTGCTGATAGATATTAAGAAGCTTTTCACTGTCGTCATGATAAGTAGGAAACAAAACTTTCACTGAGATTAAAAGTAGTGGAAGTAGAGCTCTAATTAATTTCAGGAGAGCACAGACAGTCAAGTCTGATAATTCTTCTATGGGTTCAAAAGAGAAGAGACTGAAAAAGGCTTTGACTCATCTGTCATTTATGCTGCCCTAGTATACATAGGCTACAGAACTTCTTCTGAGAGCGAACTCAGACTAAAGAGGAATTCTCAAAGCTCATTATACGGTACTTGCAAATGAGTTGAAGTGCTAAGTCTTTGATTTCTGGAGTCGCCAAACACTGGCTCAAATCCCGACCCCCTAGCACACAGCCTACATAACTAGGACATACACTGAGGAAATCAAGAAGAGGGAGATTTTTTTCCTCTTTAAGAGTTTGGGGGAACAATAGAGCCAATTGCATCTTTAACAACTCTCACACATATCTTTTCTCCACTGCAATGGCAAACATATTGATGTATCTCAGTGCCCCAGAGTTTTCTTTCTCTGGCCCTGGGGACACCCTGGTAGCTCCTTCCAGGCTGTAAAGTGTGGGTCTCCCTGTGCAATAGACCCAGTGCCAGCAGGGCTCTGCCTGGGTGTTCAGAGAGACAGTCAGAGCCGGGAAGCTGTACAGCATACTGCACCTATCTGCAAAGATTACCTTGTGGACAAAAATAGGACCATGAAATGTTACAGAGTCCCCAAACTCTCAGCTCCATGCTGCAACACTATCAGCCCAACTCTCATTACCATTTGGTACAACACTGTCCAGAAAGACAGGAGCATTTCAATAGGAACGTATTCTCCAGCCAGGCTATGGAGTGGGCAAGTACCAGAGCTATGTGTCACAGGGTTAGTTTATGGGCAGCCTTGGGAACCTTGAATTCTGAGCCACGGGTGTGCTGTGGGGTAAACCAGCTAACACTGCCATTTCATTCTTATGACCATTTACAGGTGGGTGGGAAGGAAAAAAGAAACATTTTCTTACAAGTGCTTTTCCAAAGTGGTGTCATCTGAACGCAGAGGATTACTCTGTGACATAGACTCTACTGACATAGACTGACATAAATCAATTGCGCTTAAGTACTGTAGCTGCATTAGATCTGGCACAGAGCTTCTTCAGGTCTTCAGAGAACGTATTATTAGTTACTTTTGGCATCACTAGGACTCCTTCATTTCACTGCCAGGAGGCAAAACCTGATACAGTTACATGACTGAAAATATCCTCCCTGTGGTTAACTGCTTTGTGATCGCTGAAAACTCAATGTATGTGCTCTTTTTGTTAGCTTTGTCAGATTGAGCTGCTTTACAATTCAAAAGCTGAGTCAAATTTTATAATAATGCAATTAAAATCATGAGTGAAACCTTCAGCAGTCTCAACAGAAAACAGTCTGAGGTAACGGCTTGGGTGTTTTTCTTAATATGTACCTCCACTACATGGTTCTGCTGTTTGGGGTTGACTATATTTTTTCCAGCTAAGTAGACTCATACTTTGTGGGCTGCTTACAGAGTGCTGGTAACATCATCAAGGCTATGTCTGATCGCTATGCTGGGAGCATAGTAGATGGAAAAGGATTTATGCATGTCAAAACACTCCAGAGAAACAGGCAGCTTACAGCCCAAGGGGGCAGAATCATCCTTTCAGTTAATCTCTGCAGAAAGGTTTTGTAGACACCACATAGGACATCCATCACCAGGGGTTTCCAAGAGGAGAGGAAGAGAGAGGGAGAGTGTGAGCAGTTGCAAACATATCATGAGTAGGGCTTAAAAATATAATCTCTCCCACTTTGTGGAGAACAAATGGCCTAGATTCCCTGTGATCCTTTCTATCTCAGTTGGTTTTGGGGTTTTTTTAACTGTTAAGGCCTAATTTTTTCCTTTAATCCATAGTGGAGAAGCTGCAGGCTCCTCAAAGGTAAATCACAATTCATTTAGTGGTGATTTTCTGGGTTACATGAAAGACAAATTAGTCTCAGGAATTATATGTAGCTATTGGTTTGATTTCAAAAGCTCTTAACATTGAGGGTATGGGTTATCTAATTAGTCTTTTGTACAAAAAGCCTTTCCTTTCTTCTAATGAGGATAGTGTGTCTTCACTATTTTTGTGTTACCAGGTCAGGCCACAAATTAAGTAAAACCTGATGCAGTTGGTTGGCAATCATAACATGGTATTTCCATTTAACATAAGCACATTAATGATTAAATTTGGGGAACATGTTTTGCATATTTTTTCACAATTTCTGCCTCCTCTTTCACAGTCAGAGCAATGAAACAAAGTGCCTATTGATCAGGACAGAAAGTGTCCAGGGGACCTTACAGGATGTTGTTACAAACATGTCTCCAACATAACTTTCTTCTGTAGCTCCCTAGAGGGAAAATGGAGGTGATGTTAGTAGGCTGATCTTGATGATACTAGTCATCTGTTTTTCCTGCCTGGGAAGAAACATATACCACCAGACACCCCTGTGGTCACAAAGAGAAGTGGATAACATCTCACTGAACTTGGACTATAGTTCTTACATCTTTTGCCGAAGGAAGTAGCTCATTATAGTAGTGGGTGCTCAGGCTTTCTTCTCTTAAATACACAGTTGAAGAAAAAAACCACCCTCCCCTTCCCCTTACAGTTAAAAATTTCAGGGCACCTGTTATTTTTCTTTGAGGTCATAAAATTTCTTAATAATCCAAAAAGACACATTTTTTCTCTTGCCTACAGCAGAGAATGCATCTAGTGTCATCCTCAGCCTTGGAACTCCCTTGTGTCACTCAAGGGGCAAAGCAACTTCAATTCTGCTTCCTATTGCTAATTAGAAAGGAAAATAGATTGGTTGGCAATCCTTTATATCACAATTCGTGAATAGGAGGAGCCCAGGGACTATTATTCCATAAAATTAGGGAGCAGTGAAGTTATGGGCTGGTCTAGCAAGGGATACAATTTTTACTAGGGGTTTAGAAACCTAAGCCATGGGTTTCAAGAGCTTCTTGCTCATAGTCCTCAATTTTTAAAGACCTTATGCAGTTTGGCAGGGTCCAAAGTGCAAGATAAACTTGCATTTCAGGTGCTTTCCATCTAAATAAGCCAAGGAGAGGGGGGCAAAACTGAAGGAAGAAGCTCTGTTTTGGGTTTGGTGAACCAGAAGACTGTGGAAGCAGAACAGACACTCCAGATCACAGCTTAGCATGCACCTGGCATGGCTGTGAGCAGGTAGCAGGTGACCTAAGGACACAGCTGATGATGTAGTCAGTTTAGGTTACCCAAGGCGCTGAAGTTACTTGGCTCTATCCATGCTGCCTTGCAGCAGTTCCATACGACAGCTTAACAGTCACCCTCCCTTTAACATCAATGGTAAGCCACTGCTGAGGGGCTTCTCATATAATACTGAGTGCATTTAGAACTTTAAAGGGTAAATCCAAACAAGCAGAAAACCTGCATGCAAAGTTTTTCCTTTTGGTTTTTGTAGAACAGAAAATCTGTTCAAAGCCTTCCTCTTTCTGCTTTAGCATTTTTTTTAATAAGTGCTAAAATATTCTAATGTAATAATATAACTCATGTAATTCTTGACTAAAATTTTGTGCCATCCCACTTTGTGATTTTAACCTTCGTCATGAATGGGCAAAGCTAAAAATGAAGTATTTGAATTAAATGTATTAAATCAAATATTCCTCATCTACAATCCAACATTGAAAGAAGTCTGTAGATTTTTCATCTTTCCCAAAGATCTCATGATTACAACTTTAATATTTCTTTTCTAACCAAATTCTGAAATATTCATTTAATAGTAACTCTGTTGGTGACCATTCCTGGCATTAAGCTTAGATGCAAGGACAGCCACATGAAAACAGGAACGACATAGGCCTGAGTTTAGGCAATAGGAAGTGTTGGAAGGGAAATGAGCTGTCACAGAAGTCCATCATGCATCTTCACTCTTGCTTCATTTTCACAGGGTGTCAGCACAAGCCTGCAATGCTGTGATGAACTGGAGATTGATTTTACAGCCATGATATTTTTGGGGCATTGCAGCTGGGTATTAAATGAGTTCCCCGCTCCAGCCAGTCCTGGTTGCTTTATTTAAGGGAAGGGGCTGCTGTGAGCTTCAGTTCCAATTCTCTGCCTTGCTGTCCCACTTGTACCCCCAACTGCTATTATACCCTGCAACTTGTTTATGAATTTGAGGTCTACCTAACTATTGTGAACTATTCAAGTTTGCATTCCTGTTACAACAGATGCAGTCAAGGGTTCTGGAATGAAAATGCAGAAAGTAACATGAAAGTGTCATTGGAGGACACTAATTTTTTTGTAAAGACAGCATGGGAAAAGCAGCAACTGTGTTTCTTCTGGAATAAGGACTGTCTCCTTTACATAACTACAGACGCCATGTGTGAAGTTTGATCTCACATGGAACTCGAAGAGAAACTCTGCATCTGTACTGTCAGCATGGGCCATGACCCTGCAAACACGTGAGTACTCACACTGCCAGAGCAGCCAGTGCAGATGAAGCCAGGCAAAGCTGTTGACCCTCCATGACAAACTAGAACTGCTACACTTAACCACGCCGTGATGGAGTGCCTGGCACAGATCAGCCGTTTGCTTCTGGCATCCTTTACAATCTGTCACAGGTAGAAGGCAGAGTAAACTCTGAGTAACTACAATTCAGAGGGTGTAATGATAATGCAGTCCTGTTGCTTGCTTGAAGGCCAGTGTTGCCTGCAGGTAGCTGCCTTATCACTACTTTGAGACTGTAGTAATGTCTGTCCTTTGTGCGCTGGAAGTCAATTACTCCCCTTACTGAAGGACAAGCCCTTTCCTCTCATCTTTTTGCACATGGCCAAACAACTATATAAGAACAGTAAGCAACAGATGCCATCAGCACAAATACATTAGAACAAATTTACATCTATAATTTTACGCTTCACTTGTTCACTAACTGAAAAGGCTGATTTCTAAAACAATGCACAGATCACTATGATAATGTCTAGTTACTTATTTGCACTACTTTTGAACCTGAAAGCTTCAGCCAAGAATTCGTGTTGCAGTGCCCAAGGTCTTAAGTGAGGGACTACCCAGCTGCCAGCTAAGTGCTAGTCCTCAGTGAAGGAGGCCTGGTTATCATGTGCAGCAGGTTCAGGAGAGAGTGAATTCACCAGCCTGGGACTGTGTGTCGGTGCAGATGCACAAATGGACCGGTGCAGTAGATGACTGTGAGATCACACAGGAAAAAGGTGCTTACAGGGAACAAAAGGCAGAGTCCAGGGAGTCATCAGAGCAGTGAAATGAGGTTTAATTACTTTGGCAAAGCTTGCATTTTAGATTGTTTTAGTTTGCAGTCATCTTCATAACACATACAATATGGAATGAGGTAGTTGTATGGTGCAGTCACAGCAGGAGAAGATATAGAAAAATATTTCATTTTCAGGACTATGTCAAACTTAATTTGTAGTTGTCCATTTTCTTTTCGTTTTCCACTGTGATCATTTTCATTCTTGCTTGCTCATCTCCACAAGTTTGTACAGTATGCTAAGTGGAACATCTGCTTATCACTCATTATTTTTCTGCTCATTTATTCTGGGTTCACTCAGTGTGATGAATGGGGTAAAAACAGAAAAAAAATTTAGTTTTAGTTTATGGAAGGAATACACCCAGCTGGGGATGTCTCACTTTCCTAAGAGTGAACCACTTTGGAATACACCACCTCAGCAGACAGCCAAGCATGCATCAGTAGAATAAACTACCTTCCTCACAGTTCTCTCTTCTTGCTGGAATCTTGTATCAACACTTACAGAGTGAATGCCAAACATCACATGTAAATATCATTAAATGCTCTACACATCTTATTTCTTCAGAAGTATTTTTAATTGATAGAAGTACTTCCAATTATTCATGTTTTTTATTTTATGTTTATTGAAATACTTTTCCTTGGCAGGAAAACAACTGTTATTTGCACATAAAAAAAGCTATTAGAAGCAATTTAGCCCCGTGAGCATTTATCTAGGTATTTGTGTGGCCCCTGGCTATATGAATGGGTTCTTATGCAATAGGATTTAGTAATCTGCAAACAGATTTAATGAGTGCCGACCAAGAGCTCCCTAAGCAAACCTCCACACATGACAAATCAAATATACAATTCAAAAATAGAAACTCAGCATAAGGTTAGAGTTTTATAGAAATATTATTCCACTTTTTTGTTACATAAATCCCTGAAGAGTGAAGAACAGAGGAAACTGCTTGGTAAACAGGCATAAAAATTCTATTCTGGAATAATTTGGTGACTCAGGAACTTACCTGAGACACCACATACCTGGGTTCACAACCTTACCATGTCCTATTCTGACAAGAGTTTTGAACCTGTTTGTCCAGGGGAAACCTCCTAATGATTATCTATTTGCTGGTCTGCTTTTGTATTCTCATAGTGACAGGAATTTAAGGAAGAGCAAATCTCCATTAAAAGATGAGATGAGTGAATCAATGTTTTTGTTTGGAAAGATGGTATATCAAAAACCCCAAGAAACCCCAAACCCTTTATAAGTTCTACTTCCAGAGACACTAAGGGACTTTGGAACCAGGGTGTGCAGAGGGAGGCTCTTCTTCCCAAGGGACCCTGCATCAGCCTGAGGCTGCCAGCGCAACCCCTGCAGGTGGAGGTCCCTGCTTTGCAGAAAGCCCCTGTCAGAGGCTGGCCAAGGAACTTTTGGGGTCCAGCTTAGAAATGGCAGCAGGAGCAAACGAAAGGGAAACTTCTTAGGAGGATCTCAAAAGCAAAACAGCATGAAATCAAGACAACTAATAAGAATACATCCTAGTGGATATTTTAGATCTGAGGGACTGAAGGAGAGAAAAGGTACATCGTTCTTTATTTACAGACTCAGGTTACTTGATATTCTGTGATTTGAATTTAGGTTTGAGAGGCAGGGGTAGAGAGAAAGTAACATTTAGACTGTATTGTAGCAGAGCAAGGATCAAAAATGGATGAATAGCTGGGTGGCTGCTATATGAAATTTGCTCTAGGCAGAGGAGGAAATGGAAAGCAATCAAAGTGAAACTGCCACATGTGTAGCAGCAGAACCTGAAGTATGAGCTATAGAGGTACAAGGAAGAAAATACGCTTAAGTTGGGTGAACTTTGAATTATTGAAAATTGGAAAACTAGAATCTTATCCTCAGGATTTTAAAATGAGAGCAGAAGGAAATGAGAAATTATTTGAAATAGGAGAGAAATTGCAGCACCATGTCTCTTGTATTTAAGAACTGAACAACAAAAGCATGGAGAAAGAAAAGCCAAGGAGTAACACTTACATGTCTACATTCATGATAAAGTTATCTTAAAGAAAAAAGATCATCAAAACCTGATAAGAGCACCCTTCAGATCATATTCTGTGAATATCCTAAACTGTCCCGTGACCTCTCACTCTGTGTTAGACTAAAGGTTGTTCCTGAGCTCCTGACTGCATTGAATTGGGTTCTGATCACTTCACGTCATCAGCAAAAAAATTACTTTTTTAACTTGACCTGAAAACAAACAAGACTGGCTTTTACTACAATAGGAAATATTGGGATCGGTCTTGCAGTGACTCAGAGATTGACAGGGAGAAATTTTATTTCATCTTACTCAGAGAACAACAACTTGGGACAAGAATATTAAAGTTTTTACTATCGCTCTGATGAGTGCCACAATTTTAATACCACAGCTTTAATATTCACACGATAGTACCAAGAGAGTTTTGGTAAAAAATCACCAATTACTGTTGGAGTCAAAGCAGAGATGCCATAACTCACACAGTAGTGCCCACCTGAAGTCTGGTGTTGGCTGCTGCAAGTAACCTCCACAAAATTGAAGGAGCCAGGCTGCCATGTCAGTGCAGCCTTCTGCAAAAGCACAAGCTGGAGCTAAAGCAATTATATTTGTCCACATGGATATTTACTATTAAGCTGAGAAAACATAACCTGGAAGGCATCCAGAGTGACTGAGGCAATGCCACAGGAAGGATTGCACTGTGAAAGTGTGAGTGCTCAGAGCACTAAGCAGGTGTGCATCACACTTGTTCAGCTTTATGATGGAAAATACATCTCTTTGATATGTTCATTGCATAGCAAGTATAAAAGCACAGATTTGATTTATCATGGAATGATGCTGATGCAAGACAAACAATGTCAAAACATTCTCTCCTAGAGTAAATTGCCACAATGTTTCCCACATTGCAAATCCTTGAAAATGAGAAAAATTCCCAGGAAGATTTGTCCCAAGAGACATATCAGCATGGAAAGCTTTATCCCAAAGAGTTGCTTAAAGTTTTCTTATAAGAAATTTTAAATGCCATTTCCCCAGTAATTCTTCATGGGCCAGCTTGCCCAAGTTCAACGCTTTACTGTATCTCTACCACCCACAGAGAGTACCTATGACATTCCCATTTCTCCTATCGCATATGGTATATGCCAAGTTATCAAAACCCCCTTAATAGCATGAGATAAAAATAGAAGGATGAATTGTTGTCACTAAAGGAATATGGATAGGCCAAATCTGTGAGGAAGACTCTGAAGTAAATCCTTCCATAGCCAGTTTTCACTGCATCAAATGACCCATCCTTATGAAGATGTATCAGTAGATCTTACAAACATGTTGAGGGGAACTTAAAAAACATTTTTGCATCATGAGTAGCCACCTCCTTTTCTGATAGCTACTCTGCCCCCTCTCTTCTTCCCTCCCCCTCCATTTTAGACATCCGCTCACCATAGTTTTCACAGGCAAGTTTTCTTCTCTCTACTTTTTCGTCTTTTAGCACGCTCAAGCCTTATTTAAAGAGAGCATGGGTGAGTGCATTCTTTCAGGAGTCAATGCCACGTAACAAACCACATTGTTCATCCTGAGGTAATCCTTGGAGGTGTGCCTTGTACAGCTGATGCCCTTGACCCAGATCCTCTCCATGTCCATCCAAAAAGATCAAGGCAACCTTGAGAAATCTCATTTAGTTTTCAGAGTTGGATCAACTGTTATATCCTTTTTAAAATTAATTTTCTAAAAGGACTGAAGCAGACTGCTTAATGGCCTAGTAACCAAAGCACAGTGATCCATGGAAATCTCTTCATCATTGCTCTGATGAGGTTCCTACATCCAACTTATCAGCTGAGCACCTTCCAGTCAGCATTAGAAAACACAGCCAAGGTCTGTCACATGCTGTTTGTTCCGATCTCTGCTCCTCACTCTCACCCCCCGCTTCCACTTTTCCCCAGGCTTGTGCAGCAGAGTCCCTCGCTTAGGTAGCTTTTTTAACCCTTGAGAACATACATATCTTTGTGCTATAGGTTGGAGGATGTGTGACTTGTTCTTGGGATAAGTTTTGTTGAAAGCTACAGCAACCTCTAGCTTGCAGGAGAATGTTTCACTGTCTTTAAGGCTGCCCCAGGAAAGATTCATCTTCTTTCCAGGCTTGCATGTAAAAGTGGGCTTACTGACCTGCAGGTTTGGCTAACAACTCACCAGGACACCAACGTAGAGCAGTGGGGAATAGATTAATTGAGAGTGTAAGACTTTTTAGACAGAGTCTAGATCCCTGTCCAGTGCTGCTATTGCTAAAGGTGCTACAGGCACGGCTGCTCTTGGCAAAGTCTCAGGAGGCCCCTCTCTGCCAGCTCTGCTGGTGCCCCAGTGCTGTGAGACAGTGCAGGTGCACGGTCAGCTGGGCTTCACAACAGAAGCAACACCCACACAGGGCAGTTCTCAGGGCAGCCAGTGTGCTGCTCGCAGCCCTCCTCACAGCTCCACCGCTGCTGGAGCCCAGGGAAATGGTCATGCTGTGCCAAACTGCCCCGCACCAAGTGCGGAGAGCAGTCAGCAATTCCCAAGTGTGCATGGAGGAGCTTGCTGTGCACTGTTGCATGAACCAAATATACCCTTTGAGAGCAAAATAAGGGTATCTGTTCCCCATTCAATTTCCCAAACACTCAGAGTAGGAGCTACTAGGATTTTGCGTGTTAAAAATGAGGGTCTGCAGAACCTTACAGAAGCATCAGCATGTAAAACGTGGGTGTGGCCCGAGGACCACTCCTACCCTCCAAGAGCTGGGGTTGGAGAGGTCTTCCTTTCTCTGCAGTGCATTGAGGCATTTTCAGCCATTGTTGTGCCAGATGACAAGGTTGAATAACTTCTCATCCCCAGAGGCTGCTAACCAAGCTTTGTAACAGTTTAGTGCTGCTCTGGGAAAACCTGAGGCATTTTCTCTAGCACACTATTAAACAGAAGTTTCTCTGTTTAGGTATTTCACTGCTGGCTGGGATGCAGGACCCTCCTGCTCATGCTTTTCTCTCCCATAAAGTTCTGCAGAGCCCAGCAGGGGTAGGACTTCAGTTTTTCTGCCTTGGGAAGCTAACACAAGCATACTCTGCCCACCCCCCCCGCCCCCTCCTTTGCACCACTCACCATGCTGAAACACAAGGATTTTCAGCACAATAGCTAAAATCTACTTTTCTCCTCAACAACATATCTTCAGCATATTTTTCTTGCATCAAGCTGGTAAAATTTTCACTTGTAAAGTGTTTCCAAGTTAAACTGATCTGGTTCCTCCTTCCCAAACCCATCCATGATGTTTTTTTCTTTACACAGAAGCCCCACAGGGCACCAGCTCAACTCTGCTCTTCTAAGATACCCTTTAGGGCATCTTCCCACAGATGATTGAATCTGAACTCTAGATGTCTGCAGGCACAACCTGCAGCAGCAGATAATTAAAGTACAAGCAATACTGTATGGGTTTGAGTACAGACCTGCAGAATTTCCTGGCTTAAAGCCACAGCTCAGTAGGCCCTGTCAAGGATGAAAGCAGAGATTTATGTCCTCAGTGGTCAAAGCTGAGGATAGATTCAGAGACTATTTAAAAAGTAAAAATTCACTTTCTGGTAGGGAAACAAGAGGAGGAATGGCACTCTGTTGCCATGAAATGAGAACACCCCACAGGCACAGTCAGTATGTGAGTACTTACATGAGACATAGCCCAGTAAGAATCAGTCCCATAACCCCTCACCAAAACCCTTTCCAGAAGGGAGTCACCAGTGTTCTACAAGCCTCCAAGAGGTACAAGCAGTTGCACTGATAGATGCTCTCTTCCCTAGAGCCTTTGGGCAAGTTTACATAGGAAGTAAAAGCAAAACAGATCTCCTTCTATCTCTTCCTCTGCTCCTGGCTATAACATTTCTCATGGAGCACAAGAGTTTCTTTGAAGTTTCTTCACCTGTAAGTCCAGAATGTGGGTCATGCTTCGATGAAGTCCTGAGGATCCCAGATCTGCAGCTGAGCTCCTGGCAAGGGAGCTACCAAAGATGCCACACAGGATGCAAGTCTGTGTGTAGGCCAGTGGTTTGCCTTCAGGTAGCCAGACCCCAAAGGGCTGCAGTCAGGCAGAAAGATGGCTCATTTCAAAGGGCCTCTCTAGTCTGCCAAATCAGCTTCCTCAGATGAGAGTGCATCCACTTCTGCCAGCCCACACAAGAAATGATCCCCCCAGCAGCAAATGTTATCATTCTCTACAGGGGAAGCACACTCCTGCACAGATTTCTTACCTTTCATTACTCACAGGGATCCCCAACCAGTAATACTGTGATGTCTGCAGCTTATCACATTCATTTCTTCCCCACCGTTCTTCCACTTGCACTCTCCCACGAGAGGTACACTCTCACTGCCATGGAAGCAGTGGACTTGCCTGCCTATCTCATAAGTGCTTCCAGTTCAACACCGTGCTTATATTGCTCCAGCTACTCCAGTGCCTTGTGAGGGGCTTTTTGCCTGCATATTTTAGGTAAATAGATCACCAGGTCATTCTTATGGAAGCTTCTACAGATGTGCTGTGTTTGGAGAAGATGATAGAGAAGTAGCTAAATGAAAATGGGTTGAGGGGATCTCGATTTCCTGGTGCCATTTATGTAAGAAATAGTCCAGTATCCCACTCATCTATAGAGCTTTCCACTGCAAGATCTCAAAGCATTGATTTTGTCTTACAAACAACTGTGAGAGCTGAGAACTCAGTTAAGGTAACAGGGAGCCCCATCCTCCCATTTCTGCCATAGCCTCACCTTCCATCTTCTGGCAAGACTCTGAATTTCCTTGTTTGCTTCTTCAGCTCCACCCTACATGTGCCTCTCCAGAAAGATGACAGAGGGGCAGACTTAGCAGCAGAAAAGGATTTCATGGCACATGCTTAGCATGAGCCTTAGAGCATTAAAGGCAGACCCTCTTCCTCACACTTATTTCAGGAGCCAATACCTCATAAATCCAAGGCTGTAATTAATATGTTTTTCCTCTAACAAAACAACTCTAAAGCCATCTACTCCTTGTTACCAGTGCTGGCAAACTGAGGCACTTTCTTAAAGGGTAGGCAGAAGACCATGGGGACCTTTACTCCTTCAATAAAAGGAATTTTATTACAAGCTGCTCTTTCCTTTTTGTTCTCCATTCAGCATACATGGCAATGCCATCTGATGTATTCACAATTAATTTATTAATTTCTGGAAAAGAGGTATCTTATTTTATAGCCTTGACACAGACACATTTCACTGCATTGCCATGAAGAAAACAAATGCAAGGGATTAAACAAAAACAGCTTCCAGCACTGGTCTTCCACAGTCATTGATTTTAATTGGAACTCACTTCCACAGAGTTGCCTTCAGAGACAGCAGCAAGAGATCTCCACCCTGGAAGTGCACATGCTCCTCCTCCACAATATTTGCTGGGCAGGCACAGAAATGTGGGTCCAGAACTCCCATATCTGAGACTTGCCAGGAGAGCTGGCATGTGGGCAGAGCAATTGCAGCTGGTGGGAGAACAAGGTGTATGAAAATAGACTATATTTTATTTGCAGAGAAGGAGTGAGGAGAAGGCACTCAGGTCTTGCTTCATGAGACCCCCTGATCCCAGAGTGAAACTTGCTGCTTACACCAAGTGTAAACAACCTGTGGCTGTCATCCCTCCCTGGTTCAGACTCTCAAACCCCTTTGCAACACATCAGCCTGGAATAAATAGCCCTATAAACAAGGACACTCTCAGATGGTCACACTGGGTGAGACATTAAATGTCTCTACATGGCCAAGTCATATACAGAAGAGAAAACAAAAGACAAAAAGAGGAGGAGGGAAAGATTCCTGCAGAGGGAGTTGGCATTGATCTACTAATGGCTCCAGCCCAATCCTCTTTAGAGAGAAGTGCATTCCTCAGTACAATGTTTACATCAGTACCTGCAGTATTCCTGCTTATCTTTTGCCTTTTTAGAATCCATGTTAGCAGGTAAATACATGCATACAGGGCATTTAGCTGATCCCAGACAAAGGCAGTGTGTGTTAGGGCTGGATTCAGCCACACCACACCTGCCAGGGTGCCCACAGAGCCACGCTCCTCACATGCCAGCATCAAAGGGGTGAGTCTAGACTCTCCTGCCCTAGGGTATGTGCAACCTTGCCAAGGCCATGCCGAGACTGTTTAATCCTATTAAAGCATAAGATGGAAGTACACAATACTCATTAAAAGAAAATAACTTGCTTTGTTCCTGAGATCTGAACCCCACAGAAGCAGATACTGTGGGATAACCCACCATTATTGATCTCTGCAGGCAGGGCTTGCCATTCCCAGCTCCACTGCCAGGAGAAATCCCACAGCCCTGCTCTTTGCTCCCATGTGAAAGAGCCAGGTTTAGAATCCCTACTCAGGACAAATGCCAGAGCTAGAGCACATGTATTTCCAAAGGTAAAGTGCAAATGTGAGGGTCCAGCTAGTTTCTTTGAGTGCTGCTTCACAGGCACACAGGGCCCATATGGAACCACAGCCAGTTGTCACTGTCCCCACACTGCCTTTCTCACTGAAAAAGTACCAGACAGACAAAATTTTAGCTAGTTGTATAAGTCAACAAACAAATCTTTTAGGAATAGTAATTATTTAGCAAAAGGTGGAAAAAAAGATCTAGGTAGATGGGCTGTGCAAATTCATCCAGATCTTCAATGCATGGAAGGGGCAGGAATGCAATAGCATGTGGAGCTTTTCTGCAGCATCCAGCTAAAGTGCAGGATTCAAGATTTCCAGTGGTTTTAGTTGTCTCCAACATTTGATTTAATTTGTTAAACTACTGAAACATGAAGATGCTTTCTCCTTCCAAAACTATTTATTTTTAAGATACCCATGCTGCAGTGCAGCAGACATTGTTGATTGCATATCACCTTACTAATGAAGTGATGAAATCAAGCCTTGTTGCTTTTGTTCATTCCACCTATAATAATCTGAAACAATTCCTTCCAGTCTCATGCCATTCGGAAAGACAGAGCTGTTTGTATCCAGGTAACCAGTGCTGGCACCACAGAGGTCACTGCAGATGTGTGCCCAGGAACAAATCTCCCCCAAGCTCGTGAAAGGGCCAAGAAGGAAGGGGCAAACCCTCCTAAAGCAGTAACACACCTGACCCTATAGAAGCCAATACAATTTTCTGCCACGTTCCCCACAGAAGCCTGGGGGGGAGTGTCCAGGTACTGGACTGCTTTTTGGACACCTAGAGCTGTGCAACAACAAAACCCCACAAAAAAAACAAAGAGAAAAAGAAGCAGGAGAACAGCAGCAAGGGGAAGACACACATACACATGCAACCAAGAGTTTAAATGGTTTTCATTCCTTCATGCATATTTCCTGTTTTGTTTCTCTGCATGTCCAAGTACTAGAGCATTGCCTCCCTGCCTTCTGACAACAGAAAGTCTGCCCCACAGTAATAACCATAAAACCTGTTATTTAAAGGAACTACCAGCTGATCCTTCTTCCCTGCCCCTCAATCAACTGAGCAGTCATTCTTCCCTTCCCCTTGGTGCTTGCCTCAGGTGCTTGCCCCATTAGATCTTCACTAAGGGTATTAATTCACTCTGTTGCTGAAGAATCACCACAGATCTTTCCACGCTCTCGGTGTCCACTAACAGTTTACATAAAGCAGAAATCCCCCATTCTCTTTACCCAGGAATGTCTTTTTAAGAAAGTGATATCAAAAAACTCCATTAATATAATTTTCTTTACAATAAAAAAAATATTACACAACACACTCCCTTCACATAGCCAACTGTGAGTGTTTTTTCTTTTCAGAGGGCGTGTAGTCAGTTATTTCTTAAGAAGGTGCTTTATATGCTCTCCAAGGCAGCATTCACAGTATCCCACATATCCCGGTTGTTGCTATGGAAATCATCTCTCCGTAAGCTGATGTGCAAATGCAGGTCTCATTGCTGAGCAGAGAAGCTAAAGGTGTGCATGAGTCAAACTATTTGCTGTGCATTATTCCTCTGCAGCCTTGCTGCTGCCAGGGGATAGGAAAGGAACAACTAGTGTCTGCCCAGAGGGTGCCTCTAACAAGGAGCTGTGGAGAGCTAGCAGTGCTGGATAGTCACAGGAAGGTTCTGGCTGTCACCTGCAGCCAAGCACAATTTAGTCATTCAGCTCATCTGCCCTGGGTGCCATGGAAGTAACAGGATACAGGTACTGGAGGTACAAAACAATTCATGATGTTTTTAAACACTTCAGGGGGAAGTTAAGTCACAATGTGCCATCATGGCTAGGAGGCACAAGTCCCCTGTCCTGTCTGTAGGCCTGTGATCCCTCAGAAAAGTCAATGAGAAAATTAGACTTTTGGCAAAGTCCTGCTGGTGGCTACAGAGAGGCAGAGACTGAAGAATGCTGGAGATCCCGATGACTCTGGCGAAGCAGCAAGACCAAAAGGGAAAAACATCTACAAAAACCAAGCTTCTTCACATATGCTGTGTCTGGCAACTTGACTAAACATGGTTTTTGTGCTCCTGACTACCTATGAATAAGCATTAAGGCGGATATTGGAGTACTCCCAGTCAAAACACAGCTTGATGCCAGCAGGCACTTTTCAGAAACAACTGCTGCCCTTTCCAAAGTAATAGAAACAGAGGAACCTGCTGCCTCCAAGACTCAGCTCCTGACCATGAGTGAGGATGCAGCCCATGGGGCAGAGGGCACATGGGGGCAGGTGCAGAGCTCCTCTGTGCCCCACTCCAGCCAAATAGCAGCACTTGTCTGCATATGGGAGGCTGGGAACGTTCCAACACAAGCATCCCACACCCCTTTCCCCCTCCCCTGAAATACTTGGCAGTAATTTTCATAGATATATTGCAACAAGTAGGAGGTCTCAAGACAGCCCCCATGCCTCAGTGGTTTCTTAGTTCATCTCTTCTGCAGCCTGATGGGAGGAACTGGGATCAAAGAGGGAACAAAGGGTGTAATGAACTCAGATTTATAGCAGGTTTTTAAGGGGGGAGAGGGGGGATTATTTTTGGCAAACGCTAGATTTGCCATCTGAATATTCAAGGTTTTTTTTTTCTTTCAAATGAAGAACTAGAAGGCTGCAGCAGACAAAGGAAGATCCATCAAAAAAAGCAAACATGGGATTTCTTCCTTCACCCCCCTGAACAAATTGCTCCTGCAGAAGAGCAACAAGCGGTCCACCACACGAACTTCAGGTTTCTATTCACATCTTACCTCCTTTATCACTGCTCTACAGATAACAGGTGCTATATCCAACCTCTCCTCTGAATTACCTTCTATCCTAGACATTAGGAAGCTCTTAGAAGCCAAGCAAACAGCTTCAGTTACAGAAATTTGTGAAGTTTTTATACCACCCTTTTTTTTTTTTTTTTTTTTTTTTTGGTCAGTCACCCTGGGGAAAGGCAGCTAGTTAAAGAACAGATTCCAAACACCCAAACAGAAGTCTAAACTTCTACACAACATCTTAGATCACAAAGACAATAATCTCAAAGCACAACTCCTGTGAGGTACATTATAAATGACAACTAAGCACAGTAAACAGACTGCAGCATATCAGTGTAAACAAAGCAAGCAGATCTCCCTCACCCTTACCTCAATTCAGAGCTAAAAGCGAGTCTGCTGTCACCCAAAGCTGCTCCACTCCTGCTTGCTTTCTCAGTGGAGATGGTCTGGTCTCCTCTCCTCTCTTACGAGTTACCTGCCAGAAGGGCAGCTGGTCCCTGGCCCTTAGCAAAAACACCTGGTTCAGCACAGCTTGCTAGCAGAGCACAGGGGTGGCTGGGACTTAAAGAACACAGTTAATGATTATTTATAAAGATTATTGTAATTTTAACTATCTGTGAGCTGTAACGGGCATTTTTCTGGTTAAAAACAGCTTACTTGATCAATACTTCCTAGTATGCTACTAAACTCTTACATCATCTATTGAAAATACAATGATAAGCAAATAAAAGTGTTTCCAATTGCTTTAAGAAGATATGGTATGAATGTAAATAAATTATGCTAAATCATACTATCATAGAGAAGTATCTTGTGATTTATAACTGCCTACCTTATGTAAATTAATGCCCCACAATTCTGCAGCCTGTGGATAGTCGTCTTTTGTGTTGTGATATGAACACACATACTATGCTTCAAAAGCTTCCAATTACGTGGGTGGGATTTGGAGAATACAAATGGCATAAAAAACTAGAGGGGTTTATTTCAGGAACACCTTAGTATGATAGAATGTAGTATCAAGATTAGAGGTTATGAATTAGATTTTCATTTTCACTGTCTTGTTAGAAAGGATATAAAAGAAACACTGAAGGAATAGTAGAGATACAGGAAAGAGCAAAGTATACTCTTGCATTTAATAAAATTCATCACCATTCCTCTTATTTTTAGTATAATGGCATTCATAGTGAATCATATTGTGACCGTAAATTTAAGAAATGTGATTTTGCATGGATTTGGAATGATCTGTTTATAACATTCGTAGGTGCAGGCACAATGCCACTGTCAGAGGGACTGGGAAGGATTCTTCTCATGCACATGAAAGCCAAACCCTATATATTTACATTCTGAACAAGTTCCTGAATTTGCTAATCATTAGGGTTATTTCTCCCTTCTCAGCTGCATCATTTCATGAAAACTGTTTATTTCTTGGCAGTTCAGAGGGTGAATTTGAGCTAAAATGCTCCTTAAAATATTTGATGCTCTTCCTTAACAGATGTAAGTGAATTTAGAAATCCAGATCAATGAAGTGATAGATTGAATTCAGTAGTTTTCTAAGATCATTTTCTTCAACAAAACCCAAGCCAAACTCAGAGGCAAGGTTTTTGCAAATATTGAGAAACATAATGTTTTCAGGGATTGCTTTATTATAAAGGGAAAGATTAAGTTAGTACATGTCAAGAGGGAGGATGCACATCAGAGAAAGGGGAAGAGGTGTTGCTGGCTCAAAGATCTGCTAACTTTTACTTTTTCCATGGAACAGACACTATTTTTCTGCTTTGCTTGAGAAAAAGTTCTTTTAGCTATGGCAAAACTACTCAAAAAAGGACTTTTACCCCTTATCTCTCTGTAAGAATTCCACCTTATGTGTGTGATGACAAAAGGAGACACAAAATACATGTCAGTGCCAAATCCTAGAATTAAACTGCAGGGGAGAAGGAGGGTTTGTCAGTGGGATCCTGTACATCACACTCTGTATGAGGCAAACTCTAAGATATCCAAAGCTCCCAGCTCTGATTAACTCCCACAGGAGAGTAGTGACTCAGCACCAGGCAAGAGATCCGAGTGCATTTCAGGGTGAGGCCATTTCCCTACGTGATAGCAAATATTGCAGTGCTTCTTTAAACTGATTCTATACACATAAATATGTTGTAATAAATCTCATCCTCAACACATCAATCCAAAATTGGTGCTCTCTTGGCTGAACATTATGCAACTTGGCTTCACTTGACCAGCAACACACCCTGAGGGTCAGATATAGGGGGGATATTTTCATCTGACTAGACTGTTAGTGAAACCAAATACTACCCATCTTTCCCTGCCACTCCCCTTTGTTGCTGGATTTATTTTGTGAGAACAGTTGTCCTGTAAACAAGAAAGAACTCATGTGGTTGTTTTTGTCATTGCAAAAATAATCCCAGAACCTGTTAAAGGATGATAGCATCTAATGCAGTGTGTCCTGTCCTTCCACGGGAAAGGCACTGGCCTCTAATATTTTTTTCTCTTACAAAGCAAAGAAAGCAGGTGATGTTTCATTCTCTTCTGTCTGAGCTTGAGTTCAAATGTCTGTCCATCAAATCTAGATTTAGAGCTGGAAAAAGACAGACAATCACATCTGATTATCTGATGCACCAATTCTACTGATTCAGGATGGCAATATGCAACCTACTACTTCAAGAGGAAACCTCTGGTTATTTGGCTGTTGAGCACAGACAAGCTGTTGTTGTGCACACAACAGAATTGTTCCAGGTATTCTCCCTAAGTCTAGCATATCCAGGATGTGTCTGAACAGGACATAAAATCAGCTGTGTGAGGAGCAAAGTGCCCTGAAGGCACTGGTGCCCACACAGAGCGGGTCCAGTGTCTGTACCAGCTATGATGTCTGGGGTGCATTGCACTTTTTGTCACTGGCTGGCACTGCACCCCTACACATTGCAGTAGTTTCTCTGTGCTTTACAGCTCCTCAGGCTGTTTGTGGTGTCTCACTCTATCTTAACAAAAAAGAAGATTTTCGTAAGATTGCAAAGTTCTAGGGGTTGGAAAATTGATTGATTCACAGAAACATTATTTCAGGTTAGCTCTACAGTGTAAATCAGTAGAAAGCATGTTCTTCCCAGAAAACTGGCTCAGGATTACTTGAAGCTCAGTTGGTTGGAGCATGATGCTAATAATGCCAAAGTCATGGTTCAATCACTGTATGGGCCATTCACGTAAGAGTTGGACTCAGTGGTCCTTGTGGGTCTCTTCCAACTCAGAATATTCTGGGATTCTGAAGAAAGCCATTTCAGAGCAATCCAGCAGAAACTTCACATTGGTCGGCAGCAGGTCGCCCACCTCCATTCTTCAACAGAATAAATCCTCCTTGTGTTTCCTCCTGATGATACCAAATATCAGTACAAAAGGCACATTGCCTTTGGAAGCACAAACTTGCAAGCACTCTGGAATGGGATGCGCGTGCCCCTTGTCCTGCTGTAACCAAAGCTGATTTAAATGCAATTCACAGACAGGGCTGCTACACTTACACTTTCTCTCTTGCAGTGAGACACAGTGGCAGCTACTCAGTACTGGTATATCTACAGTGTTAGAAAACAGTAACTTGATCCAAAGAAATCATCAGCAGGGGTCTGAACTTACTGCTCAGTGACAGCAGTTCCTGGTCTAGGAGTACAGCTCCAGATGATGTTAGGATGACACATCCCAGCCACAGTGGAGAATACACAATTGTCCCCACATGACACGAAAGGTGACACTGTCCGCAGCACACAATTTTAGCCGTTAGACATTTGTTATGAATATCTAGCAGCTGCAACTGGGAATAATTTCTAGTGTGAAGGTCTTGCATTCCCTGTGCAGAGACATTAGAAGGGGGAGTCAGCAGCTGCTGAGGTTTAGTCCTCAGCCAAATCCCGGCAAACTTCTGACCCTACATGTTTTCCCTGGACTTAGGGGCTCCATGAACCTGCAGCTCCAGAGGCTGTGGAGGTGGTGTTGCACTTACTCTGATCAAGAAGTGTGTTTGTAGCTCCATGTTCAGCTCCTCAGAGCAGCTGAGTTTGTCCACTTCTCACTGATGCTTCTGACAGTTACTTGGCTCCTCTTTCTCACTTGTGACTGTTATGACTAATAAATACATCCTGTTGTTTCTTAAAAGGTGCTACTAGGAGCTATTCCCTTTCAACCCTTGTGCTCAAGCCATCTTAATGAGAGAGGAAGTATGCTAAAATAGAAGAGAACTCGGCACTAGTTCAGCCCAGCAGAAATCTCACAGACAACTGTCCTTGCAAGATGGGAAGATATGACTGCGGAAACTAATCCATGTTTAGAACAAGCAGCACTTGGTGAAACTTCAGAGAAGTGAGCAGGACTGGTATTAGTAACTTGTTCTTGTCAAATGGGAAGTCTTGCAGTTGAGATTTTGTGTTTAATTGACTTAGGAAAATACTGTCCTGAAAGAGAAGTTAAAAGCCTTGGCACAGAGACAAGCTGTGCATTTCAACGTGGTGGTTTGTGGTAATTTTATTGCATCTAGGGATGATTTCCGTATGGATGCTCTGCTTCATGTGACAGTTCTTCATGAACCATCTCACTGGCTGACAGCACACAGCCAGCAGGACAAAAGTGAGATAAATTTGCTGTGTGCTGGTCAAAGAGGGTGAAATCATTGATTTTCACCTTGAGACAACTAAGGCAACCAGGGTCAAGTCCAGTACAACTATAGCACAACCTTCTGACATGATGCTGAAGGTAGCACCTATTTCATGGTTACTGGGTTTTCAAAAGGCAGACTAACCTATGATTTTGTGATTTCTGTTTTTAACTGATGGTGCTCTTATATTGCAATGGAATAGCTCAAGAGCTTCTCCTTTAATCTTCGTCTCTGTTTTGGACTTATTAGCTTCAGCCAGCTGGGTTTTAGCCACTTGAAGGTAAGAGCTGATTACTGGAGAAGCTTCAAACTCATCTATGACATCTCAGGAGACTACAAATTTTAGGCAATAGACTTCAACTCATATAAGTTATGAATGAAACCTATACTACGTGGAAAGAGAAATAGATATAGTATTCTGAAATGCACAGGGAAAATTTATCATTTCATCCCAAAACCTTTGAATTATTGGTTTGAATGAAAGGTTGGAAGTATGAAAATTTAAAATATTCATCTGTTCAGTTTTGTATTTTTAGGCTTATACACTAAAAAAAATCTATAGGTGCCAGATGGACTGACTCCACCCATCTGTAACTTCATAATGAACATGGAGATACACTCAGACCAAGAGCCTGCAAGTTTCCTGATTCTGTTTCTGAGTTGGTATCTAATCCCCTCCTGATTTCTGACAGCTAAGTGATTGCTACAGCTCACTGGACTTGATTTTATTTTCACTAAGAAATGGGTACTGTAGTCTCAGAGTGCACCATTAGACACCATTTTCAGAAGTGTGCACTTCACTGGAGGACTTCCGTGCCAAGTCAGTGGTTTTGGGACAGTCCATCAATGCAAAATGCTTCGTGTGCGTAAGGAAGACCAGCACTTCACTGCAAGTACAAAACAACCATGGGATTGC
This sequence comes from Corvus moneduloides, assembly GCF_009650955.1. Taxonomy (NCBI): domain Eukaryota; kingdom Metazoa; phylum Chordata; class Aves; order Passeriformes; family Corvidae; genus Corvus; species Corvus moneduloides. The sequence goes on from NC_045483.1 coordinate 16,934,330, forward strand.
TTCAACCTACTAAGGCCACTTACCTTGGCATCTACAGGTGAAAGAGGCAACATCTTACAGGTTCAAAACGTTCCATTTTAGTTTTTCTTTACATAAAAATGTCATAAGGATGCCAATGAAACTCTATCACTTGGTTAAATCAGCTACATGTCCCTGCCATTATTCTTAGACAGTAACAAATAAGAAAATGTTTGGGTTTTTTTTTCCCCCCATTCTAAAGGCTCCATTAACATAGATAACTGAGATCTCCCTGAGTGGCAAATAATCCTATTAATTAATGTTCATGTGAAAAAAAATACAAAGAAAACATACACTTCAAAGGACTATTCATTTGTATGTGAGTGCCTTTAACCCCAATGGAGACAAATGGAAGATGCACATATAAACAAAAGGGAGAATATGTTCACCATGATGGACAGAAAAAGGCCAGCCTGGAAGAAAGTGGAATGCATAGGGGGATTTTAAGAAGGATTACAGATGCCGGTGGCAAATGCACTCAATGAATTCTATCTAGATCAAAGAAAAATAGAATGCTTTGATAAGAGATTAAAAGGTGCCCTTCTCAAATGTACAGCTGTAATTACAAGCAAATAAAATTACATTTTAACCCCATACTCAAGGTATTACTTTTTTCCCCCCTAGTTTTATTTATAAACAACTTCTGGCACCCAGGGAAAAAGACAGCTTTTTCAATGCTGTAATTCTGTTACTACCAGCCACCAAATAAACATCCAATCACTGTTTTCATGCATTTATCAAAAGTTCTGATGGGGGCTATGGGCTTTGGGTGCAGGTGGTAAAAATTTTAGAAAAACTAGGTGACACACTGCAGCAAAAACATAGAGATAACCCAGACAGCAAGGCTGCTGCTTTTCTTGGGTTGATAGTTAAGTATTTACCAACTTGTAATAAAGAGAAAAGCAAAATTGGATTTGCTTTCATCTATTGTCTAGAATAATTTCTTGCCCAAGAACATAATGAGCATGTGCACTATTGCTTATGCAGCTTAGTAAAAAAACAGTAGTTCTTTGAAGACTCAATAGAAAATTAAGCAGTAAAGTCGTAAGTTACTACAACTGTGAATATGCTTTCATCATGTTATACTAAGTGTGAAAGTTGCCCTCCTTTTTTCTCTTTTTGTTAACTTACAGCTATCATGGGAAGATACATTATGACTGCTTCCCTTCAGCAGCAGTGAGCAGGCACCCCAACAGGCATTCTTCAGTGACTGGGACCACAGAACTATCTACAGCTGCTTGATTCAAGGCAGTTCAAATCTGAGCATTTTAATGCTGCAGTGGTCTAGAAATTCTGTCCTTGGAAAAACCACCTTCATATGACTATTCCTCATTTCTAAAAATTTTCAGACAGTAAAAGTCAAATCTGTCACCATGGCCTTATATTTTTCATCTGGGAACTGCTTCATCTACATATTTTTCATCTGAAGGTTGAAATTTACCATTTTCCCCCACTAGTTTCTGGTTGTACAAATCATAAGTAGAAAGTCCTCTGCACTTGCAAAGTACTTTTAGTAGTAGACTTGACTTTCTCAATCAACTGGCGCTGAGGGGTCTAATGTTTTACTTGGGATTCTTTTAGTTCACCAGGCTGGAGGTCTGCTTCACAGAACTGTGTTACCGTGAATGATGCTGTAATGCCTTGAGAGCTCACTCCACTGAGCACTTACTGGTGATGAGAAGATGCTTTTCTCCTCTCATCAATAATTTAGAGTTGATATAGAATGTGGTGCAATTCCTGCCTTAAAAATCCTTAGTGAAAACAGCACAATTCCCAGTCTCATCAGCACTAAGCTATACAAGTTTCCACAAAATCTCAGGCATGAAGCTGAGGGAAGCATGGATGCATACTTTTGGGATTAATTTCTTCGAATTTTCCTAGAAGTGGCATTACAGAGTCTGTGTATGAAGTCCCTGTGTTTGTGCTTCTGGGATAGAGGCCGCACATGGTAGTAGCCCTCAAAAATCAAATTACCATTATAGGACATAGAATACACCAGTAGTGATCTTAGTGCTGGGTAGATGTTCAAAACACATGACAGTGCTTTATTTTGTCTCTTTTTGGAATACAGGTTTTCTCTTGCTCCTTATTTGTTGATTGACAGGCTTTTGAGCAAAGCAGCATCTCTTCTATCTTCCGTCTGTGCAGGTCTCTAGGTCACCTGGTAGGGATTTCTGACAGGAGGTGACAAATGTCATATACGTTTCAAGTGAATTTCTTTTCCCCCCAAAAGACAGGGAAAAAATTTCTACTGCTTTCTGTGATCAAATACTAAAAGAATAAAGCCCAACAGGAATTCCTGAGGATAACCACAAATTCACCTGTACCTGGCTCTGACCTCAACAGTCTGGCATTCTGAGCCAGCACATGCAAACCTGAGTTCAGACTGTGACCATGGGTTTGGCCTCTGACAAATAGGGCTTAAAAATATTGAAAAAGAAAAGGAAAAAGTTTTACTGTACGTATTTGAGCTGGAATTCAGACAAAGTTGTAGTCAGTCAGGGATGCCCAACACTTCCTTGCTTCAGGAAAGCTAGGAGCCCAGTGGAATTTAGACATAAAACATTTCAATATTTCTTTTCCACTTTCTGCCAAAACTAAGAATTTCAGAGAGACTGTATGAAGAAAACAAAATAACTAGCCAAAATACGCTGTGTTTCACAAGCTGCAGTTTCTTGGCAAAGCCCCTGGTGATTTCTCATTTCATCCAAACTAGTTCTCTGACTCATGCTGCTTAGTGGGAAATCAATGTCTTTTCCCTTCCTCATCATGCACCACCATATGAAAACATAAGGTTACTCAACAGAACTTACTGGCCACTCACTCGAAATAAAGACAATCCAGTGGTCTGAATCCAAGTGTCAGAGAAGGCAGTGGCCTCTTCATTGCCATTCAAGCAGGAACCTCTGGGAATGTACTCACTCCTGTGGTCACCCAGCCACAACCCTTGGCCATCAGAAAAATTGGGCACTGAAAATGACAATGTCCTTCATTATCTCAGTTTCTTAATTTTTTTCTTGTATCTGTGAGGGAAAGGAAAGGATGTATTTGTTTTTACGCTTCTTCACCATGAAATTTAGTGTTTCATTTGGATTAATGCTGTCCTGCATCCTCTCCCTCGATGGCGTAGGGGGAGGAAAAAGAAGGATCTTCCCGCTCTATGACTTTAGGGTGAGAACAGCCTATGCCTACACTGTCTTTGCCACACAGATGGTCTAATAAAATATGAAAAAAAAGCAGAGCTCACAGAAAATTTCTCACAGGGTATGTGAGTTAGATAATGGACAGAGCTTCAGGAAGAACTGGCTGGTCCTGGTCACAGCCTAGTCACCTCTCTAGCTCCTCTGGATAACAAGAGATTTTCTGGGAAAAGGCCTACCCCATGGTCTCCTTATCCAGCTGGCTGTGGTGTGAAGATGCCTTTGCTGAGACAAAATAGCTGAGGGGGGGATTTTTAGTATTTTCCCTTGTGAAATAACAACTTAACTAAATATATTGTCTTCAGACCTGGAGAAACCAACTTAGATCATTCACTCCTCTTTCCTCCTTTTGCATGCACTCCCTACACTTTCTGAACCTGAAATGAAACAGAATGCAGAAACCACATGCCAGTTTCATAATAGACTCCTGTAAAACTTCTGTGTTACAGAAGGGCACGAGATTTTTCTCCAAATTCATCATATGACATAAATTTGTCTCTGATTATGAAACTTTGGAGGAAAAGGTGCATTTGCGGTTTTTTGCTTGCCTTTATTTTTTTGTTGTTTTTTACTTACTCTCTTCTCTAAAATGAAACTCAAACTTCTTTTTATTATATGCTATATACATATAACAAACTGAAAAAAAAGAGAAAAATTATTTTCTTATCCTTTTTGTGGTCCCAGAAGTACTTATCCTCTATCCCCAAAAGGATGACCAACACACGATGTAATGTAATTCCAAATTTGCATCAATGCTTTTCCACCCTTACTGGTATTATCAGAATCAAAGGAGACATTTGTTAAAAATAGCTTGGATAAAAATCCAGTGATATCTTACTGCCAATGAAACCTCATGGAAGGGGAGAAATAACTTTTCAGCAGATTTAATGTGAAGCAGATTTACACATTTACGTTTTAATTGCAAAATGTTAAAAGAAAAAACAAACTCCCCAAAATAAACACTTTCTCCCTGAAATAAAAACATAAAAGGGTTATTTTTCCCAGGTAATAGTGATTTTAAAATTCTCCTCAAGCTGTTTCTAATATTATAGTGGATATGATTCCAATAAATGAGAAAGAAAGAGGCTGCCTGAGTGCATGTCTTCTTATAGCAGAATCGTGACACACTACTGTTCTGCTACGAGATTACAAATCAATGCTTTATGAAAACATTCTCGCATTTTAAAGCAAAATCCACCCAATTCTTTATCACCTTGATTCCCTGAGCTCCCTTTTATTCACAAGAAGCAGGAATCTCCCTCAGGTAGAGCATTCACCTGGGCTACATCCAAAGATCTCACAGGCCAGCTTCAGTGCCAGTAAAGCAGAGAAGCTCCTTTTCATTTTTTCTTAGCTCCCAAGATGTTTTGACTGGCTGAAAATGATGAAAGAGTTAACAACAGGCTGGCTTACCTGACTCAGTTCCGGGAAAACAGGGGGAAGAGTTAACCAAAGCTTTATCAAGAAAGAATCAGACATGTTACATGAAACAGATGCCAATCTGTGTGGCTGGATGCAAAGCAAATCTTTTTTTAAAAGTGTCTTTTTGAAGAATGAAAGGTCTGGTTGAGAGTAGCTTTCATGTTAATGCAGTTTACTTGGGTCTTGCCAAAGGCATTTCATTTCATGGCATATGTTGGTATGATTAAAAAGCATGCATTGTATGGAATTAAAAGGATGCACTTTGGAAGAACTAAAAGTTGGCTCACTGACAGATTGCAAAGTGGTGAGAGTAACGAGTGGAACTATTTCCAGCTGATTCCCACAAGGATCAGTTCCTGGTACAACATCGTTTAGTATTTTCATCACGTGTCCAAACAATGATGTAAAATCAGTCCCAAGATGGTTGGGGGCTGGAGCACTCACCGTCAAAGAAATGGCTGGGAAGTTGGATTTGTTCAGCCTGGAGAAAGTTTCAGGGAAAGTAAAAGCAGCCTATGAGGAGGTTATAAAGAAAGCAGAGCCAGGCTCTTTACAGAAGTCTGTGGGAAGAGAATGAGACACCATGATCATAAATTTAAAGTGGAGAAGTTTTGACTATATATAAGGAAAAAGAAATCACTATGAAGATACTCAGACATCGAATCAGGATGGTCAGGGAGGTTATGAGATCTCTTTCCTAGGAGATTTTTAGGATCTGATTGGATGAAGACCAGAACAATCTTACCTGAATTCAATTTTGACCTTGTTTTGAACAGAAACTAGGACTAGATGGCTTCCCAAAGTCTCCCCTTGGGAGGAACGCAATTTGGTTGATTCTGCCTGGAGAGTGATTTGGGAATCCTGTTGGATACTTCAACATATGCTCTAATGTAAGGCTACAGGGAAAAGTAATGGCTGGGTGTTATTTGGTCACTGCTGTCTAGAGTCCCACACAAAACCTGACACCTTTGCAGAGTGGAATTCCTAAAATAGAAGCAGCCAGTTGCAAGTGACCATCACTTCCTCAGGTACAGCCTGTGAGGTCTTGTACTGCTGCCCAATGGATCTCTCCAGTGTCTCCTGAGCTGCTGCTTTTGCTATGTAAGCAGAGAGAAGGACAGCTAGGACCCGAATTTTGTCCTGTGCAAGATATGCAGCATCTCAGAGGTATGTTTCTATCACCCAAAACTATAGCAGCCCCTTACAGAGAAGAAATGCATTGCACTACTGGGATGAGAGAAAGTACTTAGGAGCTTTCAGGCAAAGATTCAATAACTGGAGGCTTTAAGTTAGACAGTGTGAAATTCTAAATAAAAATGAAGTTTAAAAATGCCACAGCTTCTCCAGAGAGAAGATGAATTCTCCCTTGTTGTCATTCAAAAGTACTGGCTATGCTTTGCTGGAGAGCAAGTGGCCAGTGCTGGATCATGACTGAGGTGGCCAGGATTTGCAGGCACTCACTGTTCTCTACTTCAAGCACTTTTCCTTTCCTGCCTGACTTGGAGTTGTTCTGGAGTATTTCTGCATGGCAGAAAGCTTTAAGACAACTCCACGCTTTCACAGATAAGCCTTTTTACAGCAGCTGAGGGCATAATGTACATCGTCTACCACATACAAATGTTAGAGGCTACATTAACAGCATCAGCACAGGTGTGCTGGAGCAGAAGGACCCTGACCTATATCACTAACTAGAAAGGCAAGCAGCCAAGAGATAAACCCATTTGACCACAGATAACAACCCTTCTGATGTGTTTTGCTGCACTTGCTTATTAGCTGAGATCCATTAAGGTGAATTATCTAGATTCATGTGTTGTAGAAATGCCATTATGATAAAGCTCACAGCCTCAGATATATTCAAATACCTTGTTTTTGAATAGAAATCACAGTTGTATTTTCTTCTGTTATGTGAAATCCCCAACCCTTGTGTAATTTGAAGAGGCTTTTTTAAGCTCTTCCTAAGTGATGCAACTATTGACTCATTGCTGCTTTGAGTTTTGACACCAGAGAACTGTGTTGGCCAGACCAGCAATCTGCTAGACTACGAATTCTTTGTTTCTTCAATAACAAAATGATGAAATGGAATTTTAACCTCGTCTTTTAATTCAATAATTTCTTATATTCTAATTTTGTACTTGACTAGCTTAATATACCTGGGTGAAAAAGTTTTCTGGGATTTTTTTCCTCTGAGAAGACAATGTACTTCCCTTTAGCACTTTTGGACACAAAAATACACATTGATAAGTAGTCTCTAATCAGATAATGTAGCAATCCCTGACCACTTTTTATATATGCCTATGTTGAAAAAGTTAGAACATGAATGGCATAATTATTACATCATAGTTAACTCATTCCCAAATCAGTTACCTTTTTGACAAAAGTATCAGAGAGTATATGTTAGACAAATAAAAGTGTTTCCTGCCTTTTATGGAAGATCAAGAGCTAAAAAGAAAGAGGAGGAAATAAATGCAGTTCTTGCAATATGCAATTATATACTGCTCTGTTGCATGTGGATATATAAGGCATGCTGGATGCTCACACATACTGCAAAATAAACAAGCCATTACACACCAACAGATCACTAATCCAGGAGGAGTAATCTGTGGGTTGCTACTTCTTCTGTGTACCTTGGTTATGAATTTATCTTGACTGCACACACGTGGAACAGTTTGCTGGCTCAATAACCTCTTAGGTGCATAACCACTCCCTAGCAACTGATTTTTTCATACCTTTACTTAGCAGCAGGAAAAGGACAACAAGCAACCAGGCACAGTGGCATCCCAGGGCAGCATCTGTGGGTGCATGGACAGAGCCAAGGGCAGAGTGCTGGAAAATGTAAGATAGATGAGTAGAGAAGTGACACCGTGAAAACACGATGGTTACACACTTGACAGGAAGAGGCAATATCATTTGTATCACACATGATAAGTTCACTCTACCATTAATCACTTAAAAAAATTAATTACAAACATTCTTTACTTGAGTCAGACAGTTCCTTTTTGCTAGCAGGGAACAGGGTGTGCTACAGTTTTCTCCCTGTCATGCTGAGCCTACTGTCCTTTCGTATTTTCTCTGTGGAGGATTTTGGTGACAATATCCAGTTGCCTCACACCTTGCAGATGATTGCTCTGCCCTTATCCTTCAGTGGAGTGGCAAGAGTTTTTCAGATTCCTGTTACACATCACCCACTGACCATCTGCTACTACCACCTTAACGAGAAATCACTTGATGAAAGGTGATTGAGTGGTTACTGTCCAGTACAAGGTTACAAGCCCATTATACTACTTCCCCCTCCAATATTAAGCAACAGTGATAAGCCCAGAGTCTTAGCTGATACAAATCAGTGCATTTCTGCTATTTGAATAGTGTTGCCTTTGTGTACATGACATTTAGCTTAAAAGCATTTACTGTTAGGTTAATTTAGATCCCAGCCTTTGGTTAAAGTGGGTTTCTGGGTGCCACTACTTTAAAATAGAAACGGGATAATCAAGGAATTTTCTATTCTTTATTATTCTTTTAGTCATCAGGGATGGGATGTTTTAAAGATAAATAAGCTTTGGTGTTGTGGTAGCACTTGTGAGAACTTGGTTTCTGTTTCCCCTCAGAGCACTGAGGTTTCCTGCAAAGCTACTCTGGCTCTGGATTTATGTACCATTTGTAGAGGAAGATCTATCTACTTAAAGCTTCCACTTTAGGTTTTGTTGAGTCAGTTTTATATATCAGGCTGCTAAAAAAACACAAAAACCAAAAAAAAAAAAAAAAAAGAAAAGGGAAAGTAAAAAAAGGAAAAAGTAACTTTCAGGAAAAACAAGTCCGGAGGAAGCTCACAGTTCCTTAAAGAGTTTTTGTTCTAAAAGCAAACCTCTACATTTCTCTTTCTGAATCAGGTCTCTGCTGTGATCCGTTTCCACTAAACTAGAAGCACTCTATGCAGCCATCCTGTTAGGGTTGTGGATTTTAAGACACAATAAAAGTCACAGAACTGAACAGATTGAGGTAAGCTGTGGCAACACAAGAAAAACCCCGAGCTGCCTCTTGTCATAGAGACATTCAGCAGGAGTACAAAACTGCAGTGAAAAAAAGCCTGGCAATGTGATTCAGAGCATACCACTAGGGGATGATAGCGTTGCTGTACTTAAGTCTGGAAAAAAACGCTCTGAAAGGTTGTGTTGCTAGCACATACTCTATTTTAGTTCTGGGACTCATCCCCTAATGTCATATATATTCTGAGTAGTAAAGGAACCACCTGATATCCAGCTTCATTTCAGGGAAAGGGAGGGCATAGGTATGATGGGCACCAGAGGACAAGTTTGGATGTACTCGGATTACGGGGGGATAGTTCAGAGGAGAGACACCTTGAAAGGTCAATGTCAGGAATGCAGCATGCTAATGATGCTAATGATATAAACAACCCCCGAGATAGGTCTCGATTTGGTGAAGCACTTACGTACATGTCGTACTTGAAGCACCTGGGCTGCTGTATTCCTTTCAGCCAGGTGACCTGCATACCTCACCGGACAGGAGCCCCAGGCATTGCACAATCACAGAACTGGTGTTTCTTGGCATTTGTCCACACTCTTTGAATGCAAAGATTAGTGCATCTTCCTCTTATAAAACTGCCTTCTGCTGGTGATCATTCTCCTGATTCCAGATGACTCTGGTTCATGGCATAAGAAAAGCTTTCCCAAAGGATTCAATAGCTCTTTTTCCCCAAAACACACACATTATCTGCATATATTTGTGTGTATCTCCTCTTATCCTAAAAAATAAACAAATCACTTCTGGGCCCCTATTCCCTCATATCCAGAAGGAAAATATTGCCTGAGAAAACAGTATTAAGTTTTCAGTTTTCTTTTTTCTTTCGCATAATAGGACATAATTTATTATTTGGCTTATAATAATTGACAAGGGTCCAGAAAAATGCAAATCTTACTGTTTTGATATCTCACACTGATTGTAACTTATCATGTCATAGGCCCTTTTAGCACCAGAGACATCATTCTGATATAGTAATCCCTTCAGAGAATTCCTTCCAACAAATATAGAAGACTGTCATCATGATGAGAAAAAGCCTTTCCCCTAAAAGTGTTTATCATCCAAGAATAAATAGCAATGAAAACAATGTTTTTTCGAGACTTTAGAGGTAATAATCCATTTATCAGGAAGATATTGCTATGAGCATTGTACATAAGCCACTTACCCCTTCCTGTGTCTTATAGTCACCTGAATGTCAATTAAAAAAAAAGGAAAAAGAAGATGAAGTTATAATGCTGTATCAACAGACAGCTGTCCTAGTGGGCACTGGGAGCACAGAATGAGTCGCATTGCTGAGCAGTGCAGTCATTGCCAAAGGAATGGTGAGCTCACATTTCATTCCGATTCCCGATTCCCGTCCTGGTGTGGTCAGACTGCGGGGCTCTCACCCTTCCTCGCCCAACTGACGCCCCTTCGCTGCCTCGACACCAGATCTGGCTCGTTAACGTGTCTGGAATGAGCGTGAGCCACCTCTCAGCTGGCAAGCACAAGGGGCATACTTGGATTCCCAGGTTGGAAGATTATCTCATTCAAGCACAGTTCTCCCAAAGATATATAAGTGCAGAGAGTGTGGTGGTCCCTGCAGAGCTGGCCTGAGCCCTGGGAGGTGTCAGCCCTACAGGAGCACAGCCTTCGAGCAGCAGCAAACATGACGATGATGATGAAAGTAGAAGAGCTGGTAGGTGCAACCTCCTTTGATTTACTCACAATTACTTTTCTTTCTAGACTTGTTACACCAGGCAGAGAAAGATGACCTTTGTGGATCACTGATTTAGCAGGTTACCAGCCCTTCTGTGCTCTAGGTGCAAACCCTTATGTACTGTTTTCTGTATCATTAAATTTTCCTTCTAACTTTTCCTTGGGAAAGGGTCTCACCACAGATACAATTACACAGCTGTTTGGATTTGGCATAACAGCACAGTTCACCAGGAAAAGACCAACCAAAATTTAGCTATTTGATTTTGTCCTTGATTTTAATTTATATATATATATATTTAGAAGCCAGCAATCTTATGATCACACTAAGTAATTCCAATCTAATAAGGGACTGGTACAACATATTAATGCAGAGAAGCTACAGCATTTTATAATACTAAATGAGCAGCTTAATAATAGTATTGTTTTCTAATAATAAACTAACAGTTCCTACAGCCACTGCTGTTCATGATGTAAAAGAGTCTTTGAAAAATAATGTCTAGACCACAAGTAATGGGACATTCCACTGCAGGTTTCAGACCAAGAATGTCTGATCTGAGGGAGAAACTGGGAAAACAGGAATGATTCAGTAAAACATTGCATTTATTTTCCCAGATGGCTTTGTTAAGATACAACTGCCTAAATAGTTAATGCTGTCTTAAATTCTTTGGCAAGGTTCTGACAGTTTCTTCTGTATTAGACTCTATAACACAATTTTACAAGGTGATCAAATAGAAAGGCAGTCTAGGCCACATGAACCACGCTCAAAATACACAACAGTCTCCACAAAGTTTAACAAGTTATCTCTTTGCACACACTTCATTGGACATCAGAAATATTTCTGATAACTATTGAAAGCTGTGCTGGTGCACAGCACCACATAGCTTCTGCCATTCTGCTATAAACGGGACTTTAGTACTGACAGTGATGGATAAAACCAGCCTTGAAATTACTCAGCAACCTGATTTAACTGCATGGGAGACGTGCCCTAGCCACAGTTCACCCAGGCGCGGGCAGAAGGGCCTGCCCTGGCTGTCACATGCTCCGAGAGTGGGCAGGAATGAGGTGCAATCAGCCCTAGGCAATCCATGTTCCCAGGTGGTGGCTACTGCAGTCATGATTCCGCTGATTATATCATGTTTGCATTTACAGGTGACAGGGAAGAAGGTGGATGATAAAGAGACTGGCAGCTTCCTCCCTGAGGACTTCAAAAATGGAGAGTATGAAGCTGCCGTAAGATTAGAGAAGCAGGAGGACCTAAAGACAGTCCCTGAGCACTCATTGACTCGAGGTGATCTGGCTTATGAGAAGGAGAAAAAACTAGAAGCAGAGGTAGGCTCTTGGGTTTTCTGCTTGGATTTTTATCATCCTCTGTGCATTTCCTGCTGCAGTCCTTGAAGTCTTGCCTCTCTCTAAGTTAGAAATAAATGCATGGTGAGCTAGAAAAACCCTTGGAAGACCCCCACAAAAGGAGGTTGGTCTGAAGTCCACTGAAGACCATAGAGATCTGCTCACCTCTGTAGCCTGTGGGTGCAGGCAGTAACACTCTGAGGCAGAACCTAAAACACCCCCTGTACTGTCTGACTGAAAGCCTGAGGGCTCCTGCTGCCCAGGGGTCACCTGCTGCTGGCTGTCAGTGAGGGGGGGGGCAATTAGAGCCAGTGAGACACCTTCAGCTTGCACACCTAATGACTGCTACCAAAAATAACTAACCCACAAAATATGTAAGAGTGCATTTCTCAAGCCAGAACCCTTACTTACCATGAAAATATTCTTTTTATGAAAACACGGCATTACACTTACCAGCACATTTGGGAAGAAGAGTTACAAAGGAAATTCATACTGGTCTACAGAAAAGTATCATTTTCTATTCCTGGAGCATGACAATTCTCCCTAGAAGGGAGATCCCTAAGAAATCCCTAAGAACTGAAGCTTTTTCTCTCCAAAACACAGTAGCTGTAATATCTTTAATTTCTTTTTGTGAATAAGCAATCAGCTGGCCTAAAAATTTAAAGTGATTTGGAAATGATAAAGTTTAGCAGGGGGAATAAGACTTTGTTCTAAAAAATGAAGAGTGAGAAAGTCAGTCCCAGAAACATTAGAAGAAAAACTACTTCTTAAACTTCAACAGAGGCATCATTACTGGCTACAGAGGGGTTTTCTTGAGTTCCTTCAAAGCAGGTTCCTAAGAACTTTGTGGGTTTCCAGTTGATTCACCGTCAGCATAACTATTTTCCATTAGGCCAATGATCTGCAGAGCGAACCAGAAATGCAGAGAACAATAAAGAGGTGGAAATAACTTGAATAAGAATTCAGTTGACAAAACTGTATACTGTATGACAGGGTGTCACCAGTGTATTTACCCTGAATCACACCATGGGACAGAATCTGTCATCTGTATTCACCCTGAGTTACCGCTTGTTTGTGAATCTCCCTTCTGAAGTCAAGGATACCTCATGGGATCTCAGTTCAGGCAACACATTTGCCCTTGGTGTCAGCAGTGCCCCACACTGACTTTATGCCCAGATGCTTTTTACAAGCAGGTTTGGAGAAGCCTTAAACATTTTTTGAACTGCCCCATCAAGGACACTGAGGACATTCTTTGTGGCTTCCCAAAAAGTAACAACACTTGCTGACTGAAATGCTAAGATCATTCTAAACCTTGTTCTTCACTTGAGGGTATGTTTTTAAGCAAAGAGAATTAAGTTCCAATAAATTAGGGGCTGCATCATTAAAAAATAAGTGATTAAAGAAAATTGCTTGGTGGAAGTCAGCTAAAACTGCAGGAGCTTTCCAGCTCTCATAAGCTGCACATGAGATTTTTTAAATTGGTGTGCCAGAAGAGACTGCAGTGCTGCCCTGACTCCTGGTCTAAATTTGTGTCACAACCTATGGATCAGGAAGAAGTTAGGAAGAGGTCTAATGGTATATGAAAAACTATAGATGAGGTAGAATTTCTCACATAGTTAGCAACTTATTCTAATGGTCAATTAGCTCTCTCTGCAAATAAAAAAAATATTAAAACAGACAATTTATTTCAAAGTTCATCCAGTCTTAACTGCATTCAGCTGAACAGTATCACAGTGCTGTCCTGCCACTCTGAAAAGGAGAGGTGGTCGCACAGCTCAGCTTGCTGCCTTCCATGATTTGTTTCAGCTGAAGAAGAAGAAATTAGAGGCCAGGTCAAAACTTGAAAACTTGGAGGATCTTGAAAAAATTATCCAGCTGAAGAAGAAGAAAAAATGCAAGAAAGTGAAAGTGCCTGTTTTAAAGAAACCTGAACCAGAAGTTATTGTAAGTTACTTCAAAGTACCTTATTCTTGAAAAGAATTAATGGGGGTTTGTGCCACACACATTTATGCTCTCTATATTCTTTCCATCAGACAGGACCTGTGGATATCCCCACATTCTTCAAAGCTGCACTGGAGAATAAGTTGCCCGTAATTGAAAAATACCTGTCAGAAAAAGGGGATCCAAATGTCTGTGATAAGGTACAGTCTTCTTCCTAATGCAAAGCTTGCTACAGAAGAGAGCAAGAATAACTTTTACCATGAGGTTTTGTAGAGTCTACTCTTATGAGAGGAAAAAAGGGGTGGGGGGAAGTAAAGAAATGCTGGAAGTTTTGCACATCAAGTTTTCTAGTGGCCACTGAGACCCTTCAAAGTCATATTACCTTTATATTTAAAAGAAAGCTGTTGGTGCCCAGGAGAACCTGATTTTCCGTAACAGGTGATCTTCCAATGCTATGGAAAAGGAGATAAGAAATTTGTCTGCAGAATAACAGCAATAAGTGGCTGACTTCACACTCCATAATGCATAAGCTGCATTTACAAAACACAGTGTAGCATGTTGGATGGGGAACTCAACAGGTGTCATTTTAAATCTGGATGCCATACTGCAGATACTTCTCCCATCCTTTAAAATGCTGGGTAGGCAGCTCTCAACTATCATGTTGCTATTAAAATTCAGCAGATTTCAGGTGTCAAAAGCATTAGCTCTTTCAAAGGAATCAGCATGGAGCATGTATTTGCCATCATCCTAGGGAGGAGGGGAGAAGAGATTTAAAGGTATCTTTGTGCCATATGTAATGTCTAACTTTGCACTGTTGCAATTGCCAGTTCAAACGCACTGCACTGCACAGGGCGTGCTCTGAAGGACATCTAGAGGTGGTGAAAAAGTTGGTGGAAGCTGGAGCCCGGCTTGAACAGAAAGACATGGTATGCACATCCACTCACACCTCTTTCCAAAAACTGCTCATTGTTTTATACGTGCCAGGAGAAGCATTTATATAAATGCTTCTTATAGAGGAGGAGTATTAAAAGGCCTTACAATGTCTTTTAAGTTTATCCTTAAAATAACATTGTTGAGAAGAGGTTTCAGGAGGGACTGTCTGCCTCTGTGCCAAAACGGTTGTTGGAAAACACAGGAAATGCTGGCCAGCAGAGTGCCACAAACAACAAAGCCTCGGGTAGGGTAAGAGAGCTGAGGTCAGCCTGAAGCAGGTGCTGAGATAGGTGCGAGGGACAGCGCTATCCAGGGTCAGCATGACGCGCACATTCGCCACCAGGATTTCAAGGCTGTGCTTGGGAGAGCCCCCTGCTCCTCCTGAATGCCACCTGCAAGGGTTCCTGAGTATCAACAGCTTCTGCAGCTGCTTCTCTGATTTTTTCCCCTTTGCTCTGGTCTTTGTCCCTTTGCTGGCCAGCCTTCCTCCCCCTCGCTTAAACCAGCAGTGCTCATGGAGGGTGAGAAAGAGGAGGAATGACAGGCAGAGCAGGACCATCAAGGGACATTCCACTCTTTCCAGCACAGCTCAGGGCAGAGATACTGAATCTTGTAAAGGAAAAAGGTTTTAATTCATTTTGTGGACTTGCATAACTTGGGGATTGTTTGTTTGTTTGTTAAAGAGAACTATTCTTTCCCTTGAGCTTCATTTCTATGCATTTTAGAACCCAAAAGGCATTGAATAAAAAATATTAACCAGCACATACCAGCCATATACCTGGCTAAAGATAACTTCTAAGCTCACAGAATAGACAAAACACATCCTCTCTCACAGCAGTGTTGCCAAGATCTCTGTCTTTAAGAGCAATATGCAGTGAGTGTGAAGAGTGAGAAATTCACAGTACTGCAGAAATTAGGGCAAAATAAGAAAAGCTGTTACTAGAAACAATTCAGTGATCACAGTGAAGTGCTCTAGGTTAAATTGCATAAAAATGAACTTGGATTAATTTAGAACTTTGATAAAAATAGTGGGTTTTTAAATATACCAATGTATTAAAATACCTTAAATTTCTTTTTCCTATTAAAGCTTCATTCTACAGCTCTGCACTGGGCATGCCGGGGAGGGAATCTGGATGTTCTGAAATTCTTACTGGACAAAGGGATAAACATAAATGCAAGAGACAAGGTATGTGCTTCTGGAATTCTGCAGCTTTTTTAATTGGAGACGAAAAGCTGACCCTTACTCCTACTAGATAGCTTCTGGTAGCTGTTTTTGAAGCAATTTTCAGCTGTTCCATGCCACTGACCACTTCCTCCCCTGACCCCTCAGCTGCTCAGCACGCCCTTGCACGTGGCTGTGCGAACAGGTCGCTACGACTGCGGAGAGCACCTCATTGCCTGTGAAGCAGATCTCAACGCCAGAGACAGGGTAAGTACCAACACCTCTTACGTGCCAGCACCAGGGAGCACCATGCTCCTGTCTGCCTCCACAGCTGCACTGGCCTGTGGGAATCCCTGTGCAGTTGGGGCTGGCTAGCAGTGCTGGCCCGGCGGGACTGATGCTGTGCTCCATGTCTCTAGGAAGGAGACACACCAATGCACGACGCCGTGAGGCTGAACCGCTACAAAATCATCAGGCTCCTGATCCTGCACGGAGCAGACCTGACTCTAAAGAACTGCGTAAGTAATGGCACAAAATTGAAGTAATTTTAAAACGCTTTAAAATAAGTTCCCCACCAGAGCAGTTCCATCAGTTTCAGGACTGAGAAAGACTATTGTGAACAGACTTAATTAGATCACTTCAGAGATAATTAAAACAGAGCTGAGACAGGGAGAGTGTAACTTGGGGGAGGTCAGGGAAAAGAGGAAATCCCAGTACCTCTTTTACAACTAGAACCCACTATCTGCTACTTAGACAACATCACACCTTTCTATGATTTATTTTAATTACTCATATAATATATTGAAAAGATATAATAGACAGACACTCTTCACAACTCCTGGGCTTCAACCACCACTGAGACAACAAAGATTTTAGCTTCCAAAAGAAATCTCCTTTTTGTTAAGCCCACAGCTGAGGGCAAGCTCCAGCACTACACCTGGATGAGTGGCTGGCCAACAAATCCCCGTGGCTGAGCAGAGAGAAGCCCCACACCTGGCTGTGCTCGGAGCCACTGCAACAGCAGCAGCGTTGCTGGAGCCCTGTGACCACTTGTTAAAAGATAGCACCTGATGGACTGTTTCTCCCAAACCCAAACCTAGCAGCAGTAGCATGTGTTTCACCCTTGCCAGTCAATGTTTTTGACTGACAATCAGTCAAAACTCCAGGGGACAAGGAAGAAAACAGTCACTGGAGGACTTTGTATTCCCTACTCTCTGCCTAGCCCCCCTCAAGTGGGGCTGCTCCCAGCATTATCCCTCATCAGGGTATGACAATGATGGAAGGTACAGCCCCAAAGGCCAGAGACTTGCTCTCTCAGATTTTGTCTGCACACAGTTGATCCTATTCAATTACTGTGGTTCATACCCTATTTAAACTCCTACCTGAATTCTGAATTAAATGGAAGAGTGTCTTACTGAGATTGCACCTAAATATATTTCTAATCACTTGAAACTAGAACAAAAGAAACACCTGCACGTTCTGCTGGTCACAGCATTTGCTTAGACCCACTGAAACCCAGGGAATTTTCATCATGGGTCTGGCCAGGACTGAGACTAGATCTGTAGAGCAAAAGTACTCTGATCTCAGGGGGGGTGAGAGTAAGTCTAAGCCTGTGTGTGCAGAAGGGATTCACATCATTCAGATGCACTGAACAAGTATTTGCCATCAGCAGACGAAATTAGATCCCACTTCCCCTGTTTCTTTTAACCAGGAAGGGAAAACTCCTATGGATCTTGTTCTTCAGTGGCAGAATGGCACCAAAGAGATATTCAACAGCCTGAAAGACAATTCTAAAAAGAGTGCTCATCTAGGTAAATTCTGAAGAAAGAAACCAGACCATGCTTTGTGTTTGAAATGCTTCCCACGAACCT